>NW_024870679.1:27642500-28290000 GCF_019054845.1 Dipodomys spectabilis
AAACTTCTTCTGGTGTTCCTTCTGCATTTATCTGTTTGGAAGGAAAAAAACAGTCTCACAACATGTTTAAGTCAGGCTGTGTTTCAACAAATAGATTTTGTTCGGCAAAATTTTAAAACATGCCCCTCCCCCCATAAAACAGGGAAGTGATGAGTAATGGCTTAAGAAGTTGATGCTTAAGTTAAAACATGAAAACATCAGTCAGGTAATGAGAATTATTTCTTTTTTGGACAATGTCACCCCTTCCCTGGCTCTCTCCCAGGTTTTCCCTCCCATCCCTGCCCACAAAGGTGTATTGTTCATTTTCAATGTGTCTTGTGAATACCACTGCTGCATCTGTTAACTCTGTTCCTCCATTTTCATGTTCCCCCCAAAGACATAAATGATGAAAAGAAAAACTCTTGAATTCATTATTTCCTGATGTTCCGCTCCTTTAGCCTCAGTTGAAGTATCTAGACACAGTCTTCAGTATGTACCCAATTATTTGAATACTTACCCACATAAAGCCTTCACATGGATGTTTATAGCAGTTAAATTCATAAAGTGATCAAGATACCATTCAGTATTTGAGTGAATAAATGAACTAATACTAGAAAATGGAATACAATTGAGTGCTGGGGGAAAAATGAGCAATGTGGAAAGATGGGGAACTTAAAATGCATTATCACTGATAGAAGCTAGTCTGAAAATTGACAGTATGTTATAGTTCCAACTAGTAGGAAGTTCTGTAAAAAAATAATGTAGATAGTAAAGTGATCAGTGTCAAGGTTGAGGGAAAAGAGAAGGATAAATAGAAGGAATTGAGAATTTTTAGAAGATGAGGTTAGAATACATAACTTTTTTTTTTTTGTCGGTCATGGGGGCTTGAATCTGGGGCTGTATACTGTCCCTCAGCTCTTCAGCTCAAGGCTAGCACCCTACTACTGAGCCACAGCACCACTTCCGGCTTTTTTCTGTTTATGTGGTGCTGAGGAATTGAACCCAGGACCTCTACTGCTGAGCCAACTCCCAGCCCAATACATAATCTTTTAAATTGGTACAAACTTACCCAGTATACAACATTAAAAGAGTGCTGATTAGCTAGGCACTGATGGCTCACGCCTGCAATCCTAATTACTATCTGAGGATTGTGGTTTGAAGCTAGCCCAGGCAAGAAATTCTGTAAGACTCTTATCTCTAGTTAGCCAACAATATATGGAAGAGATTTGGCTCAACTGGTAGAGTGCTTAGCCTTGAGAGTAGAAGCCAAGTGAGATAACAAGACAGTTCAAGTCCCAGTAATGGCATATTTAAAAAAATGGTATAAATCAGAGTGGGAATATTGGCTCTAAAAATTGTTTGACACATGGGACAGATTCATGTGCTTCCCGCCACCCATTTGCTTGTTCTGATAATTTTATATGGCCCAGAAATGTTATAAATATTCAAATGGCCCTTGGTAGGAAAAAGTATCAGTGTAGATTGTAACACATGTACCACTCTGGTAAGGAATGTTTACAGTTGGAGACAGGTGTATGGGGGTATTTTATGTTAAATTTTGCTTTGAACCTAAGACTGCTCTAAAGTATAAATTAAAAACAATAGCAACATCCAAGTGGCTGGCGGTTCATGCCTGTAATCCTCGCTACTCAGGAGGCTGAGATCTTAGATTGTGGTTCGAAGCCAGCCCAGGCAAGGAAGTTTGTGAGACTCTCTTAATTATACCCCAAAGGCTGAAAGCTGTGGCTCAAGTGGTAAAATGGAAGCTTTGAGCACAAAAGCTCAGGGACAGCACTCAGGCCCTGAGTTCAAGCCCAGGACCACCACTAGAAAACAAAACATCCTACAAAACCCATTAACAACCAAAAAACTGGTGTCTGAGTAAAACATTGTTACAGGAAAAAGGAGACTGGCATTACTTCAAATGAGACCTCTGAATATTGTGAAGCATTTGGAGCAAGGTGGGAAAAGGGCTGCGATGGCAGAGAAGTAGAGGGAAGAGGGACAGGAGTGTGGAGAAGGTCAGCATCTGCCTAGAGATAGTTATTCCAAGGAGCCAGTGACAGGAAGTATGAAGGAGCCTGAAGGCACTACCCTTTCCTCTTTCCTAACACCAGCCAAATGCTGAGATTGAAGGAAGCCTGAGCAGCACAGAAGTACCCTGTATGCCAGAGTGATGCTGGGGACACAGGCATCTCTTTCATCACAGGACCGTTGTCATCAGGTAGTCTCCAGGCTAACTATAGGAAAGCTGATGTGCAGAAGGCCACTTGAAGAGGAGGCACACCTGCCATCCCGCTACCCACCTGGGTAAGTGGTAGGCCTTTGTCATGGCCTAACAGCTTCTTCAACACATTCAAACTAGCTACAATTCACTACAAAATTCAACTTTTCTTGGCTAGCTAGAACCCAGCATTAGCACAAAGCACTGTGTATTATTATTGTTGTTGTTATTATTAACAGACTGGGTTTATTTTACTTTATATATTGCCAAGGAATCGAACGCAGGGCCTCGTGCATGCTAGGCAAGCACTAAGCTACATTCCTAGTCCCTGTGTGTCATTATTATTAAAGAAAAATAATTCAATGTTACTTGCAAAAGCATGACAAAGACTATTCAGGACCACTGCAATAGGCATCGAAGCCACAGCAATGGCACTTTGCAATGAGACAGATTGGTCTTCATTTTGAATAAAGCTTGGGCCTGTGGGAATTAATATTTAGGGAGCAATACAGGGTCTATATACAAAACTACTAAGCTGTAGTCCTTATTGAAGACAAGCTAGGGTGGATGAGACACTCCTGGAGGCTAGCAAGGTGAAGAATGTGGTCAGTGAGCTGGAGTGAGCATATGTGGCAGGTGGGCAGGGGTGGGGTGAACGGGGCTTGCTATAATTTGGCAGGGTTCTCTGTGAAAACTGGTTTTAGTAATCACGTGTACACAGAGGCCTGAAGGTCGTGGGGCCTGAACTCTGGGCCTGGGCGCTGTCCCTCAGCTCTTCAGCTCAAGGCTAGCTCTCTACCACTTGAGCCACAGTGCCACTTCTGGCTTTTTTTCTTTTTGCTTATGTGGTGCTGAGGAATCGAATCCAGGGCCTCAGGCATGCAAGGCAAGCACTCTACCACTGAGCCACCTTCCCAGCCCCACACAGTAAGTTCTGAGGACAGGGTCATTACTCAGCATTGAATTCCTCAAAGCCTGTGGTTGTAGGTATATAGAGGGAAAACAAAAGTTTGAGTAAAAAAATGTGTCTTCTCTGTCCATATTCCTTCTTTCCTCATGGAAATGAGCTGCCTAGAGCAGAAAGTTGCTCCTGGAACTCATTTTTTAGGTCCGTATCCAGGGCATCATGGAAGGATAAAGGAGTTTCTCTATGGAAAGCCTGCAACTTGGTTTCTGCAGAGGCCAACTGAGGCAGCGCCTACAAGGCAAGGCTTGTGCTTTTCTGATGGCCAGGAGGCTCTCAGTGTGGTCTCCCCAACCAGGCCACTCTGGTCTTTTGAGAGAAGCTATGGTTGGACCCCTTGAGCTTTCATTGGACCACATCTGTGTCCACCCAGCACCTCCCCCCTTGTGAAATAAGGAGATTTATTTAATTAAAACAACAACAAAAACCCCTGCTCCATCAAATACATGTGCTGTGGTGTTTGTGAGGGCCAAAGACTAAGAGATTTAAAGACAAAAATCAATCAAGTGGCCAGGTGTCAGTGGCTCAGTCCTGTAATCCTACCTACCCAGGAGACAGAGATTTGAGGATTGCAGTTTGAAGCCAGCCTGGGCAGGAAAGTCCTTGAGACTCTTATTCTCCAATTAACCATCAAAAAAGCTGGAAGTTGTGATTCAAGAGGCAGAATGCTAGTCTTGAGTAAAAAGATTCAGACACTGTGTCCAGGCCTGTGTTCAAGCTCTAGGACTGGTGCATATATGTGTGGGCACACAGAGCCTTTTTCTTTTCTTTCTTCCCCTCCATTTTCTTTCTCCCTTCCCTTCTTCCTTCTCTCTTTCCCTCCTTTCCTCTCTATTTTTTTTTTAAATGCAGATCCTGAGGGCTTGAACTCAGGGCCTGCATGCTGTCCCTGAGCTGGTTCCCACCACCCCCCCCCCCAAGGTTAGCACTCTTTCACTTGAGCTACAACTCCATTTACTACTTTTTTGGTGGTTAACTGGAGTAAGAGCCTCATGGACTTTCCTGTCCAGACTGGCTTCAAACTAGGATCCTCAGATCTCAGCCTCCTGAGTAGCTAGGATTACAGGTGTGAGACACTGCACTTAGCTCAGTCAGGTTTTTTAAATGGAAAAAGCAGCCTTTTTCTTGAGTGAGTGGAAAAATCTATTAGGCTATCTGCAATCCTTATTAGTCTGTATAGCAAAGTTGTGAGAATAAAATTTCAGAGGCAATTAGTCAATGTTTTTGTGTGTATTTGCCAGTACAGGGGCTCAAACTCAGGTCCTGGGCACTATCAGCTTTTTTGCTCAAGACAAGGCACTCTACCACTTAAGCCTTAGCTCTGCTTCCACCTTTTTTTTTTTTTTTTTTATAGTTAATTGGGGATATAAAATTTTCTTCTGCAACTGGCTTTGAACCCAGATCTTCAGACTGCAGCCTCCTGAGTAGCTAGTATTAGAGGCATGTCCACCCAACTCCCAGCTTGCTTTCTTTTGTAGGAAGGAATATGCATGTAGTGGGAAAGGCTAGATATCTTTTTAAAGAACTAAAAAAGAGCACTGGGCTAGGGATGTAGCTCTGGGGTAGCTAGCTGTATGAAGACTCTGGTTTGAATCTCCAGTTCTACAGCAAACAGAAGAAAATCCAGCTGAATTCAGTTAGACCAGAGCCTTTTGTTCCGTTCTTTTGGTTCTGCTTTGGTTATTTCCATGCACTTGTGCATTTTTTTGTTAGTTAATCAGAGGTAAGTGTCTCATAGACACTTATCTGAATCCCGAAGTGGATTCTCCTTGCTCATCTGAATTCCTATGTGGATACTTTTTTAAAGAGAACAATAAATGGGTTTTATATTTTCATAGATAACTGCAACAGACTTCTCAACAGGGCAAAATTCCTATATGCTTTTAAAGTTATAGGACATGTTAGGGCAAATAGCTTGAGCAGAGGTAAAGCAGTTAGTTAACAAGGTGCTAGTGTTCCAAGTCTCAGTGAACAGAGTACAGTCCTGGGTGATTAGCATACTGATTGTTTTGTGAGAAAGAGACTTCCTGGGCAACTGTGCAGAGCCAGATTCCCTCCAGAGCTGGGAATGTTTGCTCTGTAATCATGACTTATCACATTAATTTTCAGCAACTCACTTTTCCCATGACTAGTTAAAAAAGTAAGTTCCTTTTTTCTTAAACAAACAAAAAAACAACATCAACAAAAACTATCCTTTTGCTGAGTGCCAGGGGTTCATGCCTATAGTCCTAGCTACTCCAGAGACTGAGATCTGAGGATTGCAATTTGAAGCCAGTTGGGGCAGAAAAGTCTATGAGACACTTATCTCTGATTAACAAAAAATGCACAAGTGCAGCTGTGGCTCAAGTGGTAGAGTGCTAGCTTTGAGCAGAAAAGCTCAGGGACATTGTCCAGGCCTGAATTCAAGCTCAAGGACTGGCATCAAATAAATAAATAAATAGAATTATCCTTTAGTTGTACAAGGGGCTTCAATTCAACATGGCAATTTGGAAGTACAGTACATCTTGATCAATGTCATCAAGTTCCTAGTTCTGAAGTAGCGAAGTGAAATTGTATGACATTTTAGTGTATTTTTGTGTGTGCGTTATATATGTCAGTACTAGGGCTTGAACTCAAGGTCTGGACAACGTCCCTTAGATTTTTACACACAAGGCTCCCTCTACCATTTGAGCCACAGCTCCACTTTTTGTTGGTTAATTGGAGAGAAAAATCTTAAGGACTTTCCTGCCTGGACTGGCTTTGAACTGCAATCTTCAGATCTTAGCCTCCTGAGTAGCTAGGATTGCAGGTGTGAGCCACTAGTACCAGGCTTTTAGTGTATTTAACTGAGGTAAGGTTGGTAAACCGGAGAACAGGAGAAATATATATATGTTGAAAGGATCAGGCTTAAAAGTTAAAACCCAGAAGCAACTGACAAAAAGCATTTAAGCTTCCTTCCCACCACACCTACTTCTGGATGGTAAGTTAGACATAAGAGGGGTAACTAAATCTGCCTTCTCCTTTGAAATGGCAAAAAGTCTAGGAACTCTTCATAAATGGGTAGAGAAAAAGAATGAAATGCACATCTAGCAAGAAGTCCTGAAAGTTACCTGAGTTTTGGGTGGGCTTCACCAATCGAGTCCACCCAAAGCTATTGTCTCAGGAGCAAGAGTTAGATGGATAAGTGTTTGTCTAGCTCAGAAAGTATAAAAGCTACACTTAGGATCTGCCATTTTGAGTCTGTAACTCTCATTCCTACATGGAGAACAGAAAATGTTTCCCTTTTTTTCTGTTTCTCTTTACTTGAAGTCTGTTAAACTAAACTAAGTCCTTGCTAAAACTTCCATCTTGCTTGACTTTGGTTTTTGTGAAGTGCTTTTCATATGTGGATCTGAAGGCCCTGTAATTTTGCATGGAAACTGGGAAGCGGGGGGAATTCCTCATCTATTCTCCTGTGATAGATCTGCTTCTAAAAATTTACTGTTTTCAGTATGAAATGTACTATGAAAACCTGCCATGACCATAAAAGAAATGCAAATCAAAACAACATGGAGAACCCACCTCACCCCAGTTAAAATTGGCCATTATCAAGAACACTAATAATAACAGATACTGGTGGGGGTGTGGTCAAAAGGGAATGCTACTACACTGTTGGTGGAAATGTAAACTTGTCCAACCACTCTGGAAAGCAGTATGGAGGTTCCTTAAAAGACTAAACATAGAGCTTCCCCATGACCCAACAATCTTACTCTTGGGCATTTACCCAAATGACTACAAACCAGCCTGCACTAAAGCTACCAGCACAACAATGTTCACTGCAGCATTGAACACACACACACACACACACACACACACACGCACACAAACACGGAATTTTATGCTTCCATCAGAAAAAGTGCCATTGCCCATTAAATGAAGTAATACAAGTAAGACCCAAAGCAACACAGGCTGAATGGTTTCCCTCATTTGTATTAACTAGAATATGTCTAAGATATTCTTAGGAGAGGACCACAATAACTCAATAGCTATGTGCATATGACCTATAAAAAGATGCTTATTGAAATGAATTCCAAGAAATGAAAACAAGAGTTTTTTTTTTCATTGTACTGTTTGCAGTTATTTCTTTTTTCTTTCTTTTTTTTTTCCTTAGGTTTATTCCCTGATGACACTGAAGTTTACCTGATTTGGGAAAGGGAAGGTGAATTACAGAAATGGTGGGGCAATTTAGCAGTGATAGACACTATGTTGGGAATAAACTTTACAACTTGGGTGGGGGAGGGACCTGGGGAGGGGAAAAAGTGGGAGAAAACAAGAGAGGGAGTAATAGTGTTCAAAAAGAAACATACTCATGACCTGACTTAGGTAACTGTAGCCCCACTGTACATCACCTTTACAATAAAATTTAAATAAAAAATAACACTGCCATGAGTGATGAATACAGAAGAAGTTCTACTTTGTGTGAGTGTGTGTGTGTGTATGCGCACATGTATGCATGCATGTGCGTATATGTACATGAAGGTTCTGGTACTTGAACTCAGGGCTTGGGTGCTGTCCCTGAGCTTTTGTGCTCTACCACTTTGAGTCACAGCTCCATTTCCAGCTTTTTGGTAGTTAAGTTGGAGATAAGAATCTCACAGATTTTCCTTCCCTGGGCTGGCTTTGAACTATGATCCTTAGATCCCAGCCCCCTGAATAGTTAGGATTACAAGTATAAGCCCCCAGTGCTGGGTAGTTCATTTGTCTTAATAAAAAAAAGCTCTAGGCAAATGAACAGGAAATAATGAATATCAACAAAAAGTAAAACAATCAGGAGAGTGAACTGCTAGGTCAGGAAGGCATGTCTATGGTACATCGTGCTTTTTTTCTTTAGTTTGTGAATCTATGACCGCCAAACAACTGGCTGGTTCAAACATTGCCCATATCTATGTGTGTTCTTCCTGGGTCTCTTACACTGTTCACAAGCTTGCTTAAGTTTTCATTTTTGCTTTTTATGTGTTGGTAACATGGTATGTCTGGGTCAAACCTAGGCTGTCAAAGAGTGGGTTAGGATTATTATCTGTGGGACGGATCTAATCTTGTTCTCTATTAAGCCAGACACAGCTTCACACCACAGAGATCTGTCACCTCCCCAAGGCAAAGGATAACAGCAGCAACTCTGCAGTCCCTGTGCCTGGTTGGGGAAAACCATTATAGACACATCTTTCATAAGGGAAGGTTATGTAAAAAGATGGCTTCTGGGGAGTCTTCCATTCCCACGCATAGTCAGGCCACATAGTTCTTCTCATTTGCAAGGCTGTAGGAGGTTATATATACCTTTCTTATGGAGGCTTAAGCACAGGCCTTTGCAAAAATACAAGGATAGTTTATAATCTACATTACATGGCTTCTCTATAAATAGGACTTTTCAAAGCACTTGCAGTTTCTCAGTGTTCCATAGTACTGTTTTTCTTCTTTCTCTGCTCCATCCTGTTTGAAGTTTAAATTTGACAAACAGATCTTTTCATAGATATGAAAAAAAAATTATCCTTTGTTAAAGTGACCTTGCTAAGACTGATCTGCTCAGTCCTGTCCTTCCTTAGGTTCTCATGGTCTGGTTGAGTGCCTGACGCAGTCAGCCCACACTTCTTAGGACAGCCTAGAACTGTGCCAAGCGGAGCCACTGGTCACGAGGGGCTGCGGAACACTGGAAATGTGGCTGGTGCAACTGAGGAGCTCAGTATTTAGTACTGTGAGAATTCATCTAACGTTTTAAATTTTATATTTGACTCATTTATCGGAAAATTAAAAAATATATTTGGAACAACTTAGACCATGGGAGATCAGGAGCAGAGACAAAACCCACCATGTGACCAAGGCAACTGCCGAGGGAGTCAGTGAAGAATGTGGACAGATCAGTACAAAGGTCTGGTATTCTCTCTGGCTAATTCTTTGGGTTGGATACAGCTCAAAAAAACACAATTCAGGGGCTGGGAAAGGTGGCTCAGTGGTAGAGTGCTTGCTTTGCATGCATGAGACCCTGGGTTTGATTCCTCAGCACCACATAAGCAAAAAAAGCTGGAAGTGGTGCTGTGGCTCAAGTGGTAGAGCTCTAGCCTTGGGCTGAAGAGCTGAGGGACAGCGCCCAGGCCCAGAGTTCAGGCTCTACAACCGACTGACAAACAAACAAACAATAAATAAATAAAACCCCACCACAATTCATTTCATGAGGATTGCAGGGTTCAGAACACAGTGCATTGAATACAAAGGACTTTGCAGGAATTGAGGGACCATATGACAAACAGGAAAAAGATTTTCATAGTTATCAAGAATGAGTTTCTCAGCCAGGTGGCAATGGCTCACACATGTAATCCTAGTTACTCAGGAAGCTGAGCTCTAAGGATTGCAGTTCCAAGCCAGACTGGGTAGAAAAGTCCATGAGATTCTCATTTCTAATTAACCAGCAAACAACCAAAAGTGGTTCAAGTGGTAGAGTGCTATCTGGGAGCAAAAAGTTAAAGGACAGAGTCTAGACCTTGAGCTCAACCTATAGCACAGGTGTGCACGTGTCACCACACACACACACACACACACACACACACACACACACACACACACACACACGAAAAAAAGAAAAAGAAAATGAATTTCTCAGTCCCTTAGAGACAGAAGATTTATGTCTAACTTCTGAGGGAAGGAGACAGAACCTTAGTACTGATCTAAGTTCACTTCCCCCTTTGTCTTGAACTCACATTGTATAAGGTCTTTCCAGCATCCCTGACAGGGCCTCATTTAGTTAATTTCCTACTGAACTACCAGTAAAAACCTATTAAAGATAGATAGTCATAGGAATTCTGCCAAACTGAAATGGAATTGCTACCTATTGCCAATGGAATTAGAATTCATAATCTGTTTCTCTGTGTCTCTCCATGTCTGTGTGTGTCTCCATTTCTGTCTCTGTCTCTGGGCTATGCTGTGTCCCAAAACAAGCATCAGTCCTTGGCTAAGTGGCAATGTCCTTTGAAGGTGAGAATTTTCCCTTATACCTCACTAGTGGGTTGTTTTTGAGTATAGTTTAATACTGTAATTGCAAAAGAGCAGCAGAGGAGAGATAACACAAAGGCTAGCTGTGAGAGGCTTCTGTTCCTCACATCTCAATCTTATCATTGATCTGTCAAAGTCTCTCAGAGACCACAGGCTGTGCAGGGAGCTTGGCACTCTGCCCTCCAGAGGAAATCAGAACATGATCAGTGCCCAGTGCCACCAGTATTTGAGGGACTCTAAAATGAGATTAACACAACCTGCCCACCCTGTTCATTGGTAGCTCTGGGCCTGGGAGGCCCCCTGTCCCTGTATCTCCACTCTTGAATTGGAAAACCAAACCAAACCAAACCAAAGATGGTTGCATTAATATCTTCTAGGCCACATAACCTTGCTATGCATTCACCCATCAAAACAGCTACTCAGTAGGCTGAGATCTAAGAAAAGCGATTTGAATCATGTCTGGGCAGACAAATTCTAGCAACTCATCTCCAATTAATCAGCCAAAAGCCAGAAGTGGAACTGTGGCTCAAGTGATAGGGCATCAGATATGGTTGAAAAAGGAGAGAGGAAAAGGAAGAAAAAGTAGAGTAAGTGCATGAGACTTGTAAGTTCAAGCCCGAGTATTGGGCATGTGTAAGTGCAGGTGTGTGCACAATTCCACACCTGCCCCCAGTTCTAATCTACTTCCTCTTGAATGGAGGCTGCCCTTTGTTACTTGTAATCAATATAGCGTAGAAGCAAGCCACATGGCCCTCGTAGCCTAGGTGAGAGTGCATGGTATCGCAGCTGCTGGTGGTTCCCTGGACCTCCCTCCCTGTGTGCTTCCAATGGGGCTTCACCTTTTGAACCTGGAAAGAAGCTTCAAGAAGCACAGGTTGCTCTAGAGAAGCTGCCTGCAGGTGCTCAGGTCAACTGTTCCAGCCAAACCATCCTTGCTAGGATGTCATCGTGAGAATGAAGAGCTACCATTGCAGTGGTGGCCCCAATTCTTTTGGGCCATCCCTGGCCATTTGAATAATTCCAGCAGAAGCCCTCAGCTGTCACAGAGCAGAGCAGAGCTCCCCTCATGCACCTGCACAAACCTTCCCTCACTCTTCATGCACTGAAGCCATGATGATAGAGTAAGTGGTTTCTTATATACAGATAGCTGGAACAGATAAGTAAACTCAAACTGGAGGTCTAAAAAAAATCCACAGAAAAAAGACAAAATATACAATTTTAGTGACTCAGCAGATAAGACTCCTGAAAAGTATACTACAGAAACTAGAAAATTTAAAAATAAAATTCTTTGAATACTAAGCACTCTGTGTGTGTGTGTGTGTGTGTGTGTGTGTGTGTGTGTTGCGTGCATACATTAATAGCGGAGTTTAAATTCTGGGCTTTGCCCTTGTTTGGTTTTCTTGGTTTTGGATGATGCTCTACCACTTAAGCCACATCTACAGACTGACTTTTGTCGGTTATTTTAGGATTGGAGTCTCAAGGACTTTTTTGTCTAGCCTAGTTTTGAATTCTTATCTTCTGGGTCTCAGGCTCCTGCATAGCTAGGATTACGTGCATGAGCCACTAGTACCTGGGTGCATGGGATATTTATTACATACCTTCTGTCCTTTTATCACTTTGTGCCAGGCACTGTGTTGCAGACTGGTAATAAAGCAGTGAACAAAACAAATGTAATTCCTGGAGTATAGCAGTTCTGTTTTGTTTTTTTTTTCCCATTAAACATTTTGGTCTTTAAAAAATATTACCAAGCTGGGCTTTGGTGACTCAGGCCGATAATCCTAACTATTCAGGAGGCTGAGATCTGAAGATGTGGTTCAAAGCCAATATGGGCAGGAACATCTATAGGACTCTTATCTCCAATTAACCACCGGAAAACTGGAAGTGGCACTGTGGCTCAAGTGGTAGAGTGTTCACTTTGAGCTGAGGGACAGCGCCCAGGCCCAGAGTCCAAGCCCCACAACTGACAAAAAAAAAACATATAAAAATAGTCTTCTTTATGATGATACATAAGATAGCTACGGCATGTTGGTGGGGTATTTATAATAATTGCGACTAGCTGTAAGAATAAAGAGTTAATTACTAAACAAAACAAAACCAAAAATGGATGAAGAAAGAAAAGGTGAGAAAATGTATTGATTTATTTGTGATTATTTTTCTGTGGAAGAATTCTGGATAAATTTTACTTTTCTCTTTGTCTTCTCAAATGTTTTAGTTCCCTCCCTCCCTCCCTCCTTCCCTCCCTACCTCCCTCCCTTCCTTCCTCTTGTGCTGATCCTGGAGCTTGAACTCAGGGTGCAGGCACTGTCTCTGAGCTCCTTTTGCTCAAAACTAGTGCTCTATCATTTGAGCCACAGCTCCACTTTCAGCTTTTTTTTTTTTTTTTTTTTTTTGTAGTTCAGTGGAAATAAGAAGTCTCACAAACTCTCCTGCCCAGGCTGACTTTGAACCACAATTCTCATATCTCAGTCTCCTGTGTAGCTATAAGCCACTGGTGTCTGGCTTGCTTCTTTAAACAATGCATACTTATTATTTTCATACTTAAGAAACTTATAAATCAACTTACACTTACTTACATACTTATCAGCTTATAGAATCTGTCCATGTTCTCTGAGGTATATTTCTGCATTTTCTCTCAGTTCACAACAAGCCCTCCTCCTCTGGAATTTTTAGTCTCCACCTACTTTGTATGGAAGAGATCTAGGCAACCCTGTTCATAGCAACAAAGCCTTAGTGAATTAAAGCTACATCTTCAAAGAGACTCTCTTAATAATCAGCCCCAACAACATATCCTTTTGTTTTATTCATAGTTAAAAATTATTTGCCTATTGTTTTCCTCTCTCACTTTCCTTTCTCTCTCTCATGTAGTTGATACTGCCCAACCTCCTACATACCTCTAGTTTCATCTACTAATTTGCTCTCCCCCAAAAAGCATTAATGATTGTAAGAAACTGATGAAATGAAGTGAGTGCTAATTGTGCACTGTGTAAAACTCCAGAATTCAAAGGACCTAGAAAAGCTGAAGTCTAGAAATCACTTAAGAAGATTGGGGAAGAAATGAATGGGGAGAGGGGGGGTGGGTGGGTGGATGGGTGAGTGCAGTCATAATATTCAATCTACATCTGTGAAAATGAAACGAGGTAAATTGAGGGGCTGGGTTGGATTGGGAAGAGATGGGGAGAATAAGGACACAGGCGATGTTGATCAAGAGACATTGCCTTTATAAACTAACATGTGAATTGTACAACTACTTGACGATAACTAGAAAGAAAGGAAGGAAAAAAAGAAAAGAAGAAATTGCCCAAGAGTTTGGGGGCTTCTGCTTCTTCTTCTTCTCTCCCTCCCCTCTGTGACAAAGGAATATTCAACAGTTACAATAGCACCTGTGAAACTTAAATGAGAAGTTTTTATGGCCCCCTATAATGACACATATTTAAACGTGATTGACACAATAGTGAAGACAGTAGGGGATTCATATTTTTGCCCAAATTCTGTAGCTTCATGTACCTCAAGTCCCCATCACCAAAGCTCTCCACCCTTTCCTCTTTCCTTGGAAAGAAGAAAAGTGGCAGACCACTGTCTTGGGGTGGGGGTGGGGGTGGGGATGGGGAGGGGACTGGTGCTTGCCTTCCGCAGCTGTGTTTTTGCTTCATAGTAGGCCATCACGGGGATGGACGCTCGGTAGTAGGTTTCCAGACGCTTGGCAATGGTCTTGGTGGTGTCCTCTAGGCACGGGCTGCTCTGGCTCCTTTGGAGAAGGCGGTTGGTCATGGTGTCTGCCGAGCAGTCCATGCAGATCACCAAGTGTGGGACTCCAATCTGCAGGGTGGGGACCAGATCACAATATGTTCAGAAAGTCCAGTGTGCTGGTGTTCAGGAAAGAATGAAGCCTCTCATTCTTGTAGTTGTTGGCCTTCTGGTTTCTCTCTAGCATGCGGCACTGCCTCTTAGTTTCTAGAGGGACTGGACTTCATGGCTCCTCCACTCCATGGTAGACTCTGGCTATGAGCTACCTCAGAGCTGTCTTTTGTCCTCAGCTTTAAGGTCATCTTAATTATAGGCTGCCCAGTGCCATCAAAGTCTGTCCTTTACATTTAAGCGAGCCAGATTGTGTGTGTGTGTGTGTGTGTGTGTGTGTGTGTGTGTGTGTGTGTGTGTGTGTGTGTGTGCTTCTCCTATAGGAAGTATTCTCTGGGCTACTGAGGCCAAACTGACCACTTCCTCCTTCATTCCACCAATTCATCTTCTTCCAGCTACCTGTAGTACACATGGCTGGGTGTATGTGCTGGTAGTTTGGAGGATCCTAATGGCAGAGCCTGCACAATTGGAGCCACATTGACTAGGGCCACATCTGGCTATTGGTGGCTCATCCATCTCCAAGATGGGCTTAATAATTTCCTTACTTTGTAAGCTCTCCCCCCCACCCCCAGGGCACAGAGCCCTCTTCTCCCTATGTATCTGAGCTGACCTAGGATGATTCTGAGCAGAAGAACATGGCTGGAATGATGCTGCATGCTTTTGGACACCGGGGCTTTGCATTTCTGCCTAGCATGGTAGAATAATTGCTATAGAGGAAACCAGATTCTAAGATGTTCAAGTACCCCGAAACTGCCAAGTCGTGAGGAAAACTTACTACACCAGGACATGCCCGACTCCAGCTTTCGCCACTATCTGACTGTTATGTACAAGGTACTCAGGGTGAGAGACCACCAGTTAAGTCCATCAAACACCAGAACCACATGATCATATAGTTTTGAGACTGTGTCTTGCAGTATACTGCAGCTTCACCTCAAATTGGTGGTCCTTCCAACTCAGCAACCAAGTGCTAGATTATAAGCATGTGCCACCACAGCTGGCACATATTGTTCTTTCAAACCACCTGACTTTGTCATTTACTAAAAATGTTACCTAAAGTCACTGCACTTCAAATTTCTGTTCGTACAATGACTATGATCAAGGAAAGGTAACATACATATGCCACTTGGTGTATGGCATAACATGCAAAGCATTAGCTATTATGCTCAGTTTCTCTAGTAGACCCTCACCCTTAGTGTGCAGGGTTTAGGAATCCTGATTTTCTGGTCTCAACTCTTACATACAAAAGGTGATTGAGAAGTGTGTGTATGTGTGTTTGTGTTTTAAATTTCTGAGTGGCACTGGGTTTGAACTCAGGGCTTTGAACTTGTTAGGCAGACACTTCACCAGTTGATTCACATCCCTGGTCCTTTATTATTTGGTTATTTTATGAATAGTGTCCCCCTCTATGCCCATATACTCCTGAACTGTAATCCTCCTTGTTAAGCTTCCTATGCAGATGACATGTGCACACCATTATGCCTAGCTATTGGTTGAGATGGAGGTCTTGCTTACTTTTGGTTCCGGCCATCTTCCAGTCAGGATCCTCCTGATCTCTGCCTCAAGTAGCTAGAATTATAGGCATGAGCCACTGCACCCAGCCAAAAAATGTTTTAAGAAACAAATGATGGTGATAAGAGTTGTGACCTGAATCTTCCCACACTTCTCTAAACTGTTCTCTTTTCCTGGTGTCTCTGGGACATTTTAAGTATGCCTCCATGACCCAACTAGAGCCTTGGTCAAAAAAAGTCATTGTTTCCTGGATTGGAAAGATCAACATCATAAAATGGCAATATTTCCCAAGGATATTTACAAATTCAATGCGATAACTATCAATATTCCAACCTCATTCTTCAAAGAAGTAGAAGAGGCAATCAAAAAATTTATATGGAACAATAAAAGAATAGCAAAAACGATCCTCAACAGAAAGAACAGTGCTGGAGGAATATCAATACCAAATTTCAAACTCTGCTACAATGTCATAGTAATCAAAACAGCTTGGTACTGGCACAAGAACAGACCTCAGGACCAATGAAATAGAATTGAAAACCCAGAAATCAACCTACAGACCTATAGCTATCTAATCTTCGATAAGGGAGCTAAAAAAATAGAATGGAAGAAAGAAAGCCTCTTCAGTAAATGGTGCTGGAAAAATTGGTTAATCACTTGTAGAAAACTAAAGCTAGATCCTTATATATCACCCTGCACCAGAGTCAACTCCAAATGGATCAAAGACCTCGGAGTCAAAGCCGACACCCTGAAAACATTACAGGATGGAATAGGAGAAACTCTAGGTCTCCTTGGCATAGGCCGAAATTTTCTTAATAGAGACCCAGAAACACAACAAATCAAAGAAAGGTTGGACAGGGCTGGGAAGGTGGCTCAGTGCTAGAGTGCTTGCCTTGCATGCATGAGGCCCTGGGTTCGATTCCTCAGCACCACATAAGCAGAAAAAAAAAAGCCGGAAGTAGCACTGTGGCTCAAGTGGTAGAGTGTGAGCTGAAGAGCTGAGGGACAGTGCCCAGGCCCAGAGTTCAAGCCCCACAACCGGACCCCCCCCCAAAAAAAACAAAGAAAGGTTGGACAAATGGGATTGCATGAAATTGCAGAGCTTCTGCATGCAAAGGACATAGCTAGCAAGATCAATAGAAAGCCCACAGATTGGGAGAAGATCTTCACTAGCCATATAACGGACAAGGGTCTCATATCTAAAATATATCTGGAACTCAAAAAATTAAATCCCCCAACAACAAATCCTCAAAGAAACAACTGCCCAATAAATAAGTGGGCTAAAGGGAAACTTCTCTGAAGAGGAAAGAAGGATGGCCAATAGACTCATAAAAAAATGCTCAACCTCCCTAGCCATAAAAGAAATGCAAATCAAAACATTGAGATACCACCTCACCCCAGTTAGAATGGCTATAATCAAGAACTCTAATAACAGCAGATGCTGGAGGGGATGTGGACAGAAGGGAAACTTACTGCATTGTTGGTGGGAATGTAAACTTGTTCAACACTTTGGAAAGAAGTATGGAGGTTCCTCAAAAGACTCCACATAGAGCTCCCCTATGACCCACCAATCCCACTTTTGGGCATTTACCCAAATGTTCACAAACAAGACCACAATAAAGCTACCAGCACGACTATGTTCATTGCAGCATTATTTATCATAGCTAAGATATGGAACCAACCCAGATGCCCCTCAGTAGATGAATGGATCAAGAAAATGTGGTATATATGCACAATGGAATTCTATGCCTCCATCAGAAAGAATGACATTGCCCCATTTGTTAGGAAATGGAAAGGCTTGGAAAAAATTATATTAAGTGAAGTAATCCAGGCCCAAAGAAACATAGGTCCCATGGTTTCCCTTATTTGCAATAACTAGTATATGTCTGAGTCAAGCAGAAAAGGTCAGATAAGTTGATGTTAGGGAAATGAACCCTAAGATATGTATTCAAATGTTTTTTCTTCTTTCATGCAATTGTTTCTAACACATTTATATGATAATTTTTTTCATTTTGTATGTCCTTCCCCCATGGTATAACCCCTGCTTTCACTGTATTTGATGCCAGTATAATTTGTGGAGGGAAAGGGAAAAAACAAATCATTTAAATAGGGATACAGGTGGACCCATTGCAACAATGAGATGTACAAGTTGTTATGTCAAAAACGAACTTTACAACTTTGGTGGCGGGGGGAGGGTTGGGTGGGGAGTGGGGGGAGGATGGGATGGGAAGAGGAAACAAAGGAGGAGGTTATAATGCTTGATAAGAAATGTACTCATTATCTTGCCCATGTAATTATAATGCTTGATAAGAAATGTACTCATTATCTTGCCCATGTAATTGTAACCCCTCTGTACAGTATTTTCACAATAAAAAAGTCATTGTTCCTCAACTTTGTATGTGCTGTCTGTGAATAAAAGACCCCTGGCAATCTCTGTGGAAAATGCCTGGAATGGGTAAGAACAAAGTTGGGATAGTGGAAGACCTTTAGGCCACATATAGAAACATGGGTTACTACCAGATTAACCATTTACCCGCCTCCTGTGAGGAATGTATGGAACTGTAAAGAACAGAATTAGGGAAATTCCCCCAAATCTAGAAGAATGAAACAAACCTCTGGAATCAGTCATGACTTTCTGTTTGTATTAACTGAAAAGAAGCATTGAGCATTTGGACAGCAAGAAAGGCTGAATGCAGGTGGGGGAGAAAAATGACCCTCATTCACCAGCAGAGGGCAAGCTAAGGAGGCAGTTTGAAATTCAGAGTCCTCCCTAAGATTGTCTGGCTACATAGAGCTGCGGGTCTCAATTGCAGGCCACTCTTTGGGAAAGGAAAGATAATTCAGGGACTTCTTCAGGTACACACAGACATTATACAAATCTGAGCAGGAACTGGCAGTAACTGCCCCTCTGGACCATAATACGTGTGGGCTAGAGGTTGTTGTGGTTCTTTGGTATGTGATTTGGCACTTGCTAGAAAAGTAGGGGCCCTAGACTCTGACTTGCTGAACCGAGGTCTTCATTTTAGAGAATCTTCAGGTGACTGCTCACAATGTAATAGCCTGAGAAGCTTCCTCTCAAGCCATTTCCTTGGAGCCCCCCAAACTATGGTTTTGACTGTCTTTCTTGAAATCAGGACTTTCTTCCTAGGTGCCAAACTGCCATATTGTCATTCCATCTGGAAGTCACTGGAACTGCTGACATCCTTATTTTAACAGCCAAACATTTTTTCAAATATTAGATGAAATTGTTTTTCAAAATGATCTGTACAACTTGGGGGTGGGTAGGAGGGGTTGGGAATATGGGAGAAAAATGAGGGAGGGAGTAACTAGTTTGACAAGAAATGTACTTATTACCTTATTTATGTAACTGTAACCCCTTTGTAGATCACCTTGCCAATAAAAAAAATTGGAAAGAAAACAAAATTCTGTGCTATGCCTTTAGAAACTCATTTGGAATAATCCTCCAGCTCCCAGCTCTGCCTTAGGCTGTGCTTCACCTCGAAAACCAAGTGAGGGACAGAACAGAGAATACTGTCCTTGTCAGAATGAATCAGAGGGACTTGGGGACAATGCTTTGTCCCAGTCTCACTCTGTCAGCATTCCTAGAAATGGACCACAGGTATCTCTGGGTTCTTCATGAATTTTTTTTAATCTGAGGCCCTCCACTAGAATACAATAGTCTTAAGAAGGATTAAGCATTCAACTTGACCTGCTACAGCCATGTTGAATTGTTACAGTCATGCTTGCCCCTGAGTAACCCAGGCTGGTTGCCTTCCATGGATTCCCAGTAAACTATAAATGTTTTAAAAAAGCCATCGTATTGGTTATGTGGAACTTCACAACCAGAGCCTGATACCAGGAATGCACCTCTTTGACATGAGCTGAAAAGACAGTGCAGGTACACTGGGACCTTGTTGGTCCAGCACAGAGGACTGTGGAGATCTCATAAGCAACATGACAGCAGCTAGAGACCCTGGGCTCAGAGCTTTGGAGACAACTATCCTTTCAACCCATTCCTAATGGGAAATATTATTATCCCCACTTTCAGGATGAGGAAATGGAAAGTGCAAGAAGTTAACTTGTGCTAAGCTCATTAAGGATTCCTTAACACCAGTTAGCCGTGTGTAACTGTGAAGCCTGGTAACATGGCTGAGAGAGAGAGAGAGAGAGAGAGAGACAGACAGACAGACAGACAGACAGACAGACAGACAGACAGACAGAGACAGAGACAGAGACACAGAGAGAGAGAGAGACAGAGACAGAGAGAGACAGAGACAGAGAGAGGGAGGGAGAGAGAGAGAGGAGTGAAAGAGAGATGAGAGAGGAGAGCCAGGGACTTCAGAATGGAGCTCAGGCAAGGTGTTTGGTGGGCACACAGATCCAGGAGAGGAGGGTGGGATATCTGTGAGGGTGGCATTGCCCATTTTACCTCTTGGGGCCTAGCTGGGATCAGCATTCTCAGAGCATGGTCATCCCAGTAAGAGGAGGAGGACATTTACTCTCCCCTGACCCCTCCCCTAACCTTAGTTTTGCTCAGTTGTCACACAGGGGAGGCCATGTTTCTCAGTGGGTAGGAAGTCTCCCTTGATAGACAAAATAGCTGTCCTGTTCTCTGCTTGAGCCTTACTTTCCTCATTTATAAATGAGGGTAAGAGTAGTTCCTACTTCACAGGGCTATAGTGAGGGTTAAATGAACTAATGCATATAAAGTGCCTAACTTATTTCAAATACCACTTAAATGTGAGTTAACATTATTTAATTGATTTAAAGGGGTGATCACATTCATCTCTTTGAGCTGTGAAAATCTGTTGGGTTTAGAGTCCGAGGGCCTGCTGAGTCACAGGCTTGTTTCATTGGCTGACAATAAGCTCAACACACCCATTTGTGTAGCTCTCAATCGGAGGTGCTCCTTGGGAAACTTCACTAGAAGTGCTGCTGCAGGGTTATTCTAGAATGTCTTAATAGAATAACATCACCCCATTGCCCCCTACACCCTCTGTCCCAGACCGCCATTATACAGCATGTATATCATATATATGTAACATTCTGGCATCACCAGTTGTCACTCTGGTTGGAACTGTCCAGGTGCCAGGCCGAGGTCTCTGCTCTTTAGGACTTAGGTTTCTTCTTTATTTCATTTGAAATCTGCCTCAGTGGGGCCCACAGTGGGACAAGGAGTTTTGTTTTTACCTTTGGGGAGATCACATACATGATCTGAATTCCTGTTTACACAGAGGCATTCATAAATGCTTTGTAAAGCCCAGGGCTTTCCCTCTTGGCTTATAAGTAGAAGAGGACAAGCAGGATTTCAGAGGTGTGAGAAAATTAGAATTAGTGGCCCCAATATTTTTATAGCTTAGGAAATGCACTTAGGTTTTAGGACATTTGATGCTGACAGAATTCTTTACATCCATTCTATAGAAAAAGAATATGATGTTGGGTAACTTGTCCTGGGTCACGCTCATATATGGAAAAGGCACAGTTCGAAGAATTCTGACTCCCAGCCCTGTGAATGATATGCCTTCAAGATGTTCCTTTGGGAGACTCTATGTCAGGGCGGGAGAAATGTTTTTCTGCCAAAGGCCATTTGGATATTTACAGTATTACTCATGGGTTAAATGATTTTTTTTCTTGTTGGTGAAATCAAAATCAAATCCATGTGCCCAGTTTGTGGTGATGCATTCGCAGTAAGAAGAGGAGCCAATCTGGACCTTCAATACAGCTCAAAACACACTAAACTCAATAAATCAGGAGGTCATGTGTGTCTGGATAAAATCAATGTTCTTTAGTGGATTTGGAATCACAGGCAGCTTTTGCTGGGTCTCCTAGTGACAGAGATATTGTCATTCAGACGAGCTGTGTAGAGAGCTAGTTAATCACAAAGAAGCTAAGCTCCCAGGTAGAGAGAGAGTTTGTGAATGCATGCATGGTAGCTCCAATGGAGGTGTTGCAGCAGACAAAGGAAAATGGTCTCAGTGTTGGGAAAATCAGCTCAGATCAGATTACTGATTGGGTATAAGATACTGAAAAAACATAGAAGGATTCTGCAGGACAATTTCCAATTTTTCTCTCTGGCTGGTGAGAAAACAATAAGTATAACAAACACTATCCAATGGGCTGTTTTTACCTGTGGGATAACTGCAGTTTGACATTAGAGAGAAATTGCTGTCACTGAAAGCCAGGCATGGCTCCTATAAGAGGTGAGGACTTGCTTGAGAGGCTGGTTTTTATCAATGAAAAACACTTAACATTTGAACAGTTCTTTGGTCTTACCACAGAGGGAACTCCAGCCATGGCTGGCTCAAAAAGAAGGCTAACTATATTTGTCAGGAAAGAACTGAGTCATCTCCATCTTGATGGAAGTTGATTTAATTTATGACCCTGCTCTGTGCACAGTCATTGTGGTTCAACAACGGGATGTCAACAAAAGGGTCATGCACACATTTTGTCAAAAGCAGAGGGTCTGGAATCTTGATTCTGAGTTCCATGATCTTGTTTATCACCATGATGTACGGTGGCTGAGTCAATGGGGCATATTCATGGGCTTTCACCAGCTGCAGGATGAAGCTAAGCAGTTCATGGACATGAAGAGAAAACAGAACTGACAGGGGAACTCAATGGCAGCAAGTGGTGGTGAGATCCAGCATCCACAGCGGATGTTACCAAGCACTCTCAGAGGTAAATGACAACCGGTAGGTCCCGGCTTTCAAATGTGAAATCATCTGAAGTTGAGTTAAGGCTGGACAAAGTACCACAAAGTGTGGCACATTTCTCCACTCGGGAAGAACAAAAGCCTTCTAAGGCACACCAATATGCTAGTGTGTATCTGAAACGAATAGAGGCACTTAATGAGAGATCTGAGGACATGAAAAGTAAACAAGTGGATCTGCACATCTTTGCTATACCGTTTGATGTGGAAAGCAGCTGAGGTGCCTGATAATCTAGAACATGGAATCATCCAGCTGCGAAGTGATGATGAGCTGAAAGCTAGCTACAACAGCCCCCCAGGGCTTGTGTTCTATAAATATTACCTAAGCAGTGATGAACCTTGAGGGGACATGCATTGAAACATACATCTGTGTATGGGGCAACTGTTTCAAGCTGTTCTTTTCAAGACATACCATTACAAAAAAGGCCACTTGTGCTCCAGACTGACAAACTTGGAAAAGCAGTTGTGAGTCCCAACATCAATAGTCATGCCTCACCAAAGAGAAGCAGTTCCAGCCTCACATTAGGGGTGAATTAATTAAATGCTTGACAAAATATAACAGGCTGATTTTTAAGTGAATCATTTTGTATGGCTTGTGAATACCATTTATATAAATACCCAAAAGGCCTCTTGGCAGAGAAAAAGGTTCTCCTCCCCCCACCCCCCTTGATACAGAGTACTTAAAATGGGGCTGGGAAGTTGGCTCAGTAGTAGAGTGCTTGCCTTGCATACATGAAGCCCTGGGTTCGATTCCTCAGCACCACATAAGCAGAAAAATCCGGAAGTGGCGCTGTGGCTCAAATAGCAGATGGCTAGCCTTGAGCTGAAGATCTGAGGGACAGTGCCCAGGCCCAGAGTTCAGGCCCATGACCGACAAAAGAAACAAAAGAAAAACAAAACCAAAAACCAACAACAAAACAAAACAAAACTCCTACAGTTTCAACAAGAAAAGACACAGGACCTGATACAAAGATACAACATGAATAGTCATTGCCCCAAAGAAGATATATAAATGAACAAAACCACATGGAGCCAGGTGCTGGTGGCTAATGCCTGTAATCTTAGTTACTTAGTAGGCTGAGATCTAAGAATCCAAACCAGCCCAGGCAGAAAAGCCCAAGAAGAGTCTTATTTCCAATTAACCACAAAAAAAGCCACACTAGCCTTGAGCAAAATTGATTAGAGAGAGTGCAGAGGCCCAGAGTTCAAGCCCAGTAATAGTGCACGCACACAAACACACGCACAAACACATGGAGATAGCAAAGCTCACCTATTACCTACTATAGGATGGTGACTGTCAAAACGCACAAGTACAGACAAAACACAAAAATCTGCCTCCAATAACAGTGTTAGTGAGGAGAAACTGGAATCTACCTGTTCTGTTGCTAGGAATGTAGAATGGTACAGATGCTATGGCAGTTTTCCCTTAGCTTTCTCGGCCGCTCCCCACCTCCCCCAAGACTGGTGCTGTCCTACTTGAGGCAGCTTTTGTGTGTGTGATTAACTGTGATTAACTGGAGATAAAAGCCTCACAAACTTTCCTGCCCAGGCTAGCTTCAAACAGATCCTCAGATCTCAGCTTCCTGAATAGCTAGGATTATGGGCTTGAGCCATTGGTGTCCTTAAGGATGCTTCTGGGGACCTTTTCCTTAGTCACAGAAGGGCAGGTGCTATGCTCCCCCCATTTATATGAGGTGCCTAGAATAATCACACTCAGAGACAGAGGGTAGTAGCATGACAGCTGCAGAGGTAGGGGAGGGTGGGAAGTTGTTTAATGAGTATAGAGCTTCAGTTCAGCAAGATGAAAATATTCCTGGAGATGAACTATTGTGAGCGTGACACAATGGCATGAGTGCACTTACTATCATCCAACGCAACACTGAAAAGTGGTTCACACTGGAAAATGTTGTTATGCATATTTAACAGCCAAACCAAACAATTTTCCCCAATATAATTTTTTCCAAAATGAGTTGTTTTATATTGTTGGCTGGGAATTGAGGTACACACCTGTAATACCAGCCTCCGTGGGCTGAGGCAAGAGGATTGAGCATGAGTCCAATCCAGGCTACTTAGCAGACCCGGTCTCATTAAACAATAACCACCCACAACAAATCCTAAGTTGACTTACATCCAAGTTTGTGGCTTGTACTTTTGAAGTGGGCTGCTTTGTGGAAGAAAGCTCTTTAGAGTTCTTAGGGGGAAAACACCTAAAGGCTGCTATGACCACCATAATCACACATTTCCAGTCTCCCTGCCTACCCCTACTATGCCCAAGAAGCTTTGCTTTGACTTTGTCTGCAAGAGGCAAATGGAGGGGAAGGTGAGCAATGGAGAGAACAGAGGCAGAGAGAAGTGGAACTCACCCCAGGGACACATAGTCCAATTCACCGTCACAGTGTTGGACACAGAAGTGGAAGGAGATGGGACTCCTCAATACTCAGTCCTACCAGCAGCTGTCACTCAACAGCAAGTTGTCACCAGCCATATGACTATCATCAAAACAGTATGCCCTTCTGCTTAATCCATCACCTTTTTATTTTTTTGCTTATGTGGTGCTAAGGAATCGAACCCAGGGCCTCATGCATGCAAGGCAAGTGCTCTACCACTGAGCCGCCTTCCCAGCCCCTTAATCCATCACCTTTGCATGCAGGCTGTACATCCTTTATTTAAAAAGACAGCTTTAAAAAGCAACTCATGAATAGGGAGCTGATAGCTCACACCTGCAATGCTAGCTACTCAGAAGGCTGAGATCTGAGGATCAAGGCTTGAAGCCACCCTGGGGAGAAAAGTCCATGAGACTCTTATCTACAGTTAACCAGCAAAAAGCCGGATGTGGAGGTGTGGCTCAAGTGTTAGGGCACCAGCTTTGAGTGGGAAAGCCAATTGAGAGTACGAGGCCCCGAGTTCAAGCTCCAGTGCCAGTATAAAACAAAACAAAACAAAAGCAAAACCCTTAAAGCCACCAAGCATCCCAGAAAAGGATGCATATGAAAATATAAAACTGGCTTAGAGAGACAACAGTTCTAAAAACAGAAGTTTCTTTTGGGTTTTCGAGTCAGACATTGCTTAACACCGTCCCAACCTTTGTAAAATGTGTCGTGTGAAGTCTGTTGTATGCAGTGAAGCCTAGAACCTGCTCCTGGTAGGTCAATGCCTATAGCTGGAGTGGGGGTCCCTTCCTGCCACTCCTTGTGAATGGCTCTGACTCACCTCCTCTCAGGACAGGATGGGGCTGGAGAGGGTGGGAGGTTGGGGTATTGAGTGGTATTTGAAGTTCTGCTCACCCAGCATTCCCAGCTCCCTTCTTACGTACACGTATCCCTATTCCTCCCGGGGTAATTCTCTGTACACATCAGTCAGCATGGCTCAGGTGGGATGCCACCCTTCCCATCCCTGTTTCTCCAGGCTGCCTCTCCCCTCTCCCCCTCCACCCTTTCCCCCTGGCCACAGGGAAAGGTTCAGAGATGGCTGAGACTTAATCCAGGACAATGAAACATAGCCCTGAGTGTATGAAACGCTTCTGTGGATCTTGGTAGGGCAGAAGCTGGAAATGAGAAGGAAAAGCAATTGATGAGACGGGAACAGTAAGAACTTTGATGAGCAAATTTGAATACCAAGATCTAACCAAGTCCGAACTACTACTGTGTAACTGTGTATTTCAGTTAAATATTCTTTTCTGTTTCTCTCTCTCTCTCTCTCTCTCTCTCTCTGGTTAGTTTGAATTGGATTTCTGCCATGTGTAATAGAAAGGTTTGATTAATGTAACTAGGAAAGGGCTAGGCTTTGAATTTATATCCAACAACAATAATGCACCCTATTTTTCTTCTGGAACAATCCCTGCGGTCACAGCAGCTCACCCTGCGGTGGAACTCTTCCCCTTGCTTCACTTCTCGAGGGTAGCCATCAATCAGGAAGCCCTGTGTGTTGTTGAGGCTGGTCACCATGGCCTCCTTCAGGAGCTCCAGAACGATGTCCTGCAGCAGAAGGATGACAGCGGTCAGCGCCCGAGCCTTAAAGGGCCGGTCACTACCCAGAACCACCAGGGCAGTCCACAAGCCGTCCACGAGGGAGGACAAGTTGTTGTACGGACAGCAGACAGCAGCTCTCCATATTTGATTCTCTGTCACCTTCCCTCCCCCACCGCACTGGAACAACTACAAAATTGGAGGTTCATTCACAATGGGGTTCCAGTGTAACTGTTCATAGTTTTCTTAGTCCTCAGTAGTTGCTTTTGCAGGGTTGTATGACTCATGTTAGGTTATAAGAACTATAACAGGCTTGTTTCAGAGACTAACACTACATAAACTAGGCACCATGGCAGTTTAAACAAAATATAAAATATATTCTACTGTTAGTTTTTTTTTCCAGTCAACATCTAACTTGACATTCACTGATTTGAGACTTTTAAGTAGATATGAAGTTGTATTTTCTAGCCACATTGCTTTCTCTACTAAAGCTCTTGATTTAAGGGCCAGAGGATGTGGCTAAAGTGGTAGAGTGTCTGCCTAGCAGGTATAAGGACCTGAGTTCGAATCCCATTACTGCCTGAATATATTTTATTTCATTTTAACAAGTGCTTATGGAAAATAAGGAGGAAAGAATGTAGAGGTTTGGGAATGGCTGTGGGAAACTGCAGTGAGCTCACTGTTCTGCGGAAAGGGAGGAGCTCCCTGTCCTCTGACTTTTGGCAGGAGCTTGAGGAATAATGCCATTACAGGTGGCCAAATCTTTCTCTAGATAATTGTAAATTATCTTCCTCAGGAAGATCATAGCTTGATGAGAGAGACAACCAAAATATAAATAATTACAATATTTAGCAAGGGACAACTGACAAGCACAAAATTAAAGCAAGACAAAGAGAGAACAAAATGCTGGAGGCGCTATTCTAGATAAGGTGGTCAGGGAAGGCCTCCTGAAGGAGCTGTCACATTTGTAAGTGGTAGAGTGCCAGCTCTGAGTGAAAAAGCTAAGGGAGAACACTGGTGCTGGCACTACCCCTCCCTCCCCCCCTAACCCACCCCCAAATGTAGTTTTGACATTAAAACAAAGATTTAAGCTGGGCACTGGGGGCTCTCACCTGTAATCCTAGCTACTCAGGAGGCTGAGATCTGCGGATCACAGATCAAAGCCACCCCAAGCAGGAAAGTCTGTGAGACTCTTATCTCCAATTAACCACTAAGAAACTGAAAGTGGTGCTGTGGCTTAACTGGTAGAGTGCTAGTCTTGACCTGAAGCCCTCAGGGACAGCACCCAGGCCCACAACTGACTTAAAAAACAACAACAACAACAACACAACACAAAGATTTAGATGAAGACATGAGCAAACTGTGTGACCATATGAAGAAATATCACTCAGGATGAGGACATTGCCCGTACAAAGGCTTGGAGGCAGGAACGGCCGACGGTGAGAGGAATGAGGAGTGTGTGAGTGGGAGCCAGCATGGGGAGGGTGGAGGGGAAAAATCCTGGAGAGGTGTCTGGGGGCCACGTCCATGGACAGGACTCTGCATTTCATTCTAAGGGTCGTGGGAAGCTGCTGGACGTTTCTGCAGAAGAAACATATTTTGAAGCAATGGCTTGCTTGCTGTGACAATAATAAGCCTGGGGAGCTGGGCACTGGTGGCTCATGTCTGTAATTGTAGCTACTCAGGAGGCTGAGATCTGAGGATTGCTGTTGTAAGTCAGCCAGAGTAGGAAAGTCCATGAGACTCTTATTTCCAGTTAACCACCAAGAAGCCAGAAGTGGATCTATCACTCAAGTAAGTAGAATGCTAGCCTTCAGCAAGAAAGCTAAAGAACAGTGCCCTTCCAGGGCCTGAGTTCAAACTCCAGTACTGGCAAATAAAAAAGAAAAAAAGACTGCCATGACTGTTTTCCTTTGACTAAGATGTTTCCAGTTGTGACACAGCCTGTATCCTTATCCAGCAGAGACTGTATGGTTCAAGAACTAATTAATGAGCCTGGCTTGGGATCTTGTTGGTCAAGGATGCTATCTGTCTGTCTGTCTGTCTGTCTATCTATCTGTTTGTCTGTCTGTCTGTCTGTCTGTCTGTCTACCTATCTACCTAACTACCTGGGCTGTCTCTGAGCTTTTTTGCTCAAGTAGAGCCACAGCTCCACTTCCAGTTTTCTGGTGGTTAATCAATCAGAGGTTAGAGTCTCCTGGACTTTCTTGATCAGGCTGGCTTTGAACCACAATTCTCAGAACTCAGTCTCCAGAGTAGCTAGGCATGAGCCACCAGTGCCTGCCTGGGGTAAGATGAATATTTTTGGATACACATGGCTAACACGAATGAAGGTTTGAAAAAAAAAAAGTATTAGCAAAGGAGTACTCTTAAATGACAGAAACAAAATGCCAAATGCTCTCATTCCCTGAGGCTGCCTGCAGAACTAGATCAAAAGGTTATTTTCTGTTCCCTGAAGGTTTCTAATTCTAGGCTGTGTCCTATCACTCACCTCTGTTCTGAAGATTTTTGAACTAGTCAAGTGGGGGCCTGACTTGGGGGAAATGAAGACGAGGATGAAATTTAAAGAGCTGGCCAAGGAACTTGGGACTTGGGTGCAACATCTGCTGCAGACCTGCTCGTTTCTGGATTGTCATGTAAAAGAGAAATAAAACCCACTTCTATCTAAACCCTCTAGGTAGGTACCTCTGTAGGGTAAGGCAGCTGCGGGTTACCAAGCAGGAGGGGGAGGGGTTCCCTGGGGAGGCGGGGCATGGTCTCCTGGGAAGGATGGGCGTAGCTTACCGAGGGTACCAGGTCTCCACGCTGCATGATGTCTCTGATCAATTTGCTTCTTTCAGATTCGGAGGCTAGTTCTTTACGCAGGAGTTCACCAGTGGAGAGATGAGTAAAGCCATATTTTTCCACCAGCTTCTCACACTGTGTGCCTTTGCCAGAGCCAGGGCCACCTTGAAAGGGAGACGAGACATGTCAGGCATGTATTCCGTCCTGTGTCACCTGTGTGTGTGTGTGTGTGTGTGTGTGTGTGTGTGTGTGTGTGTGTAGGTACTAGGGCTTGAACTAGGGTTTTTCTGCTCAAGGCTGGCTTTTGAGCCACAGTTCTACTTTCAGCTTTGTGGCAGTTAACTGGAGATAACAGCCCATAGATTTTCCTTCTCCTGGCTGGCTTAGAACCATGATCCTTAGATCTCAGCCTCTTGAATAGCTAAGGTTACAGGCATGAGACACAGACTTAGTGCTTCCTTTTTGCCAGTGGTCATCTTACTGAGCAAGTGTGAATGCTTCCTTCACAAGCATGTATTGAGGGTTAGGACTGCTCAGGGGGCCATGGACACATCCAGAGCAGACACAGTCCTGAGCTGAAAGAGCTATCTCCCGGAGGAGAGGGGCATAGATGTTAGCGACAAAATTAAGTGGTCTGCTAGGTTGGGATCTGCTTATTAAAGGGGTACAGAGGAAAGGCTCATGACTCCAGTAGCCATGCAAACCAGAGAGGTTTCTTGGGGGAATTGAACCTGCTCAGGAGCCATCATACTCAGTGAAATAAACTTAATAAATCCTAGCTGTTGGTGAAAAAGAAAAGTTTTTATTTTCAAACAATCACAAACTTGCAGTAGAGTTGTGAATAAAGTACAAAGAAGACTCTGAAACATGGGAGAGTGTGTGGATGGGGCTGGTTGTTCTATTCCTCTAGAAATGTTTCTGTGTCATTTCCTATACACAAGGGACAAACACATAACTGTTCCCAGACCCATTCAACTTCCTGCCACTTGTCTCAGTTGACTCAACAATGTCCTGTGAAGCTGATGAGCTGAGCTGGGAACCACAGCTAGCCCTTGGTGGTAGTGCTCTTCTGATCTCTAGCAGTGTGGAACACGTTCTGAAGACATTTTTGAAGATTACAAGTAGTTATTTGCCAAAGGATTCTTTCTTCCTCTCTCTCTCTCTCTCTCTCTCTCTCACACACACACACACACACACACACGCATGCACACACACACACAATATATATCAGCCATTTTTATTAATTTTTAATATATATCATATCCCCTTGATGAACATGTCATCATTGACTCTATCCATTGCCCCCAAATTCCTAAATCCTAATATATTTCATTAAAAAACATCAATAGCTAATCTTTACTGAATGCTTACTTGGACTGGTACTATCCTAAGCATTACATGCCTATGAAATTAAAAAAAAACAAACCTGTCTTCCTGTGGGGCGATGGTGGCTCATGCCTGTAATCGTAGCTACTCAGGAGGCTGAGATCTGAGGATTCAAAGCCAATCCAGGCAGCAAAGTCCATGAGACTCTTTTTTTTTAATTGTGAAAATACTGTACAGAGGTGTTACAATTACATGGGCAAGATAATGAGTACATTTCTTATCAAGCATTGTAGCTTCCTCCTTTATTTCCCCTTCCCCATGAGACTCTTATCTCCAATAAACTACCAGAAAAGCTGAGAGTGGAGCTGTGGCTCAAATGGTGGAGTGTTAGCTATGAGCAAAAAGTCTCATGGCCAGTGTTCAGGCCCTGAGTTCAAGCCATAGGATTGGCACAATAAATAAATAGAGAAAGAAAGAAAGAATAGACAAGTTGTCTTTGTACCAATCCACAGCCCCACCCAACCATAACTGACAAGCTGACACTAATAACTGGTGTGAATGAATGAATGCTCACTTCTTCCTCCCACTTCCAGGACCATAGTATCTATGGAAGACTAACCCGATCCGACCTACTTACATATGAAATTGGAGTATGGAATGCTAAGCCAGCAGACCATCATCACCATATGCTTCCGACTCTTGTCTCCAAGCATTTACCAATTCCAGAAGTGGAATTGTGGCTCAAGGGGTACAGCCCTTAGCCTTGAACAACAAACTCAGAGTCAGTGCCTACGTCCTAAACCCCAGGACTGGCACAAAAAAACAAACAACAACAATATTAACAATATGAACAACAAAAGCCCCTTAGTCTTTCCAGAGTCTCAATCCAGTTTTTTCTTTTTTTTTCAGAGGAGGGGGGAGTAGTGATACTAGGACTTAGGCTTGAACTCAGAGCCTGGGGGCTGTCCCTTAGCCTTTTCGCTCAAGAGCAGTGCTCCTCCACTTGAGCCATACCTCCACTTCCAGCTTTTTGCTGGTTAATTGGAGATAAAGAGTCTCATGGACTTTTCTGCCTTCGCTCACTTTAAACTTCAACCCTCAGTTCTCAGCCTCCTCAGTAGTTAGAATTATAGGCATGAGTCACTGGCCCCAATCTCCATTTCCACTTTTCAATGGACACTTCATGTCTCTATAAGCAAATAGTACTCATACACTGAAACATGTTGAGATCTGTCTTCAAGAATTAAAGTGTTTTTGAATTTTTTCATCTTTCAGGCTAAATTTTGGCTGGTGTCCACTTACAAGATAAATTGTTTAATTTTGAGGTGATATGGTCTTAAGTATGATGTATAATGTAATGACAGTAAACAAACTTGACACGCACAAAGATGCTTTACTATGGGGACTGTACTGACATTTTGAAAGCATGTGAAATCACACCTAAAACTGTGTCCTTAGTGGCATTAAGCAGCAGCGCTGAATTTCTTGAATAAATGTAGTTACCTCCGTTTAAATGTCTAATGTGATTTTCTTTTCTTTTTTTAAAACTGTATTCATAATTTGTACTATTAATGTGGGTTTTTCTTGGACTGCTGGGGTTATTATTGCTGTGGGATTTTTGTTTTTATTTTGTAGAATTGTCTAATGTGATATACTGATATTTATTTATTTATTTGTTGGTTGTGGGGCCTGAACTCCGGGCCTGGGCGCTGTCCCTCAGCTCTTCAGCTCAAGGCTAGCACTCTACCACTTGAGCCACAGCGCCACTTCCTGCTTTTTTTTCTTTTTTGTTTATGTGGTGCTGAGGAATCGAACCCAGGGCTTCATGCATGCAAGGCAAACACTCTACCACTGAGCCACCTTCCTAGCCTCTTTATAAGTGATATTTGGATAATCTAATAACTGTATTTGACAGCCTCTTAAAATATTTTGCATGGAAACAAGTTAAAAGGCAATGCATGATAGAGATTATAGTTGGATAGTGAAGATTTACGACTTTATTCTGCAGTTTGCTTGGTTTACCTCTCTTATTGAAGACTATGTTTGGTGGTTGGGACTTCTCCCTTAAAAGATAATATTAGTTTTAGTAGAAAGGCTCCCTCCTCCTACTTTGCCTTGTCAGAAGAACCTGGGAGGGTCCATGTGTTTTATCTTCTGTTCACGCAGACAGCTACTCTAAGCCTAGTGGGGAAGGTTCAACTTCCCGGCTCCTATCCCTCCTCCCCACCCCCATGCCATATTGTCTTGGATGAGCCAGTCTACTAGGAAACAGCAATTACAGAGGTTTGCAAAGATGACGCAGACCACTTAGGCGAGCAACCCATTGCTGGCTAATGCTGCATTTGTTTCAAGCACCCCGACTCTTGCCTCTCTATATAATAGGATGGGAGAGGGTAGGATCAGAAGAGGCCGCTCAGAAGAAGTACTTCTAGATAAATGACTAAGAGCAGCTAGCATCTGAGCTCTGGCAGAGGCCACAGGGCTTCCATGGCTTGGATTTTCCTGGAAACTCTTTCCAGGATGACTGGTAGCTGGTTATGTGGAAAAGATATTTTCAGACTTGGCTTCCAAGGCAAGAATGCTATGTTCCCGTTATTACTATTATTATATTTTTCTTCAGCCTCCTACTAATATGACTATTATAGTTTTTGCTTCTCTCAAATGTTATTTAATAAATCTTGACACAAAGGCAATTAAAAAATCTTCAGCTCAAATGAGCAACAGCTGTGTGCTAAACCTCACGCTGCCCGAGTTAGAAGCCTCCTTGGGAGCCACAGCTGCAAATTCCTAGGTTCGCTTTTTTTTTTTTCTCTCGAATAGTGCAGGCGCTGTGGAATTTCAAGTAATTTACACAATAGCTAGATTCCTTCATTGCGTCCAAACTGGAGAACAAAGTGATTTTCTTTCTGCAAAGATAGCACAAAAATTACTACTGGGGGCATTTATTTTCACATCCTGTTACCTGTCTTCAAGGTCTTCATTTATGACTTTTTTTGTGTGCCAGCACTAGGGATTGAGCTTAGGGCCTGGGTGCTACCCATTGGCTTTTTATTTTTCCTCTTCTTTTTTTTTTTTTTTTTGTGCCAGCCCTGGGACTTGAACTCAGAACTTGGGTGCTATCCTTGTTTTTTTTTTTTTTTTTGCTTAATGCTAGTATTCAACCAGTCAAGCTATAGCTCCACTTCCAGCTTTTTGGTTTTAATTAGCGATAAGAGTCTCAGAGATTTTCCTATCCATTGTTTTGAACCATGATCTTCAGACCTCAGTCTCTTGAGAAGCTAGGATTACAGTTGTAATCTTAATTTTTTGCTCAAGGCTGACATTCTACCATCTGAATAATATCTCCACCTCGGGCATTTTGTTAGTTCATTGGAAATAAGAGTTTCACAGGCTTTCTGCCTGGATGGCTTCAAACCATGATTCTCAGATCTCAGACTCTTGAGTATCTAGGATTATAGGTGTGAGCCCCTGAGGGCAGGCCAACTTGACTTTTAAATTAAGACAAAACAAAACAAAACCTCAAAAAAACAACAATGAAATCTTGCTATCTGTCCAGGATAATTTGTTGTATGGAAAAAAAATCTTTTGAGGAACTGCATCTCTCTCAGATGAATGGGCTGTGTTTACTAGAGATGAGCTGACTGATGGCAGATGAGACCCTGTCACAGTTCCTGTCACTGAGGTGATTTTTAGTGTCTCCTTACTCCAATTTCATGCCCCTGGGCAGACTCAGCCACAATCTCACGTGGCTTAGAGTCTAGTATAGAAGATTCCATTTCTAAGGTGTCTGGCAGTATTTCATAAAAAGGAATCAAGGGAAAAATCCTTTTCCTAACTCTCAAAGGACATTTAAAAGTTCTAAGCTAGGTGCTGGTATCCTTTCCTGTAATCCCAGATACTCAGGAGGCTGAGATTTGAGGATCGTGATTCAAAGCCAGACGTAGCTGAAAAAAATCTATGAGACTCTTATCGCCAATTAACCACCAAAAGTAGAGCTGTGGCTTATAGGGTAGAGCACCAGCCTTGAGTGGAAAAAACTAAGGGATAGTGCCTGGGCTCTGAGTTTAAGTCCAGTATCAGCACAAAAAAAATATTTCATGCAAGGCCAAAGCTTCTCAATAATGTGCAGTGGCAATACTGTGAACCTCTTCTCTTCAGTGCAGGCTTTCCTTTCTTCTCTGGTCTACAGTGGGAAGAGGAAAGTGCTGGATATTTTGACTTAAGCAGCCCTGATCTTAGATAGCCTAGTAGACTTTGAGCTGGATCTGTGGCACTTTGGCCTGACCACTGGGTCACCTTTCCCACTTTGCTTTTTATTTATGGGACCAATTTTCTCTCAAAGACAGCTTGTGGATTTATTGGAATCTTCAAGGTAAGGATCTGAAGCTAAGCAATTGCTATAAGTCCTTGGCTTCAGGAAAAAAAAAGAAGAAGAAAATAGCAAGGCTGGCATGTTATTGCACATTCTGGGCCCAGAAAATAAAGATGTCAGGTGGGTAATTAGCTGAATCCCAAATACAAATAAATGCATGCACTCAAGTTTCAATTACACTTACATTTTAAAGTGTTTTTCCCATAGTAATGGCACCAAGCTTGTGATTTTGTCCTTAGTGAGCCTTTTATGTGTCACATCCTGCTTGATGCACCTTGGATTTGAAACACATTGTTTCAAATGGGCATGCTTAGGCAGCTTGGATGGATCTGACTGGAGAGTTAGTCCTAACAACAGAAAAGACGCAGAGCTGGGTCTTTCCATTAGATAAAATATAGTCCAATGGGAGGGTGGCAGGTGACTCACCAATACAGATGTGTGGCAGGGCCTGGAGATATTGCTCCAGGGCGGGGGAAGGGCAATTAATCACTTTTGTCAGCACAGAGGAAATGGTATAAGGAAGAGCACACAAATGAGTCTGGCTTGCTGGGAACCAGTGGCTGATGCCTGTGATGCTAGCCACTCAGGAGGTTGAGATCTGAGGATTGTGGTTCACAACTTGCTGGGGCAGGGAAGCCCATGAGACCCTTATCTTCAATTAACCACCAGAAAACTGGAAGTAAAGCTGTAGCTTAAGTGGTAAAACACCTGCCTTGAGTGAAAAAGCTAAGGGACAGTGCCCAGGCTCCGAAAGCGGGGAAGGGGAGACGCTGGGCTATGGAGCACAAATGTGGAGTGGAGGAGTGTGATGTATTTCAAAGGACACAGGATAGATGGATTTGACAGTGTATTCTGCTACTTACTAGTATGTAGTCATATATTAGCCTTTCAATTTCAGATACTTAATTTCCTCATCTATAAAATGGGGAGAAACAACAAACAATTTTCTGCCTAATTCTATCATTGACTCTCTTTTTTTCATCTTCCCTCGTTGGCCAGTTGGCTAACTTCATTGAGTTTACATTTGAAAAACATTCCCGAAATCTGCTCCCAAATGCAAGATCTCATTGAGAGTTTCTCTTGTCCTAGCTCTCTTGAATAGATGTGGTAGATGCTATTTACCATGAAGTGAGGTTACTTAGCTCTCTAGAATTTTCTGAGTCATATCATCAGCATACAGAGGTTTGAATTAAAACAAATCAGCAGCCAGTTTGATCCCTAGCTATCACTTAGAGATGTACAGACTATGTGCATGCATTTATGATGCATCCGTTTATGTGTACACATTTTTATATATATTTGATAGTAAACACACTCATGAACGCATATATGGTTTATTTGCTCTAAGGCAAAACACTGAAGACAATTTTTCTGGGCCACATTTGCCAACCTCAGAGCTTCCCAGGCCTTGATTCCTATCCTGGCTAGATATTCTTTACATTAATCTGGTGCCAATGACTTTCTTCATGAACCCAATTTCAGAGCTTCCTACAGATCTGGCGGAACTAAGAATTCACTGCTTGAGTTTACCCATCCATTCTGATGACTCCTTCCTTTCTCCTTCTCTTTTCTCTTGACCTTAATTCTCTATTTGTTTTCTTTTTCCTCTATTACTATCTTATCAAGTTTGTCCATTCTCTTTGGACTCTTCTTACTTCTCTTGCCAACTGAACACCATGCTCTTTCTGGAAACTTTCAGTGCTTTGGTCCTTAAATTCTGTCATGACATACACCTGCCTTTCTTTCTGCCCAGCCCATCATTTACTTCATTTATATATAATTGAGAAAGTCAGAAATCTGAGCCTGCTGGGTCCTGTCTTCTAACTCCATAACAGCTTTCAAGGCCTCTTGGCAGATATATTTCTCTGTTGCTGATATCAAATGATCCCATGGATGGAGTCTAGCTATTTCCCATAGTCCTCAAACATGTTCTTATTCCCACTCTCAACATTTTCAATCCTGTTACCATTAAGAAGGGAAAAATTGTTTCCTCAATAGTTTCAGAATGCTTGTAGCTTCTTCCTTTGTTTTTTTTTAATCCCCCCCTTTCTTCTTAAGAATGTATTATTATTATTATTATTTTTGTGGGTCCTGGGGCTTGAACTCTGGGCCTGGGCACTGTCCCTCAGCTCTTCTGTTCAAGGCTAGTGCTCTACCACTTGAGCCACAATGCCACTTCCAGTTTTTTGGTGGTTTATTGGAGATAAGTGTCTCACAGACTTTCCTGCTTGGGGTGGCTTTGATCTGTGATTCTCAGATCTCAGCCTCCTGAGTAGCTAGGATGACAGGTGTGAGCCACCAGCATCCAGCTGGAATGTATTTTTTTATTTCATAATTTACAAAATTATGTTACATTCGTTCTATGAGGGGGATTGCTTTTTTTTTTTTTAAATGCCAGTCCTGAAGCTTGAACTCAGGGCCTGGGTACTGTCCCTGAGCCTCTCTGTGCTTAAGGCTAGCACTCTACCATGAGCCACAGTGCCACTTCCAGCTTTTTCTGTTTACTTGGTACTGAGGAATCAAACCCAGGGCTAGGCATGCTAGGTAAGCACTCTACCACTAACCCACATTCCTAGCCATATGAGGGGGATTTCACTGGCACATTTCCACACATTTACAATATATTCCAATCAATATCACCTCCTCTATTATTCCCCATGTCCCTTTCCCCCTACTTTGGGAAGACTTTTCTACAATGTATATAGTCTTCATCTAATTTCTCTATTTTGCTTTGTTGGGTCACCTGAGCATTTTTTTTTTTTATTGTGAGAATACCATACAGAGGAGTTACAATTACATGGGCAAGATAATGAGTACATTTTTTATCAAGCATTGTTGCCTCCTCTTTGTTTCCCCTCCCATCCCTTCCTATATTCCTCCCCTCCCCCCACGCGGTTCTCCCCCCACCCCACACCTAAGTTCTAAAGTTCATTTTTGACATAACGACTTGTACATCTCATTGGTGCAATGGGCCCACCTGTATCCCTAGTTAAACGATTTGTTTTTTTTCCCTTCCCCTCCACAAATTATACCAACATCAAATACAGTGAAAGCATGGGTTATACTGTGGGGGAGGGACATACCAAGCAACAAAGAAATCGTCTTATAAATATGTTAGAAACAATTGCATGAAAGGAAAAAAAAACCCAAAAAATTTGCACCTGAGCATTTTGATCACAGTATCCAACATCCATTCTAATGTTCAATTCTCACTTAAAGTCTGTCTCTTCTATTAGACTTAATGGTACATGAGGACAGAGTGTGGGTTAGTTTTGCACCCATAGTGTCTAAAATAGCACATAGCAGACACTGATTTTATGATGAATGGACCCTCACTATCCTGCTCCAAGAACTCAATCCTCTCTTGTCCACATTAATGTGGACTCTATCTCTTTGGCATAACAGCAATCCAAGTGAAAATATTTTCAACATGGTCTGCATCCTCCACTTATCATAATATTTCTTTTCCTTCAGTAGCCTAGAACTTTGTTTCTATTTCCTCTTCATTCATTCACTTCTCTTCTTACAAACCTTCTCCTCCTGTTCATTGACTCTTCCTCTTACATACTCTTTCCTACCCTCTCCACCCTGATTATAGAACAGTTAGCCTCTTTCTTCTACTCTAGTTATCTTTGACTCCTCAGTAACACTTAACTGACAAACTGACAAATATCTTGAAAGTTCCTCTTAGCCTGACTCCCAGTTGCACAGTTGTCTCTTCCTTCCTTTGCTAGGCTCAGTTCATAGCAAGTCAAAACTTTCATTTTTTGCTGTCTATAGAACCTTGCACAATGGCACACACTGTTAATTAATCCCATAAGAGGAGCCTCATGGTCCCAGAAGTGACAACTCTATAAAGATTTTGAGTTCACATCTCAGACATATTTCTATCTGGTGAGATGACCTATCAGTTGCTTACTCTCTTTAAGCTTCAATTCAATTACAAACTGCAGTTACAAAGTACAGTAGAGACCAGGGCCTACTGGTTATAAGGAGAGTTGAAGGGATGCCCAGAATACTTTTCTTGTGTCTGGAGTAGTTGCTGCTACAAATGAACCTTCAATAAACATCACTTAACCTGATTTGTTTTAACAAAACATTAGATACATGGCTCACGCCTGTAATCCTAGCTACTCAGGAGGCTGAGATCTAAGGATCGCGGTTCAAAGCCAGCTTAGGCTGGCTTTATCTCCAATAAAACCACCAGAAAACCAGAAGTGGCACTGTGGCTCAAGTGGTAGAGCACTAGCCTTGGGCTGAAGAGCTGAGGGATAGCGCCCAGGCCCAGAGTTCAAGTCCCATGACTGACCAAAAAAAAAAAAAGATACTGCATTTGTATTTGTGTGCATATGTACTTGTGTGTGTGTGTGTGTGTGTGTGTGTGTGTGTGTGTGTGTGTGTTGGTCTTGGGGCTTGAACTCAGGGCTTGGTGCTGTTTCTTAGCTTTTTCCCTCAAAGGGCTTGAACTCAGGACCTGGTGCTGTCCCTGAGATTTTTCACTCAAAGATGCCACCCTACCATTTGAGCCACAACTCCACTTCTGGATTTTTTGGTGCTTAATTAGAGATAAGAGTCTCACAGACATTCTTGCCCCAGCAGGCTCCAAATCGTTACCCTGAGATCTCAGTGTCCTGAGTAGCTAGAATTACAGCATGAGCTGCCAGTGTCAGCTGATACAGTGTTTTAAAAACACTGTGGTGTATTTTAGCATCTTATAAGATGGGTAATCTTCACAGTTATAACTGTGAAGGCATCAAATAACTTTGACAAATCTAACTACCAAATTTCTAGATAATCTTCAGATTTGTTTAAACATCAGTCATATTTCTGCCCCATGAATTATTTCTCTCTAAATGGAAATGGTTCTCAACATTGAGCTCAGGTTTTCATGACTGAATAATCCCTTTCAGAGAAAAGCCATTATACTGTTGGACCATGAACTGCCAGTGCCCTAGGAATGATCTCCCACTAGCCTGGGCCGTGACTCACTTCAACATTCTGCATCTCAAGTGGGCTACATTGCCATGCCGACTTTCAGGATGCTGTTGCTGGGAACTGACTCTCTCTGACCCAAAGCAATTAAGAAAAAAATCAGATCCTTATCCTCCCAGACACTATTTCTAGTCATTCTGAAAGGCACTGACTCCTTCGTTTTATTTGGTGAATGTGTTGAGCTATGCTTGTGGTTGAGTCAGCGGAAGGTTACAGGGGTGATATGGAAGAGCTTTAAACAGAGCAGGGAACTTGGCAATAGCAGACTGTGCCTGCTTTATTAGTGTGTGCTATATAGTAGGTACTTGAAAATGGTTAGATGAATGAATGAATGAATGAATGAATGAATGGAGCCTCAGGGAGGCAGTCCTGCTTGTGACCAGGAAGGCAATTAGGGAATTTTGGGTCTAGACTTCCCCTGCTTTGAACTTGCTCAACAATACTTGGAGAGTCCCTTTGTCTCCTCAGACCAGCTTCCTTGTCTGTGAATGGGAGAGGCTAGACAGAGTGGATTCCTGTTTAGTATTGTACTACTCTGCCTATATTCTCCAGCTTCTCTCCTATAATGCTGCTTCTTCCTGCTGCTTGTTCATCCCCTTGGCTAGAGTCATGGATGTGGCCCCCAAAGGCTGTGAGCTTAAGGCTTTGCTCCTCAGTTTGTTGCTATTGGGATATTTATTAAGAAGTAGTGGAAACTTTGAGGTGGGCCTAGCACTGGAGTTAGGTGATTGAAAGGAGCTGTTGAATCCCAGTCCCTTCCTCTGTCTCTCTTTTGCACCCTGGCCATGGAAGCGAGTAGCTCTGCTCCCATCATGTGAGCCTTGGGGGTCTCTCTATAAGCCAGGAAGCAAGTAAGGACTGAAACCTCAGAAGCTGACAGCCACAGCAAACCTTTCCATAACGACTGTCTCGTGTTTGTTATGGTAACAGAAAACTGACAAACACATCACCTTTTCTAGCCAACATGCCTCATTCAGGCAGAGGTTTTAACAGGCTGTGTGTGGTTGGCCAGATAGATCTCTTTCCCCTCACTGTAAGATGGCAAGGATTAGCAGAATGAAGCAGGGAGTGTGAAAGAATTTCTGAACCAGTAGATCTTCAAATCTCTGGGGCTGAGTGGGCCTTCATAGGTTAATAAATTCCCTAAGGAAAGAGTACAGATATTTGCATTTTACTTTGCAGTGGTAAGTGATTAAATAGTAAAGTGTTCATGACAGGGATCTAGGTGGTGGGTATAGAAGTGTTTTATTTGTATATTTGAGACATTTTTGTTATTAAAAAAAGATAATCTTTTCAAAACACTCCCTAGGTGATTTAGCTGATTAGCCTGGCTGGGAGCTTCCAGACTAGATAATGTAGGGAAGGCAATTAGCTCTGGTTTCCCCAGTGATCACTGCAGGGAGGTGGTGTTGATCTTTCTTTTCATATTTACAGTGTAATAATGCAGAGATAATGGTTCCTATCGTGAATGACTAATTGTTATGTTAGTTAATAAAAGTCCTTATTGCCTTATTAAAAGCTAGGCCATTCCTCTTGATGACGTTTTGTGTTCTCTGTATCAAGCTGGAGGGACAGTGGCAGGAATTTGGCCATTCAGTCCCAGTGGAATGGTCCAGAGACCTAGCACATCTGAGAAATCACATCATGTCATTCAGAGGGAGTGCCCTAGCTTGTCATGCTTTGGACTTGTATGTTATCTGATACATATCTGGTTCTTCTGTGCTAATTCTGTGACTTAACTCTAGGCTTCTGAGCTTTTTCTTCTCAGTGCTAGCACTCTACCACTTGTTGGTGAACTAGTCTCCTGAGCTGTCTGTCTGGGCTAGATTCCAAATAAGAACCTCAGATCTCAGTCTCCTGAGTTATACCTGTTTCATTTGTACTAGATCACTTAAGTTTTTCAACAGCTGCTTGAAACTGGTCCTATTTGTTCCTCATTAACCCATGGAAAAGCCTGTGCCAAGGACCCCTGCTTGGCACAACCGCTTTTCAGGTCTTCTGTCTGTAAGGCCCTGCTGTATTTCTTATTGGAAGTCAGACAGACCCGATGTTCAGAAATGCACAGTGTGGCCTCCATGTGTGGCCCGGTGGGGTTTTCCAGAGGACACATCAGACTCCCAGCAAAATACAACACATAAATTACCCAAAACACTAAGCCACTGTTACCTGAAACTCAACTTTATCTAAAGGCACTGTGCTTTGATTTGGTAAATCTGACAGCCCTATCAGGCTCAAATGTGCTAGCTGGCACACTTCAAAGGCATCATTGCATCTGTATTCTGACAATTAACAACCTATGATTTTGTGATTCATTCAATCAAAACCCACCATACCCAGAGAGTCAGGAGAAATGTTTTAAGCCATGATTCCAGCTCTTACATAGGCAGAAGACAAGATGAGTCCAGGTGTCTGGTAAGAGGAAACAGCAGGCATTGTGGTTGTGACTCCTAAATATTTCCCTCCCATGCTGATGAATTAGCTCCTGACACGGTGACCTGTCCCACAGCACCTCCAGCTAATCCTGATACATCCTCAAACAGAGATGAGGCAGGATTTTACAGTGCTCCTGAAAAAGCACTAATTAAACATCCATCCTCTATCCTTCAAGCAGAGGTCTCCAGGGCCTGTCCCCTACCCATCTGACCACATGCGTTTATCTTTTCAAATATATCAAGAGTCTGGTGCCTTCAGAAGTTCCTTCAGTGAGGCTCTGCTTGTTTGGGTCTCTGAATCCTGGAATTTGTTGTTCTAGAGTGTTCTTAAGTCGTTACCATTTCTTGTTTTCTGTTTTGTAGTCTACTTCACCCTAGGATGTTAGGCAAGTATTAAATAAATACAATAGGAAACTTTCAAACCTAGCTTTTCTTTTAAAGAAAACCTTTTTTCCTGTACTGCAAAAGAAATACATACTCTGCTTTTTGAAAATTAATATACTTGGGAAAAATAAGAACAGAAAAAGTCTCTCACTCCCTGAAGGTAACTATCAAGGTTCAAAGGCACATTTTATTATATTTTTCTTTGTAGTGTGTTTTAAATTTTCTATTTTTAAACACACGTGTGTGTTTTTTGGTTTGGTTTTCACTGGGAATGTGTTGGCTCTAATTTTTCACTTCTTTGGGGTTCTGTGTTCTCATCTGAGAATAAACTTGTTGGACTGAAAAGGAGTGGGGTGCTATTCCAAGGTCATTTCTAGCACTGTGGCTCTTTGTCTTGTCAGAGAATATTTGTGCTTGCCGTCAATTGATGTATTATGGCAGGAAGTGAGGACACTAAGGGCAGGTAGGGACATTTGTGTTACTGAATTACATTGGAACTTTTGTGTTCAAATTTGGGCAACACCATGGAAACAGAAAGTTTTGGACATTGTGATGGAAAATAAAATTGGTAGAACCTTCCTGAAAGATAATTTGACAATGTAAGGAAAAGGCCAAAAAGTTTTCACATCTACGTGCTTATCTTCAAAGAAATTAATTTCCTTTTTATTACAAAGGTGATACACAGAAGGATTACAATTACATGAGTCAGGTAATGAGTTATGTATTTCTCTTAAAGGTAAAAAAGCTTACTATACCTGCTCTCTTCCTTTCTCCACAACAAATGATAGAATGGCAGTCTCTGGGCTTACTTCAAAAGCTCTACCAAGAGTAAGCTGAGCACTTCTGGGAAAAATGAACTATACAACTTGTGGGTGGGAATGAGAGTTTGGTAAAACTGAGAGAGGAGCAAAGGAAGGGGTGACATTGTCCAGAAGGAAATGTACTCTTTATCTGACTTTGTAACTGTAATCCCTCTGCATATTACCTTTACAATAACAGTAAATAAATTAAAGAAGAAACAACAAAAACACCCAAGTGTGTTCTACATGCCGTGAGACAGCTTTCCCTGCATTTATCTGGAATCAGGATGTTCCTGCACTCACTGGGCCCCTGTTCTTGGTGTGTGGCACTCACAGTATGGCCACTTCCAAGGAGAAGGCATCATTATACATTAGAGCATCACAAGCAGCATCTTCTCCAGGGCCTGTGTCCCAGACACCAGAGAATACCTTCCATATTAAAGAGGAACTTTGCTACAAGAGAAGAAGTTTTCATGGCCTTGAATACTAGACAGTGGTTTTAAATATATTTTGTTCGCTGCTAAAAGACACTGAGATCTTGTTTCAGAGAAGCTGGAGCAAATTGGAAGGAAAATAACTTTTTGACTGTTGTATTTATAGATCAAAACAGTCACTGTTCCCTGAGAGTTATTGGTTTGTAACTCTGCTTCATTCTTCAAGGTAAAAATTGGTCTCCTACAGTAAAGTGGACGCCTACAGTGTCCAGGTGTAAACAATTGCAGGAAAGTGCCAACTAGGGCTGTTTATAGATGGCAGATATGCTGGCTTAAGCCCAAGGCCTGAGAGGCTCTCGCTTCACTTGGGTCTGGTCTGAGCCAACTACAGCTGGTATAGACAAAACATCATGTATAGCTGAGGAACATGAGAAAACACAGAAGACACGTATCCCACTTGTGAACAGTGGTTATGGCTCATACACACAGATATCCTTCCTTGTTCTAGTTTCTCTCTCTCTTTCTCTCTCTCCTCTCTGTGCTGGTACTAGGGTTTGAGCTTAGGGCCTGAGCACTGTCCCTTAGCTTTTTCACTCAAGACTGGAGTTCTATCATGTGAGTCACAGCTCTACTTTGGCTTTTTGGTTGGTAATTGGAGATAAGAGTTTTGCAGACTTTCCTAGTTAGGCTGGAACCAAAATCCTCAGATCTTAGTTTCCTGAGTAGCTAGGATTACAGGTGTGAGTCACTGACACCCAGCCAATTCCTTTTATTCAGGACTTAGCTCTGCTTCCAGTTCAGCCTTCTTGCTATCTTGTACTGCAAGCTTCTGTTTTATATTCTTTCAGTGCTCTTCCCACCCTTCTAGAATATAATCTCTTTGAGATGACTGGATCTTGCCTTCTGTGTGTGTGTATGTGTGCGCGCGTGTGTGTGTTTAGGCCTATGGCTTTGCTGATGCATAGCAGAAACTTCGTGTGTCAAGTACCAATGAAATTTAGCCGATGGCACAAATAATAAAAGAATTGAGTATAGAAGAAAGTTTCTAGGCCTCCAGATCTAGACTTTTTACTCTTCCTATCAAGCTATTGAATGAGATCAATATGCAGTTTACCCATGGGTTGAGAAGTGGTCTCATGAATTTTCCTTCCCTAGGCTGACTGTGAGCTGTGATCAGCTCATTCTCAGCCTCCTAACTAACTAGGATTATAGGTATGAGCCACCAGTGCCTCGCTCCAATGACTGTTTTATGTCTTTTCCAATCTCCCAGTTCTTTAAAAGAGGAAGACCTTGCTAAGTTTATTAATTTGGTGTGATTAAAGAAAGGCATTTTAGTTCAACATTACCATGAGTCCTTTTGTAGTGAAAACATTGATATAACTAAGCAGGTTCACTGTCAGCATGCAAGGCCAGCATTTCTACAACATTAAAAAAAAAAATCTCATTGGTCTGTAATGCATTCGAGGTTCTCTGGGACAATGGTTCAATGATTCTTTTCCTTTACTCTCCCATCCTGAAGGTATCAAGAGGTATCTCTTCAGGGAAGAGGCACCAGGGAATTCTCTGTGGAGGAGGTATGGAGCAAGTAATTCAGCTGAGTGAAGCCAAAGTCTTAGAATCAGATGGAGCTTCTTTGTGTATGTGTGAGCTCAGCTGTACTGGCTAGGGTTTTTTGAGAAAGAGAGGGACTATATTATAGAAATAGACCCACCTGGTCCTAGAGGCCAACAAGCTCCATGATAGGCCATCAAAAGCTGGAAAAGGGAAAGCTAGCAATTCAGTATGGTTTGAGTCCAAAACTATGAAAACCCGGAGCTGTGGGGTGCTGGGGTAAGAGATGGCAGTCTGACGGCTCAACGTCCTGGAGTTCTGATGCCAAGGGTAGGAGAAAATGGACAACTTAGATCCAGAGGCAGAGGGACTTCATCTTCCCTCTCTCTGCCTTTTCTGTGGAACCTGAGCTTTGAACAGACTGGATAGTGCCCACCCACATGAGTGAGGGGAGATCTTTTTTTTTATTCAGATGCCAGTCTCCTCTGGAAATACTCCTGGAGGCACTTCCCTAGTAATGCCTTGACAGCATCTGAGTATCACTTCATCCAGTCCGATTGGTACACTTACTATTAGTCACCCTAACAGCCTTGCTCATGAACTGCCTGGTTTCACTTCACAGTGGAAAATCAATCAGGTCAGGTCTGAGTTTTCTCAGTGCAGTGGTTTCTGGTAATCTAGAATTCTGGTCGTCTCGAACTGCAGATTGAAGTGTGTATCAAGGTTCCTCTCTCACTTTGAGATTTTCTTTGCCCTCACTCCAGTCCTGTTTTTCTTAGTGTTGTTCAACTCTGAGGTGCCACCTCTGAACTTTCCATCCAGTACAACTTCAGGGTCTCCTGATGGGCCTTCCTACACTTTCTTCCTTGGAGTTTGTCCTGCCCTTGCACTACTGGCTCCAGAGAAACCTAGAGAAGCATTCCGGCCTCCAGGAACCCAGAGAAACGGGGGCTTTCCTTTCCCCTGACCTCTTCCTCACAACCATGCTTTTGAAAAGATGAGTAGAAACAAGGCTAAGTCTGTGCTTTCTTTCTGTCCCACAAATCCCTTCCCAGTGAACTCTTGGTAGTGGTTCTCACACTGTGATCCACAAATGGTAAGTGTGCATGTGTGTGTGTGTGATTTCCCCATTTCCATTATCTAGCTCTAAGATACCATTTGCTTTTCAAGGATAGTCCAGAAACAGTTATCGGAACACTGCAGCAAGTTAAAGCATTGTATCCAATTCTACTAACCATTTCATTCTTCGCTACAATGTACTTACTTTTTGGTAGTTTTAGGATTTGAATCAGAGCCTCATGCATGCTAAGCATGCACTCTAGCCACACCTCCAGCCCTTTTCTTGCTTCAGTTCTTTTATTTTTGCTTGCAGCAAGTCTGAGCCATGATCCTCTTATTTATGCATCCTGTGTAGCTGGGATGACAGGTGCTTACTGCCACATCCAGAGTACTGGTTAAAATAGAGGTCTCACTTTTTCCCAGACTGGCCCTAAATCTCTGACTTCCTAATCTTTGTCTCCTGAGTAATAGTTGCTTTTTTTTTTGCCAGTCGTTGGACTTGAACTCAAGGCTGGGTGCCATCTCTGAGCCTCTTTGTGCTCAAAGCTAGTGCTCTTCCAGTTTTTGAGTGGTTAATTGGAGATAAGAGTCTCATGGGGATTTTTCTTCCCAGGCTGACTTGAAACCACAATCCTCAGATCTCAGCCTCCCCAGTAGCTAGGATTACAGGTGGGAGCCACTGGCGCCTAGGTAATAGCTGCTTCTAAAATTGAATATGATTTCTACTTTCTGAAAGACCATCTAACAAACTATGTCCTTTTCAGTTGAGTATCTAGTAGGCAGTTTCTTGTTTTTTTTTTTTTTTTTTTTTTGGTCCGGTCATGGGGCCTGAACTCTGGGCCTGGGCACTGTCCCTCAACTCTTCAGCTCAAGGCTAGCACTCTACCACTTGAGCCATAGCACCACTTCCAGTTTTTTTTTTCTTCTGCTTATGTGGTGCTGAGGAATCGAGCCCAGGGTCTCATGCATGCAAGGCAAGGGCTCTACCACTGAGCCACCCTCCCAGCCCTAGATATTTTCTTGAAGGTGAAGGAAGTCTGCTGCTTCAAGAAAAAAAAGTAACATTTGTTGCCAATGTTGAAGTTGTAATAGATATATTACTTCCTAGCCAATTTTTTAAAATGCTAATATCATACTTGAGAAGTCAGAGGCAATGTACTTTCTCTATAGGGCAGATAGAGGCACTAAGCTAACACAATAGAGAGTTTTATAGACTGCCTGGCATGTGTTAAGGGCTGAATTGATGATGATGGTTTCTTTCTTTCTTTTTTCTTACTGGAATTTTTATGTTTTTTATATATATGTTTATATATAAATTGTGAAAATACTGTACAGAGGGGTTACAATTACATGAGCAAGGTAATGAGTACATGATGATTTCTTTTTTTCTTTTCTTTTTTTTTTTTGCTTATGTGGTGCTGAGGAATTGAACCCAGGGCCTCATGCATGCAAGGCAAGCGCTCTACCACTGAGCCACCTTCCCAGCCCCTACATGATGATTTCTATACAACAATACTGAATTAAAAAACAAGAACAAGGCCAGTAGCAGAAAAAGTTGCTTCTTATTGTGAAGGAAGCAACTGGAGAAAGGCCCTGCTGAGCCAGAGTTGTCCTCCTTTTACAATAGAGCAGAAAAAAAATGGTAACAGGAATGTAATAAAATTAGGAGGGGCATTGAAGTACTGGGTTTGAGGCAAAATTTCTTATTTCTCTAGGAAAATAAAGAGGACTGTTTGTGCCGTGGTTAACATGCATATAGTAACACAAAACATTACCAAAATAGCTCTCAAAGCTTCCTACTTACAAAACTTCACCTCAGTCAATGCCAACGGTACACAAGGCCATCTGTGTTCCTGACATACTGAAAGCGACAGCTGCTGCGTATGACCCAATCATTATGCCATTAACATCTCACCTCATCTGATTAGATAGATGTGTTTTCCAAATGGACGTTTTTCTGCCAAGGCGTTAACTCTGAACTAAAAGGAATTCAGTTCTGTCATATTTGGGGCAGAGACAGGCTATGAACAATGGAGAAGGGAAAACAAAAGTTCAGATAGGTATGGAATTAGCACGGTAATGATGAAGAGATAAAAGCCAAAAAGAATGGAGGGAGTAAAATAAGGAAGGAGGGAAAGAAGCAAAAAGGGAGGGAAGGAAAGAGGGAGGGGGGAGGGGGAGGAAGGAAAGAAAAAATAAGGGAGAGGAGAAGGGGAAATGAAGGAAGAAAGGAAGGAGATCTGAAAAGGTTGTAAAAAAAAAAAACCATGAAAAAATAGCGAGGCTCTTTAAAACATAGCTTTTCCATTGTCCAAATACCCTTCTGTTTCCTGTGATGGCTGAATCCATGTCTTGTACATTCACATCGGTTCTTCTGTTGTGTGTGGGGAAGAGCAAAGATCCTCAAAATCACCCACGGAGCAAAGATCCTCAAAACCACCCACGGAGCAAAGATCTTCAAAACCACCCGCGGCTGCCCTCCGAGATCTAACTAAAAGGTATTTCTCTAGAAGCAACTACTGTGCTACTTTCTTCCTGAATAAGAAGATGATATTTATATACAATTCTGAGGTCAGCCAGGCTTATTCTCGCAGCCTATCCCTTTGTGAAGAGGAACATGTTTCCTCTTGGATCATGGCCACTGTTCTCACCTGTCCTACCTGGAACTGTTGCTTTGCAAGTGAAACCATGAACCCTCAGCTTAGGGGAAAAGTTGCCTGTTTTCAGTCAGAGAGTAGCACTGCATGGAGCCGGGAGCAGCTGTGTGGGCTCATAATTAACCTGAGAACCATCCTGCAAGAAACAGCTATTGCAGTAGCAATCTGCCTGTCAGTTCCAGTCCAGGAATTCCAATTGCTATGTCGGTTGTTATGGAAACAGACCACAGTGCTTCCTAAAGAATTCATTATTCCAACAGATATATATTTTTTTCTCATCATTAATAGGGTATCCAAATGGGTGATTCAGACATAATGGAAAGAGGAGCTCAGAAAAAAAGCTAGTGATTAGAGAAGACTTCTTAGGAGCCGGAAGTGAAACTTGACGTCCAGGCATGATTAGATAGGGAGGAAGACATTGTTAGTGAAAGGGCTAAGGAAGAGGCCAGGTCACAGATAATAGGATTGCAGGTGGGACTGGAGCCTGAGGCTGATGTAGGAGTGTCCAGGGAAATGGGAAAGACACATTGAGGCCAGTCAAGAGAGTCTAATGAGGCCAGTCTAGGCCATCTGGAACCTTCTATTCACTAAAAAGAAGTAATGAATACTTTAAAACACAGGGAAAATGCTGTAGGAATGGTAATTTTGTCTTATGAATAAAAAACTGTAAGAGGGCCAGAAGTAATGGCTTGTGCCTGTAACTCCAGCTACTGGGGAGAGGAAGATCAGAAGGATCAGGGTGTGAGGCCAGCTCTGGCAAAAAGTTATTGAGATCTATCTGAACCAACAAGCTGTATCTTAGCTATGCATCCTGAGAGGCATAGGTAAGAAGATTAGAGTCTAAGGCCAGCCCTGGCAAAAAATATGAGACTATCTGAAAAACACCTACAGAAAAAAAAAAGGTGAAGATATGGTTCAAAGTGATAGAGCACCTGCCTACCAAGTATGAAGTCTTCAGTTCAAATCCCAGTACCACCCAAAATAACAAATAAATAAATAAATAGCAGTGAGAATGTCAATCCAGTGCTAATACTGTAGCACTGATAGAGGGAAGTGGAAAAATTAGTAATCTATGCAGACTGAACCATACTTATGCCCCTAAAATCATCTGAGTCATGTTACCCATGCAGCTAAGTTGTGTCTCTGACATCCTAACTATTATTTTATGAGCTTTATATTGATCTGTGATAGTGCAGCCCCAATTACCATGACGCTATATAAGGAAGAACTTAGTGCTAACGCCTGTTTCCCTAGCCCAGGGGAATACCTTAGACCTCAATACAACAGTGGCTCAAGTCTTTCTTTTTACCTGAGTAGTGACTAACTAATAAACTGAAATACAGGAGAGTTGGTTAGATAGAAGAGAAGGCTTTTGCTCAGATCTAGCAGCTGCTTCTGGGATGAGGTCTGAGGCTCTTGGAGGGTCTCACGCCAAGTCTAATGCCAAAGATTTTAAATTGTGCTCTCTGCCTTTTTAAAGGGCACAGGATTTTTTCAGCGGGTAAGCTGAAGTCTTTAGTTATGTCTAGACAGAAGTGACATTTCAAAATACATTCCCAAATTCATCTATGAATAAGTACTAGATGAATCTGAAATGACGTAACTGCCAGAGGCAGCACCAAGCACCACTAACATGCTGTATCGCTGCTAGAAGTTTTCAGGGCTTCGTTGTTGAAATGATTGATTTCTTTAGGATAACAGAAAGTTCCTACTTATTTTTCCTGTCAGTCATGGGGCTTGAACTCAGAGCCTAGGATTTGTTCCCTGAACTTTTTTGCTCAAGGCTAGTGCTCTACCACTTTGGGGTAAGCCACAGCCTCATGTCTTGTTTTTGAGTCATTAATTGGAGATCAGAGTCTCACAGGCTTTTCTGCCTGGCTGGCTTTGAACGATAATCCTTAGATCTCAGCCCCAGGAGTAGCTAGGATTATAGGTATGAGCCACCAGGGCCATACTTAGTTTGATTTCTAGATACCAAACTTGTTGAAATGGGTAACAGTGATCAAGATATACTTACTGTATCCATAAACTGTTTTGTTAAATGGCAACTCCTTTGTACAACTACTTAAACACAACAAAAAATAAATAAAAAGAGCCTTTCCCTTTCCTCATTTGTTCTTGAACATAAAATTTAAACAGAAACTTGAATACACTTTACGATATACATGCCAAGAAAGCTGATTATTAAAATTTACATGGAAAAGGAAATTTTTGTAGTCCATAAGCACAACCAATTTTTCTTTGAAATTATGACTTCAGAAATGTGTTTTGCTCTCTGAAAAGAATGTAAAGTAAGCAGGGGAAGAGTTCAGTCTACTCCCCAAATTAAGAACAAGGAGAGGTGGATGAGAGACAGAACAAAGGTAGAGTTCAGGAATTCTCACAGATACATTCTGTTCTCTGTGGCTGGAGTTTTCCCTCTGTCGACTCCTTTGAGAGCCTTCACTGTCTCTGCCTCCTAGCTTCCTGCATAAATGCTGCCTCCTCAGGACGCCTACCTGGGCCGCTCTCTCTGAAGTCAACATCCAATTCTACTCTAAACTTGGCTCAGAATTCCAGTTCTTTGTCTTTTTCCTACTTTTTGTCTTAAGGTGTATGGCACATTCATTATTCTCTTTACTGGAGTCCTGGTCACTGCCTGGCATGGGTCCAGTGTTCCCTGAGTGTTTGTCAAATGGCTGAGTGTGTGAGAGTTGAGTTCAGGACAACTGAACCCACACAGCACATGCTGGGATAAGGAACTGCAAGCCACAAACAACTGCCTCCAGTTGTTTGAATGATTTTGTCCAAACATTTTAAGTTCTCAGGATTTAAATTTTCTCATCTGTCAATGAGGGAGATTTACTCAGAGATGTGCAAGAAATTGTCCTGTAGTTAGCATGTAAGATTTGAAGTCTATCTGAATGTGTTTGTGTAGAAACATAGTCATGGAAGAAAGGTGCATCTTTTCATTGTCTAAATATAAATAGAAAATTTCTGGGAAACATAAAGGTAGGTGTATATATATATATATATATATATACTTAAATGATAAGCAGAAAATGTGTTCTGACAGTATTTGTGTTCTTCCCAACCTTTCTCCCCTTCTCTTCCTCTCAGGTATTGGGCCAAAAATCAAACATGACTTCAGAACTGAGCGTCTTTCTCCCCGTTCCCCACCCCTACTTATTGCTATGAGCAATTGTATGAAAAATTGAGGGCTGTTACTTACCCATCATGAAAATAATTTTATTTTTTCTCAAATCTTCCATGAAGCCTTAAAAAAAAGAGTAATTTCAATTACTGGCAAGAAATACTGTAGCAAAAGCCTGATTTTTAACTTGTTATATAACCTCAGATCATGTATTTGTGCCCAAGAATTCAACCAGCTCATCACCATATAAGAGTTAATGAGTTGCTTACTCAGACTAGCAGGGAAGCGAGGCCTCTGCCCTAGAGGCTGAAGACCCAGCCGCAGGTTAGGTTGCTGTGAGGCTCAGGGCTGGAATCGCTGAGTCCACAGACAGGTACTGCTCCAACCCACAGGACCACCCCAAGCAAAGAAGGATGCCAAAAAGCTTAGGATGAATGCTGTATGCAATCAGAGACGCTCTAGGTCTGATTCTATTCTTGGGCTGGCTGATCTTGGGGTATCTGGTCTAGGCAGGGTAGTGGGGGTGGTGCAAGTTGATTCCAGAAATAAGAATTATATTAGCTTTCAGAAAGATTTCTTTGATTGCTTTGGCAAAGCCAGGAAAAAGTCTAGAGTGGAATGGGTGGGTATGGGTGGAGGGGGCTGTGGTGAACTAGAGTTACCATTCCAAGCCAGGTTTTAATTTAATTAATTAATTAATTAATATTATTATTTTTTGTCAGTAGTGGGGTTTGAACTCTGGGCCTGGGTGCTGTTCCTCAGCTCTTCAGCTCAAGGCTGGTGTTGAGCTACAGTGTCACTTCCGGCTTTTTCTACTTATGTGGTACTGTGGAACTGAACCTAAGGCTTCATTCATGCAAGGCAAGCACTCTACCACTGAGCCATCTTCTCAGCTCCCCAAGTCAGGTTTTTAGAGTACTATGTTGACCAAACAAAATGTATCTGAGGCTAGATAATTCTGTGAGTGAAATAGATGTGATTGCTGATAGAGTAATCAGAAATATTTGAAAATCTTATCATGAGAGATGCAGAGAGAGGGAGATGGGCGGGGGAGAGGTTCCAGTTTCTTTACATGGTAGCCTATAGTATGTGTGGGAAGATCTTACATTGATCTTATGTTGCTGTTTTCTATTAAAGCAGATAATTGGTGTTTCTAATATGGAAATCATGAGGTTGAACTACTTGGAATCTGTTTGCAATCTAGGAAAGTAGCCATGGTTATTCTTACGTGTGAGGTTTTGAGGGTATGGTATTGTATGCTATTAGGTTACTAATAGTGGCTATCTAGTCAATAATGGTATAGTCATATAATGTGTTATTACTAGTTTTTAATGACTTGGGAACATGTAAATGCTATGATATGTAGAGAAATAACTATACACGTGTATATACACGTATATTCTGAATTAAGTACCAGAGGTACAGAAGATCACACTGAAGTCAAATAATGTTAGAAGGTGATCATGGCTGTTTAATCATGGGTTTTAATTTTTTTGTTGTTTAAGTATTGTAGCTTAATTATTTTTAGGCCATAAGTTTCAAATGTTTCTTATTTCTACCCCTAAAAATCTCATCAGCACGTGTGAATTTTATAACCAGAGAAAACATTTACTAGGCAGTCATTGCACATTCAATTGTGAGGAGTCCACTATTTGCACTTAGCTAAGTGACAGTTAACTCTTGGCTTATATGCAAATGTGACTTTCTCCATGAGTCACTATGATGTCATTTGGGGATGATTTTCACATACTGTGATTTCCATGATTATTAAATGACACTTTATCACCTCATGTTCAAGGATCAATACAGAATTAGTGCTGGGGTTAACACTGAAAGCTGCATCATTCACTTGGATGTGTTCACAGTCAATACTATAAACATATTTTCATGAGCCATGGTCATTACTTTCTTGGGAAGTGTAAATGTTAGAAGGTATTTAACCTATGGTTATTGATATAGTTTTTGAATAGTACAAATTTTGTGTCATTCTTATCAATTTTAAGTTACAGGAATAATTAATTTGGAGTGAAGTTTTGGGAGATTTTAATATGAAAAATATTATAAAGCAGTATTATTTTGGGTTAGGTCCCAATGGTATTCTGGAGAATAGCAAGAACTGTTTGAGAAAACAAATTTGTGTTCCAAATAGGATTTTTTTGTTTGTTTTTTGGTGCCAGTTCTGTGGCTTTAACTCATTGCCTAGGTGCTGACCTTGAGCTTTTTTTACTCAAGGCTAGCGCTTTACCACTTGAGACATAGCTCTACTTCTGGCCTTTTTGGTAGCTAAATTGGAAATAAGAGTCTCGTGGACTTTCCTGCTTGGACTGACTTTGAATGGTGATGCTCAGATCTCAACTTCCTGAGTAGCCAGGGTTACAGGCATGAGCCACCAGTGATTGACTGTTCCAACTAAGTTGAAAGAATATAGAATTAAAATAGATTGGCTCCTTTACTGAAGGATTTGGGGTAGTTAGTTAATTATTCACATATATAATTATATGCTAATTGTGCAATTATATGCTAATTATATATGTGAATCTTCCAGTGAGGCCCAAACATTAACTGTCTGCCAAACATCTTTGACCAGCACATCTTCTTTAAATTGGGCATTTGGGGAGTTATGTTTTCTGGGCCATTAGGAAGTGTATGTCTTAATGATGAGTCCAGTTGGTTCTTCATGTGGACCAAGAAGAGAGATCCATAGAGTTCCACTCCCACTCATATTCCCTGGCCAAGAAAGAAGTTCACATTGTTGATATTTTATCATCTCTCAGCTGGTGTTTAATATAGAAGGCATGTTGAAAATGGCTAAAATGACATCTTTGGTCAGCTCAGAGAACTCACCTCCCATGGCATCCTCTCCAAATAAATTTAACTGGTCATCACTCTGTTAAAAAAATCACAGTATTAGGTGGTAATACTAACAGGTACTGTTCAAGCTCTTTGATAACATGAACACATTTAATCTCTCAAAAAATTATGAGGGGGGACTTCAGACAGTTTTATAAGGAACATTTTCCAGATGAAGAATTGAGAATTGCAGAAGCAATGCTGCTGAAAGTTCCATAGGGATGAGGGATTAGAACAGGTTTAAACTTGGACCATCTATCTCTGGAGTCCTCACTCTTTGTAAATGGTACTGTACCTAGCCCCATTTCTTTTTTTTTTTTTAATTTAATTTTATTTTATTTGAGAACATACTGTACAGAGGGGTTACAATTACATGGGCAGGATAATGCATACATTTCTTACCAAGCATTGCAGCCTCCTCCTTTGTTTACCCTTCACTTCCCTTCCCAGCCTCCCCCCTCCCCCTCACCCAATCCTTCCCCCCCTCCCCCCCCCCACACCGACACTGTAAAGCTCGTTTTTGACATGACATTTTGTACTTCTCATTGTTGCAACAGGTCCACCTGAATACTTAAACAACTTGTTTGTCCCTATCTCCTCCACAAGTTATACTGACATCAAATATAGTGAAAGCAGGGGTTACACTGTGGGGGAGGGACATACAAAGCAACAAAGAAATAATTTTATAAATGCGTTAGAAACACATGCATGAAAGAAACAAAAACATTAAAATACATATTTAAGGGTTCGTTTTCCTAACATCACATTATCTGACATTTTCCGCTTGACTCATACCTATACTAGATATTGCAAATAAGGGAAACCATGGGACCTATGTTTCTTTGGGCCTGGCTTACTTCACTTAATATAATTTTTTCCAAGTCTTTCCATTTCCTAACAAATGGGGAAATGTCATTCTTTCTGATGGAGGCATAGAATTCCATTGTGTATATATACCACATTTTCTTGATCCATTCATCTACTGAGGGGCAGCTGGGTTGGTTCCATATCCTAGCTATGGTTAATAATGCTGCAATAAACATAGTTGTGCTGGTAGCTTTAGTGTGGTCTTGTTTGTAAACATTTGGGTAAATGCCCAAAAGTGGGATTGCTGGGTCATAGGGGAGTTCTATGTGAAGTCTTTTGAGGAACCTCCATACTGCTTTCCAAAGTGGTTGAACAAGTTTACATTCCCACCAACAATGAAGTAAGGTTCCTTTCTGTCCACATCCCCTCCAGCATCTGTTGTTGTTAGAGTTCTTGATTTTTGCCGTTCTAACTGGAGTGAGGTGATATCTCAATGTTGTTTTGATTTGCATTTCTTTTATCTAGCCCCATTTCTTGATATATAAATTCTATGTGAACAGAAAAACTGACTTTAAGAAAATAGGATCTGGGCTGGTTAAGTGGTTCAAGTGGTAGAGCACCAGCTATGATTTAAAAAGATCATGGTAGGCTCCAAGTTCAAGCCCTAGTACTTCAAGATGAGATGCTTTGTTTGATGTCAGAAGTTGATGGGTAGTTGTGGTCATTAATGTTACAGAGAGAGAGACAGAGAGAGAGACACATACAGAGAGACAGAGAGACAGAGAGAGAGAGACAGAGAAATTAAACTACAGTTGGCACACATTGTTGGTAAAGGGTAAGACAGTACATATTGTGAGCTGCATTATCTCCATTACTACTGTTTTATCACAGGGTAGAGTTTGCTGATCCCTGGACCAAAGCATGAAATAAGGAAAGCTGCTGTGATCCATTTTTATTAATGGCTACCTTCAAACATTCCCATTTTATTTTTCACTAGGCACACCATTTTCCTATGGTGTTAAGTAAGGGGAAAATTTTAAGGAAAAAACATTTATAAGAAGGTATCCACTACTTTATCTTTTACTTTCTTACCCCTTATAGTTAAATATGTCTAGATATCCAGAGATGCACTTGAATATCTACCCATCTGTCTGTCTGTCTGTCTGTCTGTCCCGTCTGTCTGCCTGCCTGCCTATCTATCTATCTATCTATCTATCTATCTATCTATCTATATCTTTCATCCCCTATGCAAAAATAGCATACATTTATTACATGCATCTATGTTTAAAATATAATATTTCATAGTATACTGTTCTATTTGTCTTTACACTTATGAATAATTTCTAGAGAGTTCTCCACATTGATAGAGAATGTTCCTAGACAGAATGTTTTCAGTTGCAAAACAATTTGTTTTAAGGTTGGTACCATCTTTTGTGTGTGTGTGTGTGTGTGTGTGTGTGTGTGTGTGTGCATGTGTGCCAGTACTAGAGCTTGAACCCAGGGTTTTGCAATTGTGTGACTTTCTTGCTCATGGCTGGCATTCTACCACTTGAACCATACCTGTAGCCCAGCTTTTTCCTGGTTAATTGGAGTCTCTCACACTTTTCCATCCCAGTTGGCTTTAAACCATCATCCTCCAGGTCTCAGCCTCCTGATTACATAGGATTACAGGAATAAGCCATCAGCACCTGGCCATCATTATTTTTGAATTAGTCCTTTACTGATAGATCATTTAACTGTTTCTAATCTTTGATGATATTTGAGAAAGTGGCCCAGTGAGTAAATTTGTATTGGTAATGAGTGTCAACATCATTTCATGCATGTTATTCCTATAGGATATATTCCAGATGAGGAAGACCACACAGTCCTAGAGTAAATGTATTTATAACTAATTTTTGCCAAACTGTCTTCTTACAGGTTGTAGCACTTGGCAAGGACAGCTTCCGACTGTCACTTTACTGCAGACTCTTGTCTCTAATTCACTTTGATATGGACTCAGTTAAATGAGGCTGTCTGCTTGCATTCACACTCCCTTGAGGAAACCTGCCATGAAAGCACTTTGTTTAAAGACAGAGCTTTGCCATCCTTTTTAGTATATAGGCCTTCAGGAAAAATGGATTGCTTGTCTTCTTAGATTTGCCTGTATCTCTAGGGCTATTCTAATGGGAGAGGAGCTTTTAATGGAGTGGTCATTCAAGGACACATCTACATCAATTATTCCCCTTCTGTGAATGAAGAGAACACTGTTGTTCCTCAATAAGCCTCCCACCAGTTCCGACTCAAATCACTGCTCTTCAAAGTGAGAGAATTGAGATGACGTGATTTAGCCCTTCCACTCCTCACTCCCATTTCACAGATGAGGGGACTGGTGTTGGAAAGAGATGTCCTGTGAGAGGCACATGGCTGGCAAGGTCGGGGTGGAAGGGGAACCACACCTCCTACCACCTAGGGTGCTTCCTATGTACAGATTTAGTCTCCCCAGTGTAACTAGCATAGTGAATGGTGTTGGTGTACCACTGCTTTCCTGGCACCCACCTTCAGTTCCCTCCTCTCACTGCTGCAAAGGTTCATAGCAGCCTGGCCTCAAATTGGTACGATTTCATGGTACAAACTGTCCTGGAGCTCTCTGTATGGGATTGGTAAACGTGGGATGGAGCCAAGACTGCAGCTTTGTTTCGCTTTTATCTCTGCCCTGTCCTGCTTCTCTCTGCCCTTCTCCAGAGAGCACAAACTAGTAACCTACTTGCACAAGAATCCTCTTTGAAGCAATTAATATGCTTGCCTGTGATTTAGCTGCAGAATAAGAGATTCAGTGCTGTTGGCTAGAGAAGGAATCAGAATCTGCTGTTGTTTGCCAAATGGCTGTTAGGTATATCCAGGTAGTATAAAGAGGAAAACACTGAGTCCTTTCTTTCACTTTTTATTATCACTGTTAGATTACCAGATCATTCCCACCATACAGGATAGGCTGTATCTAATCTTCCTTGTATAGGTATCAGATGTTGGGCATTTGATCAAGGTTAATCTGAATTCAAAAAACAATGTACTACATGACAAAAGGGATTGTCTGACCTGTATCTGGCTTCTGAAATCTAACCTGTTTTTCTTCATAGTTCTCAACCATAACTCTATTTTTCTCAACCAAAGGCACTGAGTGAGTTCCAGTTCTATTTTCATTAGATTGCTGATACTGAGTAGATTTCTGGGGCATAGGTCAACCATCATTAGCTCTTAGGAAGGTCGTGAGCTGATATGAAAGCCGAGGTGAATAAATGGGATATTTGATCAGAAGGTGTTTTCCAGTGGCTCGCAATATATCCCATCGCTCCAGTGCAGATCTTTTGTATTTAAAACATTTTGGCATCAAGGGCTGAGAAGGTGGCTCAGTAGTAGAGCGCTTGCCTTGCATGCCTGAGGCCCTGGGTTCAATTCCTCAGCACCACATAAGCAAAAAGAAAAAAGCCAGAAGTGGCGCTGTGACTCAAGTGGTAGAGCGCTAGCCTTGAGCTGAAGAGCTGAGGGACAGCACCCAGACCCAGAATACAGGCCCCACAACCGGACCTACCCCCCCCCAAAAAAAAAAAAAAACATTTTGGCATCTTAAACAGAGAGGAACTTTTGGTTTTGGTCAAAAAAATGCCAAGCTACCCCTGGAGGCACTATATCACGTCTCTTTACAAATGTGAGGGGGTGTCGTGCATAAAAAGCATTACTTTCAGAGAGGCAATTGTGGAGTCTTATTCAGGAAACATCTAATAAGGTGTTCATGCCCCGTGGCTCTCAAGCTTTATCTTCAGCGAGGCATAACTTGAGAAATTGTAATGCTTTACCACTGAATTCCACTTGAACAGCTGTGGATTTTGTATGGTATATGTTCAGAGAAAGGAAAGAGTGACACACACACATATGAGAGAGAGAGAGAGAGAGAGAGAGAGAGAGAGAGAGAGAGAGAGAGAGGAGGGCTTCTTCCTGTCACAGCTTTTTCCACTAGAGGTTCCAGTCAGCTGGCTTAGAGTCTGCATTATGGAGTTAGGCTTTGTGGGCACAATGAGACAGGTGACTTGAAACTAGTTCAGGAAAGCATAAAAGGGATGCTAAAACTTCCTTTTTTTTAAAAAAGAGGTTAAAATTGCATTTATTGAGAAGTTATAGGCTGACCCTAACCTTAATAACATCAAACTAAAAGTAGTTTGTGGACAGAAGAATGTGCAAAAGAGAGTGCAGGAAAAACCTGTGGTAAATCTTCTGAACTGACACAGATGGCATCAAGACAGCACTGATTTTATGTAAATGCCATTCATGACTCACAAATATGGAGCCACGATGCAGCCTACAATGATGCCATTGATGCCAGAGAAGATGGGAACGCAGCTGCCCAGCCACTAACACAATTCAGCTGATTGTGTCTGTCCCGTGATATAGATTAGGTGATAGGCTGGGAGCTGGTGAAGAGAAATTCAGAATCCTACAGAAGGAGCCCATTCAGAATCTCAAGGTGGGATTACTGGCTTTATGGAAAACAACCCCAGACCTTCTTGGGTCACCATCCCTATTCTCCAGTAAGCATACAGCCATAAAGAGAGCAAAAGTAACTCATATCCAACTTCATTTCCCTATGTGGATGTAGAGGTAGGAAACTGCATTTGTAAAGGTGGTGTTTGATTTTTCTGGTTGGGATGATTCTGGTGGTATTTATGTGAGGTAAGCTCATTGGGGGTATATATGCTTTTCTTTGGGATCAGAGTACCTAACATTGTTAAATTAAGGAATTCTTGTCTCACTGTTAGTTCCTTGATTTATTGAATTCCAGTTCGAGGAGCTCATAGTAGAACAGCTTAGGAAGACAGATGGGTTCACCAATTTTGCAAAGCTACATCCTTTGCCTGCTTTTATTACAGCCTATTGTGTACCCCCGGGTTAAGGACCAATTTTTCTTGTGGTATCATCATAAGCAGATCAATATGAAGCTGATATGTGAAGAGTGTTTGCAGCCCAGAGAGGGTGTCTTCAAGTACCAGCCTGGCTACCACCAGGTAAGAGTAGGTAGGTGAGAGAGTAACTGAAAAGAGGAGCTTCTGGATGAGATGAGCTGGGCCTCAGCTTTTAGCTTCTCAGGAGGAAGATGGGTGTTGAACTAAGCTCCTCGATGCCAACTCTGCCTCCTTAGCAGTAGCATCTGCTGCTAGAGGTGGTGACTGTGTGTTTAGATATACCTGTTGTCTGTCCTTACATAGATATTTAGATTGTGTGTGTACCTGTGTGTGTGTGTGTGTGTGTGTGTGTGTGTGTGTGTGTGTGTGTGTGTGTGTGAGTGTGTGTGTGCACATGCACCAGTCCTGGAGCTTGAACTCTGGGCCTAGGTACTGTGCTTGAGTTTTGTGCTCAAGTCACTTTGCCATTTGAGCCCATAACTCTACTGGCTTTCTGGTGGTTAATTGGAGATTGGAGCCTCAAGAATTTTCCTGACGTTGGCTTGTAACCCCAACCCTCAGATCTCAGCCTCTTTTTTTTTTGTCTGTCATGGGGCTTGCTGGGCTTGGACACTGTCGTTCAGCTCTTCAGCTCAAGGCTAGCACTCTACCACTTGAGCCACAGCACCATTTCTGGTGTTTTGAGAGGTTTACTGGAGATAAGAATCTCACGGCCTTTACTGCCCGAGTTGGCTTTGATCTCAGATCTCAGCCTCTTAGGTAGCTAGGATTATAGGCATGAGCCACTGGTGCCTAACTTAGGTCTCAGCCTCTTAAGTAGCTAGGATTACAGGTGTGAGCCACCAGCATCCAGCTGATACTTAAATTTTTAAAAATGCTTTTAAAAATAAAAAAGAAACTTTTCCTTGGAGACACCCCATTTTGGGGGTGTATTCCTGCTTCAGTGACTTGTTTATAATAAACAGACTGCATGTTTCATGGTAGAGCTATAAATGAAATCATGAAAAACTTATTTGCAATAAAATGATGCAATTGGATAAAGTTCTTGTCCTAAAATTCACAAAAAAGTACTAGAAGAAAGATGATAATTTCCTCTGAGTCCAGACAACAACTTCAAAATACAAAACAATACAACACAAAAAGAGGATTCAAAGATATTTCCAAGTTTTTGAAACAAAGTCTTTTCTTACTTTCAACTAGTTCTAAATGAAAAACATAAATTCTGGCAAGTAATGAACTAGGAAGTGATAGCTTATGAAAACTTTCCTAGATTTCTATTTAACCTGAGTTGCTGACTTGTCTTTGGTTATAAGAGGAAAGAGGACATTGGGAACGGGGGAGCACACACAGAAGATCTTCAAAGGGTTCAGTTAATGAGGAGTGGACTCTTGATAATAATGATAACAATAATAATAAATTGCAATAAAAACCAAAAAAGATACTATGCTACCTCCTCACCTTCAAGGAAATGAAATAGACTTTAAGGAATTCTCGTTATTGTGCTTGTTAGAATGACAGCAAAGCACTTCACACACAAATGATTTTAGAAAATGCTGACTGGAACTATTATTAAAGTGGTCTTGACAGTGTTTGTCAACTGCATTTTCATCTGCCTGAGGCAACATCAGGAGGCAGGGAACATGGATAGCTTCTACTTTTTGGACCAGGAAGTTTGGGGGTGATGTGGAAGTTCTAGAAAACTGATGTGGCTTGTGTAGGAAGCCAGACAGTGAGGTAGAACATCCTGACCACCAAGCATATGACCTTCCTGCCTTCTGCTGCCCCAATTGGAAGAAAGCGATCATTAAAGTTAGTGTGCATATCTTACCTATGGTAAATAAGGCTGCAATAAACATAGTCATGCTGGAAGCTTTAGTGTGGTCTTGTTTGTGAATATTTGGGTAACAATCCAGATGCCCCTCAGTAGATGAATGGATCAAGAAAATGTGGTATATATACACAATGGAATTCTATGCCTCCATCAGAAAGAATGACATTGCCCCATTTGTTAGGAAATGGAAAGACTTGGAAAAAATTATATTAAGTGAAGTAAGCCAGGCCCAAAGAAACATAGGTCCCATGGTTTCCCTTATTTGCAATAACTAGTATATGTCTGAGTCAAACAGAAAAGGTCAGATAAGTTGATGTTAGGGAAATGAACCCTAAGATATGTATTCAAATTTTTTTTCTTTCATGCGATTGTTTCTAACACATTTATAAGATGATTTCTTTGTTGCTTTGTATGTCCCTCCCCCACGGTATAACCCCTGCTTTCACTGTATTTGATGTTATAATTTGTGGGGGGAAGAGAAAAAACAAATCATTTAAATAGAGATACAGGTGGGCCCATTGCAACAATGAGATGTACAAGTTGTATGTCAAAAACGAACTTTACAACTTTGGTGATGGTGGGGGGGAGGGTTGGATGGGGGGTGTGGGGGGGAGGATGGGATGGGAAGGGGAAACAAAGGAGGAGGCTACAATGCTTGATAAGAAATGTACTCATGGCTGGGAAGTTGGCTCAGTGGTAGAGCCCTTGCCTTGCATGCCTGAGGCCCTGGGTTCCATTCCTCAGCACCATATAAGCAAAAAGAAAAAAAGCTGGAAGTGGCGCTGTGGCTCAAGTGGTAGAACGCTAGCCTTGAGCTGAAGAGCTGAGGGACAGCACCCAGGCCCAGAGTTCAGGACCCACAACCGGACCCCCCAAAAAAGAAAGAAAGAAAGAAAGAAATGTACTCATTATTTTGCCCATGTAATTGTAACCCCTCTGTACAGTGTTTTCCCCCAAAAAAAGTTAGTGTGCAAAGGGTAGATGAAGCAGTGTAGCTAGTGTAAAGGGGTCAGAGTGGAGGGGACATAGTGGAGATGTCAAAACACTCATCTGTCACTTGAGTAGACATGAAGGTAGTTATGTTGTGAATACAGGGTCTGAAGGCAGATTACACTCATCAAATGATTTGAGAATAAAGTCTTCTAGTTTTACTGATAAGCTATGAATGAAGATTTTGAATTTTTCAGGGCTCTACGGCAGCGGAATGTTGGAAAACAGATATGTAACTCCATTTTATCAGAAGGCAAGAGACTGATTCTTGAGAAATATTTTGAGTGCCTGCAGCTCCCTTCTAAAGTATGTTTTCATTTAAAGCAATGAACAATTTGAAAAAAAGTATGGGAAATGGTGTATAATTTAGTTACACCCAGGAATTTTTTCTGCAGCAAGTCCCATTTCTCATTCACTGCAGCATGCACAATAGAGGTCTGCTTGCTGTGAGTACTTGTATAATTGAATAAACAAGGATCAAAAAAAATACAGTGGATGTCAGGCCAGCCATCCTCCTGCCATATTAAATTGCAGGTTTTACCCATGAGCTGCTTTAAACAGTGTTTTACAGGGTTAGTTCTCTAAGAGGAATGGCAGTTTCCTTATTTTATGCATAAGGTGAAATGTTGATGTCTCTTATGTAGGAAAACTTAAGGGTAAACACTTCACTGCTTTCTTGTGAGCCACTGGTTTTTTTTTTTGCCATCACTGGCACGTGTTAACTAACTGCTAGAAGACAACGAAGGAAACACTTGCTTCTTGTCCTCATATGCCCAATGTACATTTGTAAAGAAGACTTTATCAGCTTGGTGGTTAAAAGGGAGGCACAAAGTTCCCTCTCTGATTTCTTACTTAGAGTGAAGGATGACCATAAAATCACATCTAACCAGAAGCTCACCTATATCTCCTTATTTTCCAGTTTCTTGTACTACAGAAATAAAAAGACAAAGCTTAGCTTCAGTCATTGGGAATTACAGAGGACAAGGCACTGGTTCTAATCCTTTTGTTTCAGAGAATATATTCTCCCTGAGCAACATGGGAAATCAGATTAAGTGGAAGTAAAGCACTGTATGTGTGTTCATGTGTTTTTCAGGGAGCAAAACATCACCCAGAGTTATACTCCTTTGGTAACAACATAGTTTTACATAGAAAATAAGATGGCAGAGTGGTAGGTCTGGATGAGGAGAGTAAGTGGCATAATAGGTTCGAGGGACTCTGGTGAGCCCCCTTGATTATTCTTCCTTCTGGATTCCTCTGCTTATCACAGGTGCACCTCAATGCTTTCTCTGAAGACTTAAGTATTTCTTGATTTTCACCACCATAGATGCAATAAACCAATTTCCTCAGATTACTCCTAAATCTACAATCCACCTTGGACCTAGCCTCCTATCGTTCCCATTGTCATTATTCCTCAGACTCAAATGTCTGCTTTCAATTCTCTCAAGTTCTATGGCATAGGGGAATGAGATGATGTTAGTTAGTGACTTAGTGGCTGTGGGGTATTAAAGACAACATCCAAGATGGACTTGAGACTCAAAAAAGCAGGTCAGAAGCATTCTTCCCACTAAAAATAATCTTTGGATTGGCCAAGGGGATGGAAAGAGTAAGGTGTTGGAAGGACTATTGAAGAAAGCAACTTTACTGGTTGAAAAAGAGAGTAACACATGGGAAGAATCAGATTCACAGCCCATGCTTGTGTGAGAAATGTGTTGCCACCATCATCATCTTGCCTCTGTGTGCTGGGGTTGGGGGTGAGGGAGGTAATGGGAAAGAGAGAAATGTTGTATCACTGGTGCTGACCCAGAGGTCATCTACCTTTGGACCATGGTTAAAGAAGAAAATAACTTTTTTGGTGCTGGTTCTGGCATTTGGGCTTGGGAGCTGTCCCTGAGTTTTTTTATTTCCCCCTCAAGGTTAGCACTCTACCACTTGAGTCACACACAGCTTCGCTTCTGGCTCTTTTTGGTGGTTAATTGGAGATAAGAGCCTTACAAACTTTCTTGACTGGGCTGGTTTTGAATCATGATCTTTTTTTTAAATTGTAAATATACTGTACAAAGGGGTTACAGTTACATGAGTAAGGTAATGAGTACATTTCCTATCGAGCATTGCGACCTCCTACTTTGTTTTTCCCCTACTATCCATTCCTTCCTCTACCTCCTCAACTTCTTCCTCCCCCCAGAAGTTGTAAAGTTCATTTTCAACATAGTGTCTTGTACATCTCATTGTTACAATGGGTCAATCTATATCCTTGTTTCAGCATTTTGTTATTTCCCTTCTCCTCCCCAAATTAGAAGAATGTATATACAAGATGTAGGGCACTGGAATCAAATACAGTGACAACAGGGATTATATCATGGGGGAAGAACATACAAAAGAAACAAAAAAAATCATATAGTACATTAAAAACAACAGCGACAAAGGAAAAACTTCTTGTGTCCCTATCTTGGGGTTCATTTGACGTAACATTATCTTATGTGGTCATATGTACATAGCTTTTGATCTTTTCTGCTTGTCTGATAAGATTATCCTAGGTGTACACTAGTTATTGCAAATAACTATGTTTCTTCGGGTCTGGCTTACTTCACTTAATATAATTTTTCCAAGTCTTTCCATTTCCTAACAAATGGGTGGTATCATTCTTTCTGTTGGAGGCATAGAATTCCATCATATATATATATATATATATATATATATATATATATATATATATATATATATATATATATATGTATACACACACACATACACACACACACACCCCACATTTTCTTGATCCATTCTTCTGAGGGGCATCTGGGTTGGGTCTATATCTTAGCTATGGTGAATAATGTTGCGATAAACATAGCTGTGTTGGTAGCTTTAGTATGGCTTTGTTTGTGATCGCTTGTGTAATCCCAAAAGTGGGATTGCTGAGTCATAGGGGAGCTCTATGTATAATCTTTTGAGGAACCTCGATACTGCTTTCCAGAGTGGCTGAACAAGTTTACACTCCCACCAACAATGCAGAAGGTAAACCATTATCTTTAAACCTCAGCCTCTTAGGGCTGGGAAGATGATTCAGTGGTAGAGTGCCTGCCTTGCATGTCTGTGGTCCTGGGTTCAATTCCTTAGCACCACATAAACAGAAAAAGTGGTGCTCTGGCTCAAGTGCTAGAGTTCTAGTCTTGAGCTGAAGAGCTGAGGGACAGTGCCCAAGCCCAGAGTTCAAGGCCCACAACCAAAAAAACAAAAACAAAAACAAAACCCAACAACAAAAAAACCCTGCTTCTGAATAGCTAGGATTATAGGCATGAGCCACCAGCATCCTATAGAAAACAACATTTTAAATTTTGTATAACAATTTGCATTAGGTTACTCACAGGTACAAACAAGTATACCAAATCCCATTAAGTTTATTTCCAATTGCATAGTCCTTTCTTTTTTTGTAATAATCTTTTTATTGTGAAAATACTGTACAGAGAGGTTACAATCACATGAGCAAGGTAATGAGTACATTTCTTATTAAGCATTGTTGCCTCCTCCTTTGTTTTCCCCTATCATCCCTTCCCATCTCCACAACTACATTCCCCCCATGCCTAAATTGTAAAGTTTGTTTTTTGACCTAGCATCTTGTACATCTCATTGTTGCAATGGGTCCACCTGTATCCCGATTTAAACAATTTGTTTTTTCCCTTCCACTCCCCAAATTATACCAACATCAAATACAATGAAAACAGGGGTTATGCCATGGGGGAGGGACATACAAAGCAACAAAAAATCACGTGGTATCTTATAAATATGTTAGAAAGAATAGCAAGAAAGAAAAAAACCACTTGTGTCCTTATCTTGGGGTTCATTTTGCTTAACATAGTCTTATCTGACCTTTTCTGCTTATCTCAGATATATACTAGTTATAAGATGAATAATGGTACAAGTATACAGAGTAAGATTCCCCCACCCCCACTTTCTCTTCTTGCCAGTATTTTAAAGGTGCTTCCAAGTTATCTAATAAATGAGTCACTAGGGGTTAAGAGTGTTTGGAATCTATAACTTAAAATCAACATGCAAAATGATATTTCAACCATGGTAAAAGGCCAGGCAGCAATTATCGTTCCTATGGAAACCTTATATTTTTCAGGAAGGATGCTTTCTTGCTACTACTGTTGTTTTACTCACCTATTGTGATTATATTCATCATTGTTAATTTGTAATGAGATGTTTACCACTTTGTGTGGCGATGGTTGTCTGCAATGACAACCTTTGAGAATAGGCTTCAAGATTTGTAAGTTCTGTGATTTGTGGATGAGTCACTATACTGCTCTGGTCACAGAATATATGTTCCCAGCTAGCTCCAATGTGCTGGTGCATAAACATCAGTGTGATTGCAAAGTTATGTGGAAGGGGGATAGTGCAGACGGGTGAAGTAAATGGGCAATAAACACCATAAAAAAGCATTTCAGTGCATGCTAAAGCCTGCAATGCTGTTCTTATCATCTTATCATCCTTGCTATAGTAATGATGACATTTACTGAGTATTATTCATTTAATTTACTCACTACAGTGGCCTACTGAAGGAGTTTTTTTTTTAAATTATCCTCATGTCACATATTTGAAGCTGTATCTTAGAGACTATAGCATGTGTCATAATCTTAATCTTACCCAGAACTGGGGATGAAATTCAGGTCTATTGAATTCCAAAATTTAGGAACCAACTTAAAAAATGTATCTTCTAAGTGTGTCTTAAAATAATAAAATTTAAAATCTTGATACAAATTAGGAAAGTTGTGTTTGTGTCCACAGATACTTTTTCTTCTGAAAATTAAAAAAAATGGATTGGAATCACCACTTATAGACAAGGCTATTCATCAAATAACTATTTTCTACTGACAACAGCCTTTTTTGTTTTGTTTTCATGCCAGCCCTGGGGTTTGAACCCAGGGCCTTGGCACTGTCCCTGTGCATTTTTTGGATGTGTGTGTGTGTCAAAGGTAGCACTCTACTACTTGAGCACAGATCCACTTCCAGCTTTTTGGCAGTTCATTGAAAAAATTGTCTCATGGACTTTCTTGTTTGAGCTGGCTTTGAACTCTGATCTTCAGATCTCAGCTTCCTGAATAGTTACGATTACAGGTGTAAGTTGCTGGCACTTAGTTACTATAACTTTCATTTATGCATATTCTAGTTACTATGCTTCCAATTATATGCTATGCCTTCTTGAATGGAATATGTGTAAGGTTTGCTGGCAAAAAGTATCATTTCTTGAGCTCCTGCCAGGTACTACAACAAATGTCTTCCAGTTATATTATTATTTCAGGCTAATAGCATGTGGTGGGGCTTTAATGTTCTTTATTTGTAAATGAGGAAAATTAAGACTACATTTTTACTCTATAGTTTTCACAATCACATACAGCATAGGGAAAAGGCATATTGATAGTTAAAATTTTTTGATGTTCCATGTACTAAATTTTTCTGTGGTGGACCAGTGGCAATTTCACTCTCAGTTTTTCAATCTTTTATTCAGATCTTCCTATCCACAGGTAGATAGTTCCCTATGCTCTGAAATACAGTGAGGAAGAGGAGATGAGCTGTTAGTTCCAAGACTGTATCTCATGCTGTATTGCATGCTTCCATTTCTTCTGTTAGCACTACCACCACTCCAAAGTAAACCCATGAAGACAAACTCCTGTTAATCTTCCTAGGAATGAGAGGCCTTGCAAAGCAAAGTTTGAGTGATAGGGGCTGTTTCAGACAAAGTAGGCCCTGGCTGACTTAGAAGCTGACCACTTGAACTAGCAGAGAAACACAATCACTTGCCTCAAGTCATGTCTCCATCCCTGTCTATATCTCTACTGATGGGGTTCATTGTAAGAAATCGGTTTACACAACTATCAACCAAGAATACTGTACCCAGCTAAACTATCCTTCATAACCGAAGGTCAAATAAAAACTTTCCATAGCAAAGAAAAACTGAAACAATATATCTCCACCAAAGCAGCCCTACAAAAGATACTTAAAGATGTCCTACACATAGAAAGCCAACAAGACCACAATAAAGGCCAAGAAACTGCACCCAAACTGAGAACCCAAGTACCAGGCAGAACTCAGTTGTTGCAGCCCCCAAGAAGGTGGATAACATGGAAGGCACTACCAAACACCTCTCAGTCCTAACTCTCAACATTAACAGACTTAATTCTCCAATTAAGCGACATAAACTGTCTAGTTGGATTAAAAAGCAATATTCTTCTATCTGCTGCCTTCAGGAGTCACATCTTGCCCATAAAAACAAACCTATTTTGAAAGTGAAAGGCTGGAACAAAATCTACCAAGCAAACAGCCCCCATAAACAGTTGGGAATTGCAATGCTAATATTAGATAAAATAGACTTCAAATTAAAATTAGTGAGAAGAGATAAAGAAGGTTGCTACATACTAATTAAGGAATCTCTCCTTCACGAGGATATTACAATTCTAAATATCTATTCGCTAAACAATGGAGCACCCAAATTTAACCAAGAAACACTTTTTTTCCTTCAAATCTCACATAGATCCAAAGACATTAATTGTTGGCGACTTTAACACATCATAATCCTCACTAGATAGATCAACTTGGCAAAAACTCAACAGAGAAACCGCAAATCTAAACAACTGCATAGATCAAATAGATTTAACAGACACCTACTGAATATTTCACCCAGCAGCATCAGAATACACATTTTTCTCAGCAACACATGGAACATTTTCCAAAATAGACCAGATTTTAGGTCACAAAGCAAACCTGTCCAAAGTCAGAAACACTGAAGTTATGCCCTGCATTCTCTCAGACCACAAGGGAATGAAATGAGAACTCAACACCAAAAGCCACCAAAGAAAGTCCTGTAACATACGGAGGCTGAACAACACACTGTTGAATCACCAGTGGGTCATGGAAGAGATTAGAAAGGAAATTCAGCCAGGTGCCAGTGGCTCATGCCTGTAATCCTAGCTACTCAGGAGGCTGAGATCTGAGGATCGTGCCAGCCCAGGCAGGAAAAATCTGTGAGACTCTTATCATGAATTAACCACTAGAAAACTGGAAGTGGCGTTGTGGCTCAAGTGGTAGAGTGCTTGCCTTGAGCTGAAGAGTGCAAGGACAGAGCCCAAGCCCAGAGTTCAAGCCCCACAACTGACAAAAAAAAAAAAAGGAAATTCAAATGTTCATGATATTCAACAAAAATGAACACACAAATTCCTATATCAACAAATTGGAGAGATCTTAAACCAACAATTTAATGAGACATCTGAACCACCTTGAAAAAGAGCAGCAAGATAAACCCTAATCCAGTAGATGGAAAGAAATAATTAAAATTAAATCAGAATTAAACTAATTAGAACCAAAAAAACCATAGAAAGAATCAACAAAATAAAGAGTTGGTTCTTTGAAAAAATTAACAAAATTGACAGACCCTTAGCAAATCTTATCAGAAAAAAGAAGAGAACACACCCAAATAAACAAACTCAGAGATGAGAATGGAAACATCATCACAGAAATAACCAAGATTCAGAACATAAGGGAATACCTTTCAAACCTTTCTGCTAATAAGTTTGAGAACCTGGAAGAAATGGACCTTTTCCTAGCAAATATCAATATGCTGAAGCTAAACTAAGATGAGTCAAACCAACGTAACAGGCCCATATCAAGCACTGAAATACAAACAGCAATAAGAGACCTCGCATCTAAGAAAAGCTCAGGACCTGATGAATTTACAGCGGAATTCTACAAGGCCTTCAAAGGAGAGCTCACACCAATACTCCTCCAATTCTTCAATGAAATTGAAAGAGAAAGTTCACTACCGAGCACATTCTATGAAGCCAGCATAACCCTCATCCCCAAATCAGGCAGGGATTCATCAAAGAAAGAGAACTATAGACCCATTTCTTTGATGAACATTGATGCAAAACTTCTCAACAAAATCTTGGCCAATCGACTTCGACAATTCATCCAAAAAAAATCATACACCATGATCAAACAAGATTCATTTCAAGGATGCAAAGCTGGTTCAATATACAAAATCAATTAATATAATTTATCACATCAACAAGAGCAAGAATAAGAACCACATAGTTATCTCAATAAATGCAGAAAAAGCATTTGACAAGATCCAACACCCCTTTATGATGAAGGCTCTGGAAAAACTAGGAATCCATGGAACATCCCTCAATACAATAAAGGCTGAATATGACAAACTTACAACCAGCATTATAATTAATGGTGAAAAACTAAAGCCATTTCCTCTTAACTCAGGAATGAGACAAGGATGTCCACTCTCTCCACTTCTCTTCAATTTAGTATTAGAATGCCTAGCTACAGCAATAAGACAAGATGCAAACATAAAAGGTATCCAAATAGGGAAAGATGAAGTAAAACTCTCCCTCTTTGCTGATGACATGATCTTGTATTTAAAGAATCCCATGGACTCCACTCCCAAATTACTCACGCTGATTCAAAACTTTGGCAAAGTAGAGGGTATAAAATTAACCCTTAAACATCAATGGCTTTTCAGTATGCCAAAAATGAGAAGAGTGTGGCTGAAATCAGAAAAGCAATTCCATTCGTAATAGCTCCACAAAAAATAAAATACCTAGGAATTAACTTAACCAAAGAAGTGAAGGACCCCTATGATGAAAACTTTAAAAACCTGAAAAAGGACATTAAAACAGAACTTAGAAAGTGGAAAAACCTCCCATGCTCCTGGATTGGAAGGATCAACATCGTGAAAATGGCAATACTTTCCAAGGCTATCTACAAATTCAATGCAATACCTACCAATATTCCAACCTCATTCTTCAAGGAAATAGAAGAGGCAATCCAAAAACTCATATGGAACAATAGAAGACCCTGAATAGCACAAATGATCCTTAACAGAAAGAACAGTGCTGGAGGAATATCAATACCAAATTTCAAAGTCTACTACAAAGCCATAGTAATCAAAACAGCTTGGTACTGGCACAAGAACCGACCTCAGGACTGATGGAATAGAATTGAAAACCCAGAAATGAACCCACAGACCTATAGCCACCTAATCTTCGATAAGGGAGCTAAAAAATAGAATGGAAGAAAAACAGCCTCTTCAGTAAATGGTGCTGGCAAAATTGGTTAACTACTTGTAGAAAATTAAAGCTAGATCCTTATATATCACCCTGCACCAGAATCATATCCAAATGGATCAAAGACCTCAGAGTCAAAGCAGGTATCCTGAAAACATTACAGGATGGAATAGAAGAAACCCTAGGTCTCCTTGGCACAGGTCAAAATTTTCTTAATAGAGACCCAGAAACACAACAAATCAAAGAAAGGTTGGACGAATGGGATTGCATGAAATTGCAAGGCGAAGGACATAGCTAGCAACATCAATAGAAAGCGCACAGATTGGGAGAAGATCTTCACTAGCCATATAACAGACAAGGGTCTCATATCTAAAATATACCTGGAACTCCAAAAAGTAAATTCCCCAACAACAAATCCTCAAAGAAACAACTGCTCAATAAATAAGTGGGCTAAAGACTTAAAGAGAAACTTCTCTGAAGAGGAAAGAAGGATGGCCAATAGACACACGAAGAAATGCTCAAGCTACCTAGCCATAAAAGAAATGCAAATCTATTTTTTTTTTTTTTGCAAATCTAAACAACATTGAGATACCACCTCACCCCAGTTAGAATGGCTATAATCAGGAACTCTAATAACAACAGATGCTGGAGGGGATGTGGCCAGAAGAGAACCCTACTGCATTGTTTGTGGGAGTGTAAACTTGTTCAACCACTTTGGAAAGCAGTATGGGGGTTCCTCAAAAGACTCCACATAGAGCTCCCCTGTGACCCAGCAATCCCACTTTTGGGCATTTACCTGAATGATCGTAAACAAGACCATACTAAAGCTACCAGCACAACTATGTTTATCGCAGCATTATTTACCATAGCTAAGATCTGGTGGGAGGGCACGGATGGTAAGGGGAAACAAAGGAGGAGGGAACAATGCTTGATAAGGAATGTACTCATTACCTTGCTCATGTAATTGTAACCCCTCTGTACAGTATTTTTACAATAAAAAACTTATTAAGAAGAAAAAGAAAAAAAGAAATCGTTTTTCACAATTGAGGGTTCTGGTTGGGCAGTTCTGAAATCTACGGACAATAGGGCAGGCTGCAAATGCTTGGTCAGGAGCTGATACTGGAAGGGATCCACAAATTCCCTCTTTATTAGGGTTACCCTAGTTTCACTGTCAAGGCCGTTGATTGGATGAAGCACACTCAGCTTTTGGAGGACACTTTCCTTTAGCAATCACATCTATAACACACCTTCACAGCAACATCCATGCTAGTATATTGTTAAATGTCATAGCTTAGCAAAGTTGACACATAAAACTGACCAGCACACTGTGGATGTGTGAATGACTTGAGATAAGCCCAGATCGTGGGAACTGCTCAGAAACTAGCTTCCAAATCCACATCTCTGGAGAAATATTTAGTGGGTGTTGTTTTAAGCTCCAATGTGCTAGGCAGTGACAGAAAGACAGTTCACAGAAAATACAGTACTTCTTGTTTTAAAATGATATTTGAAAATCCCTTAACCTGAAGACTTTTGCCCTTTCTGTTTTGACTCTACTGCAATTTCTCCAACACAATGCAGAAGGCAGCTACCAGGATGGATTCTGTAGTGACCTCCTCTACCTGTGTGCCTCCTGCAAATGTGTTGTAGTTGGAACCTGGGCATTCTATCTCCTCTTTAAAAATCCTAGCACAAAACTCCACAGGAGGTAAAGAAAAACCTTTTGCTGTCTTTTGAAAAAGACTATTTGGAGAATATTTAAAAGGCATGATGGATGACATCATCAGAAAAAGCACATATTCAACCCACTACCAAAAACCCCGACAGATGCAGGAGCCGAGGAGACTGGCCTGCTCTTTTCTCCTCTCAAGATCCCTCACAGATACTGCTGTGCAGAAAAAAAGAAAACAACTGCCAAAAGAAGAAATAAAAGATGCACACACAAGACAAGTCTATGTGGAAACTAGCCCTTCCAAAATAGAACATTCAAAATAGAGGTCTGGGTCTTTTAGTGCTGCCTGCAGGCTACCCTTCCCTTATGGTCAGAAGCCAGAGACTGGCCCCAGAGGCACAGAGCCATGTACATCTCTGTGTTATGCATGGCACTAAGATTCTTGACTAAGTGGCTGAGTGGAAACCAACAGATATAGGTGTATGTGGAAGCAGCGTCTCTCTAATTTGCACCAAGGTTACCAGTGGCCTTTCTGGAGGTAAAGTTTTATTTACTGTTTCCATTTTAAATATACAGAATAGAAAATAAACTATGGGGGAAGCAAAAATAATTGTTTACAGTGTACTTCTTATAGTGTACTTTAATATAATTTTTACAGTGTACTTTTGTATCAGTTAGACTCTACAACTACTTATTCCCAGACCCTCTTGACTGTCCAGATAAACATATTCGACCTCTCAGTGGGATGACGGGAGGGTCTTGCAATGCTGACATGGCTGCCTCCCATCCTCTGGGCCCTTTTTCTTTTGGTAGGGAGAATTAGGAGAGGATCTCAGTTCAGGCTGGCTTGGAATTCTTCATTTTCCTGCCTTTGCCTCCTGAGTACTGGGATTACAGGTACACAACTTGGAAGCCTGGTTTCCAAGCACTTCTTGACCCAATCCCAGCACTTTAGTCCCTTCCCTGTAAACATCCTGGAGATGGGGTTCCTGCTGCCAATGGCCTTTGCTGGGTGATGATGAAGGGACCAGCTTTCCTTTCCAACTTACTATAGCGGTGTTGAGCAGCTCCCATGAGGTATAAAGAGAAGAATGTGTACAGGCAGGTAGAACTGCTCTCCCTGAAAAAGGCACAGGACTGCTTTCAGATACGTTCTGAGTTCAGAGTGATCATCTTCTTCTGACGTTGGAGGACATCAAACTTTAAAGGACAATGGGAATGTTCCAAAAGCTAGAATCTGTTAATACCATTTCATGTCTTTTTTTTTTTAACCATAGATATTGAAATTACAGAATCAACATCTCTGAAGAGTGGTAAATATGGAAGAGATTATGCTACAGATTTGACACATTTGTATTTATTTTAGGGGGAAAAAGCAAGCATAGAATTAGCATATGTAACCTAGAAGATCTGTAAGGTGGTTGTTTGGTTTTTTTTTTGCTGTAAATGTTTTTTACCCATCAACCTTACATGATGTGATCTGATCTCCCAAGATGCTTTCCCTGCTTTAATGCCACTCATGAAGAAGCAGAAGGCTTCTAAAACAGAAGCCTCAGAGTAGAAAGAGGGCTTCTCATGGGGGTGACTATGTTTGCAGATACCCTGGGAGGATCAGGACTGTCCATTTATAAGGTAAGAAACTGAGGCTTGGGAGGAGGTGGGGTGGCAGGTAGAACTGGTAGATTCACCCAGGGATGCGACTCTAGATTAGATTCCATGTGCTTGGCCCTATCCCTAAACAAAGAGCAGGTGCCTTAGAATATAATGCAGGAGAATTACTATGTGCTGCAAGTTAGTGTGGTCCCATAGAAACCACTGAATTTTTCCTAAAATGTCTGTGCTCTATATTCATATGGTCTTCATACAGTGGGAAATGCTTTCAATTCTACCACCTGCAATGCAACGCAGTAAGTTAGAGAAAGCACTGGGTCTGGGCCCAGCCTTCGTTGTGTGCTCTTGATAATGTGAGTGAATCTTTACTCAGCACTGAGGGCCTGTTGCATCAGACGTGGTGCCTGGGCTGGGGAGAAAACATCAGGCAAACATACGTGGCTTCTGCCCTCACAGAGCTTGGCGACTACTTCAAGAGCTGGATATTAGTCACACAGATAATATATAATAGAATGGATGCATATAAAAAACAGAGGTCTAGGAAAATTAAAGCAAGTGCTCTGATCTGGGCTAGGGTTAGGAGACTGGACTGTGTTGAGCAAGTGGGGTTGAGAAGAGGAGGGTGGGTAGTGGGGAAAGATGATGAGTCCCAGGAAGAGTGCTCAGTGGAATCAAAGATCCAAGAGTATCAGCTCCTACTTCAGAGGAGCTGAGACTGAGCCTGCGAGGCTGGGTCTGGAAAAGGGTGTATTGACCTGAACAGAGCCCGAGGGGAGGATGAGGGCCTCATGTTCTATCCACAGGAAGAAAGATTTTGGAAGGCAGTGAACTGAGGAGTGACCACTCAGTTCTGTGAAGTGTGTGTGTGTGTGTGTGTGTGTGTGTGTGTGAAGGATTGAATTCAGGACCTCATATTTGCTGGACAGATGCTCTACAAATTGAGTCATGTCTCCATACACTTTTTCTGTTGGTTGTTTTCAAGTTGGTCCTTACCTTTTGCCTGACTGGTCTTGACCGTGATCCTCCTATTTTGCTTCCCCATGTTACTGAAGATAACTGGCATATACGATTGCACCTGGCCTTTGGTTGAGATGGAGCCTTACAATCCTTCCTTCCATCCTTCCTTCCTTCCTTCCTTCCTTCCTTTTTTTCTTTCTTTCTTTCTTTCTTTCTTTCTTTCTTTCTTTCTTTCTTTCTTTCTTTCTTTCTTTCTTTCTTTCTTTCTTTCTTTCTTTCTTTCTTTCTTTCGGGTCCGGTTGTGGGGCCTGAACTCTGGGCCTGGGCGCTGTCCTTCAGCTCTTCAGCTCAAGGCTAGTGCTCTACCACTTGAGCCAAAGCGCCACTTCTGGCTTTTTTATTTTTGCTTATGTGGTGCTGAGGAATCGAACTCAGAGCCTCAGGCATGCAAGGCAAGCGCTCTACCACTGAGCCACCTTCCCAGCCCTTCTTTCTTTCTTTCTCTCCTTCCTTCCTTCCTTCCTCTCTCTCTCTCCCTCCCTTCCTTCTTTCCTTCCTTCATTCCTTGCTTGCTTTTAAATCCCATGCTGGCTAGGTACTTAGATTTCCCAATCACTACTTCCTCCTGAGTGGCTAGTTACAGGCTTGAGCCACCATACCCAGCTAGTTTTGTGGTTTATAAAGCGCAATCAGTCTAGATTCTTTGCAGAGCATGGGGTGGACATTGTTTTTTTTGTGTGTGTGTGTCTAAGGTAGAGAGAACAGTGGTTACTTTGGAGTGCTAGAGGGTGGCTGAGATAAAATGGGTTGATGAGAAGTATTCTGTAGAGAGTAAATTCTTGTACAGATGTATTATAATGTTCTTTGTTTCTTAGTGTGTCAAGGCAGAGCTTGGCACACTTGGCAAAAGTCATGTCTCTTGTCTGGGTCTCAATTCCAGTGCTGGAACCCACATACATACGTGCTCTATTACATCACCATAAATTCTATCCCAGTGGCCTTCAGTGGAAGCTGATGTAAGCAAACGTTATCCAAGAGCATTCTAAGGTAAAATCTCAGGCTCGTATGTTCCTAAACATAGATGACAACTCTAGCATTCAGTTCAGGACCAAGTGGGTGAATGGGACTTGCTGTTTAAAATGCAGAGAAGAGACACAGTCTTAGCAAAGTCTTAGGGAAAATCACTCACTAATCACTCCTTCCTTCCTTCCTTCCTTCCTTCCTCCCTCTCTCCCTCCCTCCCTTCCTTTTTTTTTAAAGAATGTTAAGCTTGAGAGCAACTATTGTACATTTATTCATTTTTTTTCACTTAATTGAGTAGTTGCCATGGCAACATAAGAATGGACTACTCCTTGCCTTCAATGAATTGCAAATACACATTTCTCATCTTCAGCAAGCTTTTTAAGGAGGTTCTCTTGCTAGATGCACATGGCTCACATCTGTAAACCTAGCTCTTCAGGAAGCTGAGGTCTAAGGATTGCAGCTCAAGACCAGCCCAGGCAGGAAAGTCCATGACTCTTATCTCTAATTAGTCAGCAAAACTCTGGAATAGAGTTGTGGCTCAAGTGGTAGAGTGCCAGCCTTGAGCAAACAAGCTCAGGGACAGTGCCCAGGACTGGTTTGAAAAAAGTAATTTTGAGCAGTTGCACCTTTTTACTTCATAGCCTGATTCCAGCACTCTCCTTCTATAGGACCCCATAGTACCAGCACTTCACTTTCACAAATGATCATAGCCTTGATTATTAAAATATCTTTCTTGATGCCAGTCTCCATTTCTATCCATTCTCCCCCTGAGTGGCAACATGATGTTTTTCCCCCTATTATCGTCAAATGGTTATACAGGAGGTTTCAATGTATCATGCCCGTTTATGTATTCAGTGCATCATGATTAGAGTTCCACCTTCCATCATTCTTCCTCTCACCTATCCCATCCCTGTGAGTCTCAAATTTCCTAGTTCCATTTTCACATGGACACATTGAGTATTCTGACTGCATGCACCTCAACATTACATTCTTAATGTAAATAAGAGACTGTCTCCTGTTCCAAGGCTACCTGGGACCTTCCACTATGACAGCTCACAAGGCCTTCCTACCCATGACACCCATCTCTTAGGTTCTTCTGTGTCACCGTCTGCTTCCCTGTGTCCTCCTGGTTGTCCCTTCAGTTTATGCCTTCATCAGACTATTATCTTTACTAACTATCCAACCTGAATCTTCTTATTAAAACTCATTTAAAGATTGAACCCAAGCCACTATCCTCTTCCAATTGGTATTATTTTCGCCTCCAATGCACTCATAGAGCATGAGGTGTCTCTGTGATGATACAAACAACATCAGGCTCTAGCCTGGGTTAGAGTTAGGTGCATACTTCACTAGTTTTTCCTCTTTCATAATTTTTTTTTGTCAGTCATGGGGCTTGAACTCTGGGCCTGGGCACTGTCCCTCAGCTCTTCAATTCAAGGTGAGTGCTCTACCACTTGAGCCACAGCACCATGTCCAGTTTTCTGGTGGTTTGTTGGAGATAAGAGTCTCATGGACTTTCCTGCCCAGGCTGGCTTTGAACCGTGATCCTCAGATCTCAGCCCCATGAGTAGCTAGGATTATAGGCATGAGTCACCAGCACCTGGCTTCTTTCATAGTATCTTGATCAAAGAAGGTAGAGTGTCTCTATAATACTTCATGACACTTCCATAGTTTTGTGATATTGTGGACACTTACTAGATTCTTCCCAGAACCGATCTTGCACCTGAAACATGACTCTGGCCCTAGGTAATTGGATCAGGAGTGTGCTGGAACCGAGCTGGGCAACCAACATCCCTCCCTCAGAATTTAGGCTGAGGGACACTAGCCTCTGTGATGGCTAGACCAGTTGGTAGATACTTTTAGCATCACAGAAACGTGACTAGGAGAAGCCACAGGCTTGCAAAGAGAGAAAAACAAGGTAATGCATAGAAGAGAGCAGATATGCATTGGAGAGAAATTCTTAATAACCTTTCAGCATCTGGTTCCACACTGCCTCCAGGGCTCCAGTGAATTCTTCCTTGATTTTATGAGAGCTTCTGAAAGCATTATAGTATATTTACCACTTTGCTGACAATAGCTTTGTTATGATTTCTAACCAAAAGAATCTTAATGCAGAATCTTATGCAGTATTTTTTTTTAAACTTGTCTTTCCTAGGAGACTGATATCCTTGAAAGCAAGGACTAAATGAATTTTAATTAAGTTTTATAGCTTAAGACATCAGCATAGGGTCTAGCAATTCAATATATACTTGTTGAATTGATATATTGACATTTTCTTGAGATGATGTACAAAACTTAAAATCAATGTATTCAATTACCCTTCTCGGCCCTGAGCCGAGGGTTTCCCAGTATGTGGGACTACAAGCTTTAAAATGAGAGACAACCCAGCATCCTGAAATGCTGGTTAACCCATTTAGAACTGTGGTTCATCCTGGTGTTTCCATGCCTGGGCCTTTGCACATGAAGTTCTCTTTCCCTGGCACATGCTTTCTTTCTGGTCAACTCCTATTTACCTACTAGTTCCAGCCTAATTTTAGAGATGGAGAAACACAGTCAGGTGGAGGTGGCTGTCTTCAGTGGAGATCTGCCAGCTTTTGGAGCAGCCCAGGGGGGACGGCTACAGTCAGGGTAGTATTTAGTCATATTATTCCACAATACTCCAAATGCCCTAGAGTCAGGACAGAAAAGCTCCAGAAAAAAATTTCCAATGTGCTCCACTGGCTGGGGAGACCAGTGGACCCCTGCAGTGGTAGTCTCTGATCTTTAAAGCGCCCTAAAAACGACTGTAAGTCCCAGTTACAGTTAAGAAATTCCTTGTTCTTTTAGGGTCTTCCCTTCTTTTCTCCAGCTGATGTTGCCTGCCATGATGGGCAACGTGATATGCTGAATATATGAATGCAAAATCCGAGGCCTGATTTAAGAGTCTCCTTCATGAACTAGTGTTTTTTCACACTGAAGCTAAGTTGAAAATATCACATCTTCTCACATTGGCAACTGCAGCTTGGGGGGGCGTGTCTGCTTTTCTATTCTGGCACATTTACTTGATCCCTTTTGGCTGTCAGCTTTCCTCCGAGTCTCAGTGAGTCTCACTGGAGGGGCACATTACAATCCCCTGGGGAGATTTGGCAACATAATTTTGCGTAGGCAAGTTAATCAAAATCTTGAGGGGTGGGCCTGGATGTGAGCAGGTAGGATCACCTTCTCCCCTCCCGCAGGAGCCTCCAGTGTGCATCTGGGGCTGTGGCTTTTGAGTACCCATTCTGCTTTAACAAAATTTCACAGACTGGCTGGCTTGAATGCAACAGAAGATTTTTAGTCTTTACAGTTCTGGAGGTTGTAAAGTCCATGGCCAACACATTGGCAGATTTGGTGTCTGGTGAGGATGATCTGGGCTACTTTGAAAGAACACAAATCCCAATTATGGTGACTCTGGCTATCTTAACATCCCCTGCCCCTTCCAACATGTGATTAGGTTTAGACACAAGGATTCTAGGGGACATAAACTTTAACACTTGGTTTGATGATCAGAGAGACTTGGTTCAAGTCCTGCTTTGGGTAGAGACTGGTTTATATTGGTCTAAAACTTTCATACACAGACTCTTTATGTCCATCTATGAAATGAGCTGAATAACACTGATCAGATAGGCCTCTGGGACCCATGAGTTGTGTGAAGCACTTAGCTGAAGGCCTGACCCATACCAAGGACTCAGCATGAATGAGCGGATCACCCCTGCATGGGCAGTGGAAAAAGTACCCCACTATTGAGTAAAAGGAAGGGCCAGCCATGTGATTAACTTGCTTGCTGGAGCTCTCTGAAGATGACACTTGAAACCTTAACTTTTGGTAAAGATGAAACTATAAACTACCCGCCCCCCCAAAGCCTGGGAGAGAATGTCTCCACTGAAAAGTTAACCTAGACTCACTTCAGAAAGTAAGCTTCATGTCACCCAGATCCTTGTATGCTAGGTGGGATCAGCTGTAGCCTACAACCAAGAAGAGCCACAAGTAGTAACAATATATTTAATTTGACTTTGTCAGCCAGTAGACTTTTGGGTGGTATTTCGTTTTAGAAAATCTGTTAAATCTCTGCAGGAAACATAAAGTCAATATGCTAACTGTGGTTTGGCCTATAAAATTTAAATATGTTGTTTAAATGCCATCATTTTCACAGTAAATAAAAACTAATAATACAAATGATTATAACCTCTATAAATAAAGCTAGCCAGATTGTTGATGAAAAAAGCACCATGTGTTATTTTCGGGAGGGAGGGGGCACAGAGAGAGAGAGAGAGAGAGAGAGAGAGAGAGAGAGAGAGAGAGAGAGAGAGAGAGATCCAAAGACTCACCCTGGAGGCACATGGAGTAATAATATTGAGGAAGGAGTACAATTATGAGTGGGGCTTGAAGAGAAGGAGCTAGGAGGAGAATATTCTAGAGCAAGGAAGAGTTATGGTTTGTGAATGTCCAAGGAAACAAGACCTCTAGTGGGATTGGCAGGTAAAAGACTGGTATCTGAATTGCCCTGTAGTCCAGCTGGGCCAGCAGCTTGCATGCTGTATGCAGAGCTGCCTACTTCAGAGTGGATCAGATAGGCTTTAACAGTTAGTATTTTTGTTGACCATCCAGAGCTGAAAACTGAAGCTTCATCAAGCTTTTTTGATCAGGTGGGTTTCACAGCTGAGTAAAGACCCTAGGAGAAGAGGAAGATAGGTCCTTCAAGACCATGACAGAAAGAATTTTCCATTGCCTATAAGGATAAGGTTCTAATGCTGTGTGCTGATGGCTCACACCTGTAGTCTTAGCCAAACAGGAAGCTGAGATCTGAGGATAGTGGCTCAAAGGCAGCCCATGCAAAGAAGTCCGTAAGACTCTTCTCTCCAAAGAACAAAGAAAAAACCAGAAGTAAAGGGGTGGCTCAAGTGGTAGAGCACAAGCCTTGAGCAAAAAAGTCAAGGAAGAGTGAGAGCTCTGAATTTAAGCCCCACTTACAGGATGGAGGGGAGGAAGAAAAAAGGATAGAGTTGTGGAGCCAAATAAATTTAAAAAATACACAAAAGTAAGCCTGCTGCAGGTGGCTCACACCTGTATCCTAGCTACTCAGGAGGCTCAGATCTGAGGATCATGGTTCAAAGCCAGCCCAGGCAGGAAAGTCTGTGAGACTTTTATCTCCAATAAACCACTAGAAAACCAGAAGTGGTGCTGTGGCTTAAGTGGTAGAGTGCTCACCTTGAGCTGAAGAGCATAGGGACAGCACCCAGGCCCAGAGTTCAAGCCCCATGACTGACCCCCCAAAAAAGAAAAATACAGAAAAGTAACCCAGAAAACATAATATCATCCTCTCCTAACTACTATAGCAGTGTTGTTAAAGGTGTTTCTGACTTAAGATTTGGGGCATATATTCCAAGTGCAGTGCAACTGCTAGAAGTAATAGAATTCCATGATTTCTACATTCGAATATTTCAAAGGATCAATGTAGTAAGAGCAAGTGGGAAATACATAATAAAGTTCAAGATGCATCACTCCATGGGAAGATTGGCTGGCACACCAGCCTCATTTTTCCCATATGGAACTGATGCCCTGATACCTGAGCTGACTTCCTAACCTCCACTCTCCCTGGACTCTGTGCACTCAGAGGTTGATCCAGAAGCTTTCCACTTTTTCTCCTCATATTTATTACAGAGAAACACTTAAATCAGTTTGACAAGGAGACAGTATCATAATGCATATATGCCAGATTTGAGGTACTAAAGCAATGGAAACAGCCTATCTATCTACCAACAGAAGACAAGATAACTAATGGTGTCACAGGTTGATGTGGTAATCTACATGGCATTAAAAATGCATGAAGCAGAGTGACATTATAGACTGAGCAAAAAAATAATCAAGGTGCAGAGGGTTCTGGACAAAAGGTGATTTTTTTCACTTGAATGTGACATATTTTATTAGGGGAATTTGTGCTTTGATTCAGTAACAAAGATACTCAATATGGGTGATTTTTAAGGGGTAGAAAACATAACAAATTCTTTACATTGATTAGAGATACATTGCTTATTTAACAGTCAGTCAATAGAAATTTCTTGAATGCCTTTTAAGTGCCAGATGTTTTGGCTGTCAGAGATAAAGAAATGAAGACACTACCTCCTTTGCTGAAACTTGCATTCTGGAGGTGTACCTACATGCAGAGAAGAAATATGAAGACTGAATTCACCACAGTGGAGGCCTCTGGGGACAGCTGGAGGATGTGACTAGAAAGTAATTGTTACAGAAGCCTTCAGTTATTTGGCAGAGTTTTAGTTCTTAACCCAGGCAGTTGGGTACATAGTGTTTGCAATATCCCTCTCCTGAAATACCTTAGGACAATTTTGGTTCCTAGGTTTTGCTTCTGCAAATTTCTTTTGTTCCTGTAAAAACATGTTCTCTTCTACAGAGGACAGGAAGGTCAGAGGAAGATTCATGGAGGTCTTTGGGGGTACAAGCTGTATTTAAGATAAGCTGTATGCTTTGCCAAGCAAGGTACGTCAGATATTCAGAAGACTCCTGCCTCAAGCTTAGCATAGAAAGTCAAGCCTATGGCCTGGCCCAATGCTGCTCTATATGAGTGACTGACTGTGAAGTTAACTTGTTTCCCAGGAGAGGCATGGGAGGTTCAGCTCATCCAAGAGGCGTTGTGTCACCTGCCTGGTCACCCAAGTGGCTGGTGTGCTGAGTGGCCAGTGCACTGAAGATAATTTAGCATGTATATGTGCTTTGCATCTTGAAGTCATGTGCTACTAAACTGGACTTATCTTGGCAGGCAGTTTTAACCAATGTAACCCATTAGACTCTTTCTGTTTATAGACAATCCTCATTTTATTATTGAGGTAGAAAGAAGCAATACTAGCCTTTTTATCCTTGATCCCTGAGTATTCCTAGCATAATGATTAGTTAAGAAAAGTATATGTGTAATAAGGTCAGGGCAGCATTATTTACAATAGTGAAGAGATAAAAGGAAAAACAGATGCCCTGCCATAGAGGAATGATGAAAATATAGGAGTTCAATGCTTTTCAAGAGGCATCTTGGGAGGATCACAGTTCAGGGCCAGCTTAGGCATGACTCCATCCCAACAAATAAGCCACGTATGGTGGTATGTGCGTTTCGTTCTGGCTTTGAAGATGGGAGGATTGTGTCCAAGGGTGGGACCAGACAAATGGTGATAACCGTCTGAAAAAAACTATAGGCAAAAAAGAACTGAGGTATATCTGAAGTATTGAAGGACTTGACAGTAGCAAGGCCTAAAGCTCAAACCCCAGCACTGTCAAATGTACATGTATAATATGTATATATTATGTATATAATACATATGCATATATTACTAGTAAAATGTCATTCTACAAATCCTATAATTCTATAACTAACATGGAAAATCCGATATCATAAGAAAGTAAAAAATCTGATCATAACTTTTACAAGTTTTTATTTTCAGCTGGAAATAAATGATCAATTATGAACATATTGTTTAATAATCATATGTATTTAGGGGGTAATGTGATGATGATATATTTTTGCACAGTGAAATTATCACACCACATCCACAAAGAAATGCACTGAATGCCACATGATCATACCATCTGTTTATATGGTTTTGTTTTTGTTTTTATTTTTGTGCTGGTACTAGGGCTTGAACTCAGGCCTGAGTGATATCTCTTAGCTTTTTCTCTCAGAGCTAGCACTATCACTGAGCCATAGCTCTGCTCTGGCTTTTATTTTAATTTTTGTGGTTATTTAGAGATAAATAGACTTCCCTGCCTGGGGTGGCTAGGAATCTTGATCCTCAGATCTCAGCTTCTTGAGTACTCACAATTACAAGCTTGTCTTATCTGTGACAAGATGGACTCCTATCATTGCAAGCTCTAGAACAAAATATGAGGTCAGGGACTGGGAAGGTGGCTCAGTGGTAGAGTGCTTGCCTTGCATGCCTGAAGCCCTGGGTTCCATTCCTCAGCACCATATAAGTAAAAAGAAAAAAGCCGGAAGTGGCGCTGTGGCTCAAGTGGTAGAGTGCTAGTCTTGAGTTGAAGAGCTGAGGGACAGCGCCTAGGCCCAGAGTTCAGGCCCCACGACCAGATGCCCCCCCCCCCAAAGAAAATATGATTTGAGGAGGTTTTTTTTTTTTTTGGTGTGGTCACATATTTGATTTAGATTCTCAGGTATCAGCAATAGTTTATTAGAAAGAAATGAACTTGGAGTGAAGGTGTTATTTTTTTGTGTAACTTAGGTTAATGCTATTATCCTCTCAGAATGTGGTAAGACTAGGGCAGATCATGAGAGCTTTGTCACAGGATAGCTACTTAACAAAAGCTGTTGACTGACTTTCTTCAAGGTTATAAATATAGACTAAAACACTGTAAGTTTTAGCTTGTATTCAACTATTTTTCCCCAGACAAGATTAATTAAACAACAAAGTGATTTTGAAAGGAGAATTATTGCATTTACTATTTAGAATCCTGTGGTCCTTATGAGTCAGCAAGCTTCTAAATTAAAGACAGACAAGCCAAACAAACACAAAACTCCCCACCTAGTACCACATGGTGCACCTGAAGGTCTATTCCATATTCCTGTCTGGGCTCATTTCTGCTTGACCTTGTGGGAAGTCCTAGAAAATCATCAAATAGGTAAGTGGGCTCTCAGTGACTTTAATTCCTTTTCACCCCAACACTGACTCCCTTTGGGTCTTGCAGTGAAGTATAATTTCCTGATTTTTTCCAAGTCCTTTCCCTACCCAGGGCTCTCCTGAAGTAGGACCATAGTGTAGTCAGTACTTTTACCCAGACTGATTTTGCATTCTTGACATGCTTTTTGAACATGTCTGGGCCTCAGTTGTCTATAAAATGGGAATGATGATGAAACCTCATAAGGTTGTGCTAATGTGGAATCTATATAAAATTCTTGAATACTGCCAGGTGCTGGTGGCTCATGCCTGTAATTCTTGCTATTCATGAGGCTGAGATCTGAGGATGGGCATTCAAAGGAAGCCTGGGCAGAAAAGCCCCCATAATATTCTTTTGGTATTGTTGGTGGGCTTGAATTTGTAGGGCTTGAGGTTGTAGGGCTTAAATTCTGGGCCTGGATGCCGTCCTTGAGTTCTTCAGCTCAAGGCGAGCACTCTACCACTTGAGCCACAGGGTTATTTCCAGTTTTTTGGTGGTTAATTGGAGGTAAGAGTCTCACAAACTTTCCTGCCCAGGCTGATTTTGAACTGTGATCCTGAGATCCCAGCCTCCTAAGTAGCTAGGATTTCAGGCATGAGCCACTGGCGTCCACCTTCCCATGAGAGTCTTATCTCCAGTTAATGACAGATATTATTATTGTTTCTCTTTCCTCCAAGCCTTTACTCTGAAAAATCCCTTGTAGAGGCAAGAAGGTCACATGGTGGGCAGGGGGGTAGGGTTGGGTTATGTGACAGAGTTACAGCTGTGTGAGCTGGGACGCACAGCTTCCTGCGTTTAAGCCTCAACTGGAACTTGAGCTAGGAATAGAGTTGTTAAGATAAGTGAGTAGCACTTAAGCATTGTACCTGGCTTGGAGTAAGTAGATACTCAGATATTTAACTATTATAATTCTAAACCTTATTTTACTTTATCCATACCAAAAACCACCAGCATGCAAATGACAAGACTGGCACGAAGAGGTTCATGGCTGTAGACTCAATGATTAGCAGAACCAGAACTCAAACTCTGGTAGTCTGACCTCCTGAGTCCATAGCATTTCCATCATCCAGTGTTGAAAACACCACTTCCGCTTACGGAAAAAGAATTAACTGGCATTGCAGGGACAATGGAAACTCATATGTGTGTGTATATATATGTGTGTGTGTATATGTGTGTGTGTGTGTGTGTGTGTGTGTGTGTGTGTGTGTGTGTGTGTGTGTGTGTGTGTGTATATGCATCTATCCACACATATGTGTTTGAAATTAGAATCTTGTGTGCTTACTAGGAAGGTCCTCTACCACTTGATCCATATTCCCAGCCCTTTTTTGCCTTTTCAGTAACTTTTCAGATAGTCTCAAGACTTTTGTCTGGGTCAGGCCTTGGAGAACTATCCTTTCATGCATGCTTCTCACTTAGCTGGGAGCACAGATATGCACCATCATACCTAGCTTGTTGGTAGAGATGGGATCTCACTAACTTTTTGCCCAGGATCTCAATCTCCTAAGTATCTGGAATTACAGGCTTCCAGGTACGAGCTACCATGCCTAGCGTTATTTCCCTTTCAACTTATTTTCCTTCAGTTTTCTGTTTATTCTATAGAACCTACTTTCCTAGGAGTTTTTCCCATTGTATTCATAGGATGAATACTTCTGAATTGTCCTTCTATTTGTCAAGCATCATGCCAGAAACTGAGGAAATTACTGTGATGTAGAGGCTGTCCATGTCCCCTGGTCTGATCTGCTGGTGACAAAAGACCCAAATAGCCACAGCAATGTGAGCTCTTTTGTTGCAGCAGGGGCAGAGCTAGTGAAAGATCTCAGGATGATATCAAAATCCCAAGTGAATTCTTTATTTTCATTGCTTTATTATTCCTCTCTACATGGCTACGTAATGGATTTCTAATACAGCCCTTTAAAAATCTTTAGTGATGAGGACGCTTTCTAATGTGTTCTCTTTTCTTGGTGGCACTGAGGTTTGAACTGAGACCTTGTGCTTGCTAGGCAGGTACTCTATTACAATCCATGCCTCCAGCCCTTTTTTCTCAGGTTATTTGTGACAAGGGTCTTGCTTTTTGTCTCAGCTGTCCTACACCATGATCATCCTATTTAGGTTTCCCACCATAGCTGGGATGACAGGCGCGAACCACCATGCTCAGCTTTTCCTATTGATAGGGTCTCATGTACTTTTTGTCTGTGTTGGCCTCTCTTCCCTATCTCAGCCTCCTGAGTGGCTAGGATTACAAGTATGAGCCCCTGTGCCTGGCTCTATAATAGATTTCTATCTAGATTCTAAAGAGGATATGAGAAACCTAAAGTAAATAACATTAACATGATGATTACTGTTTGATTAAGGTTAACGTTTGTATAACTACTTATGATTACAGTGCTTTGAATCTGAAGGAATGACTTGCTAGTAATTGATTCTCTAATCTTTAGACTATTCATTTTCTAGATGTGGAAAGAGAGACCCAGAGGAGTAAGTGGATGTTCCAGCCAGACCAAAGTGGACCAGCACCAACCAAGTCCACCTAGGAGTCCAGGTCTATGTGTCTCTACTTGCTGTAGCCACAACCACCATCTTTCCAAAACATGCATCCAACAGAAAATTAAAATGAGGCTGTTCAGGGATGACCCAAATGCCATATAGAAGAGACTTTGTCAGTAGGTAGATGAGAGTGACTTGCTACTTGGCAACCATTCCCCAGGAAGAAGGCTTCCTCACCACATCCTTCCACTCCCTCTCATGTCTGTGCAAGTCTCTGCTTGCTATTAACCTGGGTTTTCAGGTCTCTGCACTCTCCCGTACGCTCATTTCTGTAAATGAATAACAACCTTAGGTTGTTTCCTGTCTTTTGAAGCTCCATGGCATACCAGATGACTGGGCAGACATGAGTTAGTTTGATTTCCTTTTTTCTATGAGGCAATCATATTGTATGATCACAAATATTTTCATTTTGCTCCCCAAATGACATGGTATTTAAGGTTATTCTGATTGATGAGATGTTATTGGCGCCTATGAAATTAATTCTAAAACCTGGCTGCCAAGAGTAATCATGTTTTTGAAGAGAAAAAGAAAACCATCTCCACTGATGCAGCCTTTCATATGTTTTTACCCCTGGAGTATATCTTACTGCTTTAAAGGAAAGAATTCTATCAGTTCTCAATTCCTTCTGCAAAGATTTCGCCTGTATTCTTGTGATGGGTGGGCTTGACATCAATAGTGATGAGACATTTACTTTTATGTCTTCAGAGTGGGGAGATAATTCAAACCCCTGGCTCAAAATTGACAACTGGAGTGATACTGTGTCATTGTTTCATAGTTAATATTTACACTCCAAATATGAAGGATATCCTCAGGCTCTCAGACAAGAATGATGAAAATGTCATTTGTGAGGCTCAATAATGGGATTTTTTTTTCCTTCCTGCAAAATCAATTAGCTTTAACTCCCTATGATCAGTGGAGACACACAGGAAGAACTGATCCTGCAGCAAGAATTATTGTTTTACTGTTTGGAGGAAACCAGATTCACATCCTTCTAAATTCTGTCTCTCTCCAATGTCCCTTCATTCACACCAGCATCCTTCACAACCAAGTACAAGTGCTCCTGGCAGAGACTAGGGGTAATTGAGTCCTCCCGATTCCGGCCTCGGCTGATCTTGCTAGATGGGCTCAAAAGCCTGGCTTACCCATGAGAGCAAGACCAGTGTGTCAGCTATACTCATTGAGTCCCAAACTATGATTGGCACTGCGGTACCCAATTACATTGGCTCAGAAAGGGCACGCAACAATTTAAATCCATGTTACAAATGAAATTTAACACAGGCCTCTGGCTGTATGTAATATTTCTTGATTTAGAAATGGAACATCACTATGGAGATTCAGTAATACACACACACACACACACACACACACACAACACTACAGTAAGCTATTTTGTGTGTATATGACAGGGTCCTCCCTCTTGAGAGGAAATGAAGGAAGAAGAAAGTTTTACTGCATGGTTATTGTGTCTGATGCTTTTATATGATATATCTCTTTGGATCTACAGTTTGCAAGCCATATGTCCTATAGGAGATGGGGCTTACTTGATAGGGTGAAGAGACCTGGGGCTTGCAATTTAAACCAGGCCTATGTGGTTGCACATACCATGCTCTTTCCAGTGGTAGATGTATGCACAGGCAACAGGGAGCAATGTGAAATACAAAATTAAATACGATTAAGTCCTAAGAATTAAGGTATAACCTTAATTGCTTTAGGTGTTCAGTAGCAAGAAATGAACATTTCCTCCAATTATTAGAGGAGAAGGTAGAAGCAGCAGGATTTCAATGCTCCTGGCAGGCTGCTAAGCTCAAAACAAATGTTCTTTTCGATGAAGTGGTAGCATGTATCTGGTGACTGACAGATACATTTTTACAGAAGCCAAATGCATTCCAGTTATTCTGGCACTGACCCCTCCCCACAACTGTCTTCCACCCCCTTCCTTTCCTATCCTGCTTAGAATCCTCTTTCCACTCCCTTGTACACTCCACACTGTCTCGGTAGTATGCATCTGGTATTCCTGTGAAGCAGACTCCTGTTTCCTTGCACCCCAGTAGAAGTTACAACACTGTATCTTCACTACAAGAGTCTCTGGCACCTACAGTGAACCAAGTAAAAACTCCTCTCGATGAATGGGAAAAATGACAAGGATTGATTAGTCACGCTAAATGCCTAGTTACTAATGCCCAGTGTGCTTTCAGACTGCTTGGCGATCCTGCTGTTTCCTTAGCTCACTCTGCAGGACTCCGCAACTCAGTCCTCTACTCTCCAAACCCTAGACTCTCAAAAGATAGCCTTGCCCCTACAGGAACATATCAGCTTCCTGTTATCAGAACTATAAACCCACTCTCGCATCACGCCAGTGCTCCTCGACGTGTGTCTCTATTACATTCTACTGATTTCCTCCTATTTCTCTACAGCTTCTTCTCCATCTTCTTTTTCTTTGCTGCTTTCTCTGATTAGACTTTAAATTTCCTCAGCGCTCTGCTGCAGATCTTTCTCTTCTCAGTTATGTTCTCTTACTCTCTTCTCCCCTCACAGCTTCCACTCCTATCTATATTCAAAAGGCTCACAGATTTGTATTTCCAGCCCAGAACTTTCCCTTGAACACCAGACCCACATATTTAATTGCTCACTTGAATTCTCACCTTAGATGTTTAAGGCACCATGAACACAGTGTGTCTAAAATTACGCTCATGCTCTTTCCTTCCAAGCTGGCATTTTCTTAGTGTCCTTTCTCAGTGATTGCTACCACTGCCCCCCTGGCTGTATGTGTTAAAAACCTAGGAGTCTTCTTCAACAACTCACTCCTCTTGACTCCTAATCACCATTCTAAGATGAAGACCTGTTGATTTTGCCTCTAAAAACATTTCTTTTCTTTCATTTCCTCCACTTCAGGGCAATGTAGCATTTATCATATCTTGTTTAGACCACTGTAATTCCTAGATCCACTGTTATCTTACAACATGCTGTCCACATTACAACCAGAATACTGTGTTTGTTTGTGTGTGTGTGTGTGTGTGTGTGTGTGTGTGTGTGTGTGTGTGTGTGTGTACTGAGACAAGGTCAGGCTACATTGCCCAGGGTAATCTTAAACTCCTGGACTCAAGTTATCCTCCTAAATCTGCCTCCTGAGTAGCTGTGTCTAGAGGCATGTATCACCATGCACAGCTCAGTTTTTTTTTTAAACAAATATGTCAACACATAATTATTGGTACCTTCCTCAACCAAAAACAAAACAAAGAAAAGCAAAACAAACCCAAATTCAAAAACAGAATAAAAGTCCCAGAACACTTCAAGGCTTCCCATAGCTCTCAGAATAGTCTAAACACCTATTCTACAAATTTCCTCTGTCCAGCTCACCTGGCACCTTTTCCTCCCCTATATTATAGCCTCATGGGATACAAGGCCATTTCCTGCTTCTACATGCTTCTTCTTTTGAGAATGCCCTGTTCCTCTCCCATCCTCTCCTATTTCCCATTTTGTTATGTGTACCTGGCTGCTCTTACTCCACCTTTCCGATCTCAGTTCTAGCATCTCCTGCTATAGGGAGGCCTTTCCCATGTCAGCATTCACAGTAGCATCCACTCCTTCTTCAGTTTAATTCTAATACCTGTGATACTGTGTCCTCTGTGATCACAGCACCAGTATCTTCTTTTGCTTTTCCTTGTACTGTCAGCACCTCATCTAGAGCCTGGCACATTCAGATTCCAGCATACTAGTTGAATGAATGAAGTTGAAAGCATGGTATAGATGAAACAGTTGGTGAGAGAAGAAGGTAAGGTCTAGAGTGGAACTTGGTGAACATAATATTTTAAAGGGAGGGAAAAGGAAAAAAAAAACACATTGGGGGGAAAGACAGAGAAATAATGACCATAGAAGTGGCACAAGCTAAGGAGGTCTGGAGCTTTATGAAAGCAGAAATGTCATCATTGTTTTGGGCACCAGATACGATGAAACTGGTTTAGGGCAGAATTGGGAGGTATGGAGTTGACTTCTCATAGAAGTTGGTGTGAAAGAAGGAAGAAAAATATGGTATCCCCTCAGACTTTTTATGATACTTAGTACTGTTGAAAGAAATTTTTTGAAGTAAAGGTTGGTAGAAGGAGGAATATACTTTTATGAAGAGGGACATAAGGAAGGGGAAACACCACCAGTTGATTGAGTAGGGTTTAGGATAGACAGAAGGCTGGGATTAAAAATTTAGGAATACAGTCATATATATATATATATATGTATATATATAAATGTTTCAAACACACACATATGTGAAATTGTTCCTCTTTATTGCCAATAAAAACAAAAGGCAGAGATCAATGATGGTAATTTGAGAGTAGATTATAAAAATCAAAATTAAAACAAAAATGTTATTTTCATTGTCAACAATTGAGGGCCAGAAGCAAAAGGAGATGATTTCACATGATATGTAAATCTACATTCTGCTTTCAATTCTGATAGTGGAAACAGGCACACTTTCATATAGCAGATGTCTTCAGCCTTTAGGTTTATTTTTCATAAAATAGATATTTTTTTAACGTTCTGTAAACCAGCAAGCCAGAGAAGAGATTTTATCTGTTTCTGTTTTCCAACTTATCTCCAGAGTTTAGGACAGTGCCTGACAGGTGCAGATCTACATTGTTTGCAGGAATAATTCTCCCATTCCTCAGAGCAAGTAGGGTTCTCTGGCGTGAAGTCCACCTTGTTGGGGCCATGACATCTAAACTTGTTCTTTCCCAGCACCCAGGGAAGGCCAGACATGAGTATATTCTCAATACACACTTATGAAAAGACTGTCCCAGAGCTTCCAGGTAGAGAGCTGCTACTGTACCTTTACTGTTTCATCAGTGTGTGTGTGTGTGTGTGTGTGTGTGTGTGTGTGTGTGTGTGTGTGTCCCATCTGCTGTTATTGATGGGTTACTACTTATTCTCTAGAATAACTGAAGGTACAGAAATTCAGGCTTGGGGTCATTTTCTGTGTTGAGCAGGTGTCTTGTGTGTGCAAAGAAGAGCACAGAGAACAGGAACAGCAGGTCTTTTCCTTAGGATGATCCTTGTCAACTTTGTGCTATCTTCACAGAGTCAATGTATGGGCTTAGCAGCTCAGACAGTTAATACTTTGTAAACAAAAATTCAAATGAACTCAAGCTTATCAATTGTTTCATGATTGTAGCTTTGATGTTATTTCTAAAGAGCTGTTGCCATACCCAAAGTTATCTAGATTCTTTTCTTTTGTTATCTTATAGGAAGAAAATAATTTTGTATTCTACATTTAGATCTATTATCCATTTTTGTGAACAAAATCATACAAAATTGATTTTTTGTGCACAAGATCAATTCCACAAACGATTCTCTGTCTAGTGCATTGGCTTGCATTTGGATATCGATTTGTTTCATCGTCATTTGTGAATAAGACCATCTTTGTTTTGTTGTATTGCCTGTGCTGCTTTCTCAGAGATCAGTTAAGAACAATTGACTATATCCATGAGGCTCTGTTTCTGTGTTTTCAATTATGTTCTCTTGATCTATCTGTTCTTTACCAAGACCATACTATCTTGATTACTGTGGCTTTTGTAATAAGTCTTAAAGTAAGTTAGCATCAGTCCTTTTAACTTTGTTCTCCTTTAATACTGAATGTTACTATTTTCAATGATTGACTCTTCATATCAACATTAGAAACAACAGAAAAATGGATGGAATATCTTAAAATAATTATTAGATGACACATTTTAAAGTAACATGTCAAATAAGAAATATCAAAAGTAATTTTAAGGTATTTTGAATGAAAAGAAAATGAATAAGTAGAATTTATCAGAATTTGTGGAATGTAGCAAAAACAATGTTTAGAGTGACAATCTATGGGGATTATTGATGTAATTGGATTAATATCTACCCTTAATCTTTTACTCTTCTCTATTTGTTGAATTTGTTCTTTGTTCTTATTTTTGTTTTCCATATGTTTTACCTTTAATAACATTTTCTGTTTTTATTTTTTTATTTTTATTTTATTTATTTATTTTTTTGGTCTGGTCGTGGGACCTGAACTCTGGGCCTGGGCACTGTTCCTCAGCTCTTCAGCTCAAGGCTAGCGCTCTACCACTTAAGCCACAGTGCCACTTCCAGCTTTTTTCTTTTTGCTTATGTGGTGCTGAGGAATTGAATCCAGGGCCTCATGCATGCAAGGCAAGTGCTCTACCACTGAGCTAACTTCCCAGCTCCATTTTCTGTTTTTAAACAAAATATCTGAGACTGGTTATTTTAATAAAGAAAAGATATTTGCTTAAATCACAATTTTGAAGATCCAAGAGCACAGGTTCTTGACTTTTCTGAGGACGTCATAATGTGGCAAATGGCAAACATGGCCAGGATATATGTGTGAGAGAGAAGAGGTTGGAGTGAGAGGAGGAGGAGAGAAAGAAAAGTGAGAAAAAGAAAGGGAGAGAGAGTTTGCATACTATTTCTGTTTTGTTTTTCCTCATTAAAATACCTGATTAGTGCTTTATGGATAAAAAGAGAAACTAACTGGGGTTTCCTGGGAAAAAAGTTAGAAAGGAAATATAATTGATATTCTAAGAAAGGAGAGAAAATGAAATCATATAAAATGCTGATTTAAAATTGCAAAAGGCAGGATTGGGAAGGTGGCTCAGTGGTAGAATGCTTGTCTAGCATGCATGAAGCTCTGCGTTCGATTCCTTTGTACCATATAAACAGAAAAAAAGCTGGAAATGGTGCTGTGGCTCAAGTGGTAGAGTGTTAATCTTGAGCAAAAGAAGCTCAGGAACAGCGCCCAGGTCCTGAGTTCAAGCCCCAGGACTGGCAAAAAAAAATGCAAAAGGCAGAGCTGTTATTTGAGTGTAGCCCCAAAGTTCACACCTGTTTTTATATCACTGCTATTGTTCACTTCACTTATACACAAACATCCATATATAATAATAGGACTGAGGTATTTGATTATATATATATGTTATATAAATTATATGTTTCTATTATTATTTTGAAGGAATTGTTATCTGTCAGGTAAAGTAAGAATGAGAAATTTACCTTTATTTGTTCATTCTTTGTGTTTTTCCTCTTTTGTATGTAGTTCCTAGTTTCTTTCTCTCTAACTTCTTTTCACATCTCTTGCAAGGCATGTCTCCTAGACACAATTTCCCTCAATTTTTAGTTAACTGAGACTCTCTTTTCCTTTGTTTTTAAAGGTTAATTTTGTAAAGTACAAAATAATTCTAGGTTGTTTCCCCCTTTCAATGCTTTTTTTTTTTTTTTTTTTTTAAATCTCCATCCACTCTCTTTTTGCTTGCCTGGGTTCTATAGAGGAGTCAGCTAAGAGTCTTATTTTAGGTTCTGTTTAAGGAAGGTGTTTTTCCTATTTGGATTCTTTGAAGATTTCTTTCTTTGATATTCTTCAGTTTGAATATGATATATCTAGATATAGACTTAGTTTTTGGCATTTGTCTTTGGCTTGGCATTATCTGAGCTTCCTGCAACTGGGGTTTAGTGAATGTGTCTTTTTGGAGGCAACTCTCCCACAGTTCTTGGATATTCTGTTCCTTGTCTTTCAATCCTTTTTTTTTCTCAGTCAATTTCAGTTTTGGAAGATTCCACTATGAAATCTTTTCGTTTAGAAATTTTGCTTAGAAAGCATTTTGTTTTTTCCCTTCCCCTCCCAGAATTAGAGAAGTGTATATACAAGATGCAGGGCACCAACATCAAATACAGTGGGGGAAGAATATGCAAAGAAACAAAAAAATCACATGGTACATTATAAATACATTAGAAACAATAGTAAGAAAGAAAAAAGATATCTGTGTCCCTATCTTGAGGTTCATTTCGCTTAACATCATCTTATATGGTTATATGTACATAGCTTTTGGCTTTTTCTGCTTGTGCTACACATGTACTAGTTATTGCAAATAAGGAAAACCATGGAACCTATGTTTCTTTGGGCCTTGCTTACTTCACTTAATATATTTTTTTCCACAGCAATAAGAGACCTCCCAGCTAAGAAAAGTCCAGGACCAGATGGTTTTACAGCGGAATTTTACAAGGCCTTCAAAGCAGAGCTCACACCAATTCTCCTCCAACTCTTCAATGAAATTGAAAGAGAAAGCTCACTACCGAACACATTCTATGAAGCCATCATAACCCTCATCCCAAAACCAGGCAGGGACTCATCAAAGAAAGAGAACTATAGACCCATTTCTTTGATGAACATTGATGCAAAACTTCTCAACAAAATTTTGGCCAACCGACTTCAACAATTCATCCAAAAAATCATACACCACGATCAAACAGGATTCATTTCAGGGATGCAAAGCTGGTTCAATATACGCAAATCAATTAATATTATTCATCACATCAACAGGAGCAAGAATAAGAACCACATGGTTATCTCAATAGACGCAGAAAAAGCATTCGACAAGATCCAACACCCCTTTATGATGAAGGTTTTGGAAAAATTAGGAATCCATGGAACATTCCTCAGTACAATAAAGGCTGTATATGACAAACCTACAGCCAGCATTATACTCAATGGTGAAAAACTAAAGCCATTTCCTCTTAACTCAGGAACAAGACAAGGATGCCCACTCTCTCCACTTCTCTTCAATCTAGTGTTAGAATGCCTAGCTACAGCAATAAGACAAGATGCAGACATAAAGGGGATCCAAATAGGGAAAGAAGAAATAAAACTCTCCCTCTTTGCAGATGACATGATCTTGTATTTAAAGAATCCCATAGACTCCACTCCCAAATTACTTAAGCTGATTCAAAACTTTGGCAAAGTAGCAGGTTATAAAATTAACCCCCCAAAATCCATGGCTTTTCTGTATGCCAACAATGAGAAAAGTGTGGCTGAAATTAGGAAAGCAACTCCATTTGTAATAGCCCCACAAAAAATAAAATACCTAGGAATTAACTTAACTAAAGAAGTGAAGGACCTCTATGATGAAAACTTTAAAATCTTGAAAAAGGAAATCAACACAGAACTTAAAAAATGGCAAAACCTCCCATGCTCCTGGATTGGAAAGATTAACATTGTGAAAATGGCAATACTTCCCAAGGCTATCTACAAATTCAACGCAATACCTATCAAAATTCCACCCTCATTCTTCAAGGAAATAGAAGAGGCAATCCAAAAATTCATATGGAACAATAAAAGACCCCGAATAGCAAAAACGCTCCTCAACGGAAAGAACACTGCTGGAGGAATATCAATACCAAATTTCAAACTCTACTATAAAGCCATAGTAATCAAAACAGCTTGGTATTGGCATAAGAACAGACCTCAGGACCAATGGAATAGAATTGAAAACCCAGAAATGAACCTACAGACCTATAGCCATCTAATCTTCGATAAGGGAGCTAAAACAATAGAATGGAAGACAGACAGCCTCTTCAGTAAATGGTGCTGGCAAAACTGGTTAACTACATGTAGAAAACTAAACCTAGATCCTTATATATCACCCTGCACCAGAATCAACTCCAAATGGATCAAAGACCTTGAACTCAAAGCAGACACTCTGAAAACATTACAGGATGGAATAGGAGAAACCCTGGGTCTCCTAGGCTCAGGCCGAAATTTTCTGAATAGAGACCCGGAAACACAACAAATCAAAGAAAGGTTGGACAAATGGGATTGTATAAGGTTGCAGAGCTTCTGCAGGGCAAATGACATAGCTAGCAAGATCAATAGAAAGCCCACGGACTGGGAGAAGATCTTTACTAGCCATACAACGGACAAGGGTCTCATATCTAAAATATACTTGGAACTCAAAAAATTAAACCACCCAACAACAAATCCTCAAAGAAACAACTGCCCAATAAGTAAGTGGGCGAAAGACCTAAAGAGAAGCTTCTCTGAAGAAGAAAGAAGGATGGCCAATAGACACATGAAGAAATGTTCAACATCCCTAGCCATAAAAGAAATGCAAATCAAAACAACATTGAGATATCACCTCACTCCAGTTAGAACAGCAAAAATCAAGAACTCTAACAACAACAGATGCTGGAGGGGATGTGGACAGAAAGGAACCTTACTTCATTGTTGGTGGGAATGTAAACTTGTTCAACCACTTTGGAAAGCAGTATGGAGGTTCCTCAAAAGACTCCATATAGAGCTCCCCAATGACCCAGCAATCCCACTTTTGGGCATTTACCCAAATGACCACAAACAAGGCCACACTAAAGCTACCAGCACAACTATGTTTATTGCAGCATTATTTACCATAGCTAAGATATGGAACCAACCCAGATGCCCCTCAGTAGATGAATGGATCAAGAAGATGTGGTATATATACACAATGGAATTCTATGCCTCCATCAGAAAGAATGACATTGCCCCATTTGTTAGGAAATGGAAAGGCTTGGAAAAAATTATATTAAGTGAAGTAAGCCAGGCCCAAAGAAACATAGGTCCCATGGTTTCCCTTATTTGCAATATCTAGTATAGGTATGAGTCAAGCGGAAAAAGTCAGAGAATGTGATGTTAGGAAAACGAACCCTCAAATATGTATTTTAATGTTTTTGTTTCATTCATGCATGTGTTTCTAACGCATTTATAATATTATTTCTTTGTTGCTTTGTATGTCCCTCCCCCACAGTGTAACCCCTGCTTTCACTATATTTGATGTCAGTATAACATGTGGAGGAGACGGGGACAAACAAGTCGTTTAAGGATTCAGGTGGACCTGTTGCAACAATGAGAAGTACAAAATGTCATGTCAAAACCAGCTTTACAATGTCGGTGGGGGGGAGGGAGGGGGGGTATGATTGGGTGGGGGGGAGGGGGGAGGCTGGGAAGGGAGGTGAAGGGTAAACAAAGGAGGAGGCTGCAATGCTTGGTAAGAAATGTATGCATTTTCCTGCCCATGTAATTGTAACCCCTCTGTACAGTATGTTTTCAAATAAAATAAAATAAAATAAAAAAAATATATATATATTTTTTTCCAATATAAGTCTTTCCATTTCCTAACTAATGGGATGATGTCATTCTTTCTGATGGAGGCATAGAATTCATATATGTTTATTTACAGACAAACACACACACACATATATATATGCGCCACATTTTCTTGATCCATTCATCTACTGAGGGCCATCTGGGTTGGTTCCATATCTTAGCTATAATGCTGCAATAAACATAGTTGTGCTGGTAGCCTTAGTATGACCTTATTTGTGATCGTTTGGGTAAATGCCCACTCACTGTAACAATGAGATGTACAAAATACTATGTTACTATGTTGAAAATGAACTTTAGAACTTTGGCAGGGGTGGGGGCTGGGGGGCAATAGTTGTGGAGGTGGGAGGGAAGGATGGAGGGGAAAAACAAAGGAAGAGGCAACAATACTCAATAGGAAGTGTACTCATCACCTTGCTCAGGTAAATGTAACCTCTCTGTACAGCATTTTTACTAGTGCAGTCTAGTAACAAGTTCATCAAGGGCATTCTTCATTTCTGACCCAGTGCTTTTGACCTCTTGATTCTTTCTTATAATCTCCACATCTCTCCTAATGCTTCTATATGTACATTATTTACTTTTTGTTTTGAAACCAACTGTCATACTAATTATAATTAAAAAAAATCTGACTTAACAATCCCAACATTTTTGCCATTCTGATACCTGTTCAGTCTGTTTTTTGCCATTTGGTATGCTTTATAATTTTCTCTGATAGACAATTATGCTGTACTGGGTAAAAGGCATGATAGTAATCAACACTTTATGAAGCAGCGGTCGTCTGTGGAGGGGAGGAGAGCACTATAAACTAATATGAGTTGGTCTTAGTCTTTTTGTGAGCTTGTGCTAGAAGACTGAGGGAGTTTTACTGATACTATGGATACCAGACAGAGCTCTTAGAGGTGACCTTTATAACATTGTGTGTAAGGCCTTGCTAAGACTGGATCCCCGAACTCAGAGTTTGGGTGCTTTGAGCTTTGAGTTTTTTTGCTTAAGTCCAGAACTCTACCGCTTGAGCTACAGCTCTACTTTTGGATTTTTGGAGGTTAATTAGAGATAAGGCTGTCTTTGAACTACAACCCTTTGTCTCAGCATCCTGAGTAGCTAGGATAATAGATGTGAGCCACCAGCACCCAGCCACTCTGGAGCTTTTTAACTATCAGACTTGTCTTCTGTACTGAGCCTCCAGAAACTGTAACTGTTCAGTTCTTCCCATTTCAGTAATGGTTCCTATGGAGTTTTCTGCTTGTGAGCTTCTGTTGTATTTTTTTTGGTATTTCCCTATTTGTTCAATTTTCGGTGTAGGACACTGTACTATGACCTTATTTTTCAGGGTGATATAGAGAAAGGTTGAGGGTTTTTTTTGTTGTTGTTCAGGGTTTTACTTGTTGGGACAAAGTGCCAGTTCAGAAACCTGAAGTGTTGGGAAAGCTAGCATGTACTTAGCGAGTGAGTGGCATTTGTCAGCTACAGAAGAGCATCAGTGCCTGGGAACTCCAATTTAAGTCAGGTGCCCCTTAGTTTTGAGCATTTTTCTCTACAAGGTACTTTATCCTCTTTGTATGATAGAGTAGTTCTTCGAAGAGAAGTTATTTTCCAGAAGAGGAAACCAAGGCTTAAAAGAAGTAAGTTATCATCCCAAATGTTGTTGGCTTTAAAACAATGAGCCATTATAATAGTCAATGTACAGATGTGAAAATGGAACTAGGAAACTTGAAGAGGCAGGTGAGGCTGGGGTTGGTGACGGTGGAGGGAGGACAGAAAGATGGAGAGAGTACCTCCGATCAAGATGCATGGTACACATAGATGAGCATGTCTCACTGAGGCCCCTTTGTACAAGTTTGAAGATAACAGCGTATGCTGTTTCTGTGACAGGTATTGTATTTTGTGACAGGCATTATAAATATTACACAGAGCAGGCACGCATGACAACACGAAGTGTCACGCACCCCTGAAGAATGTGACCCAAATATGTTAACACTCAAAGGGCTTCCTCAAGGACCAAGTTGGTCTCAATGGTGCATGAGTAGAGATTGCCCCCAGACAGAGGTGATGTCAAGGGGAGAGACCAGAGAACGCAGCAAGCTGGAAGTACTCTAACAGGCTTGCTCAGGCTGCAGCATCTGGTGTATTTGAATGTCTAGCAAGCAGGATTAAGAAAGCAATATAAGCGTTAGAGTTGGATTTGTAGTTTTCCAAGTGTCTCATTCAATTCTGACATAAGAAACCCAAAAGGTGTGTGTGTGTGCATGTGTGTTGGTTGTGGGGCTTGAACTCTGGGCCTGGGCTCTGTCCCTCAGTTCTTCAGCTAAAGGCAAGTGCTCTAACACTTGAGCCACAGTGCCACTTTTGGTTTTCTGGTGGTTAATTGGAGATAAGAGTCTCATGGAGGGGCTGGGAAGGTGGCTCACTGGTAAAGCGCTTGCCTTGCATGCCTGAGGCCCTGGGTTCGATTCCCAGCCCCACATAAGCAAAAAGAAAAAAGCCGGAAGTGGCGCTGTGGCTCAAGTGGTAGAGTGCTAGCCTTGAGCTGAAGAGCTGAGGGACAGTGCCCAGGCCCAGAGTTCAGGCCCCACGACTAGACCCCCCCCCCCCAAAAAAAAAATGAGTCTCATGGACCTTCCTGCCTGGGCTGGCTTTGAACCATGATCTTCAAATCTCAGCCTCTTGTGTAGCTAGGATTGCAGGTGTGAGCCACTGGCGCCCGGCCCCAAAAGGGTTTTGATCAGTGGCATGTAATGACTGGATTTGCTTTCACAAAGATCATTTTGAGGAATGAGAAGACTGGTGCTGGGAGTCTGGGTAGTCGACTCTGAGGTCCCAGGGAGGGAGGCAGAGGCTGCGGGCTAAGGCAGGGGTATAGGAAGGAAACTGACTAGACTCCTGATCAGATTAATGCAGGGAAGCAGAGCAAGTAGAGAGGCTAGGAAGACATCCATGTTTCTGGCTTGGGCAGCTGGGAGGATGGTGGTATCATTCACAGAAATAGAGGAAACAGAAGGAAGAACAGATTTTGTGGGGGAAGATGGCAGCTTGGTTTTGGATGTGTTGAGTTTGAGCTGCACTTGAGAAATTCAGCCAGTGCTATTTAGTAGGTAGGCATGTGCAACAGCAGCTTACTAAAGAACTCTAAGTGAAGCCAAAATCATGGCTGTGATTGAGCTTCTCAAAGAAGAATGTGTACAGTGAGGCGAGAGAGGCCATGACTAGAATGCTAGCGGGGGAGCCTGTATTTGAACGATGGGAGTTCAACAGGGAAATCAAGAGTGAGTGAACTGAGAAGTAGGAGAATACATTCATGGAGAAGCTGTAGCTTGTGGTTAACAGCAGGAGTTTGGTGCCAGGGGCTAGCCTGGCACTCATTAAATCTTCTCCTTTATTAGGCACTAGTGATGTTCCATTTTCCAGCACCCTTGAATATTGGAAGAGCTTGTGACTAAGGGTGCATTGAAGGCAACATGAAGTTCATGCACAAATAGGAAGAGTACATTTTCCTCAAGCTCTTCTCCTTTTTATCACCCATGATTTCTTAAGAGGTCATTTGCAAAAGAACCCCTGAAGGAAAGCATTTGGGTTTGGCTTTTATTTATGACCTCAGACCAGTCTATCCTATCTTTCCTAATGACGGCGCTGAAGTTACGCCTCTGGGTTTGAACCCTGGCACTATCTTGAGCATCACAGGCTTACCTCTTGTCAGCTGTGAGACCTTGAAGTTACTGCCTACTGTCTCTTTGCCTGTTTCCTCAACCATAAAACTGAGGTTATCATGATATAGCTGTTTGAGGATTATTATTATCTAATAAACATGAAGTACTAAGACCAGTAAAGACTCTAGAAATGCTAGAAACGAATGGAGAGAAGAATGTCAATAATGGCAGATGGATTAAGTGAGCTGTGGCCTGTTGGTCCAACCCATCCTGCTATATTTTTTGATCTTTTTTTTGTGTGTACGTTTTTTTTTTATTGTAAACACATTGTACAGAGGGGTTACAGTTACATGAGCAAGGTAATGAGTACATTTCTTATTGAGCATTGTTGCCTCCTTCTTTGTTTTCCACCTACCATCCCTTCCCTTCCACCTCCACAACTACACCCCCCCCTCAAAGTTGTAAAGTGTTTTGTACATAGTGTTTTGTACAGCTCATTGTTATAATGGGTCAACCTGTATCTTTATTTAAGGATTTTGTTTTTTCCCTTCCCCTTCCTGAATTAGAGAAGTGTATATACAAGATGCAGGGCACCAGAATCAAATACAGTGAAAACAGGGGTTATACTGTAGGGGAGGATCATACAAAGAAACAAAAAAAGCTCACATGGTATATTATAAATACGTGAGAAACAATAGCAAGAAAGAAAAAAGATATCTGTGTCCCTATTTTGGGGTTCATTTCACTTAACATCATCTTATCTGGTGATATGTACATAGCCTTTGGCCTTTTCTGCTTGTCCTACACATGTACTAGTTATTGCAAATAATGGAAATCATGACATCTATGTTTCTTTGGGCCTGGCTTATTTCACTTAATATGATTTTTCCAAGTCTTTCCATTTCCTTACAAATGGGGCAATGTCATTCTTTCTGATGGTCCCTCAATCTTCTTGATTCTCCCCTCTTCTCCTCTTCATTTGTTTACAGCTTTCCCCTTGACCCCAACCCACCCCTTTCAAGTAACCTGTTCCTGGTGTTTATTTTGTTGAACTTTGACTTTGCCTTTCTAATTTTTTTTTTGGTTGATGGTGGAGCTTGAACTCTGGACCTGGGTGGTGTCCCTCAGCTCTTCAGCTCAAGGCGAGCACTCTACCACTTGAGCCACAACACCACTTCCCTGACTTTGGCTTTCTTCTTCTTTTTTTAATTTTCCAATGTTTATTTTTGTATTTATGAACTACCCAGTATTGTGTTGAAACAACCTAAACACTATCACATCAAATAAAGAACTATCTATGCAAGGAAAAATGTTTTTTCTTGATAAAGACTCACCATACTTACTCCATACACAAATCAATTATCATTGAGATGGAAAAGAGAGGCAAAAATAACTTGACTAATACTCAAGTTATATTTAAGGTTTTCCCACAATCAAACTGTAATTTTTTTCAAAATGTAATATTTTATCCAGAATATTAATTTACTACATATCTCAAGAGATTCATTAGGGTACTCAAACAAATAGATTCTCAAAGTGACAAGTTTAGGAAAATCCATCACCCTAAGGCATTTTTTCCCCCTTAGCTTTCTTTTCTTATTTTGTATGTTTGTTTGTTTTTTTTTTGGGTCCAGTCGTGGGGCCTGAACTCTAGGCCTGAGCGCTGTCCCTCAGCTCTTCAGCTCAAGGCTAGCACTCTACCACTTGAGCCACAGCACCACTTCCGGCTTTTTTCTTTTTGCTTATGTGGTGCTGAGGAATCGAACCCAGGGCCTCATGTATGCAAAGCAAGCGCTCTACCACTGAGCCACCTTCCCAGCCCTGTATTTTTTTTTATTGTAAAAATGCTGTACAGAGGGGTTACAGTTACATAAGCAAGATAATGTGTACATTTCCTATTGAGCATTGTTGCCTCCTCCTTTGTTTTCCCCCTACCATCCCTTCCCTCCTTACCTCTACAACTACCCCCTCCCCCCACCGAAGTTGTAAAGTTTGTTTTCAACATAGTGTTTTGTGCATCTCCTGCTACAGTTTTACACAGCCTCTCAGCTGAAAAAGCCTGACATATTAAGGTGCTTGAAATAAATCACACGAAAATTATATTGTGTTATGCATTGTTTTTCTGGAACAAGTTCATTTGTTTCGCAGTTTGATTACTTGCCATGGAAACTATATGGCTTGCAAAGCCTAAAATCTTTATTAATGATTTAATGTAGAAGTTTGGTGACTTTTACAATGTCCAAATAAGTCCAGGTTAAAAAAGATAAAATGAAAAGTGTTAACTGGAATTAAGAGGCTTTGATTTCCAGAGGCTTTGATGATGGCTTTTTTGGAATGGTGAAAGTAGAAGCTAGATTTTGATGCCAGGAGGATGAAAGTTTGTCATTATTGTCTTTGCATTGTTGTCTCCTTCTTTCCTTCCTTCCTTCCTTCTTTCCTTCCTTCCTTCCTCTCTCCCTCCCTCCCATCCTTCCTTTCTTCCCTCCTCCTCTTTTTTTTCTCTTCCTCCTTCTTTTTTTGTGCTGATACCAGGGCCTGGGTTCTGTCCCTTAGCTTTTTCACTCAAAGCTAGTGTTTTATCACCTGAGTAATGGTTCCATTTTCAGCATCTTTTTTTGTCAGTCATGGGCCTGAACTCTGGGCCTGGGCGCTGTCCCTCAGCTCTTCAGCTCAAGGCTAGCGCTCTACCACTTGAGCCACAGCACTACTTCTTGTTTTCTGAGTGGTTTATTGGATATAAGAAGCTCATAGCCTTCCCTGCCCAGGCTGGCTTTGAACTGTGATCCTCAGATCTCAGCCCCTTGAGTAGCTAGAATTACAAGCGTGAGCTACCACACCCAGCTTAGCATTGTTTTGTGCATGTGTGTGTGTGTGTGTGTGTGTGTGTGTGTATGTGTGTAGTTAATTGGAAATAAGTTCACAGACCTTCCGTCTCAAGCAGGCTTTGAACTGTGATCCTCAGATCTCAGCCTTCTGAGTAGCTAGGCATGAGCCAGCTATCTTCTCATTCTATAACATGATAGTTGTGTAGTGTTGGGAAATCATTTACGTTCTATAAACCCAAGTTTCCTCACTTTGTAAGTTAGGACTTAACACAGCTGCTTTCTTAAGGTATTGTAAAGATTAGCAATACTGTATGTAAATCACACCTGATGCTCAGTATGGTAAATGCAAGCTGTTGTTTCATTTGATCTGCTGCCATTGAATTCACTATTCCTTTATCAGTAATATTTTGTTGTAATATTTTATTTCTGTTTTCCAAGCTCTGATGTTTTATACCACATTTTACTTTTGCTCAAATCTTACATCTTCAATGAGATCATCTCATTTAGTATTGGTTATTCTATTTAATATGGTGGTCTGTTCCGTCTCCCAATATTCCTACCCCCACCTCATCCTGTTCTACTTTTCCTTTTCTCATAGAATTTAGCATCTCTGGACAATCTGGAGAATTTGATAATTTATTATGTTCTTTACTAAGACGAAAGCTCCATAAAATAAGTATCCTTACCTGTTTAATATAATTGTACATTCCAAAGATCCTAATAGCAGTCTGCAATTAATATTGATTTTAATAAAAATTCAGTTGAATATTTTATTTGTGACAATAGCTTCTGTGCTTTGAAAGTCTAGCTCTCCACCCTTTCTTTCTCTTTGTCCCTTTCATTATTTCCTATATTTGTTTGATGGTTTCTTCCCTTTATTTCTTTGAGTATTTAAAATATTGCTATATTAAGATATCTTTCAGGTTTCTCTATTTCTAGTTTCTTGGGTTGTAAAACATCTTATTTGTTGCAGCTCATTTTCTTTTTGTACAGTGTAAAGCTTTTGATACAAATTGTACATGATTGTTAGACATTCGCTTCTACTGAGGCTTTTAGAACCAGCGGTTAAGAAGGCTCCAAAAACTGTGTCACTGAATGGCATGTTTGTGGTAGTTAGGCTGGGAGGCATTGTAGTGTGGGTATGAGGGAATATGTCCTAAGATCGTGTCCCCACAGTGAAACTACTTGTGGAATGTTGGGCAAATTACTCTTGCCATCTTAATTATTCTGTCTGTGAAGTAGAAATAATAATTGTGAAAGGTTGAGAAAAATGAATGGGAGGATCAATGTAAGAAAATTTGTTAGCATAATGTTTTCCACGTAGTGAGGGCTTCCTAAATAGCAAAATTATCACAAATATCCATTATTGTATTTGTGGTCAGATCTGTTTGCTACTTGTAACAACTATTAGCTTGGCTTTCAGCCATTGCTGAGGAGCACTGCTGAAAAGAGTTAAGAAAATTTCAGGTATTATCTGTTCCTCCTCCTCCTCCTCCTCCTCCTCCTCCTCCTCCTCCTCCTCCTCTTCCTCCTTCTTTTAAAATTTAATTAGAGAGTTGGATCATTTGCCAACTATTTCGAATCATTAAAATAGCAGTCGGCGAGTTCTTCTGTGGAGAGGAACATGACCCAGAAAAATGTCTTTGGTATTTTTTTAACCAAAATACATTTAACTTCTTGGCTATGCTTCTCTTGGTCATCATTCCCACATGAATGTTAGAAACAGAAAAAGGTGCTTGAACCTGTAGTCCATGCTCAGTACATAGTCTTAGTTCATTACTGGGAAAAGATAGAGATACAGACATGTTCTTACGCAAGAATATCGTATGTCTATTTCAAGTAATTCTATTTCCCTCATTTTTAGGGTGCACTGGGGCTTGAACTCAGGGCCTTGTTGGGTTGGCATTCTATCATTTGAGCCATATCTTCATCCCTGATGCTGGTTATTTTGGAGATGGAGTCTAGTAATTTTTTTTTTTTTTTTTGGCCTGGGCTGGCCATGAATCTCAGTCTTTCAGATCTAGCCTTCTAAGTAGCTAGGATTACAAACCTGAGCCACTGGGACCTGGCTTATCACAGGTACATTTTGACCACAAACCTTTCCTTTACTAGCTGATGTTTTGGATCTGTGGATAAGGGACGGCTAAAGAGTGAAAGAAAATTGTAGACCACTATTACTTACCATGAAGTTGTTTGTTAAGATTTCACAAAGTGGGTATTTCGAATTGGTATACATCTACAAAGGCTAAAATTCAAAACATTCAAAAGAACTATATTTAGAAGACAGTTACCTGATCTTCATAATCAGATCCTGCATCAATGATCTCTCCAGCATCCAATACCATGGAAGGATCAAGGTCAGCTGAACCTAAGTTTAAGAAAGATAATATTAAGTTGACAGAGACTATGTTTCTAAAGCAAGCAACTTCTTGTTAGTTGACATATTGTGCCATTAAATTGTTAAACATATACTCTTCTCGTTTTCTGGTACTGTGTCTGGACTGGAGACTGAAGATGCAGACAACTTGGACTGTTTTCCCCACCCCCAAGGAAACCTCACCCCTGGAAGAGAGCCATTTGTCATTAAGAATCAGAATCCCAAAGGAGCAAGCTACCAATTCTGAGTAGTTAATGGAGATAGTTGTGGATTGGTGGGAGAAGGGTCTTCACAATCTATGATCTTGAACATTGACAGTGACTATGAGTTCCTCAGGAGGAGAGAACTTCAGGATGTACACCGGTATCTGAGATAGAAGAAATGCCATATACAGAGTGGGAGAAGGGCAAGGGGTTTCTGGGATTAAGAAGTGCTGAGTTTGCCCACTTCAACACCCGAGTTTTCCCTTAAGCCTTTGGGTCTCTTTAGACCCCAATGGTGAGAAAAATTAGCTTAAGTTAATGTATTAATAGCCTGTTTCTTCTAGACATGTCAGATTGCATTAAATTACCCAGAGGAATCCCTAAGGCTCAAACTTAAATAGTAATTTTCACAATGGTACTCCAGAAGTACAGGTGATTTGTAGATTTCATTTAATAACTCCTTCTTAGTGGAAAATATACATCACTTAACCTAGCTAGCAAGATGCAGTTCAGTGCTGCTCATAAAAAGCTATACACTCTGGGAAATAATAAACATTTTACTATAAACCTGGCTTTGCCAAATAATCCAAACCATCCAGCATTTCAAGTATGAACATGTCTGCAGATGCACCTCTCCTTCTCCTCCTCTTTTTTTTTGGCCAGTTTTGAGGCTTAAACTCAGGGCCTCGGCACTGTTCCTGAGCTCAAGCCACATTTTCACTTCCACTTTTTTGGTAGTTAAGTGGAGACAAGAGTCTCAGGGACTTTCCTGCCCCAGGCTTCCAATGGTAATCTCAGATCTCAGCCTCCTGAGTAGTGAGGATTAAAGGTGTGAGCCAAAGGCACCGATTCTTCTTTCTCTTTGGAGACAATGTTTCACTATGTTGCCCAAGCTGGCCACAAACTTGAAATCTTCCTCTGTCAGACTTCTGGTCTCATAGTTGTATGCTGTGATGCGTGGCTTCTTCTTTTCTTTTACCATTGCTCTCTCTGCTATTTGTCTGACAAATTGACTAAGCACTAGCTACTAGCCATTACCAAACTGATTTAGTTACACTGTTGTTTGTTGTGCTTACATTTAATTTCTTTTTAAGGATTATAAAGTTTTCCAATATGGAGACACTTGAATCATCACACCATCAGGGAAACTGATTTTTAAACTAGTTATTTTTAAAATTAGTAGGATTCCTTATGATTTTCTACCTTTGTGCTTTGGCATTTTTCAAGTAAAGATTTTTTCCAAGTATATATCAGGGCCAAAAAATTTGATTCTCTCAGAGCCTAGTCTGAAAGCCAGTTTATGTTCATATGTTATTAGCCAATGAAAATGTTGAATAAATTGTATATTTTCCATTCTATGTTCTATATATCATTCTATGTTCAATATCTCATAGAATTTCATTTCCTCATTTTGAAAAAGAGGAAAATGAAGTGCAAAGATGTTCAATACTTTGGTTGGGATCCTGCAGAAGTTGCATGAGAACAAAGAGCCCAGAGTTCCTAGTTCCCTTCTCAACACACAGTTCAAGTGCAAAGCAGGAGTGATTCAGATGGTTTTACGAATACTGCCTCTCACTACAGTATTGTACCAGCCAGGACCTGGAGGGGCTTGCTGCCCATTCTGCAGTCTGAGAAAATGAAGAACAATGCATGATTTATGATGAAGTGGTTTACAACAAGGCTGTGAAAATGGAAAAATCAGAAGAGGAATAAAAGACGCTCTTTCAAGTCAATTAAAACTTGTGTTTCTTTCTAGGCAGTTACTACTGATAGCAGCACTAAAGGGAATACAAATTTTATTAGTGTCCATCACCTTGTCAATGGACACTACTCACCACTGATCAGTGTGATGGGTGTGTGAACAAATGTTATCCTCACCTCAGCTTTACCTAGAGCAACTCCTGCGGAGTGAGCACATGATATGAACGCACAATCTTATTAAACATACAGCTGCTCTTAGTTCCTGTGTCATTCTTATTTTAATTGGAAATTATTCTGTCAATTGTTTTCAAGAAGTACAATGTAAAGGGCTTTTAAGCAATCCAGTTAACAGATACTACATATTAATATTTGAAAGTAGAACACATTTACTAAAAAAACTATTTTCGGTGATGGGAGAATGAAAGGATTTTTGTTTGAAATAAGCCTCTTGCTTATAAGGAAGAAGAGATTGGCTTTTCTAATCAAGGGCTTTTAACAGAAATTTCATTGTATCATCACGGATAGAATATCTTGACACATTGTTGCTCCTGGCAACAGTAGGAAATAGACAAAGGATGCCAGTATCAGCTTGGATAATAATTGAATGGCTTTAATTTTCTTTTAGAACTGGTTGCTTGGCTTTAATAATAGTCCAAAGGTTGGCCAGTAAAACTGGGAGGTAAACAGATATATGTACACATTTTTGCTTTATCTCAGTGGAAAAAAATTAACACAACTGCAATGGTCTCATTTCTCACAAGACACAATGAAACCAGATCATTTGGGAAAAGTAAGAGTGTAGCTTCCATTTCTTCCTATTTTGATTTTCTCAGTTTCTTTTCAGATTTAAAAATATCCTTTTTATAGACAACGAAGAAAGGTCTGAGCCGACATGCAGCATTCCACAGGGTACACTGAGCATCCTTAGATTCAGATGTAGTATGATTTTCAGAACTATACTTCTCAGGTTGTCTCATTCAATTTAAGTAGGAACGTGAGACAAGTTGTCTTTTAAAGGTACCCAAGACTATTCCTTGTGTTCAGAGGCAATGTTAGCTATGTTTTTTTCCTCTTAGTGGATCTTCAATCAAAAGTGTAAGGATGATCTATCTTCCTTTGAGTGCTGGTACAGAGCTCAGGGGGTGTCAGCAAGGAAAGAGGCACCACACATGCTCTGTTCTCTCTGCATGGGGGCAAAGACTGTGTACCTGTGATTGTGTTAGATGAGTGGCCCAGTAGAAGTGCCATCTGCTGTGAGATTCACACTGGGTATAACACATCACACACACACACACACCCCATATGCATGTAGCAGGCACAACTTATCCTCATAAAGTCGTCTACTCTAATAGAGAGAATAGATTCCTCACAGATAATCCTGGACCTAATGATGTAATAATTACAATTGTGAAAAATATTCATGAAGGAAAAGTACAGGTACCATGCAAGGGCCTAATTAAGTTGGGAACCATGTCTGAGGATGCCTCCTTGAGAAATCTTTAGACTGAGAAACAAAGGAGGATATAGCCAAGGAAGGCTGAGACTGTGGAGAGAAGAGGATGCACTGGGGACTAGAAGAGGAGGTGTACAGGGCCAGAGGCAGGAAGGCATTGGAAGCACAGGATGCCACTATAAGAGATGGGCTGCAGTAACAGGCCATCGGTGGGGAAGCTGAATGTTCTGGACTTTTGGCTCTGTTCTGGACATGGGTGCCCTGCCTATAGAAAAGTTTGTTTTGATGGTTTGTACTGTTTTCTCAGGGAAGCAAAATGGTCAGATTGCTTTCTAGGAGGATTTCCAGGACAGCATGAGGATTCAGTGCTCCCATGAATGAGGACTGCCAAGGCCTTTGATGAGCCTGGCAGGAACAGGGAAGAAGGTGCCTATGGCCACGGTATCTTTGAGAAAGATGAGTGTGGGGTACAAGGACAAGGACATTTTTTCCTGGCTTTCTGGAGAAGGTAAGGTGAAAGAAGGAGATGGAAAGGCATTCTTAAGGAGGTGATGTGAGAGCTGAGATGTGGAGAGACTGCAGAGGAGAGGGAAGGGACAAAACCTGGGGATGACAACTCACAGAGCAGCGGCTGAAGACGTGACTTGTTCATTGGGTGACTCACTAGCATTTGGAAGCCAAGAGACTTCACCTACAAAGGCAGATTTCTGTATGCTCTCCGCACAGAGGAGGACCCAGAAACATAGGCCCAGTTGAATCATGGCTGTGTCCTGTAGGGGGAGGCAAAATAATACCTCTGTCTGCTTGACCTCTGTTCTCCAGTCTCAATCTACTCATAGAGGTCTGTGATCTATAGAATAGGCTTATTTTAAGGTTGGAATGGACCCCAGCCCTAGGGATCAGGGTAAGAGAGAGCTTGCAGAAGTAGAGGCTGTTAAGTATAGACTCCTGTGTTTAGACGCCTGGAGCTGGAGAGTCAGGCGCTGTGCCCTTTACCACATCTGCCCCCAGGGGCTCACCAAAACCATTGCACTACCGTGAGACTAGGGTAACTCAGAGGAAGGCCGCTTACCAGTTTTTGTAAAGAAGTGGCAGTCAAATGTTTATTGCAGCCTTATGTACCACAGCTAAGCTATGGAACCAACCCAGATGCCCCTCAGTAGATGAATGATCAAGAAAATGTGGTATATATACACAATGGAATTCTGTGCCTCCATCAGAAAGAATGGCATTGCTCCATTTGTTAGGAAATGGAAAGGCTTGGAAAAAATTATATTAAGTGAAGTAAGCCAAGCCCAAAGAAACATAGGTCCCATGTTTTCCCTTATATGCAATAACTAGTATATGTCTGAGTCAAGCAGAAAAGATCAGATAAGTTGATGTTAGGGAAATGAACCCTAAGATATGTATTCAAATGTTTTTTTCTTTCATGTGATTGTTTCTAACACATTTATAAGATGATTTCTTTGTTGCTTTGTATGTCCTTCCCCCATGGTATAACCCCTGCTTTCACTGTATTTGATGTCAGTATAATTTGTGGAGGGGAAGGGGAAAAACAAATCGTTTAAATAGGGATACAGGTGGACCCGTTGCAACAATGAGATGTACAAGTCGTTATGTCGAAAAATGAACTTTACAGCTTTGGTGGGGGTGGGAGGAGGATTGGGTGGAGGGGCGGGAGGAGGCTGGGAAGGGATGGGAAGGGTAAACAAAGGAGGAGGCTACAATGCTTAATAAGAAATGTACTCATTACCTTGCCCATGTAATTGTAATCCCTCTGTACAGTATTTTCACAATTAAAGAAAAAAAAAAAAGAAGTGGCATTCAATCAGCTCCCCACTGCAGTAGCAAGCTGAGGACATTTACCAGGCATTTGTTACGTTAAAATATGTTCCAAATAGAATTCAGTAAGCCCACCCCCTATTTGTTATTTATAATACATTTTGACCATGTTTTGTCAAAACAAAAATGTTAAAGGAAAATTCAAAACTACAAATTTGAAATCCCCCACTCCCACATTATTACCTGGTTCAGTGGAATCATAGAGGCCCTCTGTCAGTCCTGCTTTGTTGTTAGTTGTGCTTAAATTGTTGGGTGGGTGGGGAGCCAGTGGTTTACTTCTGTAATATTAGCCACTATGGAGGCTGAGATCTTAGTATGTCACTTTCAGGCCAGCCCAGATGGGAAGGTCCATGAGACACTTATTTCCAATTAACCACAAGAAAGCTGGAGCTATGGCTCAAATAGTAGAGTGATAGCCTTGGGCAAGACAAAGCTTAGGGGACAAAGCCACACACACAGACACAGACACAGACACAGACACAGACACAGACACAGACACACACACACACACACACACACACACACACACACACACACACACATTGTTGTATGATCTGCCTAGTGAGTGTTTTTCCCTGCCCTTAGTTTGGTTGAGAATATGCCCCTTAAAAAACAAATAGTGTGCCAGAAGTAAAGTAAAAGTGAATGTGCTTAGCTGAAGAAACGAAGTAAAATTTGAGTTTTGTTGAAAGGGGGCATTATTTTAACAAAATTTGGCTGCATTATGGGAAAATGAATCTAGCACCTGTAATATAGCACTAAACTCTATGCATCTGAGCATGGATAGTTTTCCATCAATGGTAGTCTCCTTGGAATCACCATTTCCATTATACTTATAGCTACCGTGGGTCGATTTTTAAAATTTTTTTTATTGTGAAAATACCGAACAATTACATGAGCAAGGTAATGAGTACATTTCTTATCAAGCACTGTTGTCTCCTCCTTTGCTTTTCCCCTACCATCCCTGCCCTTCCATCTCCAGGACTACACTTCCCCCCCACCCCTGGCTAAGTTGTAAAGTTCATTTTTTGACATAGGTCTTGTACATTTCATTATTGCAATGGATCCACCTGTATCCCTATTTAAACTATTTTTTCCCTTCCCCTCCCCAAATTATACCAACATCAAATACAGTGAAAACAGGGGTTATATCGTGGGGGAGCAACAAAAAAAATCACCTATTAAGGGTCTATTGTGTTAACTAAAAATATAGGCACAGCATTTTTTAAAAATTTTTTTAAAAAAATTTATTTTTTTATTATTGTGAAATACCATACAGAGGGGTTACAATTACATGGGCAAGATAGTGAGTACATTTCTTATCAAGCATTGTTGCCTCCTCCTTTGTTTCCCCATACCATTCCTTCCCCTCTCCACCCCTCCCCACCCCCCTACCACCCCCCACACCACCCCCCACCCTGCCAAAATTGTAAAATTCGTTTTTTGACATAACATCTTGTACATCTCATTGTTGTAATGTGTCCACCTGTAACCTTATTTAAACGATTTGTTTTTTCCCTTCCTCTCCACAAATTATATCAACATCAAATACAGTGAAAGCAGGGTTTATACCCTGGGGGAGGTACATACAAAGCAACAAAGAAATTATCGTATAAATATGTTGGATACAATTGCAAGAAAGAAAACAAAAACATCTAAATCCTTATCTTGGGGTTCATTTTGCCTAACATCAACCTGTCTGACAGTTTCTGTTTGTCTCAGACATATACTAGTTATTACAAATAAGGGAAACCATGTGACCTATGTTTCTTGGGACCTGGCTTACTTCACTTAATATAATTTTTTCCAAGTCTTTCTATTTCCTAACAAATAGGGCAATGTAATTCTTTTTGATGGAGGCATAGAATTCCATATACCACATTTTCTTGATCATTCATCTACTGAAGGGTATTTAGGTTGGTTCCATATCTTAGCTATGGTAAATAATACTGTAATAAACATAGTTGTGCTGGTAGCTTTAGTGTGGTCTTGTTTGTGATCATTCAGGTAAATGCCCAAAAGTGGGATTGCTGGGTCATAGGGGAGCTATCTATGTGGAGTCTTTTGAGGAACCTCCATACTACTTTCTAAAGTGGTTGAACAAGTTTACACTCCCACCAATAATGTAGTAAGGTTCCCTTCTGTCCACATCCCCTCCAGCATCTGCCATTATTAGAGTTCTTGATTATAGCCATTCTAACTGGGGTGAGGTGGTATCTCAATGTTGTTTTGATTTGCATTTCTTGTATGGCTAGGGAAGCTGAGCATTTCTTCATGTGTCTATTGGCCATCTTTCTTTCCTCTTCAGAGAAGTTTCTCTGTAAGTCTTTAGCCCACTTATTTATTGGGCAGTTGTTTCTTTGAGGATTTGTTGTTGGGGGATTTAATTTTTTGAGTTCCAGGTATATTTTAGATATGAGACCCTTGTCCGTTGTATGGCTAGTGAAGATCTTCTCCTAATATGTGGGCTTTCTATTGATCTTGCTAGCTATATCCTTTGCCATGCAGAAGCTATGCAATTTCATGCAATCCCATTTGTCCAACCTTTCTTTGATTCGTTGTTTCTGGGTCTCTATTAAGAAAATTTCGGCCTGTAGACACAGCATTTCTTTAGGCCAGCAATAGTCTTGATTACATGTCTTGATTTTATGTGGTTTCAATGTGTCTTTCCTGCAATAGATCCACTTTTTGTAAATATCACTGGAAAATGAAGCAAGGAGTCTGTTGGACGTCATGCCTTTGGTCTGTCCAGGAAGACTACCATCTTGCCCTTCTTATAAATCCATAATTTCTTATAAATCCATAAGTTTCCCCTTTCTTTTAAAATTATTATCCTTAAGTAGTTGTAAAAAGGAGTTGTCAATAACTAGTATGTGTCTGAGACAAGCAGAAAAGGTCAGATAAGATGATACTTCTAACATATTTATCAGGCAACACATGATTTTTTTTTTTGTTGTTGCTTTGTACGTCCCTCCCCCATGGTATAACCCCTGTTTTCACTGTATTTGATATTGGTATAATTTGGGGAGGGGAAGGGAAAAAACAAATTATTTAAATAGGGATACAGGTTGACCCATTGCAACAATGAGATGTGCAAGAGGCTATATCAAAAACAAACTTTACAATTTAGGCAGGGGTGGGGGGGAGGGTGGTTGCAGAGATGGGAGGGAAGGGATGGTAGGAGAAAAACAAAGGAGGAGACAACAATGCTTGATAAGAAATGTACTCATTACCTTGCTCATGTAACCCCTCCTTTGTATAGTATTTTCACAATAAAAAACTTAATTTTTTTTAAAAAAAGGAGTTGCCATTTAACAGTTCTTAGAAACGACTCTTAGGTTGCTTCCCACAGTGGTTTAAAATTTTAAACGTTTAGCCATTTTCTTTCTAGCCTGGAACTTTTTGTCTTTTGCCTTTTCCTGTCATAACTTGGAAAAAAAAAGTCAAGATGAACACCAAGATTTGAAGAGAAAGCTGAATGTATGTGGTTATTGCTGTGGTCTGCACCAAGTTCAGAGGTAAAAGTTCTATTTAGAGTGCCTGCATCAGTATATGCAATGACAGGCCGGGCTGCAGATCCAGAGCTCCTGCGTGCACCATACTGGGGGCCTCAGCCAATGGGGATGGCTCTGAACCCCAATGGGGATGGCTCCGAACCCCAATGGAGTTGTATTTCTCTGAAAGTGAAAAGTGGGGGCCACAGAAGAGGCTGATATAGAGGAGAATGTGAAGGTGCTGTGAAGCACTCTGTGCTAATTGACCTAGTGGCAGAAGGCAGTGCTCCCAAGAGGACCAGAAATCCCCTATAGCAGGATCTCCAGGCTTGCACACACTACAGGGTGGAGAACCAAGGGGAGGGTGCTAAGGCACGGACTAGGATGAGACAGCCTGAAACAGGCTTGTAAGATGAATGTGTGTATACATATAGACCAAGCATGCTTATTCATTCCTGGCAGACAATAAGGTTGATGGATTGTTTTACACCATACCCAGGCTGACGCCTCCTCCAGAAGAGATGGGCAGGATTTAAGTCAAGGTGGGGTATGTGGCTTCAGATGCATGGGCCAACTACCGTGGACTCGAAGGTTGTTTGTACCCACTCATTCCTTTGTACACACTCTCCAGGGAGGCTCCAACTTGTACTTTTCTGGGGGTTTATGGAAAAGCCAGAAATGGTTGTTTCCAGGGTGGTGGTTTTCTTGAATAATAATAAAAAAAAAGATGTAGGCTGATGAAATGGCTCAGGGTAAAGAGAATGAAAAAGAGAGAATGTAGGTAAGCATTGCCTTCCTATTAACCTTACCCTAGGGTCTGATCAAGTGTCCTACAGACAAATTTCCAGCAGCCAGTCTCAGGAAGAGAAGGGGTAGGCTCACATAGGAGCTAAGGTGTGGAATAGGAATGGCTGTTTAGAAGATGTAAGAGGAGCAAGAGGAGGCTTTTCCACATAGCACAGGAACAGCCTGTACGAACTAGGGGGTTCTCAAGAAACCATAACTTTTAATCATTGCACCAATATGGGTCAGGCTAGATTTATTTCAAGTCCTGTGTTATTCTATGGCTGTCTGTTTCTACATGTGTAATGATAGGAAGAAAAGCATTAAATAATCACAAGGGACAGATTTACAGCCCTGCTTTTCTCTTTTGTTTAGGATCTTTATTTTTAAATCAGAAAGAGCAAGTGTGTGAGAACAGGGACGTGCTTTGAAGCCTGACAGCAGTTTGTTGCGCTTCACTCATTTATAAAAAGCCCAAGACATTTGGCTGGTGATCATGGTGTACCGGTGCTTGAAGGACACAGTGACTTACCTGCTGCTGCCTCTTTGTTTGGAAATAACTTGTTGTCAACTGCCATGCTGATGTCATAGAACACTTCATCCTCATTTCGGTCAGCGTCAAACTGGGGGAAATCAGGACAGACAAGTGTGGAACATGAGAAGAAATTAGCTAATTCTAAAATGTAACCATCTGTAATAAGTTAAAGCACTAGAGTCACAAACGAGGCATTTGAAGGTCTTTAAGCCTAGATTACACATTATGTAGGGAAGAATAAGGAATTTACTTATGATTAAGAAAAGTGTGGAACACACTTTTTTTCTCCTTTTTTTTGACAGTCCTGGGGCTTGAACTCAGGGCTTGGGCACTGTCCCTAAGCTTCTTTTTGCTAAAGACTAGTACTCTACCACTTGAGCTACGGCACTACTTCCAGCCTTTTCTGATTATGTGGTACTGAGGAATCAAACCCCGGGCTTCGTGCATGCTAGGCAAGCACTTTACCACTAAGCCACATTCCCAGCCCTGAACATTTTCTCATAAAGCAGGTTCTGAAGAAATTATGGAATTCACCCATTATTTTGGCTCAGTTTTTCTCATAACAAATGAAAATATAGTTACAAACAACATAGGGAGAATTTTTCTATTTTATTGTTAAAAAAGAAGAAAGATTAAAACAATTTCCAAACCATATTTAAGATCCTGTATTAGATACTACAGATACTATATTGAAGATGTAGTTACACAGATTCAGATGTAATGAAGATTATAGAACGAAATATATAGAAGTTAAAATTTATAAAATTTTGCAAAATTACAAAATGACATTATTAAATAAATAAATTGTGTGTTTACCAAATGGCTCAATAATTGAACATACATTCATGTCTGTTTTCAGTTTTAAAAAATAGCTTTCCTGAGTCATAGTCGATAAAGCAAACTGCAAGTATTTACAGAAAGTTTCGTCGTACATATATACACCTGGAAAACCATCTCTCTCTCTAGGTTGGTTATCAAGCACTGGCAACATGACCTTCTTGGGTGCTGGATATTTTGTATTCCTATCAACAGCTTTTGGACGGGTGAAGCTGGGGTTGAGGGGATTGCAGCAGCCTTCACACAGTCTGCTCTGCTTGGATTCTTGCAGACATTGTTAAAGCCACTTCACTCCCACGATCAGAGGATGCAATCCGATTTTTTTATTTTCTATCATTTGTGATGGGCATGAGACTCTTGTTCCTACTCTTTTAACTCATGTTATGTCCTGGGAACCCTGGGGAATATTCTAATTTAATATCACAACAGCAGCTATTGAATTGGCAGTTTTTTTTTAAACACAAACTGATGACATTCAGTATTAGAGAGGTTGTAGGCTTAGTAGAGGGAGAACTGGTTTTTAAATCATCAAATATTTTGTTGATTGTTTTGCACAAACCATATTATTCATCAGTAGTTATCCACTAGGAGTATTTCCTAGGAAACGTGTCTGATGGGAGACAGTTTTGGTAGCCACAGAGCAGAGGGTGGAAAAGTCACTAAATAACCTACATACAGTACACTGGGCAGTCTACTCACAACAAAGCATTATCCGACCTAAAAAGTCAACAGTGTCAAAGCTGGGAAGCCCCAGTTACACCATGCATTCTTAGCTCTAGGATTTCCAAACAGCATTTTGAAGCTAAAGTAGCATTTTTTCTTTTTAGAAAAAGATTTTAAGGTATAAGAATATCAGCTACTAATTTTAAACTACAAAGGGTAAGCCAGTGGCAAGTAGCTGTAATCTTGGTTACTTGGTAAGTGATGATGGAAGGATCAGTAGTTTGAGGCAAATTCCTGAAACTAACTAACTAATTAACTAAAATCCTAGCAGAAGAGATACTGCAGAATAGGTAAAAAGAGATAAGAGTTCCTACGAATAAAAATTTATTGCCTGGGAATGTGGCTTAATGGTAGAGTGCTTGTCTAGCATGCATGAAGCCCTGGGTTCAATTCCTCAGTACCACATAAGCAGAAAAAGCTGAAAGTGGCGCTGTGACTCAAGTGGTAGAACGCTAGCCTTGAGCAAAAGAAGCTCAAGGACAGTGCTCAGGTCCTGAGTTCAAGCCCAGGACTGGCCAAAAAAAATTATTTATGCTGGGTGTAGTAGCCTGGCCTGTAATCCTATTAGGGAGGTAGAAATTGAGACGAGGCCATCCTTAGTTTGAGACCCTCTTTCAAGTAACAAAATGGTGTATGTGATGACACATGGCTATGTTTGCAGCCTCTCAGGAACTATAATAGTAGAACTTCTATCTAGGGAGGCCCAGCCTAAAATAGAGATCCTACTAGAAAAAATAAGAGCGCAAGGGGCATGGCTCAAGTGGTAGACTGCTTGCCTAGAAAGAACAATGTCCTGACATCAAACCCAGTACTTCCAAAACATTTATTTACATCATTAGGGTCAGAAAAAGTTTCAGGGAGATAGAATTATGTGGCAATAGATCAGAAGATGTCTATAGTTGTTCCTAGCTCTGAAATTCTGAAGAAAAGATGGGTATTTTGTTTTTTAGGTGAGTGTAATTTGATGTCTGTCCTAAGAAAACCTTTTTTCTTATTTTGAGGGGAAAACTCATGAAGGACACGGTCAATACAATCTGTTTTATGTCATTTAATATAAGAGAGCTGCTGAGGTCAACTGGAAATTTCAAAATGAAATGTTTATTGATTTCCTTAGTTCACTCACAGCAATTTTAATCTGAATAACAAATGATGTTACAGCTTTCAAAAGCATACATAATATATCAAGATTAGGAGAGGAAATTATAGCCAAGGGAGAAAGTAGAATTTTGGGACATCTGAGGACGAAGAGACAATGAAGATTTGTACTTTTTTAAGTGGCAGAAACTAGTGTTGGTTTTCTTTTCTTTCGACTGTGGTTTTCAGAACTCAAGAAACTTCTCAAGTCTTCACCACAGAAACAAGGCTTCGACATATATTGTTTCTGGGGACCAGCAATGTTGGCCCACCAATTACCCAAATGGACTGCAAACTGGATCTCATCTTCAAGATTTCACCTTTGATTAAGCTTAGGTTTGTCGCTCACATTTTCTCGTTTTCATCAATTGAGGAAAAGGAAAGAAACGGGCTGTTATTAGTATCATTCCAGGTTTATATTTCCTATAAGTACTCTCTTAGCATCAAATAATCTTCTTGAAATTTTTACTTCTACCTTGTTTTATGTAGGAGATTTCAATTAAGCATACTTGCTTAATTTCCCTCCTTTCCTACTGAAGACCCCCTCAATATACAAATAACTGGCCTTCAAATGTTTTCTTTTATGTATTTAGTGGCATCTTTTTTTTTTAAAAGACAATCTGGCTAGTATTCTCTTTACAGTGATTTTTTTTCTCCAATGCAAATGTGAGATAACAGTAAAGTAGTAATATTTTAAAGACTCACAGTACCTGGAATGAATTCAATAATGGAGTAATGATTGCTTATACTGCTTTATAGTGCTTTATGTTTCTATAGCCTCATAAAAAAACTTGAAAGAGAGCCATGTGAAGCTCAAATGTATAATATTAGCTTTTGGGGCAGAGATCAAGAGATTATGGTTGAGGTCCATCTGGCCCTAAAACTTCATTGAGGCTGCATTTCAATCAGTGGCTAAGCAATCCAGTGAGCGCCTGTCATCCCAAGCTATATAGGAAGCACAAAAAATGGCTGGCTCAATGATGCACCAGGTATGATCCCAGTGGTAAAGGAAAGGGGGGAATGAATAAGAGGACCACAGTGCAGGGTAGCATAGGCATAAAGTAAAACCCTGTCTTGAGAATAACCAGCCAACAAAAGGGCTAGCATAGTGGCCCAAGTAGTAAAGTATCTACTCCTCAAGTGTGAAGACTTGAGTTGAAACTGTAGTACTGCCAAGAGTGGGCGAAGGAAGAAAATTTGAAAAAAGAACATTTAAGTGGGATAGTGGTGGGCTAGAGTTAGGGATAATTCTGTGAGAGGAACCAAAGCAACCTGTGTTTTGGTGAGAATTCCTGTGGTGCTGTCCTGCGGAACCATGCTCTGGGGAACGTATCATTTCTTAGCAGAATGAGATAAGGGAAGACATGAAAGAATACACATCTAAAATTAGAAGCAACTATGTGCAAGAGATGAACACAGACACATCAAAGCTGTGGATATCAGGCAAAAAACTTATTTTCTTTCCAGCCTTTTTATGTTCAGTCTTTCATTTGGTATTCAGACTATAGACAACATTGTTGAGGGCTGGGAATGTGGCTTAGTGGAAGAGTGCTTGCCTAGCATGCATGCAACCCTAGGTTTGATTCCTCAGTACCACATAAACAGAAAAATCAGAAGTGGCACTGTGGCTCAAGAGGTAGCATGCTAGCCTTGAGCACATAAAGCTCAGGGAAAGTGCCCAGGCCCTGAGTTCAAGCCCCAGGACTAGCAAAAACAAGAACAAAAACAAACAAACAAAATACATTGTTGGGAAAAGTCAACAACAATAAAGATATCCAAAGAAAACTGTTAAGGTTTTCTGAAATGTTTTAAGAAAATTGCTTTCCCCAAGTTTGAAGCTTTAAAAGAATGTAATGATGACTTTAATTTATTTTGGTGCAGAGAGAAATGAGGGCTAACTCACAATAATTTTCATTACTCATACAACATTAGCTCAGCACTCAACATCAGCACTCAACAGGACTCTAAAGAAAGTACCCGGTAGCATTAACCTGCATCCAGCCCCTGTTAATACAAGTTTATATAAGACATTCTAATCACTCAGTCTCTACAATTACACTATAAGAAAGGTTATTTGTTATCTTAATTTTAGAGGTGCAAAACAGCCTCTTGGCTAGGATGTAGTTCAGTGCTAGAACATTCACTTAGTGTGTGCAAGGCTCTGGATCAATCCCCAGAAAAAACGTGCATGCGTGTACACACACACACACACACACACACACACACACACACACACACCACACTAAATCAGAACTAAAAGTAAGCTTCCAAGACATGAAATAATTTGTTCACAGTCATGTAAGTGAGTGGATATGAGTCCATATTGCTCTTCAAGGCTAGCAATGTGAGTTACCAGCCCCACTGGGGCAACCTTAGATTTAGCTAGGCATTCAAAAAAATGAAGCAGGGCTCACAGGATAGACCCTGAAGAATCCTCACACACTAAGCTGGGCAAGGTCCGGTTATAATGTACTCAAATATTCTTTTTTGTATTTCACATTTGGGGGCCGTGGAAAGTGACTTTGTTTCTATGCATGATACTTATGCCATCTAGATGGCCATGGCTGTAGGCAGAAGAAACCTACAGACTGGCTAGAGCATCAGGAAGAGTAAGAGCAGGCCCACTGTAAGAGGCAGAATGTCCCAGCTCCCAACAGAGCTCTCTCTGTGGGTCTTCAGGCTAACGCTAACCATTTCCCAGGGAAACTGGTAACTCTTCATTGTCTACTGCTGACTCTAATTGCACCCCACAGCAACCTTCTAAAACTTCTTTCTGTGAACAACCCTACTTTTTAATGTGTTGACAGGACTGAGGTCATCCAGAATGGACTCTGTTTCTGTTCTCTTATTGCTGTTCAGTCCTTCACAGGATCCAAAGGAAGAATATATACATCTCCCTTCTAGGATACTTTCTAGGCAGAAGAATATAGGTCCAATATGGGTCCTTTTGTGGTTGTTATCCCGATTGCCTTAGCTGCCCCTCTTCACAGCCCAGCCACGACTTGGCTCTCCCAAGTGCCTTTAAGGGGAAAATACTACAGACCCCTTTTCCAGAACTCCTCACTCTAGTAATCTAATTAAAGAATGGGAGGTCAACATCTGGACCATCCAACAAGAGGGGAGATGCTAGGTTACATGCCTTGCTGGAGGTTGCTTTTGAAAGAGAAGAGCCAAACTGTAAGGGATTCAAGTTGGTCTGCAACAATTCTTAAGCTGTAAGGTGGGCTGGTTGATTATTCACATTTTAAAAAAAAATTTATTGAAGCTTCTTTTTTCTTTGTGTGTGTGTGTGTGTATATGTGTTGGTTGGTTGGTTATGGGGCCTGAACTCTGGGACTGGGTGCTGTCCCTCAGCACTTCAGCTCAAGGCTGGTTCTCTACCACTTGAGCCACAGCCCCACTTCCGGCTTTTTCTGTTTACGTGGCACTGAGGAATCGAACCCAGGGCCTCATGCATGCAAGGCAAGCGCTCTACCACTAAGCCACCTTCCCAGCCCCTTGATTATTCACATTTTATAGACTAAGAACAGACATTCTTAGCCTGACCAAAGTCCAAATTCATGAATGGACATTAAGTATCTGAGTTTTTGCCTGCTGACTAGTGGCCACTATAACAGGGAACTTTTAAAAAAGCACTCAGAAGATAAATCCACTTCAAAGAAAGTAGCAGAAGCAAAGCTCTACTTAGTAGAAGTGGAAAGTATTTAAGATATTAACTAAAACTTGATTAGATAATATGTTGCTTCTTACTCAAAAGTTAATAGATCTGTTGTCCAGAAAAATGTGTCAAATTACTTTTGCTATAATAGTTGATATAAAAGATTTTGTTAAGTAAACATTCAGAATATATCTTGGGACCAACATAAAGTCTATCCAGTCTTTTACACCACTTACACAATGCAATTCAATTTAATAAAGATTTGTTGGATGCCAAGCAGGGTAGCACAAATCTGTATTCCTAGTTCTTAGGAGGTTAAGGTAGAAGGGTTGTGAGATCAAGGCCAGTTTGGGCTACATAGTGAGTTTGAGGCCAGCCCAAGTTACATAGAAAATTCCAGGTCAGTCTGGGTTATATAGCAAAGCCCTGTCTGAAAGAACAAAACACAATGAAGTATCTACCTCCCTGAACTTTAGAAATAGATACACAGAAGGAAGTCCAGTTAGGTTTTCTGAACTTGTTAAAACACCAGTGAGGAATAAATACTTTGAAAACACTTGGTAATGAAAGTATGAAAAAGAGAAAATGGAATGGAGTGGGTGAATCTGGTCAAGGTACATTGTATGCATCTACAGACATGTCAACATGAAACCCCTTTTACAACTAATTGATACTAACAATGTGGAAAGAAAGGAGAACCTGGAAAAGAAAAGATATGTTCACTGGAGAAGAGAATTACATTTTCTACTTTTCTTCTACTATAGCTAACAGTGTCAGATCCTAGTAGTTAGACAACACACACTTGTCACGCTAAATTAACTAGAAAATTAAATTAAGATGTTCCTTTTCCCTTCTGACTTTCTATTTCTCTTCTTCTGGCATTCCAGCAATTTGAGATTTTATAAAATTACAATGTAGTGGAATCTTTGCCAAGAATTCTGCCTAACTAAAGAAGTTAGAGAGTTGGAGGCCAAATTTCAGCCTCATGTGACATTTAGTACCTTTCCTAATTATAGACCTAGTTCTTTCCAGTGCTCAAGTGTCTCCAGGCTGCCTACATCTAAATAGCACCCTGAAAACCTGCAAAACTCACTGTTCTGCAGAAGCGCTTCATTTTGACTAGGGGATAATTTAGGCCCTCAAAGTTTGGTCTCATTCTGTTTTCTTTTATTCTTTACCTCTGTTTCCCTTTATTATTATTATTTCTCTTGGTTGAGATTCTTCATTCTTCTAATTTTATGTGTTATTTTCTTGCGGTGCTGGGGATCAAATCCAGGACTTCACATGTTAGGCAAGTACTCTACCATTGAGCTACCCACTTAGCTTCTTCCATTTACTTCTAAAACTTTCTCCTGTTATGTGCCAGTGGCTCACACCTGTAATTCTCACTACTCAGGAGGCTGAGGTCTGAGGATTATGGTTTGAAGCTAGCCTGGCAGGAAAGTCTGTGAGCCTCTAAACCTCCAATCAACCGCCAAAAAGCCTGGAAGTTGAGATGTGGTTCAAGAGGTAGAGGGCCAGCCTTGGACAAAATTAATGGACAGTGGTCAAATCCTGAGTTCAAGCCCAAGTACCAACACACACAAAAAAAAATTCAATAAATAAAAAAGTATCTGCTGTTTAGCACACTCTAGGCCTTCATTGCCAGTACCACAGAATAATAAATGAAAGTCAGTGGCGATCTTGTAGAACTGAAGAGCCCACCTCTGGCCTGTGGTGTGATGGTGGGGGGTGAGAGACTGTGGAAGATTTCCCAGAGACACAGATACATGGGTGGGTGCTCTACAAGTGAGCCTAGACCAATAAAGAAGGGAAGACCAAGAGAGGCAACAACTGGGAAGAAGAATGGAGTTATGTAAGACATTTCTGTGAAGACAAGTAATGGACTCCTGGCTTAAGATTCTGACAGTCTTCTCAGAAGGGACAAAAGACACAATTAATTTTCTTTCTTCTTTTCTTCCTTCCTTCCTTCCTTTCCTTTTTTTTTTTTTTTTCTTTCTGAAGTGAACTGAAGGCCATCATTAGATTTTCAAATTTGGTAGCTAATTTCTTTGCTCTGGAAATCTAAAGTGAATAGATGTCATGGTGTGCACACATGAATGGGACAGTTTAACCTCATGACAGCATGTATTATGCCTTGTTCTGTGCCAGATAACGGGGAAGCGCTTTGCAAACATGAGCTTCCAGAACAACCTCAGGTATTACTCTCTAAAGGAAATAGTTGGTTAAGGTCTAAGTACTTACTTAAGGCCACACATCCAGAGAGGTAAGTGACTTGGTTAAGGATTCAGATCTGCCAGGTTTGTGCTCTCACAAACTAAGCTATTTTCAGGCACTGGTGGCTCAGGTCTGTCATCCTAGCTACTCAGGAGTCTGAGATCTGAGGATCCCGGTTCAAAGCTAGGCAGGAAAGTCTGTGAGACTCTTATCTCCAATAAACAACTCAGAAAACAGGAAGCAATGCTGTGGCTCAAGTGGTAGAACACTTGCCTTGATCTGAAGAGCTGAAGGACAGTGCCCAGGCCCTGAGTTCATGCCCCATGATGGACCAAAAAAGAAAAACAACAACAAAAAACAACAACTCAAAAACAAAACTAAGCTATTTTAGCCACTGGGAAAAATAAAGCCTATGTTCTTAAAAACATGTTTCTCTTTGCTTCTTTTAGCTTGTGGGTCATTTTCAAATCCAGCATCATTTAAATACCCATCCTTACTTTTTCCTTGACTCACTATTCCCATGTCTAATAGTTTGTGATAATGTTATACCAAATGTCCCCAAATCTAAGCTGTTCTTGGCTTAGAATAATTGACTTATTAGCAAGATGGCAATGAAAACCCATGTTAAAAGGCAATCCCAGAATGGAAGCAGAATGGAAGGTTATTTATTTCCTTAGCAGTTATTGGACCTTTTGGATAACTGAATAATTTTGCTCCAAGTATTAGGAAAAATAGAAATTCAACAGGAGGAAAAAAGTAGGAATGGAAATAACATTTGTAATAATTGGATTTACATTTAGATTCATGGCTAGAGGAAGGAAATTAATATGCAAATGAAAATTTCAGTCCTTAAGAATGCTTTGCATGATAAGATTTTTATATGAATTTAGTCCCTGTGATTTCAGGAGGATCATGAATTCAAGGCCACCGCAGATTATGATGAGATTCTTTCTCCAAAATAAAAAGCAACACAAACAAAAGAGCTGGGGTCACAGCTCAAGCAGAAGATTGCTTGCCCAGCATGTGCAAGGCTTTCAGCTCAATCTCCAGAGCTGCAAGGAAAACAAAATGTGTGATTTCACTCGAAGATAAAGTGACCGCAGCATCCGAAGAGTCCTTAGCATCCCTTTATCCCCCAAGACAAGTCAGCCTTTGTTCATATTTTCATTGCTGCAACCATGGAAATGGTCAACCTCCTCCAAAAGGAAACTGGAATTGATAGCCCTACCTAAAATAGAAGGGGACAAGGTATTTGCAAGTCAACAGACTTGTTCAACATCTCCCATTTAGTACATGTAATCAACAATGGAGACAAAGTGGTTGAACAAGTTTGCACTTTGGAAAGTAGTATGGAAGTTCCTCAAAACACTCCATATAGAGCTCCCCTACGACCCAGGAATCCCACTTTTGGGCATTTACACGAATGATCACAAACAAGACCAAACTAAATCTACCAGCACAACTATGTTTATTGCAGCATTCTTTACCATAGCTAAGATATGGAACCAACCCAGATGCCCCTCAGTAGATAAGTGGATCAAGAAAATGTGGTATATATACACAATGGAATTGTATGCTTCCATCAGAAAGAATGACATTGCCCCATTTGTTAGGAAATGGAATGACTTGGAAAAAATTATATTAAGTGAAGTAAGCCAGGCCCAAAGAAACATAGGTCCCATGGTTTCCCTTATTTGCAATAACTAGTATATGTCTCAGTCAAGCAGAAAAAGTCAGATAAGATGATGTTAGGGAAATGAACCCCAAGATAAGGTCACAAGTGGTTTTTTTCTTTCTTGATATTGTTTCTAACATACTTATAAGGTGATTCTTTTGTTGCTTTGTATGTCCCCTCCTCCACAGTAAAACCCCTGTTCTCACTGTATTTGATGTTGGTATAATTTGTGGAGGAGAAAGGAAAAAACAAATTGTTTAAATAGTGATACAGGTGGACCCCTTGCAACAATGAGGTGTACAAGATGCTATGTCAAAAAACGAACTTTACAACATTGGCGAGAGGCGGGGGTGGGGTGGGGAGGGGAGTGTAGTCATGGAGATGGAAGGACAGGGATGGTAGGGGAAAAACAAAGGAGGAGGCAACAGTGCTTGATAAGAAATGTGCTCATTACCTTGCTCAGGTAATTGTAACCCTCTGTACGGTATTTTCACAATAAATAAAACTTATCATAAAAAAAAACAATGGAGACAAAAGCCAATTTGAACCCTTTAGGGACCTTAAGATCAAAAAGCTGAGCCTCAGGAAAACAAAGCTAATGCCAATTTCAAATGCAACTTTCAGCCTTTGTGGAATGAAACAAACAGATCACACAAGAGAAGCCATGTCTCAGCTTTTACAGAATGACAAAGCAACTTTGTAGGACATTTAGAAAATTTACATTTTTGCAGGAACTGCTTCCTTCCAAATGAAGTTCTACCCTTACCCTTTCCCTGGCGGGGCAGGGGATTGAACCATGCCTTCTCCTTCAATTGCAAACATTCACTGCAGGAGTGCTGGGTGAGAGAGGGCATTTTTATATACTCTCCCTTCCCTCTAATAGCAGCTGAAAATAAGTATTGCAGGGGTACAGATTTGTAAGCTTTTAAAACATTTTTATTGGGGGTTTCTTAGATTTCATGTTTCTTAAGAGGTAGGTGAGTCACAAGTAAGCTCTCAGAACATTTTCTAATAATATTTACAAGCTCTTTAGAAAATTCTAACAGCTGATTGAGAGTCAACAAATATTTTACAGAGTGCCTGACATTGGTCATGGGGAGTATGTATTTCCTACATTGTCATGTACTAGAGCAGACAATGTTTTGTTTTTCTTTGTTAATTCTCATGAATGTCCTCTCTTGTCTAAGTAGACACTTTCGTTAAAGGTGAATGAAAGTGACACTATTGAGTGTGTGGAAATGACTATTAATTCCTTCACTAAAAAGGCACTTACTGAGTACTTACTCCAGGCCATGCACCTGGCATTCAGGGTTCAGGAAAATGAGATTCTTGGGCTTCTAGAGTTAGAGACCACAAAGATCCCTATCTGGGTTTGAGGCTGCCCTACAAGATGTAGCAAAGATATTCTTTATCTGGCAACAACTTATGAATCAGAAAGCCCATAAACAGAGGTACATTATTAAAAAAAAACTGTCTGGAGAATAACGCTTCTTAATAATGTAGCAATGTGTTGCTTTGCTTTGTCTACAGATAACACACAAGGGAAGTAAGTGGTGGGGAGTAGAGAAAGATTCTAGGGACAGATCACTGGCTTCAAACTGCAGCCCTATGGTTGGTTATGTGAGTCTATGAAAAGAAAACAAAGGTGATAGCAGCAATAATGCCTGTGTCTTGTGGTCATGGACTGCTGAAGTGTTAAACAAGAGAATCTATTATCAGTATAGTAGCTGTGCCATAGTAAATATCAAAAGGTGTTATTTATCATTACATTGAGGAGGGACAAAGGGCTGTCTATGTAGAACCCCATGTTCCAAAGAAGTAGGACAAATGCTTTTAAGTTCCATGATTATCTTCTTCTCCTCCTCCTTCTCCCTTTCTCTCCTCTTCCTCCTTCTCTTTCTCTTTTTCCTTCTTCACCAGTACTAGGACTTGAATTTAGGGCCTCATTCTCTTGCTTTGCTTTTTCATGTAAGGTTCCACTCTACCACTTGATCCATACCTTCAGTTCTGGATTTTTGAGATTAATTGGAGATAAGAGTCTCACAGATTTGTCTGCCCAGGTTGGCTTAGAAGTTCAATCCTGAGCTTTCAGCCTCCTGAGCAGCTAGGAATACAGGCATAAGCCATATCCACCTTTACATCAACTTTTTTGTATGTTTTTTATTGTGAAAATGCTGTACAGAGAGGTTATAGTTACATGAGCGAGGTAATGAGTACACTTCCTATTGATCATTGTTGCCTCCTCCTTTGTTTTTCCCCTACCATCCCTTCCCTCCCACCTCAACACCCCCCACCTCCAAAGTTGTAAAGTTTGTTTTCAACATAGTGTTTTGTATATCTCATTGTTACAATAGATCAACCTGTATCCTTATTTAAACATTTTGTTTTTTCCCTTCTCCTCCCCAAATTAGAGTATCTTTTTCTTTCTTGCTATTGTTTCTAATGTATTTATAGTGTACCATGTGATTTTTTTTTTGTTTTGTATGTTCCTCCCCCATGGTATAACCCCTATTTTCACTATATTTGATGTCGGTGTCCTGCATCTTGTACATCAACTTCTTAAATCTCATCTTTGCTGTTTTTTAAACACCTGACACTGGTTTATAATTGTGTTGCAAATATCATTATAACAATAATAAATAAAGGTGAAGCAACAGACCACCACAGCTTGGGCCTGGCTTCCCTTGGTGATACAACAAGCTGTTTGAGACAAAACACAGTGACTCTCATCTCAAGAAATCTTTTTTCGGGGCTGGGAAGGCGACTCAGTGGTAGAGTGCTTGCCTTGCATCCATGAGGCCCTGGGTTTGATTCCTCAGCATCACATAAGCAAAAAAGAAAAAAGCTGGAAGTGGCGCTGTGGCTCAAGTGGTAGAGCGCTAGCCTTGAGCTGAATTGCTGAGGGATAGCGCCCAGGCCCAGATTTTAGGCACCACGACCGGACCAAAAAAAGAAAGAAATGTTTTTTTAATTGTCTGTGGGATTACATGAGCAAGCCATTGCCTTGATGGATTGGCCTCAAAAGGTAGTGTCAGGTATTATAAGTTAGTCCTCAGGCACTAGACTAGATTTCTATGTTTGACTTACAAGTTGGTAGAAATCATAGAATCAGAAAATGCTTTCTTGCGTTTCAATATATTTGAAAGGAAATCCCACTAGTAGTTGGCAGGGAAAAATGAGAGGCTATGGGCAAAGTAGTAGGCTGGAATGAAAAACTGCAACAACACCCAATCACCAATATCGGTTTCCAAGGACTGTAAAACAAACACAAATACATGCAAACGTAAGACACAAACCATAAACAAAAGCAATTCCTTTGGCCACTAAAAGGCCATTTCCTATTGATAGAAACCATGACCTACTTTGCTACTTGGTCAGAAGAGTCAGAGCTCACAATGAGCACAGTCAATGAATGTACAGAAGACAACAGACTCTCCTAAGCACATTGAAGAGAAATCAGTGCAGTATTTCTCCTTTGATAATTCAGGTACATAATTTTAAAAGATTCTGCATAGCTGGACACTCATCTCATATGTGAATATCATTTCCTTTAATATATACCATGTAAAAAATGAACTATGTAAATTGTGGGTAATGACAGAGAGGGAAGAACGGAGGATAGGAGAGAATGAAGGAAGGGGTGACATTGTCCAAGAAGTGTTGCACTATTAATAATCTGATTTATAAAACTGTAAACCCTCTGTGAAACTATTTAATAATAACAATAAAAAGTCTTATTTATTTTTCTTTAATATATCAAATAAACTAAAGAGGTATTTGGGGTTAAACTGGAAGTCAGTCGTGTGACACAGAACAAACCCATAATCACCCTGAAGCAGAGCTAAGGAACTCATTAGAAGGTGCAAATGTATTAGAGCCTTTTTCACATCTGATTCATGACATTTTTGAGTTTGGAGATTTGTGCCTGGAGGAATACTGAAAAATTGCTATCTATTTTAGTCTCAGGCCTTCCAATAACACTCATGGCATATTTTTAAATACAGCCAGGCCTAAACATAAACAACCAATTTAGAATATGTAATTACATCTGTGTATAGTCCGTGGCTCATCTGTCACAAAGCAGAGACCAAAATACTAAGAATCTCCTGTTTGTTTCAACCATTCTGCCTGATTCAAGAAGGCTTGATTCTAATTTTTATTCAAGGACCATGTTGAAGTCTTTACCCTGTCCTTTTAGATTAGAAGGAGAGGAATACATCTGTTAACTCTGTCTTCTGAAAGGAAAACAAAGCTGCTCCACAAGCTAGAATGATCAGGATCACTGGGGGTTCAGACTCAATTTTCCCCTGCTTATTTCAGTTTACTCATTCCTGGGCATTTTGTATATTGAAGAGGTGAGATCTCACCAGCTGAATGGGCCTGGAAAACATATCCATCTCAGTTCTTGAAGTTATGACATGGAGATAGTCTAAATACCTATCTGATGAACAGAGCCCATGCATTGTGTCTTGGAACATGATGCTTAGATGTTGAGATTATGCTCTGGATCTGCACCATCCTTTCTATTGCATATTCCATGTGTTCACCCACAAGTAAATAATTGCACAGCTGCTATAGAAGAAGCTGTACAACACCAATACCCGAAGACTTCTTTTTGCATGAAAAAAAACCACTAAGAAAGATGAAGACATAGGTACATTACTTAGTAGATCTATCCCCCTGAGGGCAGTGAGTGTGGCTGCTAACAGATCATTACTTCATTTCTCCCTGAAGGATTGTTCTTAGCAGATGGGTGATGCTCCCAGGTAACATTCTCTGGAGCAAGTCATCCTCGGTTACTAGATCAATTAGACCGAGGCCAGACTTTTCAACCCATTTCTTTGCTCTCTCTTGTCTCCCTAAGTTACTCCCCAAGTCTTCGACTAGGGAATCCATACCTCATAGCTCATTTGTATTATTTTTGAAAGAAATTGAATGAAAATGCTACATTCAAGTAAGTACACAAATAATGGCTAGCCAAAATAATCTTAGAGCTTCTTGAAGATACCAAGCCACAATTGCTTTTCCAAAAGTGAGTGAACATATACATTTTTTGTTTATATAGCTCATTAATCTTTGTGCAAAATCCAGTCACTGAAAGTAGCTCCTTTCAAATCTATAAGCCTTCTTCTCACGAGACCAGCACCAGCACGTCTTTTGCCATCCTACCTCCTGACTACTTGCAATTTATTCGTGAGTTTCTGCTATTGTTTCCTTGATGTATTCCCCACCCCCACCATATAGGCCATGTCATGCAAGATTATGTGTGGACTCAGTTTTTTTTTTTTTTGCATAATCAAAGATTATATCCAACTTCCAAGGACAGTTATCTTTTTACCAGTAAAATGCATTGTTTTTTTTCAAATATATATATAATTTTATTGTTATTATTAAGGTGTTGTAGAGAAGGGTTATCATTTCATAAGTCAGGTAATAAACACATTTCTTTTTGGACAGTGTCACTCCTTCCTTCCTTTCTCCTAGTTTTCCCTCCCATCCCTTCAGTGGTATGTGTGTGTGTGTGTGTGTGTGTGTGTGTGTGTGTGTGTGTGTGTGTGTGTGTGTGTGTGTGTGTGTGTTTACCGTTACTGGGGCTTGAGTCTGGGGCCTAGACTCCATCTCAGCTTTTTTCCTCAAGGCTGGTGCTTTACCATTTGAGCCACAGCTCCATTTTCAGCTTTTGCTGGTTAATTGGAAATGAGTCTTATGGACTTTCCTGTATTGGCTGGCTTTGAACCTTGATTCTCAGATCTCAGACTCCTGAGTAGCTAGCATTATAGCCATGCTCCACACTGGATTCTGAAGTTAAATACAAAGATGGCATGGAAGATAGTCTTGTACATTGTGTCTACTTTTTTCCAGGTTCTGTCTCAGATATTGCTGCCTTCTTAAGATAAAGGACACTGGTGACCATGATTTCCTCTGAAGTAATCAGCTGGTCTTGAACTTGGTCTAGATAGTTACTGTCATTCATGGTGATGAGTGATCTTTGGGCAGTCTGGGAGGAAAATTGAACTTTTTTGGGGGTCATGGGACTTGAACTCTGGGCCTGGGCACTGTCCCTTAGCTCTTCAGTAGAGCACATACTTTTTCAGAATTTTGTAAAGGAAATGGAACAAAAATCGATTAACTTTAAAAAACAACAACAACAACAACAAAAACCCTTTTGGCTTGGCACCAGTGGTTCATGCTGTTATCCTAACTACTCAAGGGACTGAGATCTAAGGATCACAGTTCAAAGCCAGTTTGGGTGGGGAGGAAAAAGTCCATGAGACTCTTATCTCCAAATAACCATCAAAAAGCCAGAAGAGGAGCTCTGTGGCTCAAATGGTAGAGCACTAGCCTTGAGCAAAAATGCTCATAGATAGTGTCTAGGCCTTGATTTCAAGCCCAAAGTTTGGCACCAAAACAAAACAAAGCCCCAACCTTTTTGGGTGGGTTGGTATCTTTTTTTTTAATGTATTATTTTGTCCATCGTGGAGCTTGAATTCAGGGCCTGGACATTATCCTTGAGCTTTTTCACTCAAAGCTAGTGCTCTACTATTTTGATCCACAGTGCCATTTCTTTTTTTTCTTTCTTTCTTTCTTTTTTTTTTTTTAATCTGGAGGACTGGGTTTGTTCACTGGTGCAGGAGCAGACGTTAGTGTTGTAAACTCAGCAAAATGGATTTCTCAGCTTTGTATTACAGTTGACTACTTACTGATACTGAATAATGAGGCCAGCCAACACATATAATTGCCTGGAAAATAATTCTCACATAGTGAAAAAACATGAGCTCTAGTTAGAGCAAATAATGGAATTATGGATAACGATTGATGAACGCCTGGAATGAGATTTCACACTACTAGAGATCACACTGAAGTAGCTTTTTTTTTTTTTTTTTTTTGGTTGGTTGTGGGGCTTGAACTCTGGGCTTGGGCGCTGTCCCTGCACTCTTCAGCTCAAGGCAAGCACTCTACCTCTTGTGCCACAGTGCCTCTTCTGGTTTTCTAGTAGTTTATGGGAGGTAAGAGTCTCACAGACTTTCCTGTCTAGGCTGGCTTTGAACCGCGATCCTCAGATCTCAGCCTCCTGAGCAGCTAGGATTACAGGCATAAGCCACCAGCGCCCGGCAGCTTTTATTTTTTAAAATAGAACTATGCATAACTAACTTTACATCAGTAGGATAGTCAGACAAAAGCAAGGATTTTTTTTTTAAGATTCTGCAAGAATGTTACTGAATGACTAATTATCCTTCATTAGTGAGATCCTTCTTCAAACCATAGAATTATAGGGTTAAACAGAACTCCCGTGCTCACTTGAGAATCCTATTTTTACTCCTACATTCAGATGAACAGATTGCTGTCTGATTTGAAATTGTTGGGCATTTTTTTGTTCGTTTGTTTTTGGAGCTGGTCCTGGGGGGCTTAAATTCAGGGCTTGGGTGCTGGCCCTAAGCTGCTTTTGCTCTAGCTAGCACTCTACCCTTAAGCAGGAGCCCTGTTTCCTGCCTTTTGGTAGTTTTATTAGAAATAAGAATTTCAGAGACTTTCCTACCCAGGCTGACTTCAAATTGCAATTCTGGGATCTTAGCCTCCTGAGTAGCGAGGATTACAAGCGTGAGCCACTGGTGCCTGGCTTGCTTTATGTCTCACTATGTAGACTAGGTCAGCATTGGGATTACAGGTTTATTCTACCACACCTCACTACACGTTCTTTTTACTTTGCTTTTTCCTTCCTTCCTCCTTCCCTCCCCCCTCCCCTTTCCTTCTTTTGTACTTGGGATTGAACTGAGAGTCTTGTGCTTGCTAGGCAAGAGCTGTACCGCTTGAGCCATGCCTCCTAGTCCTATTAATCAACTCTCTGAGTTGGTTTTACAGATAGGGTCTTATATTTACTTTGCCTGAGCTGACCTCTTCCTATTTTCATCTTCCAAATGCCTAGAATTACACTCATAAACTCTTTGTCACAGATGGGCTGGGAAGGTGGCTTAGTGGTAGAGCACTTGCCTTGCATGCATGAGACCCTGGGTTCGATTCCTCAGCACCACATAAACAAAAAGAAAAAAGCTGGAAGTGGTGCTGTGGCTCAAGTGGTAGAGCACTAGCCTTGAGCTGAAGAGCTGAGGGACAGTGCCCAGGCCCAGAGTTCAGGCCCCACAACCGGACCCCCCCCCCCCAAAAAAAAAAACAAAAACAAAAAAACAAACTAAATGTCATTTTCTCCCTATCTCCTTACCCTCCCCCATTCCCCCTCCCTTTTTTTGTGCTGGTTCTAGGGCTTGAACTCTCAGGGCCTGCAGCTGTCCCTGAGCTTTTTGGCTCAAGGCTAGCACTCTTCTACTTGAGCCAGATCTCCATTTCTGGCTCTTATGGGTCATTAATTGGAGATAAGAGTCTCATGGACTTTCTTGCTTAGGCTCGTTTCAAACCATGGTCCTCAGATCTCAGCCTCCTGAATAACAAGGATTATAGGCATAAGCCACCAGTGCCTGGCCTCCCAGGCAGATTTGGTGTTGATTTCTACAACATTGTGTCACATCAAAGTAATGCTACAAGGTCTCTCTGGAAACATCAGAAAATGGTCAGTCTTAAAATACCTAATACAGCTTTTGGCAATTCCAGCTTCATTTTAGTCAGAGACCATATTAAATATCCTGTGTGCTATACATCCTTAATCATGCTGTTTGGTTATCTCTGTGCCCTCTGTTTTCTAGGCAAGATGGTTTTAATGTGATGAACCAGCTCTTCTTCCATCCAGTCTCCTCCTCATTCTTCCTTCCTCCACATTTGCTGATATTCTGAATTTCCTTCCTTTATTTTTGGTCTCTGATTTAGCCTGTCCATGGCCACAGTAGCCTTTCCAGTTACCCTCACCAAAAGGCCTAAGTGCTTCACATTTTCCTTTCAGTCAAATGCAGAAAGTTCATGGCTGTAATCTTTAACAAGATCTTATTCTTCCCACACTTTGTTTTCAGTAGTGCATAATAGTTCTCTTAAGTGTCAGGCTTTATGTAGCTGACAAGATTTTTTCAAATATTTCTCCCACATTTCATTTTCAATGATCATAGTTTCCCATACATGAGAAATACTTAATGCGAATCAAGGGAGACAAGATCCAGGATCTATTATATGGCATTGAGTTAAAGATTTGGTGGCAAAAAAAGATGCTGACAGAAGGAACATGTTTGGGCTGATGATAATATACAGATGTAAGTGCCCCCTAAGCACAGTGTTTAACATTGATCACACATAGGACAGAGATAGCACTACAGATTCACTTTTCATTTTTTTTAATGACAAACACCTGCTAGCCTGTATCACAAAACATGTCACCATGGAGACCAGCAAGGCCACTGTAAATGAGTAGTAAGTGCCTAGTATTTGTCTATTCTGTTTACAGACTTATGGAAGAAGAAAAACAAGTGTCACTGAGTAGAGTAAGAGTAATTCAAACCTTGAGTTGGCCAAAGACACATTTATATATGTGCACAACAGTGGAATTTTTTAAACAATGTGATTATTAATGTTATTCCTGCTTAAAATGGCAGGGTAATGAGAAAATAAGCAGCTTACTAAAAGGTATCCAGGTGGTGGTGGAGCAGACAATTTTAACTAAGAAATAATTATTTCTTGCTTCAAGCAAACCTTTGCTAATGAAAAGCAAGTCTTAAAGTTACGAATGAGGGGACTATTAATTGCCTTTCAAATGACTTACCTATTCTCTAAAAGTGCTTCTAAGGCAGACAGCAAGTCCTGTTAATTCTCAGCAGAACAGAACTTTGAACCAGAAACCAGAGACTTGTTTGTACTCTGTCGTGAGTAACTGTACGACTAGGAAGTACTGAAGAATATTTTAGGATGCATTTGATGTGAGTTTCTTAACTTATCATTAGGACCATTCTGGGTTTACTTAGGGCAGACACAAATATTTATTTTGGAATGCCTAAGGAAAATTGGATTTTTATTCTTGGACGTGTTCTAAAATGCCAACTGAAACCTTGAGGTTTTTGGTTTTTTTTGGCTTGGTGTTATCTACTTAGTAAACAGTGCATACATTGCTTGTGTTGATTGGCTATCATGACAGTCTAGAAATGTCCAGTTACAATTAACTTAAAATAATATTCAGTGTCCTTTAAAGAACATTGTTATGAAAAGATTGTAGATTCCTAAATTTCACCATACTGGTATCCTGTTAGCCTTCCTTTCCATGGTCACAGCTATTGTTCTAGTTAAAGTAACTTGCTAGACTACTATGTTAACTGTTTAACCCTATCAAAGCCTCTGTTAGCAGATTATCACATTCCACCACCAGGCAGATCTTGCCTACATTTTGCTCAAAAACACACAGAGGTTTATTTCCTATGAGATAAAATCCGCTCCTGCCACACAGCTTCTCCAGATACTTCATCCCTCCCTCTCTTACTCCCCCATTTGCTAACACAAATCTTAGGCTTCTGTCAACCTGATTTATATTACCTGCATCATAGCCATATGGAGCTGCCTGCCACTGCTCCCATGTGCTCCTGTTCCTTCCACTGGGAGTCCTTTACATTCCTTTGCTTAATTGCAGGCTTCTTTCAGTTTATTTTGAGATACAACTTTACTATGCTTCCCAGACTGTCCTGCCACCAATGATCAGGTGTGTGTGTGTGTGTGTGTGTGTCTGTGGGTGGTGTGAGTGCTGATACTGGGGCTTGAACTCAGAGGCTGGGCACTGTCCCTCAGCTTTTTTGCCCAAGGCCAGCACTCCACCACTCAAGTCACATTTCTGCTTCTGGCTCTTTTGGTCGTTAATTGTGGATAAGAGTCTCACAGATTTTTCTGCCCAAATTGGCTTTGAATCACAGTCTTCAAATCTCACCCTCCTAAGTAGCTAGGATTACAGGTGTGAGCCAATAACACCCAGCTCTGTTCTCCGTTTTATCCTTCGTTTCATGAGCTGAAGCCTACACCACCTCTTCTCAAGTCACTAGATCTTTGCTGTCTGTTTGGGTATGCTGATTTAATAATGGCCACCTTAGTTCCAGCAAAACAAAACAAAATCCACAGACTCCTTGAAGGAATGGACTTCTTGCAATTCTCCATATTTCTTCATTAGCCTATAATTTATTTGGCTTACTAAGGGCCTAAAAACAATACTGATCCATTGATAAAAATTAATCTACACAGGTTGGAAGGAATAAAACAATTATATGAAGTGATATTATGATTATTCCTCAGTCCTTTAATATTTTAAAAGAATTAAATGAGAGTAATATATCCAGAGTTAAAAAGAAAAAAATGGAACAGGACAGTCTCTTATATCTTGCAGGAAACATTTTTTTTTGTCATTTTAGCTGCTTGTTCTGAAAGCTATTGCCATTATAAATAACATACTTTTACTGCTATGTCTAGTCTTCTCAATTTTGAGATTTATTTCTTCTGACACTTTCCATCTCTCGTTATTGTGATCTCCAGTCACAGTGCACTACTGTTTTCATGAAATGGCTAATGCTCCTCTTCCTGTTATGTGGTGACACCATTTCCTTTTTATTTCCTGGAAGATATAGCTGGAAGTGGTCATGTCAGCCATCGTTTTTCCTGCCGGGCTCCCTTTCTCCCAGGTTCATTCTTTATGGTTGTAAATAGATCCAATTACACACTAAAAGCTGTCCTCGAAATGCTTTTTGGTTGGCCTGTGGACCTATAAGTGAAGCCATACAAAAGACTTCATAAGCATTAGAAGTGTTCACTGGGGCCCATTGGCCCTCTGTTTTCCCTATCAGAAAGGACTATTTTTAGTTCCTTCAAGGGACTAGCTCTAGACCATTGGTGCTTTGCTCAGGGCAGGGCAGGGCAGGGCACTGTGGTATAACAGCCTGTGCAGAGCCTCAATCCACTTTCAGACAGTATCTCACCTTGGCTACTGGGCCTGTTGATTTGAGATGACTTATGTCCCCCACAAATTCAAATGATGATGTCTTCATCCTCAGCACCTCAGAATGGGATTGGATTTATAAGTAAGGGTTTAAAGGAGGTAATTAAACTTAGGTCATAGGGTGGATCCTAATTCCATATGACTAGACCACTTACAAGAATTGAAGATGAAGGAATGGGCCCAGAAGGCCAAACCATGTGGAGACACAGGGAGAAGACAGCCTTCTGCAAATCAAGGAGAGAGGTTCAGAGAAATCAACACTGCTGACTTTGATTTCAAACTGTTTATCTCCAGAACAGTGAGATGACTCTGAGAGAACTGAAGCACTGAGTCAGTGGGCGTATGTTATGGTAGCTCCAGCAAATAAATACACTTGGTATTTTTGCAAATGTTCCAGCTGAATTTTCATGGGAAAAAAACCCTGAAAACCGGGTATAATTAACTGTTCTACACATGGATATTAGTGGAGAAGAGCCATTTTTTGTTTTTAAATTTATTTATTGTTATTGTAAAGAGGATGTCAAATAAAGTCAGATAAAGAGTACATTTCTTTTTGAATCATGTCACCCCTTCCCTTGCTCTCTCCTAGTTTCCCCTCTTTTCCCCACCCATAATTTGAATAGTTCATTTTCAACAGTGTCTAGTGAGTAGCACTGCTGCATTTGTTCATCTGTGTCCTTCCTTTTCCCTCCCAAAGACAGATCAATGAACAAACAAGACAAAATGAAATGAAAACAAAAACTGTAATAAAGAAGACAAAAAAAGCTGTCCTCGAAATGCTTTTTGGTTGGCCTGTGGACCTATAAGTGAAGCCATACAAAAGACTTCATAAGCATTAGAAGTGTTCACTGGGGCCCATTGGCCCTCTGTTTTCCCTATCAGAAAGGACTATTTTTAGTTCCTTCAAGGGACTAGCTCTAGTTTATTTTGTCTGTTTCCATTTCCTGGGGTTCATTTCAATGAATATTATTTCATGCCTTTGCTTTTACATACTACTTTTCAACAAGTTTCTGTTAAGTGCTGAGCCTTCTTTATGTTCTGATATAGCTGGTACACTTACAGTCCAGCACTCTCCAAGTGCTTTCTTTTGTCCTTTTTATACATTTAAAATATACTCCCTATTCTATGTTGTCACTTGCTCATATCCCATCAACATTCTTTCAAAACTTAATTAGCATCTCCTTCATAGATGGTTTCCCTTCTTACCATTATTTATGGTTTGTTGACTTTTGGGGAGGTAGGGATATAAACATGTATGAGTGAGTTTGTCATTCTAAATCTGATTCAAGTCTTTACTTAACATTAAAAACAAAACAAAACAAATCTCCAAAAACTATTTAAAAGTAGGATTGTTCATTGTAATCATAATGTCTCACTTATGCTAGAAACTTTATTTGAAATTGCATTCTAAATCTTATAATTTCACTTTTTGTCCGGGCATAGTTTGAGGATTTAAAAATGATTCATAAGTAGTTATGCCATATAAAAATGGGGTATAATTCTCAAAGCAAATTTGATTTCATTTGTAGATAATGTAACACAGCAAATTTACTGAACAATAAATATTTAGAGCAGTTTTGTTGTAATACAAATTAGCTTTGGGTTAAAACGTTTTATTATTGTGTCTTACATTACCAAAAATAAGATATTCACCAAGCTTTGTTGATGAATAGGTTGCTACTAAGTGGGTGGGGTGAACAGGAAAATGCAATTTTCCACATATATCGGTGATATTGTGTCTTCATAAAGTTAAACTGAGGCTTTACAAATGGTGTACTTCTGTTTTACCTTCTTTCTGCTCTGACCTGTAATAATAAATGTTGTGCCAAATTTTACCACTATATATCAAACAGCCCTTAGACTTTGTTTTCTCTCTAAATTTCATGACATTTTATAGGTTACTAAGACATTTCAAGTTCCATTGCTCAGCTGGCTGGTTGCTTTGCAGAGGAATATGTGAAATGTCAACATTTTTTTGCATGAACGGTTGCTAAGGAAGTGTATAAAACAGTTATAGTCATTATGGCTTTCGTAATGTGTCCATTATCTCTCTAGCCCTCTGAATTTCTGTACAATGTCAGATTTACATTCTGATGAGTCCCTGCAAAATATTGTCTTTGCCAAGTTAAAGTTAATTTTTAAAAATTGCATTTGAAAATGGTTCAGAGAGAGAAAAATGACGGCAAATATTTCCCTTGCTTTTATGCCCCATTTTGCATGTGCTTACATAATTTTTACATATTTTAAACACATAATCGATGCATTATCACCTCTTATGCTCTTTTCACTGCCACACATGGATCAGGCACTATTTCAAGTGCTTCGCAGTTCTCTTAGTCCATTTTGTGTTCCTATATCAAAATACTTGTGCTTGGGTACATTATAAAGAAAAGAATTCTATTTAGCTCACCATTTGAGAGGCTGAAAGTCTGCATTTGGCCCCCCCTTTTTTTGTCAGTCATGCGGCTTGAACTCTGGGCCTGGGAACTGTCTCTAAGCTCTTCAGCTGAAGGCGTGTGCTCTACTTGAACCATAGCACCACTTCTGGTTTTCGGGAGGTTAGTTGGAGATGAGAATCTCAGAGACTTCTGTGCCTGGGCTGGCTTTGAACTGCAATCCTCAGATCTCAGCCTCCTGAGTAGCTAGGATTACAGGTGTGGGCCACTAGCTTGCATTTGGCCTCTTACTAGGTCTTTTCAGCCACATCACATTAGAGCAGATGGGCACCACAGGATAGGGGTGCATGCAAGAGAGATCACATGCTAGAGAGGAAGTAAGTGGGGGTCAGGGGAGGGAGGGGGCGGACCTGCTCCTTCATAACAATCCACTCTCTTGGGAACAAACTCATAGAGGAAGTAAGTGGGGGTCAGGGGAGGGAGGGGGCGGACCTGCTCCTTCATAACAATCCACTCTCTTGGGAACAAACTCATTCCTGTAAAAGCCAACCCATTTTACAGTAATCAATTCACAAGAGTGGCCATAACTTACTCATTTTGTATTAAGCTTAATTTTTTTTAAGCTTAATTTTTAAGGGTCTTACCATCTTTTACTGTTCTTATGTTGAATAATCAAGCTTCAACATGAGTTTTGACAGAGGCAAATCATACTCAAATCACAGCAGCAGCATTCATCCCATCAGTCCACAAATATTTCTATGAAGCCGATACTATTACACTCATCTTGGCCTCATATTATAGGGTTAGGAAACTGGGAAATGGAGAGATGGAGAGTTTAATCTTACTGTCCTAAATCCAGCAATGATCAGCGCACCCCCACAAGTCATTGCCACTAGATTCTACTGCTTCTTCCTACACAATATAGACCTGCTACTTACTTAAGTTTTATTTGTGGCAGTAGTGTTATTGTCACAAAAATGTACAATACAGCAGCACTAAAGGGTAACCCTCATTTGGATAGATGCTGGTCTGTGCTTTCAATGCATTTCCATAGTGCTAAGTGGGCATGACATTCTTCTAGCGTCCTTCATGAGACAAGCAAACTCATAGAAAGCATTTCTCATCTTTCTTCTTCCCATGTAATTATCTGTGCCTCATTTTCTCTTTTTCTTTTGTGTTATTTCAGAGGTGATAATGGGGTAGAAAAAAAGAGCTTGAGTGAGACAATATTTAAATCTTCCAATCCCAGATGGTCCATTTAACCTTGCTGAATCTGTCTCCCTATCCTTAAAACATGGTGTTTACCCATAGCATTTAGGAAGGATACACACACACACACACACACACACACACACACACACACACACACATACAGTGTCAAGCACAGTGCTTGTATATATCTATTGGTTTCCCACTAGGTACGTATAAATTATCATTACCTAGTTCCAAAAGTTTTTTTTTCCTGCATAAAGAGCACATGGTTATTCTGAACAATTTTATTCCTACTTTTGTGTGTATGTGTACATGTGTACATGTGCACTGGTACTGGGGTTTGAACTCAGACCATTGCACTAAATTTGATTGCCTTTTATACCTTTTATGATCATGGCTGGAATCCACCACTTGAGCTATTCTTCTAGTCCAGCTTTTGGGCTGGCTAACTGGAAAGGAATCTTGAAGACTTTTCTGCCTGGGCTAGCTTTGAACTTCAAATCTCAGATCTCTGCTTCCTGAGTTGCTAGAATTACAGTCACAGCTTGTTACAGACTTTCAACTCTGTTTCACAAATATAGAGTATAAAGTTTATATTGATGTTGCAATTAATAAGTGTAGTCTACAACTGTCCATGTTAATTTATACTTTTTTTCATTGTTGGCCATGGGGCTTGAACTCAGGGCCTGGGCATTGTCCCTGAACTTTTTTGCTCAAAGTTAGTGCTCTACCACTTTGAGCCACAGCACCACTTTCATTTTTCTGATGGTTAATTGGAAATAAGAGTCTCAAGGCCTTTCCGACCTGGGTTGGCTTTGAATAATAATCCTTAGATCTCAATCTCCTGAGTAGTTAGGATGTAAGCCACCAGTGCCCAGCACTTTACACTATTTTTGATCATTTGATAAGTTAAGAAGTGGCAATGCATGTTTTGGTTAATATTCCTTCAATTAACAGCCAAGAGTGAATATAATTTTTTCTAAATGATCTGTTCATGCCTATCTGTACCGTGAAGGCCTATCCTTGTACTTATGACCTTCTTTATGTTTTCATAAGTAATGCTCAGCAATTATTTGTTACCTGATGGTTCTTGAGCATTTTTACATGAATTTCCAATTAAATTTATATGAAGATGAAAGATATGCAGACCGTAGATATTTAGTATATATAAACTCTACTTGACTCTCGTGTGAAAGGCTGGCTTCTTCAAGCATAGCAGGTAACATTACAATTGCACTTGATGTTTGCTACTCTCTGACTGAAATTTCTACTTTTTCTAAGCAGAATATGCATATGTTCATATAAAAGCTTAAAAGACAGTTGACAGGAAAATATGTGTTTCTTAGGAAAAAAAGTTCCACAGATGCTTTGTATGATTCTTTGTTATTTGGAAAACTACTACTGATATCATGGTATAGCTGATTAAATATTTCTTACTAGGAGAATATTTGTGGGAGGTCAATAGAGAAAATTTGACTTCTACTGATTGTTAAAAACAAAAGGATTAAGTTAAAAAAAATAAATGTAAGAGATCCCAGACAGCTTCCTGCCCTTTGCAATATAAGAAGCTATAGTGTAAAGATGGTATTTCTAATCAAGAAAAGAGCCGTAACCACACAGTGAATCTGCCCGCGCCTTTATCTTGGACTTCCAGAACTGTTAGAAACAAACTTCTGTTCTTTAGAACAAGGTTCTACATTCTATAAGTGATAATGAGCGTAGAGTATCCAGTCTTTGGGAACAGGAATATAGAGCTCTCTCTGCTCCACAAAAGTGCCTTGCAAAGTCTCATTAGGTTTTCCATGGCTATTCCCTAGAGTCAGCTAAAGTCATCCACCTCCTTCTCATCTCACGATACATTGTAGATTGATTCTAGCTGCCTCTGATCAGCAAACCTGGCTTGACCCTACCCCACATTTGGTAACATCAGTGACTGGACCACTGGTGTTGAGCTCTAAGGGAATGCAATGACATTTTCTCCCTTTGTTAACCTTTGTATGTTTAATTACTGTATTTTTTTTGAGATGGGGATCTCACTAGGTAGCCCAGGATGACCTTGAACTCAAAACCTTCCCACATCTACCTCCCAAGTGCTGGGACTACAGGTTGCATCATAATCCCTGGCTATCTTCATGGAGGTTTCTTTACATAAAGACATTAATCTCATTCAGGAACATTTAGCCTAAACACCTCCCAAATGTTCCATCTTGTAAAACCATCTCACTAGGGTGAGGTTTCAATGTATGAATTTGGGGGAAACATTCAGGTATAGCATGGGCTAAACTGAATCTCAGAAAGGGAAAATTTCCTTTAATAATGTTTGGAAAGAGCTTCAACCTTAAAACCTTAATGGCATTACAAGGTGGTGTTAGAATTTAACCTCTCCCAATTCCTCTAAACTCTAGCCATGACTTGTTGGCTTTTTCTAGACCATTACCTTCTTTATGTTCTCTGGCTACAATGCCCTGGTCTCCAGTCTTCACCCAGCTAATACCCACATATCAAGGCTTCATGACACATCTCAGTCTGCCTCCTCTTCCTGGTGAACTTCATAGATGCCCTGTCTCCATGGGACACTTCTGTCTTGTCAGTACATGGTACCTGGGACTGCTAAATACCTCTCTGTGCTACTACTAGTCTGTACTTCTCCTGAAGGCAAGGAAGGACCACAGCTTAACTGTGCCTGAACCCCCAATGTCTAGCACAGCTGATGGCACTGAGGAGATGCACAATGAATGCTTGGAAAGACAGTGAGGAAGGAGGCTCACAGTTCTCCCTGGGACTTAACCAGTGGTTAAAGACAGAAACTGCTTAATCAGCATTAAGAAGCTAGAGAAATATCCATCAGCTGAAATGCGAGGATCTGCAGAGAGTAGGTGTTTGGAAATGAATGCTTCAGAGTTGAACACTGGTTCCTGACCTAGCTCTATAACTTACTAGAGGTGAGACCTTGGGCAGTGACTGCTCTAGGAAACCTCAGTGTCTAGCCTGTAAGTACAGGCATCACCAGAGTGTTGACCTCATAGGCTTTTGTGGAGGATTGGCCATAAAATGCTTAGTCCAGCCAGTACCCAGTGCTCGCTCAGTGCTTGGGAAATGTGACCTATTATTATCATGAAGTAAAGAGCTGAGCTCTAGGCTTGGGTTTTGCCTGTTGTCATGCTTTCCTTCCAACTTCAGGGGCAGAGGCTCAGCAGTTCCTTCTGCATGCCAGCCCTGTTGGGAAGGAGACCAAACAGGCACTGTGCCCATCACTTCAGCTGGATCATTCAGTGTCTGCCTTCCTCACAGTATGAAACATGCCTTTCTGTGAGCTCAATGGGAACCTTCAGGATGCTGTCATAGTAATGACCAGTTCCTTGGAATCCTGCAAGCTGTTGATGAGCTGCAGAAACACATTCAAGACCTACTTTTCCCACAAAGAATATTCAAATGTTTTTGGTTCCATTGGCTTTCAAGGAAGGTCTGTGTGAGAGGGCAGTTTTTAAGCACTGACCCAGATCTTGGGTCTTTTTTGGTACATGTCACATACAAGTTATAATCTGAGAAACATCCATGTATTGAAGGGAGGAGATGCACAGCACTAACACTACAGCATATATAGTTACCAAGTTGTCAAATTTCAATTTGGATATCTCTGTCTGTCTGTCTCTCAAGTTTTAACTTCTAGTTACAGAGTTAAGGAGCTTACAAATTAAGTCATACGTTTACTACTTAGATCATCCTTCTCCATCCTCAAAGTGAATGCTTTTGCAGTGTCTCCTGCTGCTGCCATAAAGGTTATCTGGATCCTCAGAACAAAAAAGTCTGCATATGGCAAGCAGTGGCCCTTTAAATCTACGCAGAGTATTATCCTTTGGGAAACGGTGACCACCTTAGAGGATCTGAATCCCGAGGCCAATGATCTCCCTATAACTTGCTGGTAGCAGAGAAAGGAGACATGACATCTGAAATCTGTTCCTTTTTGAGGTCTATGATAATGACAATGATTAATGTGCTCTGAAAGCCACTGTGGGCAAGTATCCAGAGAGGGTTCTGAAGATTCCAACTGAACCCGTTGCTAAGGAGTAGAGGAGGCAGTATTCATCTATGAGAGAAACAGCCACTGAAAACAAGGGATCTCTGCCATTCATGGTTGCTTCCTGTCTCTCCATTGGCCTTCTTATGCTGATCACTGCAGACCCACCAATGTCAAAGGGCACATAGCAAGTTCAGGCCACAAGATTGAGGGTTAATGTTGCTGAGAAGGATGGGGAGCAAAATTGAGAAACAAGCAAGCAGGATCTCAGGATGTACTTTACAATTATCTGCTGGGTATGTTTCTGCTCAGACTTCCCACGATAGTGAATACACATCTCACAGACAGCAGCTGGAATAATAAGCCATCCAGAACATTGTGTGTGCATCTCCTTTCAGTTCCAATACATAGCAGTTTGCTGTCTTAGAATATCTAGGCTTCCCCAGATTAGAGGTTCTAGCACTTCTCTCAGTGGTACTTGTCCTCATTCTCAGTACTTTTCTATCAGAAGTCTTGTTGTATCTGGCTTTATACCCATCAAACCTTTTCCAGATGCCTTTCTTTATTCAAATTTCTAAATAGTTGGTTGTCTTGAAATGTCAGTTTTCCAGCAAATTCAAGAATAGCTATGAACTTGCAATTCATCCAACTATTTTGTTGTTTTTGTAAGGGTAAGACTGAAGTTATTTACAGATTTCTACACTCTGAGCAGAAACTGAAAGTTTCTCTAATCCTCCTATAAGGCGTAGTCCATAATTTTCTTCTTCAAGAAATTCTCCCAGGCCAAGTCTCTAGGTGACTCACTTTCATTTACTATATCACTTGTATTCTCATTTTATTTCTTTAATACTGTATGCCATGCTTTTCCCTATGCCTTATTTTTATCGTGTAGTATGAATTGAACTTTTACTATGTGCAAGGTCATGGAGACCATTGTGGTTTGCATGTGAAATGTCCCCCACAGGCTTCTGTGTTGAATGTCTGGGCCCAGCTGGTGGTGCAATTTTTCAGGGGCTCTGGGAACTTTAGGAGGTAAAGGCTGACTGGAGGAGATAGATCTGAGGGGCCTATATCTTGACCTTGGAACTTCCTGTCTTTGCTTGCTTCCTGTCCACCACGAAGTGCACAGCATCCCCCTCCACATGTTCCCATCGCTACAATGCTCTGCCTCAACATGGCTTAGAAACAGGAAGCCATATAACCAAGGAGTGAACTCTCTGAAATTGTGAGCTAAAGTAAATGATTTCTTGCCTTAAGTTGCTTATGGTGAGCATGTTGGTGATAGTGATGCTAAAATTATACAGAGATAAAATGGCATAGCTTTGGCCTTCACGAAGCTAGAGAAGACCAAGAGATAAAGAAATACTTAAAATGGCTTCCACCACATAGGTTGGGGATTGTGAAATCAAGAAAGGTTTTCACAGTGTGTCAAATATATCAGTAATGTCTTATTCTACTTTATCCATATGGATGATTATTTTATTATTTAAATTATACATATGCCCTTACATCTTTGAGTTCGTTTGACATTTAAAAATTGAGGATGTATTTCAGTGGTAGAGCATTTTCCTAGCATGTGCAAGGTCTTGGGTTCAATCTCCAGTACTGCTCCTAATGAAAAGTAAATCTTAGAGCTATACTTTAAGTAGTTATACTTCAGAAGTCAACAATATATACATATAGAAAGAATGAAAAAAGTCAAATGGGTACTTAAGACTTGTAATAAAATTTCTCCAACTCCATCTTACATAGATTATTTTAAGTTCTGTGTCTCAAGTAGCTTATATGGAAGTGAAGTTGGTTAGAGAACTTAAGACGTGGGTTTGATGACAAACACTCTGCTGTTAAGGATCCATATACAAATTTGAATGAATTTGTTTCATGATGTTAAGAAAAAGAACATAATAAAACAACATGATAAATGCTATCAAGGGAGTATTTACAGGTTGCTATAGAAACACAAAGGAAGAAGGTTTCCTAAAATAAAGATTTTGATTTTCAAGTACAGCCTTAAAGTGGGAGTAGACATTGTCCAAGGGTAAAAGGCATGCAAATGAGTATCTTCTACAAAAGTATAAGAGTATGAATTATATTTTACCCTTGGGGAACCTCTAGCATTCAAAAAGAAACACCATAAAGAAACCCTGAGGGTCATACTAAACTCCTCATTTCCCTCAAGAACTAACAGAGGTGGTGGAGGATTTTAAGCAGCTAGGTGACAAGACTATACAAAGCAACCATGAAACGTGTCATAATGGACTGAAAGGAGAAGCAAAGAAAGGGAAAGTAGTAGTTATCATATGAATGTCAGCACGAAGTAATCTGAGTGAGGACTAAAAGCCAAAACAGTAAAAGCAAAGAGAGGAGGGCATCCTACAGAGATAGCTAGAAGTAAGTATGGTGAGAGACTTGTTATTGATTAGCCATGGAAATAAGTGAAAGAGGCGGTCTGTCATGACTGAAGTTTTTGACCCAGGGTCCTCAGGAGGCAGTGCTGCCAAGTACTGAGGATAGGGAAGGTAGGGAAGAAGCAAAATTCAGTCTTGGATATGCTGCATTGAATTATGCACAGAACATTTCAGCATTTCACCATCAGGTCAACTGAAATACAGGTTTGGGGTTCCCACAGATAAAGAGGAGATCCAAGAGAGAAATACCGACATCAAATACAGTGAAAGCAGGTTATACTGTGGGGGAGGGACATACAAAGCAATAAAGAAATAATTTTATAAATGTGTTAGAAACAATCACATGAAAGAAAAAAAAATTGAATATACATATCTTAGGGTTCATTTTCCTAACATCACCTTATCTGACCTTTTCTGCTTGACTCAGACATATACTAGATATTGCAAATAAGGGAAACCACAACTTGGGTGCAGGAGTGGGGGTAGCGGGGAGGATTGGGTGGAGGGGCGGGGGGGGGGGGTAGGATGGGAAGGGATGGGAAGGGGAAACTAAGGAGGAGGCTACAATGCTTGATAAGAAATGTACTCATTATCTTGCCCATGTAATTGTAACCCCTCTGTACAGTATTTTCACAATAAAAAATAAAAATAACCAAAAAAAGAGAGAAATCAAGAATGACAGCACAAAGTCCAAAGGGAGAAACAGCTGATCTATGGCAAGGCAAGAACTTCTTACTTTTGGGGCAACAGACTATCACATTGCTCAAGTAGAGTGATAATGTTGCTTATTTCAGCTTTATTGACCAACGCTGTTTAAAAAGTATCACTATTAAGTGGAACTTCTGCTTCTCATTCCATGCATTTCTTTATATTTTGGTTAACACTGCACCATCTTCCTACTAAATATAACATCAAAACACCAGTGGTTCTTTTCAGAAGTCAAAGAGATAAAAAGAAAATCAAAAAGATTCACAGGAATATCTACACGTACCACTGATAAACTCAGTAATAATTAAAAGAAAAGGTAAGACTTTTTTTCTTGGCATTAAATGCCAAATACTTTTTTAGGTTAGTTTTGCACCAACTGTAGACATGGTGGCTCCTTTCTGCAGTAACTAGGAAGAGAATAACACTGAAGACTTCTGGGAGCTCCCTGCCTCCTCCCCATCCCTCTCCCCTCCCCACTTCCACCCCCAACTTGCATTCAGTGAAGAATAAAGAATAGACGGTGTGGATATTGTCATGTTTCCGTCTTTCTGTTCAGTGTCTGGAGTTCCAATGGTAATGGTATCCTCCTCGAGGATTTAACAGTGAGTCTAAAGAGTCTAAAGCTGTGGTGAATGGTATCAACACTGGAGCATGACTTTTGTTACTGTGTTCTTCATAAGAAACCATCAAACACTTAAAAAATTCATGTAACAATCTGCAGTAAGAAAACTCATAGTTCTTGCTATATAAATCATTTACAACTGTACCTTTCACTGGAACATCCCAAGTGAAATAAATATTACTATGATATATCCATTTCTGAAGATGAGAAAATAGGAGTACAGAAGTGTAGTCATCAGACTACACCTGGAGCAAGTAGCATTGTTGAGAGACAGTCCTTTCTTCTTTCTCATTCATCACACCATCTCCTGTATGGAACCAACACATTGGGTTTGTGGGATGATGGTAGCCTCTTTGCATACTTGTCTATTTGGTGGGATAGAAAAAAGTAGGCAGTACAGCATGAAAATGATACAGTGGGTCCCAGTTTCCTACTCTACCGGTGACGGACAGTTTCTGCTTAGGCCTAGTGGCTTGGCCCTCATTAAGGAAAAGAGGAACTTCTTTGGGATAAGGAAGGGTTTTATGAAATGTAAGGTTTTGTCTTAACTGGTTTCTTTTCAAGATGGAATTAAGATTCACCTCAGACTGTTCAAGAAAGGTGGGGGAGTGGGGGTATTTTGAGATTACTTGTGCTGCCTTATTTCAAAGTCATTTCATGTAAATTCGTCTTACCCTATTCAAGCTAGCTGATCCCAAGCAACCTGTGAACCTGAGCTCAACCAATCTGAGCAGAGGGACCTTCTATGTTAGGGATAGACAGAGGAGCAGCCTGCTTACTTGCTATGCTTGCTTGCCAGATTTTAATTTTACATTGCTCAGACAATTCTTTATTTTTGTACCTATTGTGGTGGTTCTTGCAGAGCATATGCGTAACACCTATTGCACAGGAACCCCAGACAGAGATGTAGGACACAACTTTGCAGAGTAGATGACAATCTAGTTATCAAAAGACTTGTGGCCTTCACATTGTAAAAGGAAACATCTTCTCATACCTAAGGAATCATGAGAAGACTGTGAATGGGGCACAACACACCTATTTGGGCGTAAGTGTACCTCCAAGGCTGTTTGCGATCATTTCCAATGGCTCCATCATTATTTATTTGAGGCCTGGGATGAAGAGTCCCCAGTATACATTCCAGCATCGTCACCTGCATTCACTGCAGATGCCACTCAGTATTTTGGACATACTTGCTGATGGGAGTACAAATGGTACATCCCTCTCTATGAAGCATCTAAGTGGGCTACTCAAGCATCCCTGTTTAAGGTTGATGATCTGAGCTACTTGGTGCTGTGTATCAGCAGTATGAGATCTGACCTGGCCCGACTCCAAGCCCTGTCACTCTTTAGGTGAGTTACTTAGTCAAGCTTTTCCAAGTGTTCAGGTTTCTCATTTATCCATAATGTAAAGTGAGATACTACATTGTAGCATGGATTGCTGAAAGGAGTAATGTGAGACAATAAGTATGAATCCTTAGCTCACAATAAACAGTAAATATCCACCTTGTTACTGAAACTACCTAAAGCCCAATGTAAAAGGAAGAGTAAGTGATTTTGAAGAGACAGGTAAGAGTGCACTTAATATTAATGTTAAAATTGACAATCAGATAAACTTAGTAAAAAATGAACTGGGTTTTCATCGATAACTCTTAAGTTTTTATTATATACTCTCTCCTTTAAGCAATCCTTTACTTGTAGAAAAGGAGTCTTGAGAACAACTCACATTTGGAAGACAAATTGTTTGACTTACCCTTATGGCTTTTAAAGAAGTGATTTATCTCGATTAGTATAAATAAATGAAGCTAAAAATGTGATAATCAACCCAATAGGAAATCCTTACTTGGAAAGATTTTATGACAAATACTTGGGAAGTAATTGGTCACTTTAATATCAAGGAAAGTAAAAGAAAGAAGACAGCCAACCCAAGGGCATGTTGCTTGGCTAAGAAAATAATACTGGGACCTATCCAAGGAGGAGTTGCCAACAGCCTTCCTGGCCTGGTTTTGGACTGTAAAGGATATTTTTATGCCTTTTTTGTATTATAATGAGAGCATGCTGAGAGTGGTAGGTAAGGAGGTTCAACCCAAGTTCTATATTTTTGGAACATTCTTTGATAAAGAAACTGAGATCCTAAAATAAAATAATTTCACAAAAAAGTTCACTGACTCTGAGCTAAAAATCATTCATGGAAAAAACAGTGCTTAAATCACACAAGTAATACAATATAATGATACAATATATGTATTCTATGGTCAGAAATACATAGATAAATATTCTTGAGCAATTTTGGCTCTCAGAATAATTTTTTTCTTTTTTTAAAATTTATTTATTTATTTATTTTATTTTATTTGTGAACATATTATACAGAGGGGTTACAATTACATGGGCAGGATAATGCGTACATTTCTTACCAAGCATTGCAGCCTCCTCCTTTGTTTACCCTTCACATCCCTTCCCAGCCTCCTCCCCCCCCAGTCCCAATCCTCCCCCCCCCCCCCCCCCCCCCCCCCCCGCCTCCCGCACAGACGTTGTAAAGCTCGTTTTGGACATGACAACTTGTACTTCTCATTGTTGCAACAGATCCACCTGTATCCTTAAACGACTTGTTTTTCCCCATCTCCTCCACAAGTTATACTGACATCAAATAAAGTGAAAGCAGGGGTTATACTGTGGGGGAGGAACATACAAAGCAACAAAGAAATAATCTTATAAATGCGTTAGAAACACATGCATGAAAGAAAAAAACATTAAAATACATATCTAAGGGTTCATTTTCCTAACATCACATTATCTGACCTCCCCCAACAACAAATCCTCAAAGAAACAACTGCCCAATAAACAAGTGGGCGAAAGACTTAAAGAGAAACTTCTCTGAAGAAGAAAGAAGGATGGCCAATAGACACATGAAGAAATGCTCAACATCCCTAGCCATAAAAGAAATGCAAATCAAAACAACATTGAGATACCACCTCACTCCAGTTAGAATGGCAAAAATCAAGAACTCTAACAACAACAGATGCTGGAGGGGATGTGGACAGAAGGGAACCTTACTGCATTGTTGGTGGGAATGTAAACTTGTTCAACCACTTTGGAAAGCAGTATGGAGGTTCCTCAAAAGACTCCACATAGAACTCCCCTATGACCCAGCAATCCCACTTTTGGGCATTTACCCAAATGTTTACAAACAAGACCACACTAAAGCTATCAGCACAACTATGTTTATTGCAGCATTATTTACCATAGCTAAGATCTGGAACCAACCCAGATGCCCCTCAGTAGATGAATGGATCAAGAAAATGTGGTATATATACACAATGGAATTCTATGCCTCCATCAGAAAGAATGACATTGCCCCATTTGTTAGGAAATGGAAAGACTTGGAAAAAATTATATTAAGCGAAGTAAGCCAGGCCCAAAGAAACATAGGCCATGGTTTCCCTTATTTGCAATATCTAGTATATGTATGAGAATAATTGTTTTCAATAGACTTCTGGTGTTGATTGCCATGAAATGTTTAAGATTTAGGCTTTATTGGAAAGCAGTCTGGAGGGTCCTCAGAAAGCTAAATATTGACCTCCCTTATGACCCAGTCATACCACTTCTAGGCATCTATCCTGAACAACAGGAACCAGTATATAAGGACACATGCACCTCCATGTTTATTGCAGCACTGTTCACAATAGCCAGGATATGGAAACAACCCAGATGTCCCACCACAGATGAATGGATCCAAAAAAATTGTGGTATCTATACACAATGGAATATTATGCACCCATTAGAATGGACAAAATAATGGCATTTGCAGGGAAATGGATGGAGCTAAGAGAAATCATGCTGAGCGAGGTAAGCCAAATGCAAAGAGATAAACGGCACGTGGTCTCCCTGATAAGTGGATGTTAAAACCAAAATGTAAGTGATACGACAAAATTAACAGGACTTAAGAAACAAAGGACTTCCACTCATCTGGTCAAATCACTACTAAATAACCCCCATGCTACTGATCACATATATGTTGTATCTGTGTACACCAGAGGACGACACAGAACTAGAGGGAATCAGGGAAAAACATACAACAGCGGGACCCATCAGCTGCACTGGACATTGACCAAAATGAACTAAGCCACTCAATGGCAGTGATGGGAGGAAGGGAACAGTGGGAAAGAGGGAACAGTTGATGCAAAACAAAAGAAATGTACATATCACCCAATGTGGAAGAAATAACTGTATCGCAAAGCTCATAGAACTCATAAATGTTATAGACCATGATAGACAATTTGCTCCATGAAAGTTAGAATGTGCTTGTGACTTTAACTAAGCTTCACTATCCCACAATACTGTGAAATTTGGGAAATTAGGTAACCACTTAATCACAATAAAAAATTTGAAAAAATTAAAAAAAGATGATGTTAAGCAAAATGAACCCCAAAATAGGGACACAAGAGATTTTTATCTTTGTTGCTCTTGTTTTTAATGTCCTTATAATGTACTATGTGATTTTTTTGTTTCTTTTGTATGTTCTTCCCCCATGATATAACCCCTGTTTTCACTGTATTTGATTCCAGTACCCTGTATCTTATATATACATTTTTCTAATTTGGGGTAGGGAAGGGAAATAACAAAATGCTGAAACAAGGATACAAGTTGACCCATTTTAACGAGATGTACAACACATGATGTTGGGCTGGAAATGTGGCTCAGTGGTAGAGTGCTTGCCTTGCATGCATGAAGCCCTGGGTTTGATTCTTTAATACCACACACACACAGAAAAAGCTGGAAGTGGTGTTGTGGCTAAAGTGGTAGAGTGCTAGCCTTGAGCAACGGAAGCTCAGGGACAGTGTCCAAGCCCTGAGTTCAAGGACAGGATCCACCAAAAAAAAAAAAAAGACAAGATGTTGAAAACAAACTTGGGGGAGGAGTTGGGGAGAGAAGGGATGGTAGGAGAAAAACAAAAGAGGGGATAACAGTGCTGGATAGAAAATGTACTCATTACCTTATTCATGTAACTATAACCCCTCTGTATAGTATCTTTACAATAAAAAATATATATTAAAAAAAGATTTAGGCTTTAAAAAATACAGAGTATGCTCACTTCTAAAGCATTTACAGGGGGCCAGGCATGAGTGTATATGGTTGTTATCCTAGCTTCCCATCTCCCAGGGAGGTGGAGATAGGAGAATCATGGTCTAAGGCCAGCCAGGTAAAAACCGAAGCCCTATCTGAAAAACAAGTAAAAGCTAAAGGACTGAGGTGTGGCTCAAGAGGCAGAGTGCTTTCTCAGGAGCCCGAGTTCAATCCCCAGTACTAAAAAAAAATTATAATTCACTTTAGAAAATACACAATTAAAATATGAGTAACAGTCTGGAAATTAGAGGACCATCTCTTATAGATGCCTATGCAAGCATCTATATAATCATATCACTGTTGGTTAGGCACTGGGACTATAATGATGGATAAAATAGAGTCCTTCTCCTAAGGAGCCTTCCGTTATAGTTCAGGAAAAAAAACTTTGTTTTGAGTGGTTTGCATTGAAGGGCTTCTCAGATATCTTTATCTTTTGCAGTCTAGGTCTCAAGTATAAGGTATGTTTTAAAGCAGTAGAAGCCATGCAAGCTAGGATGCTGGAGGATGGAATTTTTCCTGCACAACTGGTATGAGCCTAGCTGGTAAGAGGTTTCCTGAAAGTGATTTTGAAATACTATGTTTAAGAGTTTAAAGAAGAATTAAATTTTCACTCTCAGAACAGTTCTGAAAAGAAAAAAAATGAAGGGTTTTGTTAGGCTCAGGTGGCCCACAACTATAACCTTAGGTACTCTGGAGACTGAGATCTGAATCACAGTTTGAAGCCAGTTGGGGCAGAAAAGTCTGTGGGACTCTTATCTCTATTTAACCACACAAAAGCCAGAGGTGGAGCTGTGGCTTAAGTGATAGAGCCCAGCCTTGAGTGAATAAAGCTAAAAGACAGCACCCAGGTTCTTAGTTCAAGACCCAGTACCAACACACACACACACACACACACACACACACACACACACATACACACACAGAGAAGAGTAATAACATGGATAAACAAAATGTTTTTACATCTGTATAATGCTAAAAACTTAGCAAGTGAAACATAGAAGCATCAAAGAATGATTAAGCAAGTTATGCAGGGCAGCTGCTGTATTTACATAGAATTTTTAATTGATCAAGGCTTATGTTGAAATTAGTAATCACAGACTAGGAACTCAGCTAAATTTATAAGATACATTTATCTCCTATTCACAAGTACACTATTGTTTTTATTTTATTTGGAAAGAAAATCAAAATGTTTGGAAATTGTAACCTAAGATTTTTGTCCAGTGACATTCAGGTATCAGACCTCAGTAAGTCCCTTTACTTCGTGTTATTTCTGCATGAGTCATTTTGAGGCCTTCCATATCTAAAGTGATTTGAAAGCTACTTTGTCATGATTGACAAGAAAATAGAGTTTAGAAACTCATTCTGAAATCGGTATTTTGATATAAATGACATGAATTACAAATGACTAAGAGTCACACTTCAGTTTTAGAATATTAAATATAGAGATGTAACCACTGCCTATTTGTTATGTCATTTTAAAAAATCCCCAGAGGATTAAAATTTTGTAATAATTTTTCTCATCCAAAAGGTGAGGGTGTTATGTGGGAAGTCTTTGAATATCTAAATTTTGATGGGTAAGTGCTTATAAAAATTCTATCATGATTAAGTTGTATTCCTGAAACTTTATAACTGTTATAGTGAAAGAAAAAACTGCCAGGTATATCTCTTTGCAGGGTGCAATGTTAGCTTTCAGAATTTTAGAGAGCACCTCTCTCAAATTCACCGTAAAACTACAGGGCAGATATACTTCTAGTTTAAATCTAGTGGTAATATTCAAGGTCTGGTAAGCATTATCAGCTGAAATGGCATGATGAGTTTGAGGTATCATATGAAATAGCTTATCAAAGGTGAGTATGTGGCTTGATGCATATGCTCATTCATAAAAGGATTAGGATTGAGAACCACATAGGATTTAGTGGTAGCCATTGAGCAAGCTGGTGTCTCTTCTTTCGTGCACCTCTTTCTACTCCCTCTCCCATCATCTGACAAACCAATATGGCTGAGATAGAGAACTTTACTAAGTTGAAATGGAATAAATGCAAGGGAAAACTCCCCTGCCTTCAAAAGAATCAACTGAACAAGAGAAGCAGGGGACAAATCACTATGAGGTTGGTGCCACTGAGGTGTACTATCCCTTCACAAGCCTTATCTTCTTATTTTACTGCTTTTCCCTGTTCAGCTTTGTAAGATCAAAGAGGTCAGATAAAGTGTATGAGGTGATGTTTCCCATTACACATCTGAATTGAGAACTACTGATGAGGAAGGCTGGCCTGTCTCTCCTCTGTGCCTGGCAGGGAAGCAAAGAACTTGCACATTGGAAAAGGAAAAAAAGTTGAAGGAGGAAGGTAACATCTAGAGGAAGGTAAAATCCAAGCTGGATCTAAGTTGAGAAATACAGTTTAATCAGAGTGTCATTGTTTTTGTTCAAATGATTTTCTTTTAATGTACAATTAAAAATATGAATAAAAGCTGGGTGCTAGTGGCTCATGCCTGTAATCCTAGCTACTCAGGAGGCTGTGATCTGAGGACCAGGCTGAGATCTGAGGATCACGGTTCAAAGCCAGCCCAGGCAGGAAAGTCCATGAGACTCTTATCTCCAATAAACCACCAGAAAACCAGAAGTCACACTGTGGCTCAAGTGGTAGAACACTAGCCTTGAGCTGAAGAGCTGAGGGACAGTGCCCAGGCCCAGAGTTCAAGCCCCACAACTGACAAAAACAACACCACCAACAACAAAAAGAATAAAGTTTAAAAACCTAAATAAAAATAAAGGTGATAGGTAACAGTCAATGATACAACAACCTACAGTTAAAATTTCACTTTTTAAAAATATGCAGTATTTCAGAAATGGTAGGGCAAATGGTGAACTAATTCAGCAGCAAAACCCACTAGTCACTGTTGGAAATGACCCATATAACTTTGGAAGAGGGAAGTCAGGAAAAACTGGGAGAGAATGAGGGAAAGTATGACAATGTTCAAAAGGAAATGGACTCATTACTCATATAACTGTAACCTCTCTGTACATCACTTTTCCAATAAAAATTTAAAAATACAATATTTATACCAAAAATTTAATACTATTACTAACTTCAAGACTGAATTTTATTTAAAATTAGAAGAGATTTTATTAAAAATAAGAATGAAAGACCAAATTTGAAACAGATAAAAAAAATGTAAAGTCTCTGATGAGCTCATGCCTGATGGAGGTGTCTCCACTGTTAATTTCCAGGGGACTCAAGCAGCCTGAATAGTACTACTCAAACCATACAGTCCTGCCATCGCAATCCTCTTCCTCCTCTCACAATGGATCTTTTTAAGGGGTGTTAATACGAATCAGAAGTAGTGGGGTGCTGGTGCTTCACACCTGTAATCCTAGCTACTCAGGTGGCTAAAATCTGATGCTTGGGGTCAGAAGCCAGCCCCAGCAAAAAAAGTCCAGGAGACTCTTACCTCCAATTAACCAGCAAAAAGCCTAAAGTAAAAGTGTGGCTCAAGTAGTGGAGCACCATCCTTAAGTGAAAAAGCTAAGGGTCAGTATCCAGACCCTGAGTTCAAGGGCCAAACTGGTATAAATACACACATATCCAGACTCACAGTTTAAGTCCCAAACTGGAACACACCACACACACACACACACACACACACACACACACACACACACACACACACACGAGAGAGAGAGAGAGAGAGAGAGAGAGAGAGAGAGAGAGAGAGAGAGAGAGAGATTGAGAGAGAGGAGAAAGAATAATCACACGTTACTAACTACAAATTCCTTCCCTCGACTGTTCAAGTTGTACACTAAATATGGACTGGAGATGTTCATTTATTAAACATTTACAAGTGCCTACCATGAGTTATTTTTTCAATGATCCTATGAAGGATCATTAAATACTTACTATTGAATAACTTCCATGGAAAAGGAGTTATTCAGTGTTTTGTAGAGAAGCAAAGTGACTCCATGGAGAATTAAGAGTGACATGGCAGGTGAGGCAGAGATCAGAACATCTGAACATAAAGCAGTCTGACTTAGACACACATGGCTTTTGTACCCTATATGCAAGTGGATTATGAAATGCTGCAGGGCAGGTGACAGTGACAATAAAATGAGCCAGATAAGGGGACCTCAGCCATGAAGGATTGTCATCAAGATTGAAAGTCCCAGTGAGTGCATTTCCAAACTTGTTGCTTCTACTGGCTCCTTCATAGCCAACTTAGCAAACAGAAGAATGGAGATTGACTGTGCCCGGCTGGATATCTATAGACTTTAGGGGAATGGGAACACTATACCTGCTCCTTCCTTCTCAGAAAATAGACTAGGTAGCTAGCTCCCAGAGAAGCTGGAACTGTTTCTTTAAAGTTCTTGGAGGACTCCAAGTGATGTCGCGCTGGGTTTCTGGTCATGTGAGAACAAGTTAGGAAGAAAAGCACATTATTATGAATCAGAGCTGAAGCAGAATTCTGCCTTCCAGACAGAGGCCCCAGCACTGTGGGAAGACATGTGAATGGAAAGAGAGCGTGGTGTGCACAGTTTTCCAGGCCCACATCCTCTCTGCTCAGCATGGGCTGGAGCCAGCAAGAAATGAGATGCGACATGCAGCCATACACCAAAGATTTAAGAATAGGAAAGTAGAACTGGAGACAAAACAAAATGAAATATCTTTCTTCCCCCATCACCACCACCACCACTAACAACAACAACTCTCAGAAAGGAGCTGTAGAGCAAACTATGGCACTGAAGATTACCTTAGGATAGTAAGGGAGTAGAATCTGGAAGTACTGGAAGGATGGAAGAAGGACTGGGCTGTTTTGAAGCAATGGTCCTGAGAGGAGAGGTCAAGGAGCCTGGCTGACAAGGATCTGGCCTTGGCTCTGGCAGCTTAAGCTGGACAAGGCTGGGCCAAGGAAGGCCACGGTGATGTACAATATTCCTCTCTTTCCTTTTTCTCAGGTTTTTTAGTGCAAGAGACTGTACTCAATGTGAGAGTAACCAAGAGGAGGAATGCTCCTTGTAATTCGGTCCCATTCCTAGTCATTAAAAACCATTATTCACAGTTGCACACAAATTATTGGAAATGAAATTGTGATCCAAATTCTCTCTAAACTATCTGTAGTGTCTTCCATGTGACCAGACACTACTTTGATAGAGCCCATAAGGCTTTGAGGCTGCCTGGGACTCTTCGAGAGATAACATGGGGATGGTTGGTTAGGGGTGAAAGGCAGATTTGCTTCCTTGCAGCTTTAGGATTTAGGGCTTGATCACTCACTTTCCAGTGACATATCAGAAAAGTGTTTCAGGCAGCCAAGTTCACTGCTGGAATTCTCCGTGGGGCTGGAGGAGATGTGTGAAACAAAAGCTGTGTACCTTTGCTTGAGACAGGTGTGAAAAGGTGAGGAGCAGTAGGCTGGGACTGGAGCCCTCAGAGAGCATCTGCCTGGTGTCTTGCTCTCAGAGGGGAGCTTCCGTCATTGTCACTGTGGCCTCAGTCTGCAAGGTCACAAACCACTCTAGAGAAGCCTCTTCCAGCCAATACTGCTTGATGGTGCAGGAAGAAAGTACCTGGAAAACTTGCATGGCTTTCTCTAAGTATGCCACTGCCACACAATGGCAAAGTCAACAGCTCCCAGGGCTTTGTGGAAGTACAGTCCAGTGCTAAACTCTCAAAGCCGTCTATTTTCCTACAATCCCCATGAGTTTATCCCTAATGCTTTTTATCACGATGCTTCTTGAGACTCCATGGGTATACACTGCCTTTTTAAAAGCAATGATTACTTCTGAAATAAAATCTCTTTCCTCATGCACAAGTAAGTATGAAATTAGAGATTCTTACTGAAACAATAGTTTTATACCATTTCACATATTACACAGTATATAAATGGCAGTCTATTCCCATCATGTTTTCAGATGTACAAATAGAAGAGGATAAAATTAATTTTTTAAAATCTCATATTTAATTGATACAAGAGATAAATACTTGATAGGTGGGAGGCTAGGATGGTAACAGAGGACCCTGTTAACTAGAATGATTTGTGAAGGCCTATGACATTCCAAGGAGAACATATATGTTACCTATTTGATGAAAAAAATGTACATGTTATGTATTTGAAGAAGGAGAATGAAGGCAATATCTGTTTCATGAAAAAATTGGCTAATGTTATAATTCCTTAACATTTTCTGTAGATCTCTATATTTTAGAAGTCACTTTTGCTATAATGCGTACTCAAACAGATAAATTTGAAATGGTCTATTAGAGAGAGAACAGACTTTGAAATTAGGTAGATCTTAGTTTGAATCATGGCCTGATCACTCACAGTTTGATTTTGGAAAGGTAATTTAGTCTCCCTGGACTTCAGCAATCTTATCTGTAAAGGAAATAATACATCTTCCTTTAAACAATTTAATAAGGATGAAAATGAGCACCATCTCAACGAAGCAAACATTTGGTAGAATTGGCAATAGAACAGGTTGACAAGCAATGATGCATAACTACTTTGAAATATTAAAGGGAGCTAGATCTTAAACTAAGATAACATATATTACATGCATGTATAACTACTGAAGTGTTGTTGCATGGTTTAATCAGAAGAAAATAAAGCTTTTTATAATATAGACTCACAAGTTCTTCTGAGAACAATTAACTTTGGAAGCAAAGACCAACAGAAGGCAGTTGTAGACATCCCCATTTTTGATGAGTAACAGAGAGTACTTTGCACAGATATGGTGGCTATGTAACAATGGCAAATGCAAATGCAGATCAATGACTCCTGTTCAAGAAAAAGAAAAAAGCAGTCTTCTGCTTAGAAAATATGTAAACTAAAGAAAACTTTATTATTTATTTTTTACTGAGATAAAATAATTCATTGTATTTCCCATATATATGTAGAATGTATTTTGATCAAATTTTTACTCTTTTTTGAATCCCTCTCTATTCTTCCTCTTCACTTCTAATAGTTTGTAGTAGGTCTCATGTTAGTTTTGCTCCTCCCGCCCCGCCCCGACATATGTAAACACAACAATCAGTACTTCAATCGATGCACTGTAATCATTTTTTTCTTTCCTCACTCCTCCCCCGCAAAGTCCATTTTTAGCAATTATGCCGTATTATGTTTTCCTTAGGTCTAGATTCTGCACATGAGCATAAACATGTGATATTTATCTTTGCAAGCAAGTAAAAGCCCATTTTAACCTGAGTAATTTACCAGCATTTTAGTCCAGTGACAATCTCTTGTCATTATGACTTGACCTTACTGAAGAGTAGAGAAATCATAAACTGAAAATTCTCCACAAGTGAAAAAATACGCATTCTTTCCTGATAATTTAACTCTCAGGCATATGGTTCTTGTTCACACATTCATCCAAAGCAGAGTGTCAAAAATAAAGCATCCGAGTGCAGATAACTTGAGACTTAACGCTTCGGGACTCCAAGTGAAAAATAAAGCTTTGAACAATGATTCCTAGATTCTGTGGTCTGGATATGGTTTTAGCTTGATCCCCATACCGTCATGTAGTGGAGCTTAGGCCTCAGTACGGTGCTTGACAACCTAATTATATCCCACTCTACTCCACCTCTTAGACATTCCAAAGCAAAGTGGTAGGGAGGGAAAGAGGATAGACAGGATTCAATAGTAATAGAGGAGAGTGCTATGGAACTTCTAAGGGGTGGGTTGAATGGGAGGTAATTAGGTTATTGAGGACACTGAACCTGGAAGGAATTGATGTAATACTTGTATGATCCTGAGATCACTTGAGAATTGTTCGTTTTTTTGAAGAGGAGAGAGAGAGAGATAAGACTGAGCTGGATGTTAGTGGCTCATACATATCTGTAATCCTAGCTACTCAGGAGGCTGAGATTTCCAGGACTGAGGTTTGAAGCTAGTCTAGGTAGAAAAGCTGGTGAAATGTCTCCAAAATGACCAGCAAAAATCTAGGCTGGAGGTGTGGCTCAAGTAGTGGAACAGCAGCCCAGCAAGGAAGCTAGCACTAAGTTCAAAACTCTAGTGTTGCTAATGTGTGTGTGTGTGTGTGTGTGTGTGTGTGTGTGTGTGTGTGTGTGTGTGTGTGTGTGTGTGTAATTAAAAATTAGAGTTGAGGGTGGTGTCTTTCTGTGTCTCATTTTCACACTCCCTCTCATACACATTCCTGTCATGATTCCAACTATGTGACACAAATAGGGCAGGAGAACCCTCCCCAGAGCTACAGCCATGCTGTTTAGATACCAGGCCTCAGATATTTGGCTACAATAATGAAAAACAGATGAATATTCTTGGGTGAATATGGAATAAATATGAGCTTCACCTATAGGTAGACAAAGAACAAATTCTGAATCTGCTGCTCACTTATTCTGTGAGCAAGTAATCTGATGTTTGTAATTTGCATAGTCTTATCCATATGATAGCTAATAGTTGGTTAAAAAGATGAGCGATGCCACGCTGTGGTAGCTCATGCCTGTAGTCCTACCTACTCAGGAGGCTGAGATCTGAAGATCGTGTTTTGAAGCCAACACAGGCAGAAAAGTCCATGAGACTCTTGTCTCAATTAACTAGCAAAAAGCCAGAAGTGAAGCTGTGGCTCAAGCAAAAGGAGCTCAGGGATAGCACCTACATCCTGAGTTCAAGCCCCAGGACCAGTACACATATACTAAAAAGGTGAGTGATAATAAAGATAAGTCAAAGAAAAATAGCAATATTACACATACAAATTAATGAGAGCTTACAATGTGAGAGGCCTTGGGCCAAACATTTTATATTCATGAGTTTATTGAATCTATAGGAGTTCTCTTCAGGTAGCCTGGCTCATAGATGGATGAATGGAAGCTAAAAAAGACTAAGTAGGATGTAAACTTACCTGACTACATATAGAACTTGCTTATTCTGTCATCATTATGTGTGTAGAAGACCCAGTACTTATACAAAAAAGTCTCTGACATACATAATAAAAGATACAATGAGATCATGAACTGATTTCCATTCAATGTTTTTTGAAAACCGCGTAACTCATATGTTTTTGAAAGCAAGCAATCTCTCCTATTATAAATGCAATGTTTACATTCCTATTTAGAAATAAACAACTATAAAAAAAGGTAGAAGAAACTTCTTTTTTTTTTTGTCGGTCGTGGGGCTTGAACTCTGGGCTTAGACACTGTCCTTGTGCTCCTCAGCTCAAGGTAAGTTCTCTACCACTTGAGCCACAGTGCCACTTCTGGTTCTCTAGTGGTTTATTGGAGATAAGAGTCTCATAGACTTTCCTGCCCGGGCTGGCTTTGAAACGAGATCCTCAGATCTCAGCCTCCTGAGTAGGTAGGATTACAGGCTTGAGACACCGAGCGCCCAGGAGAAGAAACTTCTTATAAGCTTAGACCTAGGTAAGGTTCTTATAAGCTTATCACCTAGATAAGATTAGCTCTATTTCCTTTAAGATAAAATGTTTTAAATAATTTTTGTTTTTCCACATTAATACTGTATTAAATTTTGAGAACAGGATTTTTTTTCCCTCCAGTCCTGGGGCTTGAACTTTGGGCCTAGGTGCTGTCCCTGAGCTCTTTTTTGCTCAAGACTCCTGCTCTACCACTTGAGCCACAGCTCTATTTCTGGCTTTTTCTGTGATTACCTGGAGATGAGAGTCTCATGGCTTTCTTGCCTGCGCTGGCTCTGAACTGCAATCCTCAGATACCAGCCTTCTAGGATTACCGGCATAAGCCACTGATACCTGGCTGAAAACATAAACATTTCACTGTGAGAATGTACGATGATATATTGAAAAATTATCCTACCTTTGGACAATGCTTCTGCCTTTTTGGATCTTGTAACTTTATTAATAAACTCATTCAGCAAATGCTTATTGAACATCTACCATGTACAATTCACTAGTTCAGGCATTGAGCTATGGTCATGAATAAAAAGGACAAAAAGTCTCTGCCTTCATGGAGTTTACAATACAATGGGAAGAGGTAGACAACAACAAATAATATGGTGTGTTAGAAAGTATTAAATAAGGGGATTGGGGAGTGTAGGTGAAGGCTTTTGTGAGAAGGGAACATCTGAACTAAGACTTGAAGCGAATATGAAGCAAGGAAGAGCATCTGAGCATAGAGATCAACCCAGCCATGGAATTGTTCTTACGAACAGTGGAGGAAGATGGTGAGGGAAGTAGAATGAAGATGAAATGGGAGCTGAGGAGGTGAGACAGAACAAGATACTACATCACACTGAGGGCCTGGCCCACCATTGTGAAGACTTAAGTTTTACCTCTGAGTGAGACAGAAGAGAAGAGTTTATACAGGCATGACACCAGATGATTAGCTCATTATGTTCCTTGGGCTTCTGTGTGATTAGCCTGCAGGAGGACAAGGTTGGAGGCATGAAAATCAGTTGGGAGGTTGCTGCAAGAATCTAGATAAAGGACAGTGGGGCTTGAGGAAGGGTGGTGGGGCTGGAGGCTGTGAGAAGCAGTCGGATTTGAAGGAAAAGCCAATGGGATGCTTTGATATATGAAATGGTGATATGAGACCAGAAAGGAGTCAAAGATGACAAAGCTGCTGGCTCAAATTACTGTAGGACAGAGAGGTGCTATCTGCTAAAAGGGAAGAGATGAAAGTAGTTGTATAGTGGGGACATTCTCAGGTAGATCGGCTTGTACAAGTAAAGTCTGAGATGCTTGTCAGACATTAAGCAGGATTATCAACAAACAGCTGCACTTATGAGTCCAGAGTTCAAGGAAGAGGTCAAACTTAAAGATATAAATCTAGGATTCAGCTGCACATAGAGAATTATAAATATGGGGAGGGGAGGATCACTAAGCAGTGAGAAAGTTTGTGTGTGTGTGTGTGTGTGTGTGTGTGTGTGTGTGTGTGTGTGTGTGTGTGTGTGTGTGTGTGTCCTGGGGCTGGGACTCAGGCCTAGGTGCTTCCCATGAGCTTTTTCACTCAAGGTTTGTACTTTACTACTTGAGCCACAGCTCTACTTCCAGCTTTTTGGTGTTTAATTGGAGATAAGAGCTCATGAGATTTGAACCATGATCCTCAAATCTCAGCCTCCTGAATAGTTAGGATTACAGGTGTGAGCCACCATCACCTGGCTACTTCTGGCTTTTTGGTCATTAATTGGAGATAAGTCTCTTAATGGACTTTCCTGCCTAGTCTGGCTTCAAATCATAATCCTCAAATCTCAAATTCCTGGGTAGCTAGGATTATGATAGGTATGAGTCATCAGCATGTGGCTCAAACTTCCTAAATAGTTAAATACTAAAACAAATCAGAAATCTAACGTTTAAAGGTGCTTTGAGCTTAGTCCTCTAGGTTTGACTCACAGAGGGAGTTGGTAAAGCTTCTTCACTGAGGCAAATAGTTGAAGACTGTTCTGTTCCTCTCACTTCATTCTCAGTGTGCTGATCAAGTTTTTCCTGCCATCTTCTGAGGATCATGACTCAAAACCAGCCCAGGCAGGAAAACCCATGAGGCTCTTATCTCCAATTAAACACCAAAAAGGCAGGAGTAGAGGTGTGGCTCAAGTGGTAGAGGACAAGCCTTTGAGTGAGAAAGCTCAAACAAAAGTTGAAATAGCAAACATTAGCAAAAGATGGGATCTGAAGGAAGGAAAGTAAGGGCAAAGGTATCTCAGAGTCAAGCAAAGTATAGGAGGCTGAGGTGGAGCAAACTGGAACAGTCCTGGGATGGGGGCAGGGAGCAGCAGGGCGGGGGGGATGAGGCTGGATGAGGAATCTGCATTGCCTTATGGTGTTACATTAATCTTTTTTGCTTTTCTGGACATTTTTTACTTTAATATATGCTGGCACATATTAATTATGTAGGCTCTTGTCTCTTGCCCTGGACATCTTTCCAGTGAGTGAGTTTCCATTAAGTTGTAGCTTCTAAAAAGGAGGACTTCTTTTTTGTTTTGTTTTTGGTTGGTTGTGGGGCCTGACCTCTGGGCCTGGGCACTGTCCCTTAGCTCTTCAGCTCAAGGCTAGTGCTCTACCACCTGAGCCACTTCCGGCTGAGGAATTGAACCCAGGGCCTCATGCGTGCAAGGCAAGCACTCTACCACTGAGCCACCCTCCTAGCCCTTCTCTCCTAAAAAGGAGAAAGTTTATCTTGTTTATTTTTGCTGCCTGGCCCATAAGGATGACATGTATTGTGCCTGTCCCTTTCCTTCTACCAGTACTGAAACATGTCAAGCTTGACTTTCCCTGAAACAAAACTGATATGATATGAACTATCCAATACACAAACTTCTCCCCACCTTACTCCAATGACTGCTTTTTACTTCTTTCCCTTAAAAGCAGACATGTTGAGTTTTCTACATTTCTCCACCAACTCTATTTTCTCACCTCCCACTTCTCTGCCTACTCCAATCTGGCTTTTCTATTAGTCTGTCCACCAAACAAGCAATGGATGATAAAATTCATGAGCTTCTTTCCAACTGTCAAAATAAACAGGCTTTAGGCAATCTTTATTTTGTCTGCTTTCTCAGAGAAGTCTAGTCTCTTCTAGAATATATTTAATTTAGAATCACAGAATCCCAACTCTCTTTTACTTTCTCATCTCAGACCAACTTCTCTTTCCCTCCTTGACTTATCTTCCTCTACCAAATTTAAGATGTTGCTTTTATTCAGACCCTTTCTTCCTCTCTAGGCAATATTACTCAATTACAATCCATTCTTCAATGACAAAACATCCTTTGTGAATTAATGAACAAATAACTACTGCCTTCAGTGACCTGGTCTAAGGAAATTAATTTCTCCGTCCTATGCTTATTGCTTCATTTGATCTTTCCCAGTGCTGTCATGCATCTTCTGGATTTTGCTAAGCGCTACTAAATCCCATTACCTACTCTGTGTGTACCTAAGCTTTGATTCCACAATATTTATCCCCTGCTCCATTAACTCAGTTTTTGGCTTTGAGAAAAGTTGTTTCGCTCTGGACAACTTTTGATGCTGTTAATTCCTGGTAGACTTCATGGAGGGAGAGAAAACATACTAACACTGACCTGACAGTTGTTTGACATACCATGAAGCTAAATAAAGCATGGGAAGTAAAGCTAACGTGTTGTTTGGGGAGATGTTTTACAGAGCGTTTAAATAAGTTCAATACATAATTTTCCTTTTTGGAAAATATTTCATTGTTTTCCTAAAGCTATCATACTGCTGTGTTTTTGTTTATTTGTACTGAATTCTCCCATATTTCATTTGCTTGAACTGGCTGACTTACTATTATTTTAGATTTTCAAAATACACAGTTTTTAAAAATTATTTTCATTCATTTTCTTGAGATTCCTACAGAAGTCATGCTGTAATCAGACATTTTCATAGAAAATAAAAAAAGGTAAAAATAATTCTAAATTCTACTTTCTGGGCATAGCTAAAAATACAAATTTTCCAAATTAACATGTTAATTATGCAAAAATATCGCTTACTGTCTATGTTTGTTTGCATGGCAAGCAGAAAATAATCTTTTTCTATAACCTAACATAATTTTCAGGGCTCTTTGGTTTTAAAATTAATTTACGGAAGTTTTTTCTTCAGCAAAAACACTAGTTTTGATTTAATCATTATAAATGATATGAGTCTACAAGACAAATTTTTCTTTCCTTGTTTTTTGTTTCTTGGTAGGGATAGGAAATTTACTATTCAACTGGCAAATCACATTATTGTAGTTAAAATTATAATTATGTCTGAAGTAAGAAAAAATAATTCTCTGAAACATGACTCATTTTAAAATGGAAAGAGCTAAGGATAGAAAAAATTCAAAATCTGAGAACTCTCTCTAAATAATTGAGACACAGTTCTACTTGTAATAAAAAAGAGATCTTAGGCCTGTATGTTTTTTCAGTGTTTTCATGTTTCAGCTTCATCTTTGGAATCAAACTGTAAACTATTTGGGACTGGGAGCTATCTTGGGTCATTACAGGGTCTGTGATTAACTGAAACAGCTATGCCATGCAATGTTTAATAACTATGAGCTTCTTGGGCTGGGGTGTGTGTCAAGTGGTAGAATGCTTCCATTACCTAGACAATATAAGGCCCTGAGTTCAAACCCCAGCACCACCCTTAATAAATAAATGAAGTTAAAACAACAACAACAACAACAACAAAACCTGGGCCTTGTCAACTTTCCAGAGAAGGGGATCAGAACAAATAGGGACTCCACATTTGTGTGCAGCATAAGTGACTTAAAAAAATTTAACACACAGTACAATATGATTTTAATCCTCAAATCATAGGAAATATTAAGTATCATAGAAAACACTGCATATAAAACTGAAAAATGTTAATAATGATTATTTCTGCATTACAGAATAATGAATGATTTTTACCTTGGCCTTATACTGTTTTGCATTTCTCACTCCACACCTCCCCTTCACCCCCACACCCCACCTCCACACGTATCACTTGTTTTAAAAAATATGAAGCCTAACATTTTCACAGGAAAAATAACTAAAAAGAGAAGTAAACAGACCTCATTTTTCCTTCTTTGATAGAAACTTGAAAGCTGCTCATCCTTCAGGCAGCTCCCACTTGCTAGTGTTAAGGAGGATGACAGAAAATATCATAGTGTGCGTCTGCCAAGACAGATTTGTGGTTGACATTTCTTCTTAAAATGCCTCCATTAAAATAAGTCGCTGTTGGTGTTGACTTCTGATTTAGTCATTTTGGAAAGTAATGAGTAAGTAGCTTTCAGAAGCGGAATTTTTCAGGTTTCTCGTGAAACTTGATGCTTTGAATGAATATATGTTAGATATGACTGAACATTTGGCAGAAGAGAATTTATCACCAAGCACGTGCCATCTTCCTAAAAACATTTATATGATGCTCTTCAGTAATGACAGTTACTCGACAAGGGTGAGCTATTATTATTGTGATGCATGACATATTTTGACTAGTCTCATTTCTGTGTTGTGGGGCAAGGGGTATGCATTATAGACAGTAATAACTTATAGATGCATTATTTAACCACTTGAATGAGATTTGAATGTTTTAAAATGTCAACTCTAATCCTTCAGTAATCTTGCAATTTATCTCCATCCTTATTTTACTGATGAAGAGACCTTCACTTTAGACAAGCTAAAAAAATTTGCTAGGGCAATTCTACTCCTGGGCATTTATCCAATAGAACACAAACAAGGTTGCACTAAAGCTACCAGCACAACCATGTTCACTGCAGAACTGTCTACCATAGCCAAGATATGGAATAAACCAAGATGTCCCTCAATGGACATCAGAAAAAATGGTACTGTATCATTCATAAGGAAATGGAAAGACTTGGAAAAAATGATATTAAGCAAAGTAAGCCAGACCCAGAAAAACACAAGTTGCATTGTTTCCCTTATTTGTGGTAACTAGAATGTACTTATAAATCTCTAAATAAACACCCTGGATGGTAAAAGAAAACAAAACAAATCATTGGGAAATGATAAATTATACAGGTCTCTAGGCATTCACACAGAGTGAGACCAAAGGAGGATATTCTTGGATCATATAGGTGCAATAGCTTTGTTTATCTAGCCATATAAAATAATATTTATCTAAATCAACTCCAGGAAATGGAAACAAGAGGTTTTTTATTTTCTTTGTTGATATTTTAGTTTTCATTTTCTTTTGTCTCATTTGTTTGTTTGTCTGTCTTTGGGAGGGTAAGAGTGGGGCATAGAAATGGTGGGACAAAGGGTGAACAAATGCAGCAGTGATACTCTCTAGGCACTATGCTGAAAATAAACTGTACAATTTGTGGGTGGGGACTGGAGGGAAAAACTGGGAGAGAGCATGGGAAGCAGCGCCATGGATCAAAAAGAAATGTATTCTTTTTCTGACTTACTTTACCCATAACCCCTCTGTACATCACCTTTGCAATAACAATAAATAAAATTTAAAAACAGTAACAACAAAAAACAAATGAAAAACTTGCTAAGATTCAAGCCTTGATTTTTGTGACTTCAATGTCAGTCTGATCCATTCATCACACAACATTTTTCTTAACATCTTATTTATACAGTCCTGAATTGGTTAACTTTGTTAACTTGATTAAATTGAAAATAACCTGGCTGATTAATAAAAAGGACACCTGTAGAGGTGTCTGTGATGACATTTCCAGAGGTGATTAGATCATGAAGGCTCTGACCTAATAAATGGATTAATATTTTGATAGATTCATAATATAATGGTTTTATTGGAAGGAGCTGGGTGGAGGAAGAAGTCACTAGGGGCAGGTTGTTGGAGGCTGTATCTTGTCCTGATCCTTTCTCTTGCTAAGAGGGCAGCCTCTTCTTCCATGATCTCACTTCCATGATACTCTGCTCAAGTGCATTTGGCCAAACAACCATGGGAGCAAAGTAGTTGTTTCCTTCTTTATTCTGGTAGGTACTTTGTTTCAGCAGTGAGGAAAGTAGCCAATACAAGTCCATTCTAGCATTTTCGCAGTGTGGAGTTTCTCTGCATTAAGCAGGGTTTGAGTGACATGGGCATGAGCACACTATAAGATTGGGCATCCTGTGCAACATTCTTGTGGCCTACTGAAATCCTCCTCAGAGAGGAAAAACGTGGGAGGGGACAAGGCAACAAGAAGAGTGAAAGTAAGATTGAAAAAAGAAAGATGAGAGAAAAATTACCACCTGGGGGTACCTTGGAGGACTTCTATGGCTGGAGAAAGTTTAGTAACACTTCTTTCAACTGGTAAGCCATGTTAGATTTTTCTCAGTTCATCATTTCATTGGAGCTGTAGAAATCACCTTCTTGACATTAAAAAAAATCACTGGAATACAGGAATCTCTCTCTTGTCAGAAATCCAAGGTAATGGATCAGGAGGAGAAGCACATAATACATGTGGTTGCTATAGCACTAAGAATACTTCCGGCCAGTACTTAAGCAATATCATCCAAATAATAAGAATGAGGATAATGGTGTGTGAGGGGTGTTTTACTATGCTGGGTTCTACACTGAATGCCTTAAGTACCTTTTCTCACTCAGTCCTCATTGCCTGTCTATGAGGTAGGTGTTATGAGAGTAGTTTTCACATAGAAGAACTGAGGCCCTGAGAGTTTTATTAACTTGTACAAGCTGGCAAATAATCTATAAACATGATAAACACAACCTCTGTCTCCACCTTCTGAGGTTTTAATCATCTGCCTTGTTTCTGTGTTTTTCTCCTTTAACAGATGGCGCTACTTTCATTCAACTGTGTGGGCTTTGTTTATTTGCTTTTTAAAAAAGATTCTTCTCTTCCTGTTTCCAAAGCCAGGAGGTAATGTTTTCCACTATGGAAGTCAGTATAGAGGTCCCTCAAAAGTTAGAACTAGAACTTCCATATGATTCAGTCATACCGTTCTGAATGTATACCTAAAGAAATCAGTGAGTTTACTGTAAAAATACCTAAATATCCATGTTTATCAAGGAACTATTCATCATATCCTGTCTATAGAGCCTGTCTATAGTATGAGTAGTTTAAAAGTGTGGTATTTATACCACAGACTCATAAAAAGTAAGATTAAGCCAGGCACCAAGGCTCACACCTATAATCTTAGCTGCTCAGGAGGCTGAGATCTGAAGATCCAGATTCAAAGCCAGCACAGGGAGGAAAATCTGCAAGATTCTTATTTCCAGAAGTGGACCTATGGCTCAAATGGTAGAAAACCATCCTGAGCAAAAAAGCTCAGGGACAGTGTCCAGGCCCTGAGTTCAAGCCCGAGTAACTGTCATACACCCATAGAAAAAATAGGTTACTATATAAAATATCCTAAAAAAGCTTTACTCAGTCATAAAAAAGGATGAAATTATGTAATTTTTCTGGAAAATGGATAGAATTGGAAATCATCATGTTAAATGAAATAAACCATCCTACAAAGACAAGTAGTGTATGTGTACAAGTAGTGTATGGGGAAACTAATTAGACAAAAGAAATAAAGATCATGAAAATAAAGAGGGGGACTACTAGGGAGGTAGAAGGAAAAGAGAAAAGAGGGAGATGAGATGGGATGGGGCTGATAAGAAATGGCAAAGGAAAACATGAACATAATCAAAGTAATTACATACATGCATAGAACTATCACAATAAAGCCCATCTGAATACTTAGTATATGCTAGTAAGAATAAATCCTCATTTTACCCAGCAAATATTACTAAACATCTCCTATATGCTAGCCAGTTTCTTGGAGTTTGGGATATAATGGTAAAAATAACTACTTGATAGTTTCCATTACTGGGCTTTTGTTTTAGTGATGTTACCCAATGTTTCTGAAATTTGCATTATCTGAAGAACGGCAAATTAATTTCTGGGAGAGTAGAACATAAAAGAATCAAAATTTAATGTGCAATTTAAAACTTAAATTTTGAGAGATGACAGGCCTAAAGAAGAAAACATGTTTGTGGCAATAAAGGAGAGAAAATTTACAAGCTGTTTCTTAACACCAACTTCAGAGATATGAGCAAAAGTTTCCAAGCTGAAACATATTTGTTGGATTTCCTTTCTATTCTCTTTTCTGACATACATAGAAAATATACAATGCACTTACTGAGGGTCATCATATAATTGAAAATCCACTACTACTATTACTACTACTACTATACTAGTATATACTATATATAAACATATACTGAATTTAAGTTTACAGGCTCCAAGCCAGGGCTCAAAAGTAAAAATTTAAAGATGATCAGAAGAAAGTAGTGAAATTATGTGGATAGTTATTAGGACAGACTCATAAAAAGTAGGATTAAGCCAGGCACCATGGTTTACATATATAATCTTAGCTGATCAGAAGGCTGAGATCTGAAGCTCCACATTCAAAGCTGGCCCTGGGAGGAAAATCTGTGAGATTCTTATCTCCACAAGTGGAGCTGTGGCTCCAATGGTAGAGAACCATCCTTGAGCAAAAAAACTCAGAAACAGTGTCCAGGCCCTGAGTTTCAGTAATCGGCATATACCTGCAGAAAAATAGGTTACTCTATAAAAATACCCTAATTGCTATAAATGGGATCAATATGGCCACTTGTGCCCATGCTCAGTGTGACAGCCTTTCCAGTCAAGACAGAATAATGGGGTTGGTCAAGTTGGCAGGAAAAGGTAAAGTGGGGACTCTTACTAGTTTACTGCTTATACAGAGAATGCAATCTCTGTTTAAAGATGAATATCAAAAGATCACTTGAAAAAATTGAAGCATCCAGTGTTTCTTTTTCTCTCACAATTTAAATTTTGACTATCATTTCAGAGAGTATGACAGTCAATATCGATAGCTTATTGAGTTGCTTAGCCAATTTTAAGAAATTAATGAAGCCGGCACCAGTGGCTCATATCTGTAATCCTAGCTACTCAGGAGGCTGAGATCTGAGAATCGCCATTCAAAGCCAGCCTGGGCAACAAAGTCTGTGAGAGTCTTATCTCCAATAAACCACCAGAAAATCGGAAGTGGCTCTGTGGCTCAAGTGGTAGTGAGCTTGCCTTGAGCTGAAGAGTGCAGGGATAGCGCCCAGGCCCAGAGTTCAAGCCCCATGACCGACAAAAAAAAAAAAAAGAAAAAAGAAATTAAAGTGTTGTTATTGTTAATACCAAATTTCATTGTTTTAGGAATTCAAGGGGAATAGATAAAATGAATAAGTAAACCTAAATTTTCATCATCCAGCATTGTTTACATGACCTAAAGTGCTCTTCCAAGGCTTTCCAAGACCTGTTTAGTTGGACATTTCTGCTGTATTAATGATTCAGTTGTAAGGAAAATATCTTTCTGTATTTCTGCCAGAATTAGTTTGACACGAATTCCAGGAATTCTAAAGACTTGACAGAACAACTAAAAATAAACGGTTATCAAGTATATATCAAGGAATGGTGGATGTATGTGTTTAAGTGTTAAGCAGGAATTCAGAAGAGAAAAAAAACAACAATTTTAAGAATAAATTTTCAGGTTAGAAGATTTTCTTACCAAAGAAACTCACTATTTTTTATTTTTCCTTCTTCCTTCTTGATTCTAAGTTTGACAACAACTATGGAAATTATTTGAAGCAACACTCTGTGGTATTTTCTGAGAAATCTCTCATGGTTACTCACACCTTCAAATAACCTGTGAATTGGCAATGGTTAGAGGCCAAACCATGGGGAAAAGCATGGATTTTCGAAAGCCCAAGTGAAAAACATTACTAAGTATCTTATTCCATTCAAATGAATGAAGTCTACACACACAAGTTTTATACTCAGAGTGAGAAACTGAAGTCCACCACATATGTGTGAATCCAATGATCAATTCAGCCAGTATGCAATTATTTCAATTAATATGTGCTAATTCCACACATATGTTCAAACACCAACTATAGCTTATCCCTGCCAGTGTGCTACCTGTGCAGTCCCTGCCTAAGCACGTTATTTCAAAGCAGAGCCTGTTTCCTGCTATTACTTCTTTCCATTCAAGCAGTTTTTCTACATCTTCCTAAATTCAGAGGTTGTTTTATTACTTCATGGAGGGCTTTGAAAGCCCCAAACCAACATTTTTCATTTATCTTTGGATATCCCACATTAGCTAGAAACCTAAAAATAACTGCCTGCAAAGAAATTGATGAATGAGTCTCTTCTCAAGGTAATTTTGCACTGAGGTAAATTAAATGTCTCAGTAAGGGAGAAGAAAAAATCAACAAGAAATTGGAACGGTTAAGTTAAAATACTTCCATTTCGCCACTTCTTCCCTGACTGTTCATCCCTTGCTTCCATTGCTCTCTTCCAGCTATTCTTATTTCCAATCCTAAACTTACTTGATAAGGACTATGACTATTTGCTGGGAAATTTCAGGTGCGTGGGAGCAACCTTAGGCCTGTGTGCGTTGAGTTCCTCGTGCCCCATGGAAGCCATTCTGCAGAGGCCAGGTGAAGCTTAGTCCAACATGTAGTCCTGTGTCCATCCTTCTAGCATTATAGTGGTCAGATGCACTGAGGCCACTTCTCCCCATTCTCCCCTCCTGTTCTACATGGCTCCTTCAGAACCAGGTATATCTATTTATCTGTGTCCCCAAGCAGGGAAGCAGCACCTTTGGGGTTATGCCTGGGAAGTGCTTTCCAGAGGCCAGCTGGGCAAGGGGAAGGGTAACAGGGAGGGAGGTCAGAGAACAGATCAGAGCTGGAATAGGAGTGTGAGTCCAGGAGGAGCACACAGAGTTGATGGGAGTGAGTGAGGCAAGTTGGGTGCAGTTTAGGATTTATCTGAGACAAGACAGCAAGCTTTTGTCTTTAGTGGAATGAGATAAGCTTAGCAGAAACACTTTCTATAAAGAAATTGCTAAGTAATTTTAATACCTGCCTTGTAAGGTTGATGATTGAAAGTAAAAATCTGTGAAGTAGCTGGCACAGCACTGGATATAGGATGTTAGTTTTCTTCACTTCTTCTAGAACTGGGATTCTTATTTTGTAGCAACAATGGTTAGATATGTTAAAATAACTGAAAATGGAAAAGCCAGACGCTGGTGGCTCACGCCTGTAATCCTAGCTACTCAGGAGGCTGAGATCTGAGGATCATGGTTCAAAGCCAGCCCAGGCAGGAAAGTCCATGAAACTCTCCTCTCCAACTAACCACCAAAAAGCTGGCAGTGGAGTTTTGGCTCCATTGGCAGAGCACTAGCCTTGAAAAAAGAAGCTCAGGGACAGTGCCCAGAGCCTGAGTTCAAGCCCCCAAATGACAAAAAATAAAAAGAGAAGAAAAGAAAAGGTAGATATGAGATATGAAAAACCTCTGGGAAGTCAATGCCAGGTGACCATAGATAGCCTCAACTTTGCTTGATTCGAAAACAGAACTGAAATGTATTAATATGCAAATTAAATGTATATATTAAAGGAAAATGGAAGTTCTATATCAACTTAGATAGCTAGGTCTAGACAGCAGGAAAACCCTATCAGGAATCCATGAACCTGAAACCAATTAAATACTTGCTTACCTTACATCCATGCTTGCCCTAATCAAGTTTTCCTTTGTTAGAACCCCCAAATGATCTCTGGTTTGGAATTGTCCAGTTTATGAATCACTGTTTGCTCATTTTTTTTGGTGTATGTGTATGGTACTTGAATTTGAACTCTTGCTTATTAGTAAGCACTTTACTACTTGAACAATACCCTCAGTCCTTTGATTTGCTGAAGGTATTTTTCAGATGGGGTCTTAAGGCTTTGCTTGGAGCTGGCCACCACCATGATCCTTTTCTCTTTGCCTCTTGAGTAACTGGAATTACAAGTGCATACCATTATGCATGACTTTCAAATGTGTTCTTTAAAAACTTTATTGTGCTTCTGTTTACTTTCTCACTAGTCAGAAATGTCTTGGGTCACATTAACATCATGTTCTTGGTACCTTTCCTGACAGTTTTGAGTGTGGAAAGCATCACCTTTCCTTGAAAACTGTTCTGGCTCAATCAGGGATGGCTCCTATATTTGAGGACATAAACACACATGTTTGACTCTGAAGGAGCCCATACTGAGGGATGGATGAGTCCATCTAACCTACCCAATGGCAAAGCAGTAACATGGGTAAAGAATGGAGCAGAGATTATTTACCCTCATGATCTTTGGCTGGCTGGGAGTTGTGCCTGAGCCACTGCCTACCACACAACAGCGCATTTTGCCAAATATTGTTAGTCAGATAAACACAAAAATTCAGAATTTGAAGTGCATTTGTTTCTGAATGTGTGTTGCCTTCATACTATCATAGAGAAAAAAATTACAAATCATGTAGATCACTGTAAATTGGGAACCACTATGCTTCATTTTCCAGTTTCCCTTCAAGGGAAGTTCTGAGCCACCAGACTAAACTGCAAGCAGGTGAGTACAGTTTAAAGGAATACTTCTGTTTACCTAAAGAAGGAGAATAGCTGTGGCTTAGCAGCCCTTTGAGTAGAATATGGATTTAAGGATGGAAGCAGCAGCAGACATTTTGTCGTTACAAAAATACATACAAGATGATGGAAAAGAAAGATTGGAGTCTGGATTCTTGATGACACAATTTAGTGATTTAACTAGACTTTGTTATACATCTTTATTTTTATTTTGATGCAAATGAAGTAAACCTGTTTAAGCTACAGCTATTCATACATGTTCTCTTACTTTTATTTTTGTTATAATTAATTACTGTGCAGGGCTTTAATGCCTTTACAAATTGTGTAGGGCTGCTTGTCATGAACATGAATGATCCCATATATGTCTATAATGTTTGACTTAATTAACAAATTTACTAACAAATTATTTTGAAATAATTATTCATGAAAAATAATTGGTGATTCAACTAACTGCTCCCTGAATAGATTCTAATGTCACTTTACAGTGTCCTGGTTATAGAAGCATCCTGTTATCCAAAGCCTTGCTTTCTATGGTGTAGTCACCTGAAATCACTAAAATCCAAAAATAGTGCATGAAAAACTTCAGAAGCAAATCCTGAAGTTTTGAGTTGTGTGCTGAAATGTCATATCATCCCACTCCATCCTACCTTGGGCATGAATCATCCCTTTGCTATGCTAGCCATGCCACAAGCCACATCACTCCGTAGCGGTCTCAGTTATTGGATAGTTCGGGTGTCTCAGTGTTTGTGTCTTGTATTTTACTGTATAATGGCCTTAAACTGCAAGAGTGATAGTATTGGCCATCTGATAACAGTATATTGCTATAATTGTATACTTTATTATTATAGCTGTCAATCTCTTACTGAACATAAGTATAAATTAAACTTTATTGTAGGTATGTGTGTATAGGAAAGACTACGTATGGGTTCATTGTTTTTCATGGTTTCAGGTATCCACAGTTATGGAGACCACTGCTCATTACTTTTCCTTTCTATCTCTTTAATTTCTGCCTCACAGTGAACATAGTCCAAAGGGGAACTCAGAGAGCTGGGACTGGGAGTTTACATTCTACTTGTTCTGCTGTACCCACCTTTCCTCACTCCCACATCTGAATTTGGTTCCAGATGTTTGTAGAACTCATTCTATAAAGAGCTATGCCTGTGTCACCATCCAGCCAGGAACTCTTCAAATCCATTCTAGACGTGTTCTCTACTAGTGGTTTCATGCATGGCTGGTGGCTTCACCTCAGCCATGTGTTTCAGAGCCCCCTATAAGCTGGGTACCATACATCTGTTCTTCCTCATTCTTACTACACACAAGAGACCCCTGCATTTCCATCCCAACTGCTTACTAGGTACTTCTTCCCTGTTCCTGACTTCCAACCTTTCCTGCTTCCCTCTTCTCATCTGCTCAGGAGTCCCTCCCTGCTCAGATTCTCTCTGGAAGCTATTATTCTTGGTGGTGCATGTGCCCTTTCCTGGGCTGGGTTCAAGCTGTCTACATTTGTGTCCATGAAGGCTGGATGGCTTCACACACTCTCTCTATGTTCCCAACATAGAAGGTGCTACTGTCTGGTCCCTCAACAGATAGCTGTGGAAGGAAAAAAAGGAAGGAAGGAAGGAAGGAAAAAGGAAGGAAGGAATGAAGGAAGGAAGGAGGGAGGGAGGGAAGGAAGTGTTGTTTGATGAGAGGGTGCCAAGTGAAACACAGGTCCAATATAACTGTTTACATGAATGACTATAAAAAGACTGTCATCATGAGGAAGATGAATGGTGTACCTAACGGCAGACAGGAACAGTGATTTGTCTGTGGCAGAGCTAAAGCCAAGGTTTTACATCTGTCTGGTGGAACAGATTATGGTAAGCAGACAGGGGCATAGATAAATAAAAACACAAGACCAATAACTGGCTCCTGGTTGTAAAATTCCCATACTGGTTATGTGTCTCAGTCATCAATTTAATAAATTACCTCATTTATTTTGCATCTATTATCTAGTAAAATATTTGAAAAATCTTTTAAATAGAATATAGCAATAGAATTGAGCCAGTACTAGACAGGATAGCCTTTTACTCCCTACATTGCTAAAAGAAGCGGCCAAGCTTCAGGAGGGACTGCTGCTTCAGAAAGCTCAAGAACATCCAATTTCATTTGTATTCTGAAAGCTGCTGTTCGCCAGCCAGGTTCTGAGGTTGAGATATAACTAGCCAGTTCTGAGATTGAGATATAACTAGCTAGTGTCCAGGTAGCTAACTGCCATTAGAGGTGGAAGAAAGAGGGAAAATTGGCCCTATCCTCAGTGAGAGCTACTTCATAGTTCCACGCCAATTAGTCTTTTGCAGAATGAGAGAGAGAGAGAGAGAGAGAGAGAGAGAGAGAGAGAGAGAGAGAGAGAGAGAGAGAGAGAGAAGGAGAGAGAGGGAGAGAGAGGGAGAGAGAGGGAGAGAGACAGAGACAGAGACAGAGACAGAGAGAGAGGCTCTGCAGCCAGAAGTGGTGATTACTGGGAGATCAGTTTACATTGATTGCTGGCAGGCAAATTCAGGCCTCCACAGTTGGCAGCCTCATTCAACCACTTCTTTCCCTAAGACCATTTCAGAATATAAAATAATTTGGCTACAGAAAGACAGTGATTCTAACAATGAGTGACTGAAAACAGCTTGTGGCCAGATAGGCTTTTGGATTAAACATAATCAGGAGGTTTGGAAGCCAAGGTTTAAGGACTTCTGGGTCACTCAGTTACCAAAGGATGCCAGTAGACTTTGTTTAGATGGCAGAGGTAAAGGTGTAGGATTAAACAATGGAGTTATCACTAGAGGCAATTGGGACCTTGAAGGCCTGGGCATGGTGTTGTTCATGGTTCCACCATCCCAGGCTAGGAAAGAATACCCTCTACTGAAGATATGATAGCAATGAACTTTTGGACCTGTAGTGGACAGAGTACACACTGTCTAGAACCTGCCCTCTGACTTTATTTGCTGACTATGTAGATAGCCCTTCCACTCAGATCTAAAACACATGATCTCCACAGCCTCCTGCATGTTTCCTTCTGTATACAACCAAATATTTAGTACTATTCATTGGTTATCACCTTCTTCCTCACTGTGAATGGAGAAGAGAGTTCCATACAGAGCACCTTGAGTATTGAAATTAATTTATTTGACAACTGAAATCCACTCCTCCAATCTAGTAACAGGAAAAGACAGCACAGCCCATAAAATGTTCTAATATGCAGGGACTGAAAAACATATTGTTGAGTGATGAGTGGGGGGACAGAGAAATTAAAGGAGGAATCCAAGTTTCTAGAAGCCAATGAAAACAAAACACGTCCTATCACAACCTTTGGAATAAAGAAAAAGTAGTGCTAGGAGGAAATTTTTGTGCCTACATCTAAATAATAGCCTCATTAAATAAATAGCCTCATGATGCATCCCAAACTTCTACAAAAACAGGAACAGCCAAATCAAAATTAGCAGACAGAAAATAGTTGTAAAGATTAATATAAAACTAATGAAATGGATACTCAAAAATTATACAAAAATTACCGGGTGCCGGTGGCTCACACCTGCAATCCTAGCTACTCAGGAGGCTGAAATCTGAAGATCGCAGTTCAAAACCAACCTGGATAGGAAAGTCCATGAGACTCTTATTTCCAATTAACCACCAGAAAACCAGAAGTGGTGCTGTAGCTCAAGTGGTAGAGCGCTTGCCTTGAGCTGAAGAGCACAGGGACAGTGCTCAGGCCCAGAGTTCAAGCCCTATGACTGACTGAAAAAAATTGTACAAAAATTAATGAAACATAAAGTTAATTATTTAGGAAAAAAGTCAGATTGATAAATTAGGTAAATTGAAGTAAAGAGAGTCAATAACACTAGGGATTAAAAAAGATTATCATAACAAATACCAAAGAATACTAAAAGTCATGAAATAATACACTCAAACTAGAAAATCTAGAAGGAATGGATAAATTTCTAGACATAGTTTATCTACAAAAATTGATCCAAGAGAATATGAACTAATTAAACAGATCTCTAATAAGTAATGAGATTGAAGCTTTAATAAAGTCTACCAACAAAGAAAGCCTAGCACCAGAAAGATTAGCTACTAAATCCTATGATTAATAATTCTATCATTAATTAGAATAGGTAGAATAGTAATTAGAATAGAATAATTCTATTATTAAAGAAGAGTTAATACCAATACTTCTGAAATTCTTGCATGAAATAGAAAGGTAAAGAATGCTACTGAACTCATTCTAGGAAGCATTTGACATACAGGCAGACATAAAACAAAGATAGAGAAGTATGAACCAATCTTTGGTGATCATTATGCCAAATCCTTAGTAAATTTCTTGCAAATTTAATTCAACAACACATTAGAAAGATCAAGTACCATAATCAAATTAGTTTCATCCAAGGAATGCAAGGATGGTTCAACATATGAAAATGAATAAAGGTAATTCATCACATAAACAGGCCCAAGAACAAAATCACAGGATCATCTCAACTGATGCAGAAAAAGCCTCTGGAAAAATTCAACACTGTACCATGATAAAATCTCTGAAGAATCAGAAATTGAAGGAATGTACATGAATTTCATAAAGACTATATATTACAAACCTGTAGTCAACATCATATTAAATGATGAAAAACTGAAACAATTTCCCTTCAAGTCAGGAAAAAGGCAAGTGTTCATTCTCTTCACTCTTACTCAATATGGTATTAGAATTTCTAGCCAGAGTGAAGAGGCAGGAATAAGAAAAAAAGGTATTAAAAACAGGAAGGAAGAAATAAAAATGTCATTATAGGAAGATGATATGATCCTATACTTATTAGACTCTATAGACTCCACTGAAAATCTTTTATCCACTGATAAACACCTTTGAAAATGTACCAAGATATGAACTTAACACTCAATGATCAGTAACATTTCTATATACTTGAAAAACTATGTTTATTGCAGTCCTCTTCACAATACCCAAACTGTGGACAAAGTCAAGGGGCCCAACAACAGATGAATGGATTAAGAGATAGGGTACATATATACCATGGCATATTATAAAACCATAAATGAAAATTTATTACAAATAAAAATGAAATAATTACATCTGCAGAAGAATTGGAGAAAATCATGTTGAGTGATATAGATAAATTCAAAATGTCAGATAGCAATAGCATTTATGTTTTCACTCTTCTTTTGTTCTGGTGCTCAGGATTGAATTCTGGGTGTGGGTGATATCTGTGAGCTTTTTGTGCTTAAGGCTAGTGCTCTACCACTTGAGCTGCACTTCTGAATTTTTTTCTTTTCTTTTCTTTTTTTTGTCAGTCATGAGGCTTGAACTCAGGCCTTAGTGCTGTCCCTGAGCTCTTTTGCTCAAGGCTAGGGATCTACCACTTTCAGCCATAGTGCCACTTCAGGTTTCTGGTGGTTAATTGAAGATAAGAGTCTCATGGACTTTCCTGCCCAGGCTGGCTTTGAATGGTGATCCTCGGATCTCAGCCTCCTAAGTAGCTAGGATTGCAGGTATGAGCCACAAGTGCCTGGCTATTTTTTTTCCCTTTCTGGAGGCTAGCTGGAAACTTAGAGATCTTTCTACCCAGGCTGGCTGGCTTCAAACCACAGTCCTCAGATCTCAGCCTCAGCTGAGATGTTAGCCTCAGCCTCTTAGTAACTAAGATTATAGGTGTGAGCCACTGGTACCCTGCTTTGTTTTTACTCTTCTGTGGAAACTGACCTAAAAGACAAACACACACACACACATTCATGAATATGTGAAATGTACACACACACACATATATATATATATATATATATATATATATATATACACACACACACATGTATAATATGGTTCTAACTTTGGGAAGAGGATGGGAAGAAAGATGAGGATGGATAACTTTGAAATATGATACAATTATAAATATAGCATAAGGAATGTCACTGAAAGCTATGGATTAATAAGGTGTTGTGGGATGAGGGAAAAGAAAGCAATAAAGAGAGTAAGCAATAAAGAGAGTTATTCTGACCAAAATAATATATACATACACGATATACTATAGTGAAACTTCTGTGTAATTAGCACACACTAAAAAATAGAAGGATGACAATAAAGATGGGATGGGGAGCAGCAGCAGTAGTAGGATGTGCCAATGAAGAGTATGAATGTGGTTGATGTAGTTATATTTATATATATATATATATATGTTTATATATAGAGAGAGAGAGAAGGGGGAGGGAGAAAGAGCAATGAAATCTGCTGAAATGTTTTAAGAGGGGTAAGTAGGATAAGAAGGAGTGATAGAGGGGATGAGGTTGATCTGAGTATACTATATGTAAGTGTGCAACTATCTCAAGGAAAAGCTCCTTGTAGCAGTAATGTATTTTTTAAAAGCTCTACTCTTAAGCAGATCTGCCACTGCAGTTCTTAACATTAAAAATTCCTTAATGTGCATCTTGCAAATGTGTTAGCTTGAGTGTTTTCTTAATGTTGTCCACATCATTTATTTCACAGTAGCATATGAGGGCATTGCTTTACACTAATGATCAGTCAGGGCTTTGTGTATCCTATTCCACAGGTATCTGGAGTAATAAACTGCAGAATAGGACACATGCTCATTCTTAAGCTTCTTTCATATTTTGCTTGCAAATATTTTACAGAACCTTGTCATGAGAACACTGCATTGCTGTTTTGAGAGGATTTATCATTAGGAGCTGACAGTGGGGTGGCATCAATTTCCAACTTCAATTTCTAGCTTTGAAAGGAGATGTATTCACGGAGGCATTTGCTTTGCTTTCTGCCTGCTGAGTGTGAAAACCACTGATACAGAGTGGAGTGAGCTTTAGGGATGGCAAAGTTGAGTGTCAGGTTGTGTGCTTGTTTCTTTTATTTTCTTCCATATAAAAGAACAGATAATGAGACTGGCATCATAGTATTTCAGGTTTTAGAACCCACAGTAATGGCAACTTATGGAAGTAATAAGATTTGCTTTTCAATTTAGTTCTGCTCTTTTTGAGCCACCTTTATAAAGACCTGTGTAAACAGGTGCATTAGAAGGTAGCCAAAGGATGACATCCTTCTGAACTGATCAATGGTGCTTTTCCTAAGGACAACATAGTCTTACCTGTTTGGCACACAGTAGGATTTGATGTTTCCTGCCTAGAGAGATTCCTTATAATTTGCTCTTTATTCAAGTCAAGCAAACAGGAATTGATCGCATGATTTCTAGGCCCTTTCATAACCAGGTTTCATGCTGGAAAGTACTGTTTACTAAATGTTACATACTTGAGGCACTGGGAAAAAGCCAGAGGGTCATATACCTAGGTGCAAAATACACTGTTCTCACTAAAATATTCTATGGGATGCCTCTCTGGTGCTTCCTACTTATTAGCCCTTAGTAACTCCTCCTAGACACTTTCTTAGTTACTAGATTCAACAAACAGAATCAGCTATGTGGTATAACTGTGGCACATGTGGCCATGGATATTTACATAGGACATAATAGCCTTGGTGCTTACAGAAAAAGTGTTTTCAACCTGTTACAGATGGCAAATTCATCAGCCTTTTATCTATTAAGAAACAGTAACAACTTTTTTAAAAAAAGAAACAGTAACATTTTTTTGTATTAACTAGAAAAGATTTTGTTACCTTTCTTAGGTTCAAGTAGCTGCTGAATCTCTAGAGGGTTTATGTTATTAGGCTTCCTTCTTTCCTTCCTTCCTTCTTTCTTCCCTTCCTTCCTTCCTTCCTTCCCTGCTTCCTTCCCTCCTTCCTTCCTTCCCTGCTTCCTTCCCTCCTTCCTTCCCTCCTTCCTCTTTCTCTCTTTTTCTTTCTTTCTATCATCTCTGTATCTATCTCTTCTGACTGCATCACTTACTCTCACTCTCTTTCTTTTCCATCCTGCCCTATAACTGTACTAGAGAGATGGTGATGATGATCAGCTGATGGGAGTTTAGGGATAAGTGTTCTTGTAATTTAAATATGAGTGCTTTCTCCCAGAAAGCTTAAAGTTAATGAATAATTACCAAGCAGTGTATCCAAGTTAGCGTTTATGTTCCTGTTTATTTTTCCTTGGGGTTAAAAGTATTTGATGGGTGGAGAACATCATAGTTTCAGTGGTAAACTTGAACTGTCATCAAGGGGATCCTCAAATTTGAAGGAAGTGCTATGGGGCACTTTAAGAAATGGAAGCATACCTGGGGATTTGCAGGTCCAGGGTTAGTGTTGAGGAAATAACAGTGTAGCAGGACAAGGGTGTGTCTGCTAGTTGTGCTCCCCAGAACTGTTGCTAGCTGGTAATGAAAGTTCCCATTGCCAAGGCAAAAATAAAGCAAATGAAGCAGATGCTGGGAGTTTTCGTAAAAGCCAAACATTTGTTTAGAAACTTTATTTAGAATCCACTAACCATTCTTGCGTGTGTGTGTGTGTGTGTGTGTGTGTGTGTGTGTTAAAATACCCCTTTTAAAGAATAACAAGAAGAAGAAGCTGGGCACTGGTGGCTCGTGCCTATAATATTAGTCAGGAGGCTGAGATTTGAGGATCACAGTTCAAAGCCAGCCTGGGCAAGGAAAGTCTGTGAGACTCTTATCTTTAATTAACCACCAGAAAACCAGAAGTAGTGCTGTCATGCAAGTAGTAGAGTATTTGCCTTGAGCTGAAGAGCTCAAGGACAGCTCCTAGGTCCAGAGTTCGAGCCCCATGACCAAACACACACACACAAAGAAAAAGAAAAAGAAAAAAGAATGGCCTTACTTTGGAAAGGAAAAAGCCACCATCACTCTAGCCCCTTTTAGTCAAATGTTATTCTCCTTTCCCTTTCCTTTCCCTTTCCTTCCCTTCCCTTCCCTTCCCTTCCCTTCCCTTCCCTTCCCTTCCCTTCCCTTCCCTTCCCTTCCCTTTCCTTCCCTTTCCTTTTTTCTTTCCTTTCCTTTCCCTTTCCTTTCCTTTTCCTTCCCTTCCCTTCCCTTCTTTCCTTTCCTTCCTTCCTTTTTTTAGGTCCAAGAGCAGGACTGAAACTTGAAGTCAGCACCTGCCACTTTTGCTCATTGGCTAGCACTCTTCAAACTGAGCCATGCCTCCAACTCCTATTCTCTTCTATTAAGTCCTGAAATTCAGGAATAGGGGGTCTGATTATAGTCACTTGCCCATTTCTCCAGGATAACTGGTGTAAGCAGGCAAGAAATAGTCCTGATTCTAGTATTTTTTAATCTGCCTTTTTTCTGGTTGAAGAGATCCAGTTGGTAAACTTGGTTATGAATTAAGAAGCTTCTTCATATACCTTGCAACTCCTATGACTGGGTCAACTTTATAACATTAAAGGGGAAGGAATAGAGAGACAGAAATACAAACAAAATAAGTTATCATTACACACACAACGCTCTACATGCCACAATAAGCACTTGACATCCATTTCATTCCCACAAACATACTGGGTATAATTGGTGATTACACCCATTTTACAGCAAAGGACTGTGAGTCACAGAGGAGGTAGCTACTCTGCAGGTAGGTGGTGGCATCTGAACCAGTGAGTGGTATCCGAATCAGGCAGGGAGGCTGCCTGGAGCATCTTAAACACTAGCATGCTATCCACATCCTCTCATCACACCCCCTAAGCATTACAGGACAGGTGACATCCTCTGCAATTCCCAGCTTCGGGATTCACAGCTGTGAGGCATCATGAAACTTCTAAATGCCAGCAAAGCAAAGCTGAGATTCCAAGTGGAGTTTAGACTCCAAAGCCCTGGGGAAGAGGAGCACCTCAATGAAGTTTCTCAACTGCTCCAAGCAGAGTCATCATGTGATGGTCCTTAGGAAGTCGGCTTGGAGATAAATGATTTATCCAACTTGTGGACAAGGAAGGACCCCATTCTGTCACTACAGGGAATTCTGGCCCTAACATAGTGTATGACTTATATGAGAGCTCCCTGCACATTTGATGGACTTAAAAATTAATTGTCATCATCACACGTGGTAACTCATTGTTTACCGTGTTGCCCTATAGAGTACAAGCTCCTCCTTTAGCTGGAACTTGCTATGGACTTAAGAAGTCCTGTTCTCGTTGCTTGGAATATATTGGTGAACAAATAAAGATCTTCACTCTTTGTGCATTTAGCTTTGAATGCCTAGCAGAGCATCTTGGTTTTCAATGAATATTTACTTAATGAATAAATGACTCAATTAGAAGGTGAAGAAAAGGAAGAGGGAAGAAACAACAGAGAAAAATATATACTTGGGGTTGGCTCTAGCGACCAAAAGATACTTATTAAAATCTTAACAGGCTTGTGATTAGTAAAGATGATCATTTTTATTATTTGGCTCATCTTTAAGCATGACATTCTACCAAATATATTTCAGTTTCAAAACTGAAGTCAGAGCCAACCTCTGAAAGAGAACATGGGTTCCAGGATGCAGCATTTGCCTTGCTGACAGATTATTTTTTCCCCCAATTATATTCTCCAGAGCTGCCTCTGCTCACTGCTTTCTAAAAGGTGACTTTCCAAGGCAAGTTTTCTCCCAGTAATTAGAGATATTTATCTTAAAGCTCATTTGGTGTTAGCAGCGAGGTTTCAGGCTGTCATCCACATTGTTATTGACTCTTTCAATTAGAGGCAATGGCATTTCACCTCCATGCAAAATATTAGTAAATTAACAATCCTCACTCTGCATTCATTGGGGAAATCTACTCTGCTAGTGATGACGAACATGACAAGCAAGGAGTAATGAGAGACACTGGTGATACCGTTCAGCCTTGCACACATCAATAAAAACTCTGGCTCTTCACCTTGCAGTTGAGGTTTAGTCTTTTTCACAACACAATGCAAAAATCAGCATTGGTAATTGATGAGAAAAATACACAATCATTCCCAAAATAGCCACAGAAATATTTACTCTCATTTTCCTGAATCTTTCTTATTACTCACTGTCTGTTCTAAGCCAAAAAATGAACTCTAGCATTATGAACAATTTTTCAGATCAGATTTACAACTCTCTGACATGATAACTTTGACTCAATGAGCAACTGTAATGAATATTTCAAGACTGTCAAATTCAGTATTCAAATGTCATGATGGTCTCTTTCAGGTCTAAGGGCATCTTTGTCTAATGAGAGTAATTTTAACCCAGGAATTGTTAGGTCATAGAAAGTTTGTTGGATGTTGTTGCCTCAAACTTGAAAGTGGCACAAGCCACTTTCATCAGATTCTTTTGGGGACTTACAAGCCCACTAGCAAGAAGCATGGATCTTGTTGGAAGGGCCAAGGGTAGACAGGAGGCTGTGTTGAGACTTGCCATTGCCTGGCTACGGTAGAGCTCCTGTGGGTTGAGTGTTGTACTGCATAAAGGGCTTTCTTCAGATGGCCTGGGATCCTACTGTTCTCCTCTGGGATTTAGTATTTAAATTTGACATTGTGAGGAATCACATATTGAGTTCAGCCTTTGTATCTACTGTTCTAGATTCTAAGAACTGCATTAACTAGTGATCTTGGTCATCTGTCATTGAATATAATAAACTACAAAGCAGACTGAATATTTAGAAAAATGTTAACATTTTTACTCTTCCAAATAAGCAAAGAAATAACTCCTCCTAATTCAATACACTGTCACCTCTTCATGTCAAGACATTAGGAAATCAGAATCTAATATACTTCTGTAGTACATTATGATACAGAAGACTTAAGAGAATTTAACAGCACAGCAGGCCAACTGTTACTTAGAAATCTATCAATTTTGCAACATTTTCAAAGGCAGAAGCATTGTGGAACTGGACAAATAGTGCTGAAAATAATCAAAATAGTTAACTTCAACATACCTTTTTTTTTTTACTTGAGAAGTATAGACTTCTAGACAAGGTTAAATATTTTTATCTGTCATAAAAATCAACTAAAATAAAATAAAATATGTAAAAAGAAACATAATGGCTAAATAAAGACAAGTCAGAGCTAGGCGCCGGTGGCTCACGCCTATAATCCTAGCTACTTAGGAGACTGAGATCTGAAGATCGCGGTTCAAAGTCAGCCCGGGCAGAACTCTGTGAAACTCTTATCTCCAATAAACCACCAGAAAACCAGAAGTGGCGATGTAGCTCAAGTAGTAGAGCGCTAGCCTTGAACTGAAGAGCTGAGGGACAGTGCCCAGGCCCAGAGTTCAAGCCCCACAACCTACCAAAAAAACAAACAAAAAAGTCAGGGCAAATGATTGATTTAAAAAAAAATGATTCTTTTGCCCTTCCCAAAGGCACTTCATAAAGTCAAGCAGCTAAGTGATAAAATACAAACATGACAAGGGAGAAAGTACAAACACGATCATTCTTGGACTGGGCATGTGAGAGTAAAACTAACTTACTGTCATTATGAGCCCCTTCTCCTGGAAGTATTTAACCAATGGAGCAGCGTTTTGCTTGAAGTTTATCAGTCTCCTTTGGGTAGCTTTTAGATTGTCATCAGGCCGCCCTTGCTGTTCTGCACGTTTCAGCAATCTTTCTTTGAGCCTCTGATTGGCACAAGCCAGGAATACCACCAAGTCAGGAGTACAAATCTGCGGAGAATATCAGACAAGTAGAGAGACATTCAACATACCAAGTGATGTAGCTGTGGGCAATGGTATTAGCCTCCTTTTCTTCTATTCTTGATCCTCAACATTTTTGTCAACTTGTTTCCCAGGCTGTCACTTTACATTAGGCCAGGGTCCATATAAAAGGCATGGGGCAGGAGGAAGTGGTTCTCCGTATTTCTGAAAACACAGTTTTTCTTCATGTTCATATAAATTTCCTAGTTGAATTAAGAACAACACTAGCCAAGCTTTGCCAAAGTATATGCAACCTGGTTTTAGAGGAGATAGATGATGCCTGCAGCAAATAGACTTTTGCTATTTTACTCTCGGCTGTATTTTTCAAATTACCTACTGCATATCAGGCCCAGTGTGAAGCTTTTTCCTTACACCACTGCTAGAATTTAAAACAATGTACGGGGTAAATGGTGTCTTGGTTTTATAGATGTGAAAACTATGGCTCTGAGACACTTGGTCTCATGGTGAAGGTAAAAAGTTGATATTGTCATCCAGGTCTATTTGCTATATGCTCAGTGCCTTTCACTATGCTTCTATGAGGATACCAAGCAATGCCATGAAAAGAGCCTATGAAATAAAATTTTTACTTATGTGAATTAAAACTAGTATTGCAATGAAAGGCAATGTGACCACATGAAGTGAATTTAGTTTATTGTTGACTGAGAGACAAGGCAAGGCAAAAAGGCAGTTTTGCATAGTTGTTCAAAGCAATAATTTCCTATTTTTTATTGGATACTCCTGTTAATAATTTTGAGTGGCCTCGTTGTCAATAGACATATACTCTTAATTTATAAATGATACATTTATTTATGATATGCACACATTCCTATATAAATATAGGATGCACATTATAAAATACACACAAAGATACAAATTTTAGAGGTGACAATATAAGACTCATTGTTTTTGATGTTTTCTCCCCACACCACAGTGGATTGTCTTCTGTACTCTGCAGATCACTAGTCAGAGAAAATGGATTTTGGAGGCTGGAACAGGTGTGGATTCTAGTTTTTTCCCAATGACTAAGCGTCTGAGGACAGGCACATGGTTTAACATTGTTAAGCTAAGTTTTGGTGTCTATAGACATATCTGATCTACCTCCCTGAGATATTACCACAATGGAAAAAAAAAGAAAAGTCCAATATAAACTCAAGTAATTTAAGCCATGTTTTGCTTTCATGGTTCTATGCGGTTTTCTCCATTACCTTCTTGTTTATGTTTTGTTGGTTTTTTTTCCCCTCTTCGCTCATATTTCTGATTCCTCAAACCCCCAAGTGGACATTTTCTCAGGGCATAACTCATACATTTTTCCTCTCCATGTTTCATTCTCACAGTGACTCTCCAAGTGCTCTGTCTCCCCTACCACCCTCCTGTTGATGGAAATCCAACCTACATTTCAGCACAGACTTTCAAGAGCCTTTCAGACTGGCATTTTCAAGTGTCTATGTGGCAATTCCATTTGTACATCTTCGAAGTTACTTGTGACTCAGCACCTTTCCACCTAAGGAAGGAGATTGAACTCCAGACATCCCCACACATTAGGCAAGCACTCTATCACTTGAACAATTTCCCCAGCCCTTTGATTTGTGTTTTGTTTTAGAGAAAAGGTCTTCCTAACTTTATTGTGACTAGCTCTGAGCTTGACAGCCTCCTGCCTCTGCTTCCTAAGTAGCTGAGATTACAGATATGTACTAACATATCTGAACACAGAAACATACCTGTTCATACTGAGTTTTAGTCTAGAATCTGTCATTTATCAGGTGTTTGTCCTTGGGTAAATTGTTCTAATCCCTCTTACCTGTTTTCTGAACTATAAAGAAAAGGGGAAACTCCCAACATAGTCACTCTGTATTTTCAAACTTTTCTTTTTGCCAATTCACTGTCCCTGAGCTTTTTTAAAAAATAAACTTATAGCTACCAGGCTATATCACTTAAACCACAGCTCCATTTCTGGCTTTTTCTTTTGGGTAATTTATTAGAGATAAGAATCTCAGGACTGGGAAAGTGGCTCCGTGGAAGAGCGCTTGCCTTGCATGCCTGAGGCCCTGGGTTCGATTCCTCAGCACCACATAAGCAAAAAGAAAAAAGCCGGAAGTGGCGCTGTGGCTCAAGTGGTAGAGCGCTAGCCTTGAGCTGAAGAGCTGAGAGACAGCACCCAGGCCCAGAGTTCAGGCCCCACAACCGGACCCCCCCCCCCCCAAAAAAAAAGAATCTCATGTACTTTCCTGCTTAGGCTCATTTCAAAGCTCCATCCTCGATCTCAGCTTCCTTAGTGGCTAGGATTAAAGGTATGTGCCACTGGCACCTGAAATATTTCCAAAACTTTTAAATATATGTAAATTACTTTTGAGAAACTTAAATAAGTTAGATAAACACTTGTAACTGTTGAATGATATATGATAGAGTCCCTGAAGTTAAAACTTCTATTTTAAGGCTGGGAAGGTGGTTTAGTGGTAGATAGCTTGCCTTGCATGCATGAAATCCTGGGTTTCATTCCTCAGTACTACATAAACAGCTTTTGCTGGAAGTGGCGCTGTGGCTCAAGTGGTAGAGTGCTAGCCTTGAACAAAAGAAGCTCAGGGACAGTGCCCAGGCCCTCAGTTCAAGCCCCAGGACTGGCAACAAAATAAAGCAAAACAAAATACCCCAAAACTTCAATTTTAATTAAAGATTATTAGAAATTAATATTTAATATCATCTTTGGTAATATTCTGCTTTACCTGATATAATGAGGAAAACATTTAAAAATTTACTGTAAAAATTACATAAGGAATAAGAAAATTTTTTGGTAAACCAATTAAAATGTGTTCAGTTTCATAATACTATATATTAAAACACAGGAAAAAAAACACCCTGAACTACCTGGTCAATATTGAATACTTATAAAATGTCTTGAATTAAAAAATTTTGTTATATTGTACTAAAAAATAAAATGGTTGATACTAATAATGTATTTAGTGTTTTGTTTCAGGCTGCACATAAATGTTACTCTACACAACACCATGAGGCTGTAAGAAGCCTTTGAATGTTAATTATCAGTGTACTTTTTTTTTTTATCTTTTTCTGTTGACTTTTAGAGTACCCAAGACAGCTGAAATTAATTAATTAATTTTGTCCACCATGGGGCTTGAACTCAGGTCCTAGGTGCTATCCCTGAGCTCTTTTTGCTCAAAGCTAGGTGCTCTACACTTTGAGGAAAGTCTCAGGGACTTTCCTGTCTGGGTTGGCTTTGAATAGTGATTCTCAGATCTCAGTCTTCTGATTAGCTAGGATTGCAAGAAGTACTCACCTGAAATTTATTTTTTATACCTGAATAAAATTGTATCTTTTATATGAATAAGTTGTAGGAGTTTTCATTTTCATTTTGCAATTTTTGATGTGCTGAGGTTTGACCTCAGGGCTTCAGACTTCCTAGGCAAGGGATGTGACACTTAAACCATGTCCCTAGCCATGTTTGCTTTAATTAGTTTTCATATGGAGTTTTCCCAGAGTTGGCTTCAGACCATGAACTTCCTACTAATACTTCCATACCTCCATGTATCTGGGATTATAGGAGAAAAATACCATGCCTGATTTGCTCTTTGCTAATTTTTTGCTTAGACTGACCTCAAAATGTTATCTGCTATCTCTACTTCCCAAGTAGCTGGGACTAGATTTGAGCCCAGCCTTTCTAGTAATTTTACATTAAAAAACCAAAAAACCAGAAAACAAAAACTTGAGTGATTTTTTTTATTGGTTTTGTTTTTAAATGTTGGTCATGGGGTTTGAACTCTGGGCCTGGGTGCTGCCCCTGAGTTCTTCAGCTTAAGACTAACCCTCTACCATTTGAACCACAGCACCACTTCCAGTTTTCTGGTGGTTTATTGGAGTTAAGAGTCTCATGGACTTTCCTGCCAGGGCTGGCTTTGAACTGTGATCCTCAGATCTCAGCCTCCTGAATAGCTAGGATTACAGGGGTGAGCCACAGGTGCCTGGCTTTCAATGGTTTTACATAAGATTTTTTGCTCAGTGGATGCAACTTCAGCTCTGACAAAGATGACATTGAGGTGAATCTGCAAAGCTATTCAATTTTACAACTATGATTAGTTTGCTAGCTTCCCTTCGTATAAATTAAAACGAAAAAATCCCTTGTAACTCTGAATAAGAAAAATTAAAACATAAAATAGTCAAGACAATCTCAGTAGTTAGCAACAGTGAGCTGATTATGGTGTGACCCCATCTGCAAGCAAGACCCCTGATTCCTAGCAACTCCTGTACCCCAAATATCTGTTCCTCATGGCCATACACATTCTATTTCAAATGGAAAAATATACTTAAATTGCTTATGTCTTTCTCATAAAATTTAATTTTAAAAAAAGCAGACAGCATTCTATTTCAAAAGATGTGAATCCTCTAGCAAGTGTTCAATGAGCTGGGCCCTGATGGCTCACCTGTAATCCCAGCTACTCAGGAGGATGAGATCTGAGGATCACCATTCAAAATCAACCTGGCACAAAAGTCCAGGGGACTCTTTATCTCCAATTAACCAGCAAAAAACTAGAAGTGGAGGTGTGGCTGAAGTGATAAAGCACTAGCCTTGAGTGGAAAAAGCTAAATGAGGGAGGAATTCACTGAGTTCAAACTTCGGTACACACACACACACACACACACACACACACACACACACACACACACACAGAGTGTTCAGGTAACTCCACTTGTGACATGTAGAGGAAACATTATAAGATTTTTCCACTCCTTTTCTTAGCCTTTGTCCCCTTAAATGTGAGCTGATTGAATGAGTGAGCTAATGAATCTTTAAATACACCACAATAAAAAAGACATATCATTTTTGTCTACATGGCAGCAAGTTTCTTAACTGCTGATAGTATTTCTCCTCTCAAATCAAATAAGTCAATGTTCTTTTATTTCTGTTGCTGCATGGTAAATTCAGTCTTTATCCATTTTTAAGCCCTATTGAGCCATTGTTCTGTTAAAAAGAATCAGTGACTGCTTTTGTATAAGCAAAGACATTCACTGTGTCAGACTACAAAGTGGGCTCAGTTTAACACTCCCTATTGTCAGGGATTTTCATTGTTCTGCTCATTATTAAGATGTGTAAAGTCAGCTTAACTTCCATAATTCACATCAGAAACCAGGAAGCCAGATATTAAAGAAATGGAAAAACTGGAATTATGGAAAACATATACAAAAAACCCCAACAACACTGGAGGCTAGCTCATCAAACCAATGCCAAACTTGTAATCATCTCCACATTCTGATGACAAATTATTTTAAAACTTGAACAAATTATTTTAAAACTTCTGGTCTTAGTGTTTCTTATAATGAGGACTTAATAATCAGCAGACAGAACTTTCACTGCTTGATGACTCTAACTAGAGAGTTGTTTCTAAAATGGGGCTAAAATTGGTTTCCTTCTCTGCCTATGGGGAAAATGTAATCTGTTACTTTTTTAAACCATTAAACATTTTATTAAACATACATAATCATCATCAAGGCTAGACTAGATCATTCTAAAAGGGAAAAAAGATAGATAATTGGGCTTGACTATTATTTCATATAGATACAATTTTGCTGATCACTGATCTAGAATAATCACTAAAAAGTGGTAAACCTAGCAGATGGTTAAAATTTAAAAATAAAAGCTGATTTAAAAGATGAAGAATCAAAGTGAGTGGACAGATAGAAAGTCAATTGTAAAATAACAGAGTCAAAGCCAAATATATAAGCTGTTGAGTTAAATTTAGTCAAATTATTCCAATTTTTTAAAAGATTTTTTTTTTCCACACCCCAACTATTTTCTGTCATTACACTTCTCTCAGCCTGAATTCTCTTTGGAAACCAAAAGTGACACTGGGGTGTGGCTTAGTGGTAGAGCACATAATTAGCATGCACCAGGACCTTTATTCAAGCCCAGTGTGATCCTTTACTCTTCAAAAAAAAAAAAAAGAGGGAAGAGAAGAAAGCAGAAGCTGAGATGGAATTTGCTAGTAGCTGGTAAGGGAGTGGGGAGGATGCAAATGAGGGAGGTGAGAATGTTGCAGAGATGCCTACTGCAGCAGCCTGCGAGTCCCAAGAAGCCTATGTGAGAAAATGATTCCTCCGGTCCGTATTGTGGCCAAGAGCTGCTTCCTCCTTCACATTGTGCTGTCCACTGTGCAATGCCTCAGGGCAGAAAGTCACACACAACGAGTGCTGCACCTTACACTGGCAAAAAACTGGTCACAGGAGAAATGGCCAAGAAAGAGGTAGACTGAGCCTAGGAAATGGGGCATGCATGGGAGAGCTTGCTATGGTAGCACACTCTAAATGTAGAGATGCAGAATAGTTAAAAAATAAAGGGATGGAAAAAACATCCCAGCAGAAAATGGATAAAAATAAACAAATCAAATATCAGACAAAGAAGTGGACTGTAGGGAAGAACTATTATTACAGCTAAAGAATGTTACTTTGTTGTAATAGGTTTGATTACTTAGAAAGAAATATAACTCTTAGTTTGTATAACCTAATAATAAAAGGCTCAAAATATTCAAAGCCAAATTGAGATAGAATTAAAAGGAGGCACAAATCTACAATCACTAGATAGGACTTACTGCATATTTCAAATAGCTGGCAACACAAATTCCAAAAAAAACCAGTAAGAATTTAGCAGATTGGCACAAAGCCTGGGTTTGAACCACACAAAAGTCAATCAATCAAAATATAAATAAGTTTAAAAAATATAAATGTAAGAAAATATTCATATTAAGGAATTTATAATATAATACTTGGGTCAAATAAAAGCATGAAAGAAATAAAAAATTAAATAATAGTAAAATTTTTACTTTCTCAAACTTGGTGTATATAGCCAAACACAGTGATAGGAGTGTCTATTGCTTTGGAAATGTATCCAAAGCAATAGACACTCCTATCACTGTGTTTGGCTATATACGCCAAGTGAGATAATGATCTAAAGATCTATCAAAAAGTTAAAAAAAAATTGACATTCTAGATCTACTAAAAAAAACCCAGAAAGATAGAGAAGAAATTAACAAAAAGAGATTACAACTAAGCATTTAGTTATATTAATTGGACAGATGTGTAGAAAAACACAACAACACTGACAAAAAATAAACAGAAAATCAGAATAGTACTATACTTAAAAAAATAAATTCCACTTGTAAGTCAAAACTCTCACTCAAAGAAAATTAATAGCATATGAAAATGACCTGTGGATGTAGTTCAGAATTATGCCAACTTTGTGCTAGATTTTACTCAGCACAGGAGATAAAGCAAGAGCCCAACTTAAGCATGCTATCTGCTAGCTCAGATGGAGCTCTGCCAATTGGAGGAGACAAACCACAAAGAACTTCACAAACATGTGTCAAATTGCTACTGTGGTGAGTGCCACAGGGCAGAATGGAGTAGCAGATTCTATGAAAATGGGTTACGGAGTTTCCAGGCTTTCTAGAGCCACAGAGGAGACACTAAAGGGAGCTGAGATAGGAAAGAGGAAGGATCCACCAGAGATAAACGAGGAAGGAAGAGAGGTCTTTCAAAAGAACATAAATTCACAGAGAAGGTAGGCCCATGGGCCTTAGGACAACACTTAAGTTTTGTTTGAGGATTGCAGCTTTCAGGAAGAGAATATTTTAGACATGGCCATCTTGGTGAGGAGGTAAACCATTATATAATTCTTTCTAAGGATATTAGAAGAAATTAACATCTTGATTGGATTTTTTCCAAATTAAACTTGATGTTTGCAGGTAGAAGATTCTAGACACTGGAACAGATAAAGTATGACCCTAGCAAAATATGAAATTATATTCTGTGTTCAAATGAAGCTACATAGGCCCTGCAGTCACATTGTTGTCCTTATGGGCTCTGTGGTATGAGCTAATAGAACCACAGGTCCAAAAGAAAAGGCAAAAAGTAGGAGAATGTTCATTTCTCAGGAAAGCAAGTTTCCAGTATCATTCCTCCCCATCTCCCTCTCTTTACTTCACATGAAAACAGGGGCTGAGAATGTTGCTTAGCAGTTAGCATTTAGCATGAGTGTGAAGCTCTGGGTTTGATTCCTAACACCATCAACATGGTTCCATATTTTTAATCAGCTAGTTTAAATGAGAAGAAAAAGTGTGGCTGCAGTGGTTAAGAGCAAGACCATTCACTGTTCTGTAGCACTATGCAGAGGAGTAGTCTGTTTCTGTATTTGTAAGAGGTTTAAGAAGCATGGCCATCTCTCCCTCTGCCATTCATCTTGCTGAATGAGCATTTTTCTTTCTTTACAGCTAGTGAGATCTGCTGGACTTAATTCTCAGGAGCCCCTCCTACCATGGCATTGCCTGTATCAACAATTTTTTTTTGAGGACAGTAGGACAATCTGATATGGGGGTTGTGGAAATGGGGGTTGGAGAAAGCCATTTGACTTGGTTCTAGACTCTTGTCTACCTCATACCCAGAAGAAAGGAATTTGGATACAAAGTTTGGAAATAGTTTCACAGTAAAAGATTGTTTTGCTGTTTACTGTTATCCCTACATGTATTTAATTTAGATGATGCCTTAGATTATTTTCCTCTAGTATGTTTCCAAGCAACGTCACTAAATTTTCGACCTTGGTGATATGAGAGTAATATATATTTCCCTGATCTTCTGAGGCTCATACTCTAGTAGTTCAATGGAAAGAGAATTCTGGAGGGGGCAGGCTTGAATGAGATGGCCGTCAAAGGATACTAAATTTTAGTTAGGAGGAGAAAAAATTAAGTCTATTGTGTAAGTGACCACTATGATTAATAACAATGTATCATATTCTTGAAAATAGCTTTACATTTTCTCATCACAGAAACTGGCAGGTGTATGATAAGGTAGTGCAGATAATAATGAGCTTGATCTGGTCATTCCATAATACATACATATTTTAAAATATCCTATTATCCTCATGTTAATAAACTGTTGTGTGCAACTTTTGTCAATTTCAGAATAATTGATTAAATGGAAGTAATTACAAACTATGATAAGTAAAATGATTACAAAAGTAAGGAAGTAAAAAGGAGGCAATTCTTAAAATACCAGGAGTAGGTGAACATATTTTTTCCTAGCCTACTTTTCTTTCAGGAAAAATACCATCTCTTCTTCTATTATTGCTAAAGTTACATGATTTAAATCTGTTTCACTGGGGTGAGCCCTGGGCCAATGTAAAAAGGATGCTACAATGTATCACTGACTCGGTTGTCTTTGCATTTATAGTTCTTCCTAAATATCCTGTGGGAGCCTGTCTGAGATACACATTCAGGAGATCTACTGTCTTCATCTATGGAGATAGGATCCAGGAAAATGCTTTATTTTAAAAAGAAACAGGATATGTAGAAGTTTGTGGCCAAAATGGGTGCTTAGTGAGGTTTTTAGTGTACTTAAATGTGAAATAACATGGTAGCCTGGCATAGAAGCATTTGCCTACAATCTATTGTAAAACTGGTTTGCTACTCAGGAGGCAGAGATTACAGGATTAGGCCATTCGTCTACTGCATAAACAAAGCTGGATGGTCATATATTGAATCTGTATTCCCAGCAAATGGGGAGGGCATGCAAATAGCTGATTTTGGTTGGAGGCAAGGCTCCTCCCTCCCAGAAAAGGATGAGACATGAACAATAAAACTAAAGCAACAAGGACATGGGATGTGGCTCCAATGGTAGAGCACTTGTCTAGCAAGCATGAGGCTCTGAGTTCAAGCCTCCTCTCACCCAAAAAAAGTAAAATTACACTAACCAAAGTCCAAAATTGATCCACAGGATTAAATACAAAAATATTATGATGTTGTTTTGTTTCACTTAGGGAGATGAGTAGTTTATGACACTTGCATTTTAGAGCCTGGACATTTCCTGTTGAAATGCTGTATTTCATCCATTTCACTGACTTTGTGGTAATCATCAAAATGTACCTTGTTTTTGTTATTTTAGGGAAGTAGCTATCTGGATTACGTTGTCCTATCCACAATTTGTCACAAGCCAAATTAGTCACATGTGCCAGAGGCTATCATTAATGGTTTCAAAGATATATCATTAAAGTTAGTTTGTGAAGATTACATTTCTGCAGCTTGATTTTAGAGATGCAAATCTTCGTTTCAATAAAAGCATCTGGGTACATTAGGAAGACAAGATGTAGGAATTTAATGAAGAGGAAAAACTTTATTTTATAGCAGGTTGACAACAGGAAGCAAATGTAAACTTATGGTTCCGTTTTTCCCCCCATCATGAGTGATATGTTCCCTGACACTCAGGATTAAAAAAAATTCCATATGATAATTTCTCTCCTTGCTACTTCTTTATTTTCATAATCTCTTTTTTTTAAAAAAAACAGTGTAATTATCCCCATTTAACCAACTGGTTTCAAATTGACAAATAACAATTGCATATATTGATTGGGTATAATATGCTGCTTTAAAATATATCTCCATCATGCTTACTAATTTTTATGGGAGAAACATTTTAATTACCACCACTGATCTGATTATTTAGACATCATTCATTCATTCATGTATTCTCTAGTGTTTCCTAAGATCCTGTTAAGAGCAAGAAGTGCTGGAAAGGTTAATGCAGACTAATGGACTGGCATCATCTTCCATGCCAAGCAGCTGGGGTTATCTCTTACACACTTGGGAGTATTCTATTATTCCTATTTTGGAATGAGAGCCATTGGAAGTACAAGAGGCAGGCTGGGTAGGGAGATAGTGAGGTAAGGGCAGGATCTGGAAGAGCCAATAAGCCTGAACTGTCTATAATAATTTGTCTCATATGCAGAGAGGTCCAGTAAAATAAAAAATGTAAGACATAGTCATTATCCTTTGCATTAACTTTTATAGATACACTTGATTTGAATGACTACCTAGGAAATAAAGAGAACCATTAGTGTCAACATTAGATAAGGCACTGACATAAAATAGATGGGCATGCCAGATGGGCCTGTAATTCCAGCTACTTTTGAGGCCAAGAGGCAGGAGGATAACAAGACTGAGGCCAGCCTGGAAAACATAGCCAGATGCCATTTCAAAAAACCACCAAAAAACAAAACAAAACAAAACCCAAGGTACTTTATGAGAATTTGAAGCAGAGGGAGAAATGGTAGCTAAGAAGAGTTCAAATATACATAGATGTATCATTCTTCTTAGTTCTGGGATAAACCAGGTGTACTTGATGACAAAAGCGACAGTATAGATTCTTCATTAGTTGTACATATGATGGTCCAACAAGAAGAAAAAACGAGCACCAACTAGGAAAAGGTCACAGAATTGGAAGACTGGTAGATGATGCTATCATCACCTTTAAGGGCTTTCTTTAGTAGATTTGGGAATGGTTACCATTTAGCCAATTCCTAAACTAACCTCTTTCTCCCTGATTTCCTGTAACACTTAAATGACTTCCATGTCTAAGATGGAATAATTGTCATTACAATGTGAACACCAATCTAACTTATATTGTCTACTGTGCTCATAAATACATGGAAGCCAAAAAGATCCTTCAAAAGATCTTTTAGGAGCCAACCATTGCTGGCTCATGCCTGTAATCCTAGCTACTCAGGAGGCTGAGATCTGAGGATCATGGTTCAAAGCCAGTCCAGGCAGGAAAGTTCATGACACTCTTACCCCCAATTAACCAAGAAAACTAGAAGCAGTGCTGTGGCTCAAAGTGGTAGAGCACTAGCCTTAAGCAAAGAAGCTCAGGGACAGCAGCCAGGCTTCTTAAGCTCAAGCCCCAGTGTTGGCAACACACACACACACACACACACACACACACACACACACACACACACACACACACACACACACACACACACACACACACACACACACCAAAAAACTCTTAAGAAGATCATATGGTCATATGGTCTTGGCATATGGTCTGGTCCAAATCCCCATTCGGTCTATTATACAGCAATTAGCTTTCAAAAAAGTTAATAGAGCTAAATATAGAGTAGATTTTACTCTCACCAAATAAGATAAGTGGTATTCCTTTGAAAAGCAAGAACAGCGTCTTTCTTCCTGACCTACCTATTTTAGACTCTTAGATTCTAAGCTTTGAGTCATACTGCACTCATTCAAAAGATGTATTAGAAAGTAATTGAGAAATTCTTAAAGCAAGAAACACATTTTCAGATCTTTAAAGGCATTTATTAGTTGAAAATGAAGCTCAAGTATGTATTAAATGTGCACAGGTATTGTGATAATATAAAATAGGTAAGAAATTAGGTGGCAGTTCCATGAATACTCCATGTACAAATTCATTGAATGGAAAATAGGCTGAAAATTCACCTCAAAATGTCATTATAAAGTGTGAAAGATTTCCATCTGGAATTCAGATATAAGATATAAGTTTCTTTAGAAAAAAGAAACTCACTGGTGTTGCTCCAAAGAAAATTGAAATGTTTTTCTTAGGTTAGTATGTGTGGCTGAAATAAATACTTCAAAAGAGAATTCATGTTTAATACAGTTCTGTTTCACATTAAACCTCATTTATCTACTTAGTTACTCACTCATGCTCATATTCATTAAATCACTTTTTTTTATTGTGAAAATACCCTACAGAGGGGTTACAATTACATGGGCAAGATAATGAGTACATTTTCTTTTTTTTTTCCAGCACAACTATGTTTATTTAATGAGTATATTTCTTATCAAGCATTGTTGCCTCCTCCTTTGTTTCCTCTTCCCATCCCTTCCCATCCTCCCTTCCCCCACAGCCAAAGTTGTAAAGTTTGTTTTTTTGACATAACATCTTGTACATCTCATTTGGGTCCACCTGTATCCCTATTTAAACAATTTGTTTTTGCCCTTTCCCTCCCCAAATTATACCAACATCAAATACAGTGAAAACAGGGGTTATACCATGGTGGAGGGACATACAAAACAACAAAGAAATCATCTTATAAATATGTTAGAAACAATCACAAGAAAGAAAAAAAAAACATTTGAATCCTTATCTTGGGGTTCATTTCGCCTAAATCAACTTATCTGATCGTTTCTGCTTGTCCCAGACATATACTAGTAATTACAAAGAAGGGAAACCATGGGACCTATGTTTCTTTGGACCTGGTTTACTTCACTTAATATAATTTTTTCCAAGTCTTTCCATTTCCTAACAAATGGAGCAATGTCATTCTTTCTGATGGAGGCATAGAATTCCATTGTGCATATATATCACATTTTCTTGATCATTCATCTACTGAGGGGCATCTGGGTTGGTTCCATATCTTAGCTATGGTAAATAATGCTGTGATAAGCATAGTTGTGCTGGTAGCTTTAGTATGGTCTTATTTGGATCATCTGGGTAAATGCCCAAAAATGGGATTGCTGGGTCATAGTGGAGCTCTATGTGGAGTCTTTTGAGGAACCTCCATACTACTTTCCAAAGTAAAGTTCCCTTCTGTCCACATCCCCTCCAGCATCCATTGTTATTAGAGTTCTTGATTATAGCCATTCTAACTGGGGTGAGGTGGTATCTCAATGTTGTTTTGATTTGCATTTCTTTTATGGCTAGGGAGGTTGAATATTTCTTCATGTGTCTATTGGCAATCTTTCTTTCCTCTTCAGAGAAGTTCCTCTGTAAGTCTTTAGCCCACTTATTTATTGGGCAGTTGTTTCTTTGAAGATTTTTGTTGGGGGATTTAATTTTTTGAGTTCCAGGTATATTTTAGATATGAGACCCTTGTCCGTTGTATGGTTAGTGAAGATCTTCTCCCAACCTGTGGGCTTTCTGTTGATCTTGCTAGCTATGTCCTTTGCCATGCAGAAGCTCTACAATTTCATGCAATCCTATTTGTCCAACCTTTCTTTGATTTGTTGTGTTTCTGGGTCTCTATTAAGAAAATTTCGGCCTGTGCCAAGGAGACCTAGGGTTTCTCCTATTCCATCCTGTAATGTTTTCAGAATGTCTACTTTGACTCTGAGGTCTTTGATCCATTTGGAGTTGATCCTGGTGCAAGGTGATATATAAGGTTCTAGCTTTAGTTTTCTACAAATGATTAACCAATTTTGCCATCACCATTCACTGAAGAAGCTGTCTTTCTTCCATTCTATTTTTTTAGCTCCCTTATCAAAGATTAGATGGCTATAGGTCTGTTGGTTCATTTCTGCATTTTCAATTCTATTCCATTGGTCTTGAGGTCTGTTCTTGTGCCAGTACCAAGCTGTTTTGATTACTATGGCCTTGTTGTAGAGTTTGAAATTTGGTATTGATATTCCTCCAGCACTGTTTTTTCTGTTAAGGATCGTTTTTGCTATTTGGGGTCTTTTATTGTTCCATATAAGTTTTTGGATTGCCTCTTCTATTTTCTGGAATATTGATAGGTATTGCATTGAATCTGGACATAGCCTTGGGAAGCATTGCCATTTTCACGATGTTGATCCTTCCAATCCAGGAGCATGGGAGTTTTTGCCACTTTCTAAGTTCTGTTTTGATTTCCTTTTTCAGGTTTTTAAAGTAGAAAATGCTATTTCTTTTGCATACCAAATAACTTATGTCCTGCTAACATGGTCGTACATTTTAGTCTCATTTTTTTTAAAAAAAACTTTGTAAAGTTTTAGCTTCTAACTTGCTAATTTTGATTTCTAGTAATATCCATTCTTAGTTTATTATCTCTATAAATTTTTAACTGCAGCTATCATTTTTATTGCTCTCTTTTGGGTAAAGAATATTACCAGAGTGGCCCTTGAATCTCACTAAAGATTAGAAAGACATTTCACAGGTCTCACAGTGCTCCTTAGGTGATCTCCTTTCTGTTTCTTGACCATCCCTATAGATAATAATGGAGTTCTCAATTTACTGAGTCCCTGTCTAAGTAAAAAGAACTTTGTTCAGAAGTGTGATGTGCACAGAATAATTCACATGCCCAACTCTGACCTAATTTTCTGTTAAAAATGTGAGTTGTAGCTCTTCTGTTCCTGTTCCTGCCCTTTAGACTTATCTACCTAATTCCTATCTCCATGGGCCCTTACATTAACTCATGTTCCCAGGGCACTTTCCCACTTCAGGCCCTCTTACAGATAGATATGTTGCCTTGAGCAGGTATTGGGAGGAAGTCAGTTCTGGCCTTGGAGCAAGGGTGCTGAGTCAGTTATGCCAAGAGAGGTTTCCTAAATGGTATTTTATATAACCTCCCTAATATTAATGAGGAATAAAAACATACTGCTTAGATATAATTATCAAGTGGCTAAGACTGTGACTGGGTGGTAGAGTGCAAACCTACCATGTGTGAGGTCCTGTGTTTGATCTCTAGAACCATAAAACAAGCATGCAAGAAAACACATAAGCAAACAAAAAAATTATAGATCTAAAGTAAATATATGTCTTTTTCCAATGTAAAAATACATTAATTTTAAGGGGGGAAGGGTTTGGCACAACTTGAAATAAACCAGAAAACATCTTTACATTAATCAATCTTCTCGTATACTTCGAATTTGTACTTAATGCCCTTTTCCTCCTGGACCTCAGAAAACACACTTGGGTATTCTGGGAGAAGTTTATATTTTTCCAAATCAATATCTGGGAAAAATGTGTCACTTTCAAATTCCTGTATGACCAGTGTCACAAATAGTTTAAGATGGCCTGGCTGATTCATGGCTTCCTTATAAACAAAACTGCCTCCTGCTATCCAAACCATGTCTACTTTATTGTTTAATTCTGGTTGCTCAATAGGTTTTAAGGCTTCATCTAAACTTTTGGCCAAAAAATGAGCTCCTTGTGGGGGTTCCTTGAGTTCTCTACTAAGAACTATATTAATTCTGTCCTTTAAAGGTCGATTCTTCTCAGGAATGGAGAACCAGGTTTTCCTACCCATAATCACCAGATTCTGTTTACCTTCTACTGTAGAGGTTGTGGTCATTCTTTGGAAATACTTGAATTCTCTCCTGAGTGGGGGCCAGGGGAGGTCGCCATTTTTGCCGGTGCCCATGTGCTGGGACACGGCTACGATGCAGTTCAGCGGGCACAATGCAACAGCATTCGACTCCAAGCTTTTAGGGCACACCTGGTGTACACCACGGGTTTGGTGCGAAAATTCTCATTAACTCACTCTTAACCTAGTAAGAGCTTATTGAGTACTACACCAAGTGTAAAAAGCTGTATTTTTTACATTGTGGGAATGTAAAAGCTGCATTTATAAAGCAAGAACAAGCTGGTGCGGGTGGTTCATGCCTGTACCTTGCTACTCAGGAGGCTGAAATTGGAGAATCGTGGTTCAGAGCCAGCCTAAGAAGCAGTCTGTGAGACTCATCTCCAGTTAACCACCAAAAAGCCAGAAGTGGGGCTGTGGCTCAAGTGGTAGAAATCTAGCTTTGAATTAAACAAAAAAAAAAAGTCCAGAGACAACACTTAGGCCCCAAGTTCAAGCCCCAGGACAAGCACACATACACACAAAAAAAGCAAGAACAATGTCTTTCTTCCTGACCTATCTATTTTATACACTTAGATTCTATGCACTCATTTAAAAGAATAAATCCATATTACATTCATCTGAAGCAGAATGAATTCAAAATATTAGAAGAGCTTAAAAAGTAGCTAAAAAGTGCTTAGGATCTGCATTGAGCTATAGCTTTCTCTGATATAATTCAGAATGGGATAAATAAAAGGTCCATTTTAGAAATTGATGGCGTAGTAAAAATCAAATTGAGAATAGCAATCAATTTGGAGACTATCCAGTGAAGAAACTATCAGAATATATGAAAACAATACTTCTTTCAATCAGTGAGAAGTAGTATCTGTTCATCAATTCCCTGTGCTTTTCCTTTATTCCTTTAAACACACTCATTTCTGGAAAGAGGGTATAGGTTTTGTTCTTTTCCTGTACAGACCCAGTAAATGGCTTGGTAGGTTCAGGCTTTTGACCATGAAGGAGGTTTAACCCTCCAGACTAAACAGTGGGAGGACTGGCTCCTCCTAGAAGGGTTACTGTTTTGGGATGGGCAGAAATTTATCACTGCTTCTGATCACCATACACCAGAGATAGCCCCAGAATCCCTTTCAGCATGGTAGGTTTGGGAAGTAATTAACATTTAAATGTGTACATACAGTGAAATAGTTTATAAACGTAAGTGAGGTGGCTGCATAAATTATATAGAGAAATTGGTTGTAGTATTACACTATAGCCCTAATGAACAGCACACACACACACACACACACACACACACACACACACACACACACGATGAACATTGTTCCCATATGTTCCATACTCAATTAAAGTGTTAATACTAAGCAGTGGTGAACAAAAGAGGCATTTAAAATTAAATTAATTTTTTTGAATTAAAGAAATTGTTTCCTTAATAATTGTGTGAATGCCTATTTTTAGTGTTCTATTTAGCATTTTGACAAACTAATCTTTAGTTATGTTCCCATTCCCAAGTGGTAATTTTCCAAGGCTCTGAAGCCAACAGACTGAGTCAGCCATGATGGTGCCACTGAGCTGCACCCAGATTTGTAAGTTTCAGTTGTCCACAGCAGCAACTGCCTCTTTCTGGTCCTTTTCTCTCTTACAGGGAACCAAATAGTATGATCATTCAAAGCATGCATTAGTGCTTTATTGGCCTTCTTTCCCTCCCTCCCTCCCTCTGCTCCTCCCTCCCTCTTTTTCCGTTGTTCCTTCCTTCCTTCCTTCTTTCTTTTCTTTTCTGAAATGTATGAGTGGTGTGGGAAGAAACTAATCTAAGCTAGAAAATCTTTCCAAATATTTCTCCATCTTCCTTTCCCTCTTCTCTCTCCTCACCTTTCTTCCTTACCTTCTCTACTTATATCTGAGTATGTATCTATACACACATGTGTTTGCATATACATACAGATAGACACATAAACCCACGTTGCATTAAGGAGAGTATTTTTAAGAACTTCAAATAAAACATGTCTGGGTGAACTTCTAAAAGGTTTATTACTATGTTTTAATGATAAAAAAACAAAGATCCATGAATATAAGAAGGCCCACCAGAGCTTTTTATACCATCATTCACTCCATATAGGACTTACTCATTCGTGCAATCATTTAGTCAAAGACTGAAGGTTTAATGTGTGCAAATTAATATTAAAGAATTCTTAGAAAATCAAGAGTTGCCACTAATCATTTGCTATAATATTTAATAAATGATACTTTTTTGGTGTCAGTACTGGGGTTTGAACTCAGGGCCATGCACTCTTACTTGGCTTTTTAAATGAAGGTGGTATTCTACCACTTGAGCCACACCTCCACTTCTACCTTTTTACTGGTTAATTGGACATAACAGTCTCATGGACTTTCTGCCTTGGCTGGCTTCAAAATAATATATTCAGATTTTAGCCTCCTGAGTAGATGGTATTACATGCATGAGCCAACAGTGCCTGGTTAACAACAGGTACTTTACTGGTACTGGTACTTTTTTCTATATAGTTCAAAATTATTTTCTTAAATACAAGTGCATTTACTCAGAAGTGAAGATTCATAGAATATATTATTTAGAAACATGCTTGAGACCAGTGTGGTGGTGCATGCTTATAATCCCAGATACTTGGGATGCAGAGGTAAGAGGTTTGGAGTCTGGGGACAATCCAGGCAAGAACATAAGACCCTACATGAAACAAAACAAAATACACAACAAGCCAAAGGACTGGGGTCATGGCTCAAGTGGTAGAGCTCTTGTCTAACAAACATGAGGATGTAATTTTAATCATTATCCCATAAAAATAAAATAATAAAATGAAACTAAACCATGCATGGGTAAGAAATATTCATAAGAAAACATTCATAAGAAATATTCATAAGAGATAAACCAACATTGAAACACACAAAGAATTTATAAAAGCTGAATGTGCTTTCTTTTTCAAATGAGGCCATTGGGAAAGTACTTTAATACATTAACCCCTGTTCAACATGTTTTTGGATCTGACTCCAGAATCTTCTGACAGACAAGTCCTAGTCCTCTGAGACTGGATTGAACCTCTTTAGTGCACACAGACAGAACAGCTGGGTGAAAGTGGTGAATACAAAACTCCAGATGCATATTAGCTGTCCCACTACTTGGATTTGTGAATCCTCAAGACAGAACTCTAATCTCTCCAAGAAATGAGATCAGTGGCTACAAATCTTTTTTAATTCCAATTTTTTTAAAGTTGTGTGTGCTTTTGTTTCTTTTTTAATACCCAGAATTTCCACATGGTAAGAGTACTTTTGGTACCAATTGATTGAGAAAATGCTTATTCTTGCATAGCTTTGTCTGTGCAATGACTCAGCTACCCTCAGAGGCAAGCGACTACTAGATACCAGATGCTAGATAAATAGACCGTACAATTTGTGACCAAGTTACTGCAGAATAAATAAATGTACTTATGGAGCACATTGTCTAAAGCATGAATAAGAAAAATATCTTTAGGCTGACTCACAAAGAAAAAAATAGAAAAAAAAGAACCAAGGACTACACACAGATTAAATACAATAATCAAACGCTACTCATTTCTCTTCATTAGAAAATTAGGCACTACTACCTTTTGTCACGCATACTTAAGCTTATGATCCTCTATCTCATCCACATATTTAGAGAAGTACTAGTGACTATGTATTTGAACAGTACTATTAAAAAAATCACGATGTTAAAATCTTTGAAAACATTAAAAAATCATAAGAAGTTTAAAAAATAAGGTACTGATGGCCCATTCTATTTATAAAATGTATAGATATTTGGTACTCACATATAGAAATACAATTGATTTATACATTCAATGACAATATTAGATTTAATTAATATTTTGATAGTCATTTTGTAGACTCTTTGTAAACAATCATGTAATTCACAAATATATATATATATATATATATATATATATATATATATATATATATTTGAAGTCCTCAGTATTAGAGGAAGAGCACACAATATTTTACCAGTGAATAGAATGTAAACCATGGAGTTTTTGAACAATTTCTTTTTTCTTTTGGTTGGTCATGGGGCTTGAACTCGGCTTGGGCACTATCCCTCAGCTCTTCAGCTCAAGGCAAGCTCTCTACTGCTTGAGCCACCGTGCCACTTCTGGCTTTTTCCTAGTGGTTTATTGGAGATAAGAGTCTACGGACTTTCCTGCCTGAGCTGGCTTTGAACTGCGATCCTCAGATCTCAGCATCTTGAGTAGCTAAGATTACAGGCATAAGCCACCGGTATCTGACAACAATTTCATTTTTTATTCTTAATATGCTGGGGTTTTTTCCCCCAAGAATTGATGTTAAATGCTTTTGAGGGCTTTTACATCCATTATCAAAAACATACTATGCAAAATTTCACTATTCTATTGTTTTTGGATATGGTGTTCTAGATGTGGTTATTTAGATCTATCTCATATTAATATTCTGTTTATTTCTTAGAATAAATGATAAGAAAAGAATTCAAATTTCCAACCATGAGTGTATATCTATTTTATTTTTGATTTACCTGTGTTGAAACTTTTAAATACTCATGTATATGATTTTTGAAACTTTTATTAGGTACAGACACATTTATAATTTGTATGTCTTCAGATAAATACTAATACAAATATATGTACTCAACAGAGTCTGATGAATTAACAAAACTTTTTGTCTTGAAGTCTATTAAAGAAGATAAAGTCACTCTCGTTAGTGTCTGCATATTACATCTTGTTCTAGCTTTCATTTTTCAGCTCATGTCTTTATTTCATGAAGTATTGCCTATAAAACTGAAGTATGTTCATTTCTAGTCTAATAATAAAATCCCATTTGAATCTTTCTGTAATGGTAAGAATCCTTGTGTAGTGTTATCCTATTAATTCCCATTAGAAATTCTGCATAACTAACATTATTTTCTTATCCCACAGTGGCACACTGTACACATACTCAGGCTCTTAACAGAATATAGCATATGTTATATCAGTAAGGTTAAATTGGTAGGATCTGAGAATAGAATCTTGAACTTCCAAAATACATAACAGCATATTTAATTTGAATTTATTTTTTGATTATTTCTTAGGATACTCATATTAGAACTGCATCTGCATTTTCTTAAGAGACTCCCCTTTTCTACTAAAGACGTTAAGGGAAATGGGTCTGGAAATTAAAGAAATACTGTACTTGGTGGCAAGTGAGTGAATCACTGTACAGAAAATGCAAAAGGTTAGCACTGGGAAAACCTTTGGCACTTATCAAGTATTCTGGGCAAGTGAAACTAACATGTTTTGCATAATGATAGGTTTTGAACAACTACTATCCACAATTCATGGTGGAGCCATGAAAAAGACTAAAGGTACATGAAAAAATATCTTCTCTTAGTGAGACTCTAATTGTATTGTATATTTTCCCCTGGCTCTGCTCTCCACCATCTTTCTGACAGTGGAATGCATCCATAGGTTCACTTGACATCTAGCTTTCTCTTGGTTTGGGGCAGTGGTAAATATCAACAGGGGTATCTGAAGAAAGGAGGAGAGGAAAACTCTGGATATTTATCTCTTTTACTCTCATGCTATAGTACCATTAGAGGCTGACTACATTTATCTCCTTAAGGTCAAGGCTCTTATAGATAATCTTCATCCTATATTTGCTTTTCTCATGGCTCAAGTTAAATAATTTCCTCCTCTTGAATCTATAGGCCTTGGGATGGAAACAGACCTCATGCTTACCAGCCCCATGACACTGGGCTGTCTTTATAGTTTTCCTCATGTTGTATGTACACCTTCACAGAGGTGTTTCATAAAGACTTTTATTAAAGTGTGTTTAAGCTATAAGAGTGTGTCATTGTTTTCCTGTAGGAACCTGAGTGACACAAAAATCTGGTAAGCGAATATCAACAATATAATCCAACAATATAATAATTTACTGTATAATCAAAATAATCAATAACAATATAAGGTATTATAACAACCATACATATGATACAGACCGTAATGCAATTTTCTGAATAAACAAAGGGGAAAGAAACATTTCCAAGGTTGTGTTCTTACCAGATGGTGTTCTAGAGAAGATGCAACTGAATATTCATTAAAACAATTAATTAATTAACTAATTTATTCATTAGAAAATACTTAAAAGACTATAAAAGAGAGACAAATGATGAGGAGGCATGGAAAAAATGTGTGGAAGTGGTGGTGGGAAGATGTGCCATATCTATTCAGATCCAATCTTGCCAGGCTAGGATTTCATGAAGACACATACTCCTGAGCACATTAACACTTCTTTGAAATCTCTTTTATTCTAAGAGATTCTTCCTACTCAGGCAAGGAGATGTGAAGAGTGGTGCAGGTGACAACACTGGGATAACTATCAGTTCCTGAATATCACTGTATTACCACCAGACTGCTTGTTCTGTAACTATGGCAACATGCCACAACTGAGAATCAATTCTGAATGGCATCAAACATTGAAGTTTATATTTTCATGTATTTCAGAATCTTCTTCACTACAGGATATTGTAAACTTTGAGGATATTGTAAACTGAGTTCCAGCCACAAGAAATCTAATTCAGTAATTATATGAAGGGACATGAACACTCCACAGTTCTTTTCTCTAAATGAGATTCTATTTGATTCGGATACCAAACATATCTGGAGAAAGAGTTTGTGGACTATTATCATCATTAAAGGGTTTTAGTCTGAACAGTGAATTAAGGATTAATTGGCCTTGGGAATAAGATAGCCTGGATGTGGAATGTAGATAAAAAGAGGATCTTAAAGCTCAAATCCATGGGACTGAGCAACTGGCCTGAAAGGAGAGAAAGAAAGGAAATTAAAGAAGGGAAGATAAGCAAGGTAGAGAGGGGGCAGGTACTAACTGAGCTTCATGGTATAGTAGTCATGTCAGCAAAGCTTTGTTTATTATTTGTTTTTAAGACAAGGTCTTACTTTGTAGCTTAGTCTGGCAATAAATTCATAATCTTGCCTTAGCCTCTGCTCAGTTAGGATTATAGGGATGTACCAACATGCTCAGCTAAGGTTTTCTTTTTACTTTTGACATTTTATTTTATTATTTTTTTAAAAAGCAGACCAAGCAAGTTTATTTGAAAGCGAAACAGACAATACAGACTCTCAATGGAGAGGGGCCCAAAGATGGAAGTCCCTGACATTCTAGTTTTTTTTTTTTAAGTAGAGTCTAGTTCTCCTCATCTTCAATAAGGATCACTCTTATTGACTCATTTCTAGTAAACTGAAATGGGGAAAGGCAATACAGTGTGAATTTAGATTAGAAAAGGTAAAGACTTTCTTCTGTTTCTCTTGGGGGTAATTGCTTTGGAGTCCAGAACTGTTACAAAGTCTAATTCCTGGGATTTCCTCCTCCATTTGGGTGAAGAATCACAACTGTTCCCACCCTTCACTATTTGAGACTTCCCAAAGCAAGTATCAGGCAAATGAGTAAAGAAGACTTTGAGATCATCCCAACTGTTATTGAAATGCAAACTCATAAGAGATCTTGAATCAAAACCAACCAGCTATACAGAGCTGGATTTCTGTTTTATATGACATATTTGAAATTATGGTTATTATTGTAAGCTACTGTTTAGTTATATAGGAACAGTATCTAATATATACCTCTAGTATACATGGCAAAGTAAATGACAACTCTGATTTTATGCTCATAGGAAGTTTGGAAATTATCCTTTCATTTCACTCACATAGGGGATTTTTAAAGACAATCTCATCAGCTTTTTAATTTTAAGTGTCTTTTGCTGTATCACAACATATTGCAATAAAAATAAGTGAATCAACAGCTCATAATTTTAATTTCAAAATCAGATTATTAAATAATTATCAACAAGCTTCTAAACCCTTAGTTCTAGGGAGAGCATGATACTTTCTTTAATACTTTGCATGAAAATACTAATGCCTATAAAAAATACTGCATAATTAAAATTAACTCATTCTCAAATCAAATTTGTTCCCCCTTAAGAACAGCAAATCAAATTATGAGTCTGTCAAATCAATTCACTATGCAAGCAGGATGATGACAGCCTTCTGAGGATTGATTTTCTTTTATCTCTAAGCTTTTCTTTAACTGTATTTATCTAGTTGAGATTTTTCATATATATATATATATGAAATATATATTATATAATCTCAGCCAGTCAAATTCAGAACTAATCTATTTTTAGATGCTTTTTAAATGGTAAAGCTGAGGGTATATTATAGATATGAGAAGAAAATAATGACTGGGAAAAGAAAAATGAGCTGATAATCATGTGTACTGGTTTCAGTAGGTCTCACCTTCTTGAACCCAGAATATATGATGAGTGGAATTCATGGGGCTCTGTGTTCACAAAGACCACAATCCTCACAAGGACACTTCCGAGAATTCTTTCTCCTGTACTCTAGACACTTGAAGAGGGGTTGAGGGTACACTTAAGAGGCAAACATGTGCTTGCATATAGGCATCCCTGTGTTTGATCCCCACCACTCCATACATGAATGAACAACTTTCTTTTTTAAAAAAGAAGGTCTCAGAGGGAATGCAAATGAGTCAGAGTAGTATTTGGAGATGTCTTAGGGAGAAGTAATGTCCCCTCCATTACCTTTCCCACTAGGGCCACTCTAGTACAATTCAAGTAAATTTTCTTTGTGTCTGCTATTACAATGTATATATTAGTATTTTGACTATGAACATTCTTCCTGCAAACTGTGAATGTATACCTCGTCAAATAAAGCACCATGGCAACCATGCTTTAAAGAAGAGGGTAATTACATTATATTCTAGTTATTCCCCAAATGACTTCCAAGAGTTCTGGATCAGACATGTTCAATGCCTTAGCTAGGATTCTTCAGGAGTCCAGGAGAGGAATTCAGAATGGTAAAATGGAGTACAGTAATATATATTACATCTACTTTTTTAAGTTTATTAAAAAATTCATAAGTAGAAGAAATTAAGCTTCACCAATATTTTTCATATATAAGCTGGCATTGTGACCCCCATACTCTGTCAGACAGTAACTTGTCATCTATGCAGGACCTACATATCTCTGTGAAGGATTTTTGTGGCACAACAATGATTAAAATCCAGAATCACTATGGAGTCAGCTTGGTTTTAAATTAAATCTCCAAATTTATAAAGTCTTAACTGTTATTTCAAAATAGTTTTGTTTAAATCCGCTTTAAAATGTTACTAAGTAAAAGAAACAATTGTTTTTATACTAGGATACAAATTGGCTACAATGATCACCTCATCTTAAATACTGTGTGTTCTATAGTTTATAGTGTAATAGTAGGACCTAGTGCTCCTGTGATTTTTACTGATAGTATAAATAGTCAAACAAGTTTGGGGAGCAAGAAGAAAATAGCAGATTATTGAATAACCCTTTCTGTGTCTCCTCAGACTAAGTAGAGGTATGTGCCCTAAGAAGAAAGTAATCTTAAGAAAGGTTGCTAGAGAAAATATAGACAGGTAGACACTAGAAGAAATTAAAGTTACTGAATATTAAATAACTTATCAGACAGAGTAGGAAAGCCCTCTCCATAGTGGGATGGAAGCCCCATCCCAGACATTTTTTGTGGTTTTTATTTTTGTTCTCCACCCATTCTTCCTTCTCTACTTCTTTTCTGGCAAGAAACATCCATGAAAAACTGGCAGAAGAGTGGAATCAGACAGAAAAACAGAAAGCCTGTCTTAGGGAAAAGGTAGAATCAAGAACAGATATAGCTGTGTCCCTCTACTCACAGTAGTGACAAGGTGTCTCTGAGATTGCCATACCAGTCTTCTTAAACCAAGAGCTGAATGCACAGACCCAAAAGAGGATGCCAGCTAAGCGACTACAGAAAATGAGTCACACACCTAATTCTTCAGTGGGTGAGTATAATGGAACAGGAATAGTGAATTTCTCCACACTGGAGCATGGGACAAACATTTCATTTTTTTATAATCTACTTTACCTCTAGTAATAATGTTGATGCCAACCCAGTGGGTATAAGTGCATGGGCTTGGGAGAAATCTTCAGTGGCAGAATAAAATGCCATGTGCTTACTCCTGAAAGGCTGAAGCTAACTGGCAGACTCCTACACGCCTAATGCAAAAGCGTAGGGTTGGAAACAAATGGCACTCTTCATAATTTAAAGCACTTCATTCTTAGGAGGGCTGCTCAGCACAACCAAGCATGTGGAAATGCATGGTCTTGTGGGCAATTCTGCAGCAGCGTAAAATCCTACATGGATGACTGATGACTTGTGTACAAGCAGGTGTTCCTCCCCCTCCCCAGTATGCAGGAGAGAAACAGTCTTAGGATTTGTGCTGTATGCTACCTTATCCCTCAGGCTCTGAGCAGGGCAAAATACAGGTTTCAAAAGAAGTAGACGGCTTTCTCTGCCACTAGCTGGGCTTTACCTGTTCAAACCAGAGCAGGAACTAAGATTGGAAGAGTGGATCTATTCTGATGATACAGGACAGCTGTCAGTTACTCTTCCCTTCAACGAAGAAGAAAAGCTGATATTTTTTTCTTTTCTTTCACTGGTAGTTTATTTTCTCCTTTCCTTACTCTATTACTCTTATCTTTTTTTACCTCTTTGAAATCTCTGATGTTACCTACCTAACTTCTCCATTATAAATGAACTATAAATCTGCACATGAGTATATTAGGTATCTGCAATTATCACATTCTGCTTCCCTTCGTCCCTTCTTTTTAGCTCTGTGTCTCTTCTTTCACCCTTCCTACTCTTAAAATCTAAGTTCTAACACCTAACATGTTCTGACATGTAGTGTGGTTTTACACAAAAACTCTAGCCTTCTGCAAATATAATGTGACTGTATCTATAGCTAGTCTTACCAATATCTTACTGTCTGTAACTATCTAGTTAGGCTTTGTATTGGTGAGTTTAGTAGACTGCGATACAATCCCATGCTAGCAAAAAGAAACAACACAAACCCAGCTAACATCAAGTCCTAAACCCAGATTTCAGATGACTAAAAACCCAAACCACAAATTGTTTTTAATTGAATAAATGGCAACAGAGAAATGCAAGAAATATAAGAAAGAACAGAAACACAACATGCTCCTAACCAAAAGTTACACAATAAAGGATCAAAATGAGAGTGAAGTGGCAGAAACTCCATATAGGGAACTCAAAGAATAAGGGTAAGAACATTCAGAGAAATTAAACAGAACATTTATAAGCAACTAGACAAATTCAAAGAGAACACAAGCAAACAATGATAGGAATTTAGTGAGAATATGGATGAAAAGCTAAATGAATCCTAAGTAAATACAAATAAAGTTAAATAAAAAGAATTCAGATAAACAGATAAAAGAGTTTAACCCACACACACTCTCTCTCTCTTTCTCATAATGTAATACAACACTCCAAACTCAAATGAACAAATAATGTAGTGTGATACTTTCATCAATGGAAAAGTAAGAATCACATGATAATATTAATACATGCAGAAAAGACTTTTGACAACATCCTTTTATGATAAAAAGCTCTGGAGAAGTTAGGAATGTACAGAACATTCCTCAACATGATAAAAGTTGATTGAAAGGAATAACATTGATCAAGACACACTGTATTCATAAACTATTGTTGAATAGCAACTCTGTTGTACAACTACCTACAGATAATAAAAATATTCAAAAGTAAGATAAGATAAAATAAGTAAAACCTTTTTATGACAAACTTACAACCACCATTACACTTAGTGGTAAAACTAAAACCATTTCCTCTAAAATCAGGAACAAGACAAGAATGTCCACTTTCTCTACTCCTCTTCAGCAGAGTATTGGAATTCCTAGCAAGAGCAATCAGGCAAAAGAAAGACATAAAAGGATCCAAGTAGGAAAAGAAGAAGTACAGCTATCCTTATTTGCAGATGATATAATCTTATATTCACAGGATCCTAGAGATTCCATCCCCAAGCTCCTAGAGCTGTCTAAAATTTTTGGCAAAGTAGCAAGGTATAAATCAATGCATGAAAATCAGTAGCTTTTCTGTATACCAACAATGAGAAGGTCAAGATTATAATCAGAAAAGAAACTCCATTTGCAAGTGTCTCAAAAAGTTACCTAGAAATTAGCCTAACCAAGGATGTGAAGGAACTCTACAATGAAAACTATAAAATCTTGAAGAAGGAAATTTGAAGAAGACACAGGAAGTGGAAGACATTCCATGACACTGGATTAGCAGCATTAGTATTGTGAAAATAGTACTGCATCCCAAAGCAATCTAAAAATTCACTGCAATACTCATCAAAATCCCAACAACATCATCCTTTAATGAGATAGAAAAAACTCCCAAAATTTATATGGAACCACAAAAGGCCCCAAATTGCAAAGTAAATGTAGTGCTGGAATTATAACAATTCCAAACTACAAACTCTGCTACAGAGGTATAGTAAAGAAAATAGCTTGGTACTGGCACAAAAACAGGCTTGAGGACAAATGGAACAGATAAAAGACCCACAAATAAATCCATAGATACACAGTCATCTAATACTCAAAAGGGAGCAAAAAACCCCACAGGCTGGAAGAAAGAGAGCCTCTTCAACAACTGACACTGGAAAACTGGACATCTACATTCAGAAAACTGAAATTGCATTCCTGTCTCAATTCAAAATCAATTGAAGACTTCAATGTAAGACTTCAAATTATGAAAACATTACAGGAAGAAGTAGGGGAAATATTAGAACTCCTTGACACAGGCAAGAATTTTCTGAGTAAAGATCCAGAAACACAGCAAATCAAAGAAAGGCTTCACAGATGAGATTGCATCAAACTAAGTTTCTACATGGCAAAGGACCCAGTTAACAAGCTAAAAAGACAGCTATAGAATGGGAGAAGATTTGTGCCAGCTATAAATTTATTGCAGAGAGCTTAAGAAACTAAGCAATAAAAGAATAAACTAACCAATTAACAGGTGGGTAAATGAGCTAAAGAAGTACAAATGGTCATCAGACACATGGAGAAATGTTCAACATCTCTGGCCATAAAAGAAATGCAAATCAAAACAACACTGAGATCCTATTTCACCCAGGTTAGAACGGCCTTCATCAAGAATATAAACAGTAACAGGTGCTGGTGCAAATGTGGGTAAGGGATCTCTCCTATTTTTTGGTGTTTAACCCCTTTGGAAAGCAGTTTGGAGATTCCTCAAAAAACTAAACATAAAAATACCCTATGATACAGCAATCCCACTTTTGGGGATTTATCCAAAAGATAACAAACCAGGATAACAGTAAAGCCACCTGCACAAACATGTTCATTGCAGCACTGTTCACAATAGACCAGACATGGAATCAGACTAATTGCCCCTCAATGGATGAATGGATCAAAAAAAATTAGTATATAAACACAGTGGAATTTTAGCAATACATTAGAAAGAATTGTATTGCATCCTGTATAGAAATAGAAAGACCTGAAAAAATCATGTTAAGTGAAGACAGGTCCAGAGAGACTAAGGATATATTTTTCTCTCATACAGAACCTAGAATTAATGTATAAATATGTAAGTAAACACTTCATGGTGGTCTACAACTGTATACCACTGTATTAACGGAAATATGGTAGATGCAGGGGAGAACTCAAAGGATATAATTTCTTAGAAAGATGAACTCACAGTCAAAATGAACAGCTGGAGACTGGTACTTGAAAAGAAGTGGATGGGATCAAGGTGGGTGTAGATGAATAAAAAGGGAGGGAGAGGAGCATGCAGTTGTAAAATTCAATGCAAATCCTAAAATTAAGAAAACCGAAAACAGTGGTGAGTTGGGAGGGATAGGGAAGAAGGATGAAGGGCTGGCATTGATCAAGATGCACTGTATTCATAAACTTCTTCATTGAATGGCAATACTTTGTACAAGTGAAGATAAAAATATATTAGAAAAATAGTGACTATGTCCTGAGAAATGCAAAATGAATATTATTAATGTAAAATTTGGGGTTTCAAATAATTAAAGCATATAATAAGTTTGTAAATATTAATGAAATTAATATTAATAGAATTTTTAAAAATCAAAAAAAAGAAATAAAACCTTTGTATCCTGTGAGACCATAATGTAACAAATGTAACAACACTAGAGATCAACAGTAAAAGAGGCTACAGAAAATATTCAAACTCATGGAGGCAGAATAACACACTGTTGAATGATGAGTGGGGTCATTGGGAGGATCAGAAGGGAAACACAAAAGTTCTTACTATCCAATTAAAATGAAAAGACAACCTATCACAACCTTTGGGATACAATAAAGAAAGGGCTTAGAGGAATGCTTATAGCTGTGATTGCCTACATCAACAAAACAGAGATCTCAAATTAATACCCCTGTGATGCATCTTAATCTCCTTGAAGAAACAAGAACTAGCCAAACCCAACACGAAATGAAATAATAAAGATTAGGCCAGAAATCAATGGAATAAAGACTTAAAAGCTCTGAAAAGAATCAATGAAAAGTTCTTCAAAAAAGCAAATAAAATTTATAAGCTAACTAAAAATGGAAAGGAAAGACCCAAATAAATAGGAGATGGAAATGTGTCTAGCACAGTGAATAAAAGGGAAATCAGAAGATGGAGAAGGAATATTTTGACAGCTTTTATTCAAATAACCTGGAAAATCTAATAGAAACAGACACATTTCTTCATAACCTGAACCTACCAAAACTGAACCAAAAGGTTATAAATCACTTAAATAGAACATGACAAGTAATGAAGCTGAAATAACAGTAAAGAATTTCACCCCACCAAAAAAATCCAGGACCCAAAGAATTCACAGTTGAATTCTTTTTTTTTTAATTGTGAAAATACTGTACAGACACAGTTGAATTCTATAAGACCTTTAAAGAAAAACAAATACTAATACTCCTCAAACTTTTCCATGAAATATAAAGAGAAAGATCACCACAAAACTTTCTATGAAGCCTAGTATTAAATGCGTTCTAAAACTTGGCGTGTCAAAACAAAGGAGATCTTTACACTAATCTCTTTGATGAACGAAAACACAGAAGTCCTAAAATAAATCACTTATTAACTAAACTCAATAATTAATCAAAATGATAGTAAACCATGATCAAGCTGGTTTCATTCCAGGTATGCAACCTTGGTTTAACATGTAAATCAAATAACAGAAGAAAGGACAAGAGTCATATAATCATGTATCACTTGGCTCAGAAAAGGCATTTAACAAAATCCAACATTCTTTCATGATAAAAGTTCTGGAGAAACTAGGCATACAAGGAACCAGGATAGGAGGAATGTACCTTAGCCTAATAAAGCCTAAATATAACCAATCCTCAACAAACATCATACTAAATGGAGAAAACCTGAATCCATTTCCTCTAAATGGAGAAAACCTGAAACCATTTCCTCTAAGAACAAGACGAAAGTGTTCACTCTTATACAACTTTCATGATGGAGCAGGATAAAGAAAAAAATCAACACACAGCAGTAGCTTTGCTGTACACTAATAAACATGACAAGAGGGAACTTAGGAGGACAATTTCATTTATAATAGGTTAAAAAAAAAGCTAGAAATAGGCCTCAGAATGTGAAGGACCTCTACAATAAAAACTGCAAAACTCTGAAGAAAGAAATTGAAGAAGACATAAGAAGATGGAAAGACCTCCTGTATTTATGAATTGGTAGAATTGTGAAAATATCCATACTCCCAAAAGTGATCTACACATTCAGTGCAATACCTATTGAAATCACAATGTTATTTTTCATAGAAATAAAAAAAATCCTAAAATTCACTTGGAAATACACAAGGCCAAAACAGGGTCTTCAAATTATAAAAGATACCATAATAACAAAAGACTGTGCTGTTGGCACAAGAAACAAATCCAAAGACCAATGGAACAGATTAGAAGACCCAGAAATAAATCCATGTATCTATAACTATCTGATTTTTGAAAAAGAAGTCCAAAATGTGTGTTGGAGAGAAAAAGTAGTCTCTTCAACCAATGGTTCTGGGAAAACTTGGTCACCACATCAAAAAATTGAAATGAAACCCTCCTTCTGGAAGGAGCCATTTACATCTACATTCCAGCAAGGTAACTGGGTAAGAACAGGAATGAATGTTTCCTGTGTATGTAATTTATACCACTGAAACATTCAACTCTAAAAATGTGTGATCCATTCAGAATTTAAATTTGAAATAAAGTCTTGTGTGTGTGAGAGAGAAATGAAGACAGAGGCAGACAAACTACACACTAAACATTGATACATTTATACTCTATTATGCACATATTTTCACCATAAAGAACACATGATACATTCTTTTTTTTATCATGCTATCCAGAAAAATAATGAAGTTTATTTAGAATTAAATGAGGGTATGGAATGTGATACAGTACAACTAAGACACTCAAGATGGGTATAATAGCACTAGTCACGCAAAAAATTAAATTCATATAGAAAAATCACAAGACAAAAAAGCAATTCCATCATTATAAAGTAAGATGTTCCATGCAAAGCACTAAAAATTCCACCCAAAACACATACTCCCAATAAACAAAAAACTATGTGAAAATATTGCCATGCTAACATGTTGATCACCATATAATTCATGGGAAAACAATATAATCATTAAACAATGGATTAGAATGAAGTAACACAGTTTGCAATATTGTCAACTAGACCACAATGATTTTACAAAACAAACAATTCCAGATTCACTCATAGGGTGAGTAGTATGGGTTAAATGTTGAGAGAAGGTAAATATAAACCCCATTAATTTATATCATTATCTTCTAATTATAGAAACTAGAAGCTGAGAACCTGAAAAAATTTATATAAAATTTGGCATACTCCCATGTTCCAAGAAATGACTTCAGGATCATATATGCAATTAATAGACAGTTGTATAAAATCACTTTAAGGTCAGGATTTAACCTCTTAAACAATGATCACAATTTACATCATAGAAACCACCTGTATACATTCTTATTTGTGTTTGCAAGGCAAAGTATAGTAGTCTTCAAGCAGCTCAGAATATCTATTGTTAGTGAAATGAAAGAATATAAAAAGCTCTTAGCTACTCTTGAGATGACCAGGTCATTTAATCATCTGGACCACAGTGGACCTTCCCTTCCAGTTGTCTTCTCTCCTATTCACTTTACTTTTCTGCCACAACTAAATAGTATCTTTAAATACACTGTATCTATTCTATTTGCAAATATTATTCCATTATTCAAGCCTTTTTTGCTTGTTGTAAGATGTTTCATTTGGTATAAATAGATTTTAGGTTATACTTCCTTTGTGTGCATGTGTGTGTGTATGTGTGTGTGTGTGTGCGCACACACATGTGCATGCTCATATCTGCAATGCTAGAGATCAAACTCAGGATCTGACCCTCCTGGGCAAGCACTCATCCACTAAGCTGCATTTTAGGTCTGATTTTATATGATATAATTAACATTGTAACAACTATAGTTAAAGAATACCTGGCATATTAAGCTATGTTTCTAAAAGCACATGGCTAAAGCCTCAGAAACTACCTAGATTGTTTGAGTGCATACTCCATCTGTCTTTTTATATTTGTGTGATTTTGAGTAGATTCTTCAGCCTCTTTGTAAACTGAATCTACATTTCTTCATAAGCAAAATAGGAAAAGCTATTTTATTTACATCCTAGGATTGTTTTGGCCCTTAACGTATACAAAGTCTGAACAATGTCTGGCATATAGTAAATTCTTAATGTGTGTTCCACATTGTCATGATCACAACTAATATGAACTATTTCTCCATTTTTCCTATTCTGTCAATCAAGCTAACAGCCACCTCCGCCCTTAATTTTTTTTTTTTTACAGATATGTGTCAGAGAAGCAAGAATGGCTTTCCTTCAGGCTGAGTCTTTAGGAGAATCCTCAAGAACTGGATGGAACACCATGATACAGAGAGTCCGACTTCATCCATCTGTGTGCGAGAGTCCAGCCTGTACTGAGAGCATCCTGATACACAGGGCAGCAGTACACACAGTATATGAGGAATGGTTGTACCATGACTGAGTATCAGAGCTGAGACACAGGTAGGACAAGCAGGGCTGTAGAGTTTGATATCAGAAGTGCCAAACTGGCGATGGGGAGGTAAGGCTGGGCTGAGGAGAGGACAGTGATAGATTAAGAATGTCTACCCTGCCTAACAACAATCATGACTAAGATACAGGAATGTGGATTGTGCGTTTCCAAATCTCTAAAACTTTTCAAGAAAAGCAGAATAGGCTTTTAATTTTATAGTCTTCCAATTTAAAAAACTGACATGCACAGAGATACTTATATATTGTTTCACCTTCCTGAACGTTAGGATCATGGGTGTTCCATGATACCTGGCTTGACATGCATTAAAAAAAAGTCTGTTGTAAGATTCCAGTGGTTCATACCTGGTCTGTAATCCTAGCTACTCAGGAGGTTGAGATATGAGGATAGCAGTCTGAAGCCAGTCCATGCAGGAAAGTCTGTGAGACTCTTATCTCCAATTAACCAGACAAAAGCCAGAAATAGAGCTGTGCTAGCCTTGAGCAAAGAAAGCTCAGGGACAGTGTCCAGACCATGAATTCAAGCCCAGGATCAGTGTACATTAGTGCACATATATGTGTGAACATGCACGTGCGTGTGTGCGTGTGTGCGCGCACACACACACACACACACGCACACACAATGTCTGCAACCCACATTCAAACTGAAAGCTGCCAGCTTGTGATCTCAGAGTTAGAGAAAGTTACTCGTTTAGATGCCATTTTGTTCCTGGTTGGGAATCCCTAGCACTGCCCTTGACTGCTGACGGATGAAGCAAGTTATTTAACTTGTCTTAATATTAGTTTTCCTACTGTAAAGTAGAAGACCAACAGCTAATGTTGGAGAATAAAGTGGTAGCTTGATAAAAATCAACACTAATGGATGTACACTCAGATATAAGTATCATTCCAGAATAAAGAATTTTGCACCAAAACTAGTATAAAAATATAGACACAGTAGCAAAATCAGGTCACCTTAATATTGATCAGTATATACAAATACACTGGAAGATAAAAGTTTGGATTTCTATTATGTTTGAGTCATAGAAATAAGAAAGATTTTTGTATATACTTAGAAGAAAAATCTCAGTAGTATCACAATAAACCATCATGAAGGAAGCTCTCTGTGGAACTCTAACAAGGCAGCTGAGATAACAAACCACTGCTGGTTTTAAAATCACACCAATGTGGAGGTTAGCCATAGTGATATATAACTGAAACCCCAGCTACTATGGAGGCTCTTGGAAATTGGGAGGATCATTGTCCAAAGCCAATCAAAGCAAAAAATGAGACCCTACTATAAAAACAAACTAAAAGTAAAAAGTGTGTGGCTCAAATGATATAGCACATGCCTAGCAAGTACAAGGACATAAGTAGAAACCCCAGTACAGTACTGATCTCCCTCAAATAAAGAAATGAAAAGAAATATCACATACAAATGGATAACTAAACCCAATAGGACAGGCAAGAAGACAGCAATTTAGGATCCTCCTCCAGGAGAGAGAAATGGGGAGGAAGCAAAAGATGGTATGCAGGATGGAGGGAGTTGTGTTTTAAATACGTAAAATCAAGATGTATGTTTGTGAGCATCTTAAACTTACAGGTGTCTATCGGTAGTCATGTGAATGAATCAGATTGCTTCAGATACAAGTTTTTAGGAAACAGGGTGGAAAAGAGACCTACAGTGAAAGGGATGGGGACTCTACAAGGAGTGAGCCTGTCAGGAGCTAATGTGGAAGGGGATGGTCTCCAGCCTCCTCACAGGACTGATGTCAGATAAGATCATGTATTTAAATTACAGAGCCAGTGTCAGTTTTATGCCATGGGCTCATTTTGGAACTCTGGATTATCATCACCTTTGGCCTTAAATGATCAATTTTTCTTTTTTGCTTCAGGATCAGGAAGATAAGCATAAAGGAGGCAGAGTGTGCTAATTAGTGGGCTTCCAACTGCTTCCTGCCTAGCAGTGTGAATGTCCCTGGGCTCCAGCTGACAGATGTCTGGAGTGGTTTTCAGCCATTTTTAGCAAGGCAAAACCTTCTTTAAGCAAAGGCTTAGGTGGGACCTCAGGATACAAAATAAAAGCTGATCTATCCCGGGGAACCTTGACATCTTCAGAGCTTTATCAATCAATTTGAAAAACAGCCCCTAGAAAGAGTTCATTCCCCTTCAAAGCTTCTGACCAAAAGGAGTGGCAAAGGGGCCCTTCAAATCAAAGGAGTGAATCAAAGAAGTGTTCATTCTCAACAAGGTGGAATAGTAGTAACTAATTTTTGTTGAGTATTTGCTATGAGCCAGGAATGGCGAGAAAAACTGTACTGAGTTCATTTGATTTTCACAACCATCTTGTCAGGCACTTCTCTGGTTCTTCAAAGGAAAACTTGAGGCTTCAAGAAAGTCAGCAAAAGTAGCTCAGGACACAGGCCAACTGAGGGTCGGCACCCACTGCATGCTGTTGATTACACTTAATGAAAATAGAATAAATACCTGAATAATCCAGACAAACTAAAATCAACTAGAAAATACAGAGTTTGTAAAAAATGAAACTAGATGGAACGATTTTTTAAAACCAAAGCGCAAAAGCCCAAGGAAAATACTGACACACACACACACATCGAGCTATGTTTTAACAATTCATAAAAGAAAAAATTTAAATGGTCAATAAATATATTTTTGGTGTTTCATTTCACTAGAATTAGGAGAATGCAAATCATGATAGTAAAACAGAAACATACCTAATCCATGATATTGCCAAAAATAAAAATGACTGAAATGAAGTATTGTTGAGATGAAGGGAAAGAGGGAAAAGATAGTCACAAATTCAGGGCCACAGGCTAGGCACCAGTGGCTCACACCTGTAATCCTAGCTGCTGAGGATGCTGAGATCTGAGGATCATGGTTCAAAGCTAGCTGAGGCAAGAAAGTCGGAGAGACTGTTATCTCCAATTAATCACTAAAAAAATCTGGAAGTTGAGCTGTGGTTCAAGTGGTAGAGCACTACCCTGAGCCAAAGAAGTAGGGTCAGTGCCAGGCCCTGAGCTCAAACCCCAGTACAGCAAAAAATAAAAAAATCAATATATATAAATATATATATATATCATATAGACTTAAAATTATAGAATCTAGAATAAACACACACACACATAGGGTAGAGATTTTTTTGTAACCTAAAAATTTTATTTCTAGAAATAATCCTTAGGATCATCTTGACAGATATAGAAAAGATGTATGCAAGAATGTAGGCAATGGGGGGGAGGGACCCAGGAGGGCAGATGGGAAGGGATGGGAAGGGGAAACAAAGGAGGAGGCAACAATGCTTGATAAGAAAGGTACTCATTACCTTGCCCATGTAATTGCAACCCTCTGTACGGTATTTTCACAATAAAAAAAATGACACCAAAAAAAATGTAGGCAATGGTATTTTTGGAACAACCAAACTTTTAAAGGAAGTTAAATGTCTACTAATAAAACACGGCATTGTTAAAGAATATAACACTATAAAACAGTTGTCAGGCCGAGCAAAGGCTCTATGTATCTACATAGACCTCAAAAACATAATACACAGTAAAGAGTACAAGTTATTAAATGATAAAAACATAGCCCTGAAGAAATAGCAGTATAAAAAGTAGTAGGGCTTATAGAATGTGTGAATAGTTATAAAATTTGAAAATTAGCTAGGACCCTATAGCTGGTATATTATTAATTGTTGTCAGGTTTTGTTTTTTTTAAAATAGATTTGCTATAAGCTTACCTTCTCCATTTTCAATAATAGACCATAGAAATGGTTTCAACTTGATTGTTTAGCTAACAAATCTTCACTAGGAAAATCTCCCCATTTTCACCCCAAGGAATATAAAATTCTACTGCTGAAAAACACACACACACACCCCAAAACACTGCTTAGAATTTCATTGTAAGCTGTAAGCTATTTAGTGAAATCTTGATTATAGGTCTGTTCCACCACTGGTGAGATCTTAGGCTTTCTTTCCCTTTCCTAATCTGTTATACTTTTTAATCACAACAAAAGTGAGAAGATATTTTTCACATAGACAGGAAGTGCTAGACAAATCCCAAAGAACACAACCAGGTGCTAGTTTGGGAATAAGAAGAGTCATCACTGGGTCTTGAAATGCCAAGCCTAGTTCTTGGGCTAAGAAGTAAGGGTGGGAAGGAAAAACAAAGCAACACACAGCACTTAGCTTGTGATAGAAAATGTTAGTAGCCTATCAAACTGTTTTCCATTCTTCCAGGATAACAGCTCTGTAGGCAGGTATGACTCATGGCTTGACTGCATTCCTGAATCTGCTTTGTAGGTGGGATGTAGCCATGTGACTTGAGTGCTCATCTTGGAGAGTTAGAATTGATATATGGGGCCTTACAAGTTGGGGACTTAAGAAATGGAATGTGAATCCTTTACACTCTCTGTCATCTTCTCAGCAACTGGAACCTGGGCACAGCAGTGATAAATCTTTCACCACAAGTATGTCACCATGTTCTAGGACAGTTGTTTTCAAGGCCTGAGAACCACTAAGGACTACTAAGATCCTTTCTGAAGGCCAAAAGATCAAAATTATTTTCAGGGTAATGTCATTCTAATTCGGTGTGTGTGTGTGTGTGTGTGTGTGTGTGTGTGTGTGTGTGTGTGTGTGGGTTGGTGCTTTGGCTTAAACTCTGGGCCTTATACTTTTTGCATGGACTTTGGGCTTATGGTTAGAACTCGATCACGAAAGCCAGGCCTCTAGTTCCAATTTTCAAAGCTAAGACATGGACAGGTTTTATTCTCATCTCACACAAAGATACAGTGAATTTATCCTATGGCTGCATAAAGTGATATCACAATACTCTGAATATAAAAGCACATGCAGACCATATGCACATTTGTATGATCAAATTGACTAAAGGATGGTATGAATACACAGGATTGAGATCCCATGGTGTGATTCCTTTGAACAATTAACAGGCAGCTCAACAAAATGAATGTCAGAAAGCTGAGACATGTCTTAACTAAATGATAAGAGGAAGGGTGGGCAAATGCAATCATACTGGTCAATGTACATACAGGAAAACTGAGCTACAACACTTGAGATGAGTGAAGATGGGAGAGACTGGGGAGAATGATAGAAGGGTGACTGCTCTAGATGCACTGTACACATAAGTAGACATGTTAAATTGAAACCTCTTTGTACAGTTGCGACTCATATCTGTAATAAAAATAGCTAGAAAGGGCTAAAATGTTAATATCTGCTAATTGCTTTATTGTTACATTTAGCGATGTATTTCGAAAAACTCCAATGATCTCAAGAAAGAATTGACCAATTCTTGACAAATTCTTGACCAACATAGAAGGAAAGAATGCAGCAATTCAGGGCCTCCTGAAGATGAAAGTCAGCTGACATCATGTCTCCAAACAGCAGGAGATGAAGCAATTATAGCTTAAAGAACTTCCATTAACACCCCATCACCATCAGAAAAGCCAAACACAGAGCAAAGATACTACCTTTTACATAAACTTGCATTGTAGAGGATATCAAGGTAACTGCTACTACAATGACTGAACACAGAAATAAATCCATTATATCTATAATTATTATAATAACTGTAATAGACAGAAAAAACTTGTATTCCCTTCCTCCCTCCCTCCCTCCCTCCCTCCCTCCCTCCCTCCCTTCCTTCCTTCCTTCCTTTCTTCCTTCTCCCCTCTCTCTTTTTCTTTTTTTATAAACTTAAAATGGGTTCCAAGGAAGGCATAGTACCCAATATGTCACTTGGATGCGGTCATGTAGGGTAATGAACAAGGAAGAACTTCACAGAAATCCTGAACCTTAGAAGACAATGACTTAAAAATAACTGACTCAGGAGTTATCAATGGGTCAATCATGACACATCCTCCACTGAGGGGTAAGGAAGGACCTGCTTGCAGTCCTGCCTCATGAGAGTTTCTATGAGATTGGTTCAGTGATTGGAGTATATACATCCCTCAACTTTCCTTTATTCAGTAGCATCCTTTACTCATCCTAGCTTTGTATTTCCACATTTGTTAGTACCAAGGAAGGAAGAAACCGAAGTTTAGTTTATTAGTGAGTGCCTATAAGGAGTCAAAGACCTAATGAGAACTGTCGATTCTCAGAGCTTGAACTAATAATGAGGCTTTATGGGGACAGATCAAGCTCACTTACTTGCTAAGGGAGAAGTACTTTGTGTGGGAGGAAGAAATTTGCAGGGCAAATTGGTAGAAGCTAATAGTTTTCTAGACTTTGTACAGTGATGAATTTGTACCTGGTTGCCTATATGGACTGCATTTCCCAGTGGTTCACAATTATAGCATGGAAAAATTCTCAGTAATGCCATGTGATTAGAAATGATAGATGTCAGGGACTTCAGGCCTTCATGTTCTCTTTCCCAGCTAGAACTCATATATGATGACAACCCTGTCTGGATCACACAGATAATGATGATGATAATGATAATGATGCTGATGGTGCTGATGGTGGTGGTGGTGGTGGTGGTGTCCTAGGAGATGCAAGAAGGCCTGGGAAGGAATCATAATCCCTACATGACTTCAAGAAAAGGTTGTCAATATGGACTGTTTACACTGAGAATATTCTCTAGAGGAAAAAAAAAACTTTAATAAGCTTGTTCATTTGTTTATTTATTATTCTGTGGTACAACAATCAAACCAGAAGCTCACACGCTGAGCAAGCACTCTACCACTTGAGCTATGTCCACTTGACCACATTCCCAGACATGGTTTTTCTGTGGCTGTACCACCATTCACAGGTTGCTGACAGAAATGCATCTCTTCTAACATTCTGGACCTGTGGCAGAAAAGCCTTGGGGAAAATATCTTGCATGCATGTGTATATAGTACATGAGTTGCAGGATAAGAAAAATATATACTCTTTGTTCAGGGCACAGAGCTCCTAAAGCCATTGAAGTTCCTTAAGTCATAGGAAAGTCCTTTGTTCTTCTGAACAAATCCCTTTGGATGACAGCACCAGTGGTTATGATAATGAGGTTACTGTGAGGATTGCCCTAGATTTTCACCTTAAGAAAAGCAAACCGAGGTTGGGCATGAAGTGATGTGAATTATGTCCAAAAGGTTCTGAGAGCTTTAGAGTTGGTGACCATTTGTAAATTTGGGAAGGGTAGGATGCTGGGGAAGAGCTGGCAAATTCCTGCTTCTATTCCTTCCTCTTTACTCTTCTACTTGGTTGTTCCTGGGTTCTGTGAGTCATTCTAGTGAACTATTTGACCTGTGAGAGCATTGGTGTGAACTCTAAATTTAGTCACTTAGTCAGAGGCACAAGGTATTTGCTGAGCCTTACATCTGGTATCTCAAATGGGAGCAGATTTGCGATACTGATCCTGTGGGATCTATGTTCCCTCTGGATGATGAATTTTGAATTTCTGGACACACCCCTAATGTTAGAGGTACAAAGAATCGGTGGAGAAAGCTCTCACGCATTTCGTGTCAGAAGGGGCAGCAGACAAAAAAGAACATAGAAACTTCGGCCAACACACAGCGTGGAGTAAATGGGACTCTAGTATTTCACATAAACATTTCAGCTTTATTCCTGAAAGGACTATCAATGACGACATCCACCTCAGGCACCTCAATTCTGTCAAAGTAGCTGAGACACTCCAGACTGCTACTAATGCCAACTTAAGGAAATATTAAGTCAGATTTTTTCAACCTCACAAGAATGGTTGAAAAACATAAATATAAGCAGCTGTACATTCTACTTGGAAAGATCAAACCATCCTAAGAAGTTTACTGATAGGTAATCACAAACCCTAGGCACAACACTCTAGGCTGCATACATGAGCAGAGACAAAAGTTGGGTTTCCAGGAGAGCTTCTGTAGAACAATGAAGCTCCTACCCCTTCCCATGCAGGCAGCCACCAGTTCTCACCACTCCCTGCTCCCTCCCACTCCAACCACACTGCAAGTCCAAGGAATAGCGATTTCAGGATTCTGAAATACCACTTTAGGTTTCAGAATGTGAACAAGGCCTAAGCTAGTGACAGCGGAGATATTTTTCTTTGGATGAAAGACTAATATTTTGGGTTACATTGGACGGGGCTTTTTGATAGTTAATATTAGTTAATGGTCATTTTTATTTTTAGGTGATCATAAAAGCCTAGAGATCTACCTCTGTTATTATCAATGGAAAAAAAAGAAGTATTCAACAACATTTAAAAAGCAACAGAGAGAGTTAGGGGGTAAGTAGCTCTATGCTAGAGCATGGGCTTAGCAAGTACAAGGCCTTGCCTTCCAGTCTCACCATTACCACCATCAAAGCAACCACGCAAACACAAACTAGAAAGCATCAGAAAAACTAATCAGGTAGCTGTATCTGCTTGAACTTACTAACAGTGCACTCCACACATGAGGTGAACCAGGTTTGGATGAGTGTCTGTTACCCGGCTGCCATGTTCAGTCAGCCACAAATCACACTGCCATAGCACCCACTTCCGACAGCAATGTGACATGGCAGCAGATCAGTAACACAAACACACTGCCTACTTTTACTCTCTTCAAAGTCACAGAAAAAAAAAAAAAACCTTTGAGTGAGCATCAGAGGCTTGAGACTTAAAAGGCGATGACGAACTAAGGAAAGGAGTCAGAGTTTGTGGGGTTGTTTTTTATTTTTTTGCCAGTCCTGGGGCTTGAACTCAGAGCCTAGGCACTGTTCCTAAGCCTCTTTGTGCTCAAGGCTAGTGCTCTACCACTTAAGCCACAGTACCACTTCTGGCTTTTTCTTTTTGTCAGTTGTGGGGCCTGGGTGCTGTCCCTGATCTCTTCAGCACAAGGCTTGCACTCTACCACTTAAGCCACAGTGCCACTTCCAGTTTTCTGGTGGTTAATTGGAGATAAGAGTCTCATGAATGTTCCTGCCCAAGCTGGCTTTGTACCACAATCTCACATCTCACACTCCTGAGTAGCTAGGATTACAGACCCATCGTTCTTCTGGCGTTTTCTGAGTAGTTTATTGGAGATAGAGTCTCACGGACTTTCCTGCATGGGCTCTTCCAACCACAATCCTAGATCTCAGCCTCCTGAGTATCTAGGATGACATATGTGAGCCACCAGCACCCAGCAGGGAAAGACAATTTAAAGCAATAGGTCTTCCCAGCAAACCAGAGTATTCAAAGAGATGCTCTATGGAGCTACTTTTGGCCTTGAACTGTATAACTCCAGGATTCTTTTGTGTGAGACAAAAGCCTACTTTGTATTGTGCCTAATCCTGTCTGCCACAGTATCTATATTATACTAACTCCTTCAAATAAACAAGGAAAAGACAGCAAGTCTATAGAGAGACAAGCAAAGGAGAGCAAAAATTTCATATAAGGAAGAAATAAAAATGGTCAATAAGTATTTGAGCATTGACTATCCACAATTTTAATTAGAAAGTGTAAATTTGGAAACTGAAATGTCATTTCTCACCAATTGGTTGGCAATTTCTAACCAATTGGAAGAGCCACAGCTCCACTTATGACTCTTTGATGGTTACTTGGAGATAAAAGTATGGCCTTTCCTGTCTGGGCTGGCTTTGAACCATGATTCTCAGATCTCAGCCTCCTAAGTAATTAGGATTATACTGAGCCACAAGCACCTATCCTGGAAAAGTATTTTTGGAGGACACTTTGGAAATAGGCTTGAAAATGTGAAATACATTTGTAGATAAACAAGTGCTCATGTATTCAAGTGCACGGGTGTATGTATGTAACTCTCTAAAGCCAGGTGCTGGTATCTCATATCTGTAACCCTAGTTACTTAGGAGGCTGAGATCTAAGGATTACAGTCTCAAGCCATCCTGGTCAGGAAAGTCCATGAGACTTTTATCTCTAATTAACCACCAAAAAGCCAGAAGTGGAACTAGGACTCAAGTAGTAGAGCACTAGTCTTAAGCACAAAAGCTCAGGGACAGTGCTCAGGCCCTGAGTTCAAGCCCTAGCATCAGCACACATCACACTCACAAACACACACACACACACACACACACACACACACACACACGGTCTAGAAGTATAGATAACTAACTTAACAGTGTTTCTGTTCACAAGAGAGGAAGACCAGGGAATGAAAGGAAGAGGAATGGGCTTTGTTTACAGCAGGACTTTCAGTATGATCATATATTACTTTTTGTAATTCAAATTTTTAAATAAAAAAATCAGTCATACAAGTTTTTAAAAGATTAAAGAGGTATGTAATGTAATCCCATGCACTCATTTTCCTGAAAGAAAGATGTATTAGATAGGGATAATTTACTCAAATTTAAGAAACTCTTGGCAGCTAGATTCTCTTCATACAGGTAAGAGGTTCAGAATTTCATGACTCAATAAAAGGGCTTTCTTAATTGAAAAGAACTTTAAGTATAAGATGATAGTTTATATCTCTGGACATAACTGAATAAGGCTTTCTTTTTATAATTAAATACTAAAAACTATCATAGGAAAAGTATTTCAAAGGTTAGAGAAAGTTCTATTTTTAATCATAATAATAAATTCTATTATTCATTTTTAATCTTTCATTTTGGCAGGCACTGGTTTCAATTTTAATTATTTGCCAAAAAAAATAACCTCAGATTATCCATGCTGATGTATTTGCTTGTTAAGAACCAGAATTCATTAAAAAATACATCTAGTCTTCCAAGAAATCATATATTTCTTTTAAATCTCAAAATTTTAAGCCAAAAGTGGGTCACTGAAAATACAAGGAAACAGTCTTACTTGGTCCTCAAAAGACAGAGCCTGGGCAACATCTCTTGGAAATCCATCAATAACAATGCCCTCTTCATCAGGTATTTGCATCAATTTTTGTTTTATCTCTGTAATTGTTGTTTCCTTATAAAGATAAAAAATAAAACAGCAGAGTTAACCTTAGCACACAAGAAAGTCACTTATATATTTATTTTGAGAATAAAAGCAAATTACACAGCAATACCTGTGGGGCCAATTCTCCATTTGTAATTATCTTGGCAATAAGACTCCATTTCCTATTGCTGCTGGTACTGTGGATCTTCTTTCTCAATAACTCTCCCACTGAAATGTACTGAAATCCATAACGTTCTGCAATTTTTAAACTTTGTGTACCCTTTCCGCTTCCTGGGCCACCTATTATTCAAAACACACAAAATGGTGACCTGATACAATAAACAAGTCCCTCTTACACTACTGTTGTTTATCTGAGCTGAGGATTCTGGAATACCAGAACCAGATAGAGTAGCTGCTCCATCTGTGGAATTCTCAGTGTTACTCCTTTTTTACACTTAAAAAATTGCCTTTACTTGTGCAAACGAGTGTCAATTTAATGTGTCAAGTCATGAGTACAAAGCATCTTGGCCTATGTTACCTCTTCCATTGTTCCCCTGCCTTCTATCTCAGCCCCACACATCTCAAGTTCCATTTTCACATATGCATACTGTTATGATTGTATTCACCCACCATACCTCTCTGCATTCATCTGCTTCCCTCTGACAAAACATATTTCCCAGAGAAGTGCAGACTTAGCTAAGGGTCTTGATCAACTGTATTAGATGGAAGAGACAGTTTTTCTCAATACCTATCTTAAGAAACAACTAACTAAGCCACAGATATAGTTAATTGTTAGAAACATGCGCAAAGCACTGGTTTCACCCCTAGAGCCCCCCCAACACACACCCCAAACACAACAATAAAAAGCCACAATATTCATCACTCTGATTAAAAATGTTTTCAACAATGAAGTTCAAGTTGAAAGAAATGTTGATTATTAAGCTGTGAAAATTCTATAGTTTTCCCCTTGATAATCAAAGAACTATGACTCCCTTTTTAAATTACAAAAGCCAGGATCAAAAAAATAGAAATGTATTTAATATCTCCAAAGAGTTTACAGGTAATTTAGTGAAATGTAACAATTATTTTTAAACCAAGTGCACAATAGTACTGACTGCCACAACTTATTTAAGATGGTTTTTGTAGGGCTAGGAAGGTGGCTCAGTGGTAGAGCGCATGAGGCCCTGGGTTCGATTCCACAGCACCACATAAGCAAAAAGAAAAAAGCCGGAAGTGGCTGTGGCTCAAGTGGTAGAGCGCTAGCCTTGAGCTGAAGAGCTAAGGGACAGCACCCAGGCCCAGAGTTCAGGCCCCACGACCAGACCCCCCCCAAAAAAAGATGGCTTTTGTAAGCTGCTCATACGTTCTTGTTTAAGCACCTTTGAATTCCAATGTTTCATGCTATGATGTGAAGAATGAATGGAATAGGTCCTTAAGGAAAAAAATGCTTCATACAATTGTTTGTGACAGAGTAGCATGAAATAATCAAAATTTTGCCGCACAGCTCAGCATTAATCATTGATAATTGCCATTTACTTCTTTAGAGACACAAAAAGTGATAGTCACAAAAATACTAATATATACCTCAGGTTTTCAATATGAAAATATGATTTTCAAATCACATTAGATAAATTCTTTTTGGTTCAAGTCCTGGGCCTTGACTTCAGGTTAAAGCACTGTCCCTCAGCTTTTTTTGCTCAAGGCTAGTGCTCTACCACTTGAACTACTGCTCCACTTCCTGCTTTTTGGGGGGTGATTACCCAGAGCTAAGTCTCACAGATTTTCAATGCCCAGGTTGGCTTCAGTCTGTGATTCTCACATCCCTGCCTGGGCCCATCACATTAGATTAATTTTAGCTAATTTATGTTTCTGAACCAACATAGAGTAGAATCTAGACTTAAATATGTATTATACATAAAATATATAGTTATCTGTCTGGTTGGTAGTTATTTGATGGGAATATCAAAATGAAATATTTTTATAAATAAGCACAAATTACTATATTCAAAGAAAACATTAGAAAGTCTATGTTGAATAAGTGATTGTTTCAGTAACATTCATTTAAATGTAAATATCACTTTATAATACAATAAAAAATTTTCAAAACTCCAAAATCAGAAAAGAAAAAAACCTTGTAAACTGGATGATATTTGAAGATATATATCTTCTCTTAAGATTTTAGTCTATTAAAGTATTTTAGTTTCATGTAAAATTTACAATGCATAAAAATCATACATGTAGTGTCTTACATAAGAGACATTTGTTACTATTCTATCTGCATGGCAATCAAGCTTCTATTTGTACATTACTTTCATGAGAGAAAGGAACCTGGAAGAATGTACTCTGTACACCAACAAGCTATAAAATGGTAAAATAATTCCAATTTTATTTTTACCTATGGACATCCTTTAATTATTTCCTTGTCTCCTAGGGAAGGACCACCAATTTTTAGACAAGGAAGCATTTCATTTTCCAGAGTAGAGATGTTTGACATAGTAGGGGCTATCATTAGCCAGAAGAATATTTCAAGTTTTTTAAATCTGATTTACATCTGCTTTTTTGTTCTGCTTGTTCTTGATTACTAGTAATCAAATCTAGTGCCTTGTATTTTGGTTGCCAAGCACTCTACCACTGAACTATATCCCCAGTTCCTCAAAAGGTGATTTCTATACTCTTTCTGCAATATTCTTTTTAATAATTCATGGTTGTATGCATATTTGTAATGTGATTTTCATCTCACTTGGAAATGTTCAAATTCCATTCTCAGTTGCTTTTTTGCTCACATTTTCCCTAGCTGCCAGCTTGACTATGTCCTCCAGAGCAGTACTTTTGTGCATGGTGGCCGTAGACATTTGGTCCTCTATTCACAGTAACTGGTTAGAATCTTTGGAACATTTATGCTAAATATTTCTTTGGGTTATTTCATGAAAGCTCAAACTGGAAAAATGAGACAATGATTACATATATTGCATGTCCTCAGACCTTTTCACAAATATATGTTTGAGAAAGTTAAAATTCACAAAAATGATCAATAAATGATTTTATAAAATTACTCAAAACAATTTTGGTACCTATTCCTTATGAAATAGAAATAGACTGATATCATCCACAAAAGAAGATTCATAATGACAATTTAAAAAAGTAAATTTTATCTTTGTCATTTTGGTGAATAATCAGATGTTACACAGTTATTTAAAATATTCTCTTATATTTGCTTATCTGATAATATGGGAACAGATTTTATTATAGGTCCTAATGTACCATAAGGAAGATTCATTTACATGAATGTTTACCAATATATGGGTATTTTTGCCTCTAAAGTTAATAGTGAGAAAAATTCAATTTGGTGAATAAAAAGGAAATAACTCCTGTTTAGAAAACATTTAATGGACCTACTTAGCTATATTAAAGTTTAAATAAACGAAGCCAAAGAACAGCAGATCTTGAAGTGATTACTTTCAATTCATTATAGGGAATTTTTATGACATTGTAATGGAGACTATGAAAAACATAACATTAGATTACTTAATTAAAATAAGTTCCATTTTTATTGAAAATTATCCTAAAATATTTCTATTTTCTTTGTCGTGCTATTTTTTCTATTCCCTTTCTGCTCCTTATCCAACTAAGCATTTGCAAAGTATGATATGCACTGAAATTTCTGAAATGTAAACACATAAAAGTTAGCAATGGTAGAGGATTTTGTTTCCTGCTGTCGTACCTATAACAAGAATGATCTTTGGTCGTGGTCTAGTAGGATCAAAAACCTCGTACTCTTCAATTAACTCTGCAGTCTCGGAGAGATCTGTGTCACTCTCTATGGAGAACTGGTGGATTGGAGGGAGCCGGTCATACCGTCGATAGGGAAAGTTTGAATTTTCAGGCATTACTGTGAGAGAGTAAGATAAACTTTGAAAAGGAAAAAAAAAGACACAGTAAAACACTTCACATTTAACCAATTCGTATAAGAAATTTAATGAGTTTGATCTTTCTTTTTAATTGGAAGAAGACTTAGTAAGTGGCCAGCTTTTTTTGTGGGGGAGGAGGATGGCTTGCAGTTGGTAGGCTGGGGATCCCAAAGAGCTATGCCTCCATTCCTCCAGGCTTTTGAGATTGGGTCTCATTCCTTTCTCTAGGCCCACTTGTAATCCATCACTCACTTATTTCTGAAGCATGTCCATTTTAAGCTTCTATTTATAGTTAGGGTAACAGGCACATGCGGATACATCCAGCTTCTTTTGTTGAGATGAAGTCTTGCCAACTTTTCTACCTGAGTCATCCTGGATTTCAGCCTCCCACGAATATGGCTACAGACAAGCGGTGATTTGCTCAGCTATGGGTTAAGAAGAGGTCTTACATATATACTGGGGTTGGCCTCCAACGATGTGTGGAAAGGTACTAGCAATGTTACTCTGCACTGTCTTGAAATTTAATCATTTTACCCAACACAAGACAAGACTTCAGAGTTATCCTCAATTACTTTCTTCCCTTACTTCTCACATCTGTTCTTGCAGTCTTTATCATGGAAAATTATTCCAAATGTATAGTGTATTGTCCATCTCCACTGTTACAAATATTTCCCCGAGGTACCATCATATTTTATCTGGATTGCTGAACTCACATTTTATTGGTCTACCTGCTTCCATGTTTGTTCCCACAATCTACTGAAATGGTCTTCCCTTGTTGGTCCTAGCTGACTGCCACCTAGTGAATTGCAAGAACATCCCTCTACTGCTCTGCACAGTTGTCACTTCAATATCTGAGAGCTTTATCATTCATTCAAACGTTCTTCATTTGTTCACTCATTCATTTTATCTCTTTTCTCCTACTAGATTTTAAGTTCTATAAAAGCCGGAATTTCACCTGTCATTCAGAACTCTGCATCCCTGTCATCTAACACTGTGCCAGGCCAATGGCCAGAGTTCAACAAATACCTGTTGAATTACTAACAAATAGAATGCCTTTCCTGAAGGAAAAAATAAAATGTGTGGGCAGAACATGGAAACAATGTGAAGAGATTAATAAACCAGGGTAAAAGCATTCATTTTCATATGCTGTAAATCTAGTGGGTAATTTTGGGGGTTGGAGAAGTAACATGGCATTATGCTTTTTTTTTGCTAGTCCTGGGGCTTGAACTCAGGGCCTAGGTACCTGAGCTTCTTTTGCTCAAGGCTAGCACTCTACCACTTAAGCCACAGCACCACTTCCAGCTTTCTCTATTTATATGATACTGAAGAATCAAACCCAGGGCTTTGTGCATGCTAGGAAATACTCTACCACTAAGCTATATTCCCAGACTGACATTACACATTTTTCAGGAAAATTAATATGGTGATGGCTAGTAAGGGTTTGAATAGGAGAAGCCTGAGAGAAGCAAGAAGAGCAGCTAGCAGGTAGTTAAAACAATCAACATGGGAGAAATAAAATCTTGGACTAGAACAATAGCTGGGAAATGGAAAGAAATGGATAGTGTAAAATACTTGGTTAGGGCTGGAATACAAAAATGAAAGTGAAGTAGGTGATACTTTACAAGGTCCACATGTCAAATCTAAAGGAGTAAGGACCACACTACATTTTATATATAGTACCTTTCTGTCTTCTTTTCTCTGTTCCAGGTTTATTATTATTATTATTATTATTATCTTACTTTGGTCACAAACCACTCACTCATAGCTCTCATTGAGCTACTGATTAAGTTTTTAAGGCCTGATTTCATTGCTGGCCTGTGCTTTTCCTGAGAACAGTGCCATGTCAGTTCTTTCTTGATGGCTCCAATCTCAGCTGAAAAAGAGTATCTGTCACATAACAGTACTCAAGAAATGGTTATGTTATGGCTCAACAGACTCATTGACTGACTTTATGAAAACAAGAAAGTGAGAAGTGAGTGATGGTTTTGAGACAAATTTGTTGTATTTGGTTTCTGACATGTATATAGGATGGCCAAGAGATACTCCAGAAGAATAACTCTAAGTATGTTTGAGATTGGAACTTTTAGTTCACTGGTAACTATATATTCAGTGTGTACACCTAACAGGGACAAATTATGTTTATCTCATACCTCATATTTAAGGGTTTTAACAACTGGCAACCAGTAATTTATATTTTAATTTAAGAAAGTAATTTGTTTGGGTGATAAAAACTGTTTGTGTTGTAGGATAATTTCTCAGGATAATTATATGTTAGCATACCTAGGTCAATATTTTTGTAAAAACTCACAAATGATTCCAGTTCTAATCATTTTAAGTTACTGGGCACTTAGGCATTCTGTTAAATTTAATAATCTATTCCATAATTACAGTTAAAACCTACAAAGCATGAATATGTAAAGCATTTCATAAAATAAAATGGTTATTATGGGATATTTGGTTTAGAAAACAGTTTCCATGTTTTAGCAAATATTGCAGATATTAGATACTAGGGTGTAACATTCTTGTCACCTAGTATATGAGAAGGCTCTAATGATGAATGAAAGGACCCTTGTCTGAAAATCTAACACTGGAAGATATGGAAACCCTGAAGCTAACAAGCAATATTCCCTCCCTCCTTCCCTCCCTCCCTCCCTCCTTCCCTTCCTTCTTTCCTTCTTCCCTTCCTTCCTTCCTTCCTTTTTGTCAGTCATAGTGCTTAAACTCAGGGCTTGGACCCTGTCGCTGAGCTTTTCTGCTCAAGGCTAACAATCTATCACTTGGAACCATAGCACCATTTCCGGTTTTCTGGTGGTTAATTGGATATAAGAGTCTCAGGGACCTTCCTGGCTTAGAATCATGATCCTGCCTCCTGAGTAGCTAGGATTACAAGAGAGAGCTATCAGAACCCAGCAGCAATTTCATTTCTGTTTATTTGCTTAACCTTTCCCCAAAATTTGTACTTGACTTCTTTTAGATAATAACTGTTCTCTTCATTTCTGCTCTTTGGTTTGGCTACAGTCCTTACCAATCCCTAATATCTATCTATCTATCTATCTATCTATCTATCTATCTATCTATCTATCTATCTATCTATCTATCTATCTATCTATCTATCTGTCTATCTATCTATCTAGTTTTTCCTGGTTTCCATGTATTATAAAACCAAGCAATGGTATCAAGCTTTAATTTTGTTGTCCACAGTCACTGTCTACAGCTAATCTAAGAGTAGCTTATCAACTAATTGAATGCCATCACTCCTTAAGATTCCATTTTCAAAAATGAAAAATTTCTGAGACCAAATCCACTAACGTCTGATGTTCATTAGTGTTTCAAGTCTTAGACAACACTGTCCCATATTGATCTCACTTAATATAACAAGGATATGAAGTATGTTTTTTAACAGTGACTGGGATTCTAACCACATGGTAACATCTCATGAAGTAAGATGGCCATTTGGAGGAGATATATGAACTTAACAAGATCACTAAAGATCATTTTGTTCATCAAAAAAGCAGAAATGTGCAAAGACATGAGATACAGAAGTAACTAAAGTTATTCTAGTGACAGTAATCCACTGGATACCAAATCTAAGTTCTGTCAACTCAGCTTGAGTCAGAGCCCTGAGCTCCAATTCTGACCACTCAATACTCTGTGTATTTTAGGCTTTTCTCAAAAACCCCTTGATTTACAAAGAGTGAAATTTTCAACTTGGACAGTTCCAAATCATTATCCTGTTACTGGGTCTCTAAGTACACTGTATGGGAAAAGTAAAAATCTCTTTAGAATTGGATTTGTTCTAAGGGTCAAATCCAAATATTTGGTGCAAATTCAATTTTATAAGTACTTACAGATGTGACATGGCTTATTATTTATAAGTGATACTTTAAAATCTAAGATAGAGTGATTCATCTTGTAAGTAATGAGATCAACTGCTCTCTAAAACAAAGAACAGTAATCTTATTACCCTATGGTCACACTAAATGTTTTTAAATTATTTCTCAGCTGTTCACATGTCAGAACATATGCATTTTGAAGTAGCAATTCCATATATCTGGGTTATTTGTTACCAACCATATATAACAGTATGACATGTGAGTACCTAAACCTAAATCACTTTTCACTCCTGCTTGAATAAGGAAGAACTCTTCTCCAATCTGGAGATAGTTTTGGCATTTCTATTTTCCCTTTTCTTGAGCATCTTACAAATGAGCACTTCATGACTTTTTTCCTACACCACATTCAAATAAATTCTATGTGGGTTCATAACTGATATTTATTGCAAAGAGAATTGTCTCCTCTTCAAATTCTTCTGGAACAGATGACACTTGTGTGGTTCATTTTTGAGAATGGTTTTAATTTTGAAAGTATAATGCCCTTCAGCCACCAGAACAAGAAACTTAGTTTCCTCTTATTGGAATTGAGTCTGAGTCTAGTTTTTATTTTTTAAATCGATTTTAGTTCTATCTATCTATCTATCTATCTATCTATCTATCTATCTATCTATCTATCTATCTATCTATCTATCTATCTATCTATCTACTTACCTACCCACCTACCTATCTAGCTATTTATTCATTTTGATGCCAGTCCTGGGACTTGGCTAGTTCTGGGGCTTGAACTCACACACTGGACACTATCCCTGAGCTTTTGTGCTCAAGTCTTGCACTCTACCAGTAGAGTCACAGCTCCATTTCTGTCTCTTTTTTTTGGTGGTTAAGTGGAGATAAGAGTCCCACAGACTTTCCTGACTGGGCTGGCTTTGAATCATAATCTTCAGATCTTAGCCTCCTGAGTAGCTAGAATCACAGGCATAAGCCACCAAAACCCAGCTTATTTATTATATTATTATTTTTTGTTATCCTTAAGTAGTTGTACAAAAAGAAGTTGAGTCTATCTTTTACATACTATTATATTTCACACCTTTATGTAGAACTTGAAAGGCTGGTTGGCTCTCAACATTGTGGCATATATTGATAAGCACATATGACAAACATGTATTTCAGAGAGACATCAAAATATCTGGAGTTTTTTCTAACAAACTCTAGCTCTTAGTTCTAAACTACTCCTAAAATTTAAATAAGTTTACTTTATACATATATATTTTTTGTCAGTTGTGGGTCTTGAACTCTGGGCTTGGGCACTGCTATTGAGCTCTTCAGCTTAAGACAAGTGCTCTATCACTTAAGCCACAGCACCACTTCTGGTTTTCTGGTGGTTAAATGGAGATAAGAGTCTCACAGACTTTCCTGCCTGGGATGGCTTTGAACCGTGATCCTCAGATCTCAACCTCCCGAGTAGCTAGGATTACAGGGGTGAGCCACCAGCGCCCAGTTGTATTTCTTGTATTTCTTTTATAGTACTCAAATGCAGATTCGAATATATTCAATAGTTGTATAATGAATAGTTATTGAATTAAGTAAACTTTATATGAATTTGTGTAATTTCATTAATATGAACTCTGGACTTGGAAACATTAAATCAAATCTCTAGTCAATGAAAAATGTTGAATTATAATGTAATAACTACCAATTTAGTCTTTATTCTATCTGTGTATTTGGAAAAGGATTATTTGCAATTTAAAAATAAAGTCAAGATGTTTAACGCAATTCATTTTGCAAATAATGAATTCAGTAATAGATAATTTCATTAAGTCTTTAGCAAATTGCTGGACAATGGTATGTAATTTCGTTTGTCTTATGGATCATGGAAGTGATTAGAATTAGTAACAGAAAGAGATTAGTTATATTCCAAGGCCTCAAATTTTTCTAGGCATGTATAAACCCAATCAATTAAATCACTCTCTACATTCTACAAGATATTTCTATAAGACAATTATTTCACCTATCAAGTTGTGTTATTCTATACATACATTACCATTTCTTAGAAAGGATCTCCGAGACTGGCCTCCATTTAGCGGAGGTAAGGTCTTCTTTTCCTGGCTGACAAATGTATCCCACTTCACCTTATCACAGCCACCCATTTCCTTTACTTTCTGCAAACAGCTTTCCAAGTACTCCACTGGGTCTTCAGGCTTAGAACACATCAGTCCATTCAAAAGGCTCTGAAATACAATGAAGTACATAGAAGTACAATATGTTTTGATGTACTACTGTCTTGTTTCTAAATCCTCAGTTATTTTTGTCTTTTGCATCTCCCTCTCTGTCTTTCTCGCTGTCTCTTTTATGCCAGTCTTGGGGCTTTTTTTGATCAAGGCTAGTGCTCTACCTCTTGAACCACAGGTCTACTTCTGCCCCTTAAAACATTATTTTATTACCTGTAAGGAGGTATACAAAGGAGTTGCCACTTAGCGAAGCAGTTTATGAATGCATTGCATCTTGATCGATGTCACCCCTTTCAACATTCTCATACAGACCACCTTACTCCTTCCTTCCCTCGCTCTTCTTAACTTTGTAGGATATACATAGCATTCTTGACTGAATTTTCCCCTACTTCTCTTCATTCAACTACCTCTTTCCCTAAGGAACCGTGAAATTTATGTTCTTTCTTGAATCTACCATATTTCACCTAATACATTCACTTTTCAACTTTTGCTGGTTAATTAGAGATTAGTTCCATGGTAAGGAGAAACAAAGGAGGAGGCAACAATGCATGATAAGAAATGTACTCATTACCTTGCTCATGTAATTGTAACCCCTGTATGGTATTTTCACAATTTAAAAAACTTCTTAATATTAAAAAAAGAGTTTCATGGACTTTCTTGACTGGGCTCACCTTGAACCTTGATGTTCAAATCTTAGCCTCCTGAGTAGCTAGGATTACAGGTGTGAACCATGGGCACACAGATTCATTTGTCTATTAAAAGACAATTAGAACTGAAATTATGAGACAATAGAGCAAAGGAAGATAATCCTTTGAATTCCTTACCAGTTTGTTTTCAACTCAACACTCTCCACTTTAAAACAACAGGCAACTATATAAAGTAGAACAGCCCTACCAAGGAAAGGTTAAAAAAAAATACAGCATATGAAAATGTCCCTAGTCTCTTTTTCTCTCAGTCCCACTCATCCTTAAATTCTCTAAGTTTATTTCTTCTGTGAAACAAGGCTTTAAAAAATTTAAAATACAGCTGGGTGCCAATAGCTCACGCCTGTAATCCTAGCTACTCAGGAGGCTGAGATCTGAGGCTCGCGGTTCAAAGCTAGCCCGGGCAGGAAAGTCCATGAGACTCTTATCTTCAATAAACCACTAGAAAACCAGAAGTGGTGCTGTGGCTCAAGTGGTAGATCATTTGCCTTGAACTTAAGAGCTGAAGGACAGTGCCCAGGCCCAGACCACCACCAACAACAACAACAAAATTAAACTACTTAATACTTGCATAGGGCAAATTAGGAGCTTCACATGTCCTAGTATTTAACTGATGTTGTTTAGTTTTGTTTATTGTTATTTAGTTGTTTGTTTTAGTTATTATTATTGCTATTGTGACCATAAAGTCTCCCCCGAACCCCTGCATCTGTCTGCAGGCCCCTCTATTATGTTCCCTGGTACCCAGAATAAAACATCACACTAGTCATATATGTTGAATGCATCAGTTTTGGTGTCAGTCTTTGTGTCCGAACTCAGCGGTACAGATTTAATTTTCAATCTCAAGTACCTAATACTTTTCTTGGTATATTAAACTGTTTTTTGATTAAGACAAAAAAACTAAAATAATTCAAGTCTGAGTGAGACTACAAAAACTGCAGCTTGAGACTCAAAAAATAATCTATGATATTTAACAGATCACTATAACATCCATTGAGATTAAAGAGAAACAAGTATTATCCTGCTATGACGCTTTCTATTTGTGGTGTCTGATGTGTCACGTGTAGTGGTTTCTAAAAATGCTAAAAGTTTGGAAATGCTGACTCGTGGGAAGTAGACAAAATTGAAAAGTATCTTCCTTCAGAGGTTTTCATGGAGAAAGCACAAGCACAGAAAATTATCATCAAGAATATATATTATGAATGTATAAGTCATATACACCCTCTGAAAGGTTGACATCTTTTTAAAATACCATATTTTATTTTCAAATTAATTTGAAATTAATTAATAAAATTAATTTGAAAATAAAATACCATTTTCATACAATTTTCCCAGAATGGCAAGCAATTCCTACTATACATTTATCTCTTAAAACCTTTAATCAGATAATGTGTAACTCTATCAGAAAAGTTTAATTGCTGAAGGAGAAGAAAAGGCTGAGTGGGGGATGCACATCTGGTTTGTGTTTACCTTCCCACACTCCTCTAGTACACAAGGCCAGAACTGAGTGTTTCATGGGCATTCGTTTACCAAATGCATGCTCAACATTATTATCACATTTTAGAGACTAACAGCTCAGAGCTGTTACTGATTTATTCAAGGTTACTCAGCTAAATGCTTCTAGGTTCAGGATTCCAGTTTCTGAACCTAGTATAAGATAAAAGAAAATGCCAGCTTCTCTGGGCTCCATGTACAATCTAACTTCAATATGAACCTCTTAAAATTACTTTTTTTTTTTTACTTTTGCCTTTTGAATTCACTTAAATGGAAGGTTTTCTGACTGGCAAATATACATTTCCAGACTCGCAAAGCAAAACATATTTCCTAAAGGATGTGTATATGCGTATGTATGTATATATACGTGTATGTATTGGGTGTTTTTGAGACAGAATCTTGCTATGTTACCCAGGCTGGCCTGGAATTCATGATCTTCCTGCTTCAGCCTCACAAGTATTGGGACAACACCAAGGTTGGACAGTGAGCTGGACAAGGAACAATGATTTCCATTCCTGCATGGATAATTTAAGTCCTTTTTTTGTGGTAACAATCTATATCAGGGACTAAGATACCCAGGACTCTGTTTTTGAGGTAGTTTGGGGATTTGACACCTATCCCTGTTAGACTTCATGTTATCTAAGATGTTGTGGTTTTGGTGGCGACAATCTGGTTTAAAAACTTCAAGTCTTTGGTTTTGTTGTTTGTACTAGCTCATGGAGAATCACCTGATTTTTCTTTCCTTCTGTATTGTACAGAACATAGAGTTGTCATACTGGAAGGGAAGGGTGGAGCTTCTGGGGTCACCAGCATGCTCCTTGTTTTCCTGTTGTCCAGGATTGAGGCTATGATGACTGCATTGCTGCCTTTCACCTAACAAGTGGACTTCCTTTTCTGAGTGTGAAGTACTGTAAAACACCTTGTTCAGGGGCAGAAAAGCTCATAAAACCAGCATAAAACCTCAACAAGAAATTCCTTCTGCCAATATTTATTGCATACACAGTGCAGATTTTCATTAACAAACTATCTAAATTCTCTGTGGTTACCTTCCACCAAAAGAGAAAAGTAGTATCCACATTATGCAGAAAACATGACTACTGTTCAGCAGTATTTTGCACTGATGTTCCTCCCACAGGTGTTCCTAATTATTCTTTTAGCACTGTAGACATAAATTTGATTTCGGTTGCAATATTTCTGATGAAAGAAACAACAACCACCTTTCAGCTCTTCATTTCCATATTTACTTAGGGGAGGAGGAATAACACTTTAAGATTCCCACACATTCCCATTGTCACACTGGAGTAACACACTTGCTAGATTCAGCTTCCCACACCAGGCCTGGTTTACTTGGAAATCTGTGGCTGCACAGAGCCTGGAAACAATGCTTTACATAGGTGAGAGAAACAGAAGATCTGGGAGGAATAACAATCTATTTGAAGAAATCAGGGCAATTTTTCCCCCTCAAATGTTGTCTTCATTTCTTTTGAACAGAAAGAAATCCCCCAAACAGGAAGAACAACTCATGGCCTTTAGTTTATTGTATTAGTCAATAATGTTTCGGACATGAGAGGCCAGGTTTGCAGGGAACGGCCTTCCTCCTTTCAGGGTTCTCCCTAAGAAGCTTGGCTTGATTCCATTCCCACCTTCACCCACCTCCCTCCCCTTTTTGGTAGTTTTGATTTAACCTAAGCAAAACCACTTAGGATTTAGGATTCTTTTTTTTTTCTTTCCAATTTATATACGGAAAGAAAGGAAGCAAAAATCCAAGAAGGAGGCTGCATTTTAGAAGTAACCAAGATTCCTTTAGCTCAACCTTCAAGGTTCCCCTGGCATATTCTGTAAGTGGTGCCTCATCCCTTGGCCGCCTCTGGCCCCGGGCCATAGGAATCCTTATGGCCGATGGTGCTTTATGCTCTGGGGACAGCAACTGGGGTCAACGTTCCAGTCTCCTCAGACCCACTATCTCCAGATGGGTTGCAAAGTGCAGATAAAAAGCTGCAGCCCCAGAGGCAAGCGAGCAAAGCCTGCCAAGACCATGGGGGGAAAACGTGCTCAGGAGTTCATTCACTAAAAGCGCAGAGCAGCTCTGGGTGCCTGCCACCCAGAAGGTTGCGCTGCACTTGATGGGGTGAGATTTGCTTTTTGCTTCTTCATCCCTCTCCCTCAAGCTTCCCAGGGGCGGGAGGGGGAACGGGGTGCAGAGGAGGAGGAGGAGGAGGGTTACTGGCCCCTGCACTTCTTCCCTGCAGGGGTCCGGAATCTGGGTGAGGAGAGAGACTGAAACTCCAGACTCTAATTTCTAGTTCAGGTTCCATGCTGGGTGACCGTGCGGTCACCTGGCCTGACCCTCACTTCCCCACTCCCTCTCCCAAATGAAAAAAAGCGCCTCCAGATCACTGTCTGCACCCCACCCTGGGTGCCCAGCATCTGAGAGGGGAGCTGGGGGCAGCCTGTTCCCAGAATCCTGTTTGGAGATGGAAAGTTCCTCGGGACGTCTGAGCCCAGCGATCCGGCCAGGACCCCGGTGATCCGCCGCTTGGCTACTCCCCTCGGCGGAGCCGACCTGCGGGCTTCCCGCGTGGGGACGGGGAAGACGGGACGGGGCGCAACCGCCTCACCTCGAGGTCGGAGATTCCCGCCCCAGATCCTCCAGCCCACCCTGCAGTCCAGGCTCCGTACCTCGAAAAGCTGAGGGATTTCCCTCCGGGCCAGATACTCCTTGGCGTCGTTGGTGTTCATGACTGTGCCGCGCGCGCCCCGGGGAGCCTGCCTGGCAGCGATCGGGGTTCGGGCTCCGTCGCAGCCCTGACTCCAAAGCGCAAACACCGTGCCTCCTCTCACTGCCCAGGCCGGGGAACCTCCGCCTCTCCCCGGGGCTCTGGGCTCGGCGCTCCCGCCGCCTCCTCTGGGCTGCTGGTCCCCGCGCCCGAGCTGCGGGCTCCGAGCTGCCGCGCGCGGCGATTGCCAGGGGAGGGGCGCCGGGAGCGGAGGAGGGGGCACTGCGCGGCGGACGTCAGGCAGCTGCCCGCGCGCGGGTCCGCCCGCCCGCCCGCCCGCCCGCCCTCCTCCGGCTCCGCGCACCGCGCTCCGCGCTTCCCCGAGCCAGGTCTGCGGCGGCCAGTCACGCTGCGCGGGCGGGCGCGGGGTGCGGGGGTGGAACGGGAACGCGCGGGGCGGAGGGGGGGGGGACTCCGAGTCACACCGCTCCCCGGTGGGCCGCACTCCCCTCTCGAGCGCCACCCAGGGGACGCAGCCACCCAGGGACGAGGTGGCCTGGGCCACTAGGTCGGGAGCTCTTGGCATCTGAGATGGTTTTTTCACTTCTTCATATCTGTTCAAACTCTATCTGTCCTCCCCCCTCCTTCTCTCTCTCTCTCTCTCTCTCTCTCTCTCTCTCTCTCTCTCTCTCTCTCTCTCTCTCTCCTCTCTCTCTCTCTTTCTCTCCTCTCCAGTCACCCCCAATCCTCAAGGAGCTGGCTGAGTGTAGAGGTGGGTGGAGGGGGTAACCTGACAGTCACAGAATCCATCATTCATTCCTAAAATTATTGATGGGAATTCCAGTGATGTTAAACGGCGGAGAGGGAAAATAGAAAATTCCTGGTTCAGAATTCACAGACACACACACACACACACACACACACACAGAGAGAGAAAATAATTTCATAATTCGAATATCGCTTTCCTTCGAGAAAGTTTGCTAGCTCGTTTCGGAAAAGGTTTTCCCCACCCTATCACAAATTCGTACACATTTCCCGGTAAGGACTTAGAATGAACCCGAAATCAGTCAAATAATTATTTCGGCCCAGATGAATGAGAAGGGAGAGGTGGTGGACTCTGCTTAATTGAATAGTGATTGAAAATCTGTAGTAGATGCCCAGCAGGTTATCAGCTCCTGTGGGGGACTGGGGGAGGCAGCATTTGAGGGACCATGAGGGGAGGGGACGAAAGCTTAATGGATAACGATAGATCTTCCTGTTGCAGACCATCAGGAAAGTGTACCTGTCAGTCTCCCAGCTCCTAATATGAGTCATCGCCCAAATTAAGAAGAGAAGATCCAGCCCCCCTTGGGAATACAAGCTCCAGCACACGCCCCGCCCCCTGACACTGTGGGAGGATGTGTGAAGAAAAGGATACTCAGCTAAGCATCTGGTGTCTGATGGAAGGCAACACAACATTGCTTCAAAAAAAAAATCAAAATCTGAATGTCTGTGTCATCTCCATACTCCTTTTCTTAGTTCAATTTCCTGTCACACACACTGGGCTATAGCTACAGTTTTGTTTTGCCTAAGGAGGGAACTCAGTGTTAATTAGTTTTGTAAAGACTTGTGTCATATGGCCATGTGCTATAACCATGTGTCATGCAAGAGTCTTCAATGAGGCAGGCATTCCAGTGCCATGAAATTTGATGTGTGCCTTTAGAATATGCCTTATCACTTAAAGTCCCAGCTTCCATTTCTTTACCTTCTTTAAGAACATACTATGAAAACAGTTTCTTGCCTATGTACCTATATATGAGAAGTCCCAGGCTTGATGGCTGGAAGGCTTAGTCAGCTGGCCCAGAGAGGTGAAGCAACTAGAACTGAAGTGATGATTTCTGATGGTCTTCCTGTAAACTACTTCAAGGTCATTCTTTTCAGAGAATGTGGTTAGAATACTGTTCATATCTCTAGTCTCTTGCTCCTGGGCTTTTTAAATGGGTAGATTCTAAGTGCTCTTTAGTAACCTGGTAAATAATAGCAACTTGCTTATAAAAAATGGTTAAGAAAGACTGCATTACACTGAAAATTGTAGAGAATATGAAAGACAGTACAAGACAAGGAAGTTTTCCCCTTAATTACTGTGTGTGTGTGTGTGTGTGTGTGTGTGTGTGTGTGTTCAAGTGTGAGCACTGGAGTACTAGGGCTTGAACTTGGGTCTCTTGCTCTTGCTTAGCTTTTTGGCTCAAGGCTGGTACTTTACCATTTTGGGGTTTTTGTTGGTTTGTTGAAATAGTCTTGGGGATTTTTCTGCCCCTGCCCACACAGTCCTCAGATCTCGGCCTCCTGAGTAGCTAGGTTTACAGGTGCCTAGGTGCTGTCCTTTAGTTTTCTTTGTTCAGTGAGGGGGTTCTACCACTTGAACCACAGCTTCATTTCCAGCTTTTGTGCGTGTGTGGTTATTTGGCAATAATAGTCTCACTGGCTTTTCTGCCTGGGCTGGCTTGGTACTGGGATCTTCAGGTCCCAGCCTGCTGAGTAGCTAGGATTACATGTATGGGCCACCAGTGCCTGGCTTTCTATTACCTTGGGGGGGGGGGGGGGAGAGAAACACCAGGCTGATGGTTTGGAGAGGAGAAAGAAGAGGCAAAAAAAAAAAACCTAAATACATCTTTCTTAAAAGAAGTTGTCCTATCGTTCTTTCAAATAGAAGTCTAAGGTGTTACATATAATACACACACACACACACACACACACACACACACACACACACATATAAAGGGACCATTTATTTGGAGGTAAATTTCCTGAAAATTTTATCAAATTGACAAGTTAACTTCTTGTCTGCTGTACATCTTAAAAATTAGCACACAGATAAAATCTAAGTGAGTCATGACCAAGTAAAATTAAAGATTTGTTTCTGCCTTACATTTACTACGAATAGAACTTAAATTTTATGGGTATGGGTACAACTTTTTGTGGTTCAGTTTTTGAGAAAGTTTTGAAAATGCACTGATGCAGGCCACTAAGGAAAAATTGATCAAAATTTCTCTTTTGATCACATTCTAGGAGATAGGGTAGGGTTCTGAGATATGTAAGTGATTAATATGCACATGACCCCTACAGCCAAATTGCTTACGTTCCGCTGGAAATCTTTAAGAAATGCTGATGGTCAATAAGCAGATAAGAATGTATAAACAACATCAACTACTGAAAAAGTAAAGGGCAGATAAGCAATGGAAATATTTTTAAAAAATGACAAAGCAAAAACTTATCAGTGACTAATAAACGTGATCAATAAAATCAAGTAACATTTCTGATCTGAAGCAAGAGGGAAGAGGGTCCAGATCTGTTGTGTGGGAGTGGCAGAAAAAGTAGCAGACAAAGTGGGAGCAAGGTTAACTACTAGATGACAACTGAGACAAAGAACCAGGCATCCTTAAAAAGGAGGTTCTAGTGATAGCATTTCCCTGAGTCATTCCTAAGGGAACCTTACTGCTGACACACAGGCCAGGTCTTCTCAATGACACTCATTCAAATGTGTGTGCATTGGGGCCATTCTTTCTAACTACAGAGAGAAGGTTGAGGGCTGTGTATCCAGAAGAGCAGTCCCCAAACCTTAAGCAGTAGCTAGATGCCAAGCTTATACTCTCATCAACTTCTAAAAGACCTTTATGCCATCTATACTTTAACTGTGGCTCATTTAAGTACAGAAGGCTTTAGTAACAGAATACAAAATATTTCTCATGGTTCAGATCCTGTTTCCTCCATGGAAGTCTAATGGGATCCATCACTCGTCTGGTTGGAAGTAATAATGCAATGACAAGTTTGACCATAACATCCACTGAATGTTTTTATGAGTCAGGCATTGTGCTAAGCTCTTTACGTAAAGTATACCATGTTGCTTATTTAAGCCTATGCTGTATTTTTTAAACAATCTATAAAATATATATTATTCTCACCACCAACAGAGACTCAGAAAATCCACTTTCAAGGTTATGCTAATATGAAACATCAGCTGAATTGCAGAACTGTGTCTTTATATATATATATTATATACTTTATATATATACTTTATATATATTTTATATGCATACTTTTTATATATTTATATACTTTAATCTCTCTCTATATATATATACTCTAAATATCACCACAAAAATGCCTGTCAAGTTCACAAGGCTTGCAGTAATTTTTTCAGTGGAACTTTAGCTGTTTTCTGAGGGGTTTTACATTCTTCTTTCCCATTTTTCTTCCTTTCCATTTTTCAGCATGTATTTTAAAAATTGAGTGCAAATGTTTTGTTTAAAATACAAGCAACATAACTATGGAACAACAAGCTTACTTCAGTGGATTTTCTGTTTGTTTGGTTTTGTTTTCCCAAGTTCTGTTTGAAATCCCTTGCATGGTTCAAAACATTGTATAGTCAGCAGAGCATTTCTAATTATTGAACTTTTGAATGTTGAATTTCTCTCATGGAACACAGAAAACAATATACGTGTCATAAATAGTCATTTTCCTTCACTGGTCTATAACCCACGGGATCATTTTTTTATTTATGTTTTGTTGTAAAGGTAAGATACAGAGGGGTTGCAGTTTCATAAGTCAGGTAAAAAGTACATTTCTTTTTGAATAGTGTCACCTCTTCCCTCATTTTCTCCCAGTTTTTTCCTTCCTGACTCCCCTACCCCACGAGTGTATAGTTTATTTTTCACACTGGGTTTAGTGAGACCCTGGATCATTTATATTTGTGGGAAATTCAGAAATTTTTATTTGCATAGAAAAATACTAAGTAAGACCTTCCTTTGATATGTTTGTGCATATTTTCTTAACAATGCTTTTAATTTACAAGTATTCCTTTCCAGAAATCTTTATGGGGCATTTATTATTTATTTATTCATAGCAAGTGCGTACTATACACACTAACATGATAAATGCAAGCTGGAACAATATTGTATATTATAATTCTTCAATAAAAGAGAAACTTCCTCATCCTCTGTTTCTTCACCCTACTCCATTCAGATACTTAGATTCTGGATCTCAAAGACCACTAATAATTCTTGAGTTGGAGATTAAGAGATTGAAAGTTGTCATAATTTCTGGAAGGACTGAGAAAATTTCCACATTAAATAATTATTATTCAATTTAAAAATAGCTCTGATTTGGAAAAGCCCTGTGTTTTCTATCTGCTCAATAGTTAGGGTTTTTAATGAAACATGGTCTCTGTTCCAGACCCACGTTTTTGTTGAGAATGTCAAGATTAAGACTCAAGAAACGTTTAGTAGGGAGAGATAAACTTACATTAAGAGATGGGAAAGGATGGGAAGGGGAAACAAAGGAGGAGGCAACAATGTACTCATTACCTTGCCCATGTAATTGTAACCCTTCTGTACTGTATTTTCACAATAAAAAACTTTTAAAAAAAGAATAGACAGATATATTTCAAAAACATGGCAGAAGTACATATATGAAAGATTTATGGTAGGAACCCAAATGTACACTAGTCGCACAAACATGTATATGATTTAAAAAGCACTTAATAGAAAGTTTTAAAATTAGGGTTTCAATGTTTTTACCACTCTCAAAACATGATTTGTATTTTCATTAGTTTTTTTTCCAGTCTTTCCCTCAGATATATAGCTTTCCATGCACTCTGTATTGATTTTAATTATACACATTCACATGCTCTATATAGTTATCTTTTTTAATGACTTTATAAGATTTCATTGAAAAGTTTGACATAAACAGTGTAACCAGTTTTCTCCCATAGTTGCAAATTTTGGTTGTTTCTCCTATTATGCTATAAGCAATTCTGGTATAAAATCGGAGTGTTTTTTCTGGACATGTTTAATTAATTAATTTGGAATAAGCTTCCAAAAGTGAGATTGTTGGATAAAATGTAAACAATATTATGTGGAAGTTAACTAAATTTCCAGAATGGTTCTGATCCATTTACAATGATATAATATAATGAACCACTTAGTGAATGAATAGGATTTCCAGTTTTGCAATATTCTCTCTAATAAGTGATGCTTAATTCTTTTTTTTTTTTGGTCGGTCATGGGGCTTGAACTCTGGGCCTGGGCACTGTCCCTCAGCTCTTCAGCTCAAGGCGAGTGCTCTACCACTTGAGCTACAGCACCACTTCCGGTTTTCTGGTGGTTTATTGGCAATAGGAGTCTCACGAGGTCTCTCCTGCCCGGGCTGGCTTTGAACCACGATCCTCAGATCTCAGCCTCCTGAGTAGCTAGGATTACAGGCGTGAGCCACCAGTGCCCGGCGTGATGCTTAATTCTTAATTCTAGTTTTAATATATAAACATTTCATATTACAACAATTCCAAAGAAACTTAATTATCATCTCCCCTGCTAAATCCTACCTTCATCATTTCCTTGTAATATTGGTCATTTTTTCATATTTTTTTCTTCCTTTGTTGTCTGTTCTCTTGCTACTTTTCTAGGATCACATTTTTGTTTATGGCTTTATTATACTATTCATTCTATTTTGTCTGATAGAAAAACTATTTCACATTCTGTGGCCTTTAATTAGCTCTCAGGAATTTATCTTTACATCTGTTACTGTGTACAGTGTAACGTCTTACACATTGTGAGGCTAATATAAAAGCACTTTACCAGCTTGTCTCAAACATTCCTTTAATAGTAACTTGAAGTAGTCACTGGTTCCCTCTTTTGGATAAAAAATAAAATGGAGTTGAGTCTCAGAATCATGCTAGTAAAAAGTAATTAACCGAGATATAGAAAAATCATTCCAAATGAGATTCAATATAAATGTAAATGATAAACTGATAAAGCTCTGTGCCCAGGAAATAAAAATTTACTCAACAGGACATTAAAGATGTTAATAATGTAAAGAAATAATGATTAATTTGATTATGTTAAGAGTAAAATCTGTTCTTCAAAACATGCAATTAAGATAATGAAAAGACTCATTCTATTACTTGGAAAAATATTTTCAATGCATATAACAAATAAAGGATCCAAATACATAAAGAACTTCTATAAATCAATATGGAAACAATATGGAAAAATAATCCAATAGAAAAATGAACAAAAGACTGATGAAGCCACTTCACAAAAGATAATATCCCAATCCCAATTCAAGTTCCAATAAACAAGTGAAAGGTAATACCTTCATTAGTCATTAGAAAAAGATAAAACTAACATCACAAGGTGATACCACTATATGCCCACAAGAATGATTAACTTGAAAAAAATGACAGCCAATACCAAAGTTAGAAGGCTATGGAGCAGTCAGAATTCACTACACTCTTGGAGAAATGTTAATTTGTACAATCACACTGAAAAACTGTTAGCAAATGACTTACTAAAGTTGAACACATGCATATGTATATTCACCAAAAGATATGCACTAGATCAGTTATGGAAGCATTATTTGAAACAGTCCCAAACTACTCAAATCTTCACCAAGAATAGAATACATAAACAAATTGTAAACATGTAAATAACATGTAAACAACATGTAATTCCATAAGAAATGAGAACCAATAGTCTACACCTACACATTACAGTATGAACAAGCTTCACAAATACAGGAAGGGCATGACCCTATGATTCTATTTGCACAAAACTTAAAAGCAGGCCAGTAGCCACTCACAGGGTAGCCAAGTGGCAGAGAGGGAGCTCTAGTAGAATTTGGGGATACTGGCTACATTCTGTTCCTTGATTTGAGGACAGGCTGCTTGGATATGCTCATTTTGTGAAAACTCATTCAGCTATACAAATAGCAAAAGTACTTTTATGTGTATAAACCATACTTCAATAAGGAGTTCTTCATTTTAAAAATGAAAGTGTGGGAAGTGTGGGATTCACACCCAAGACTATCTCTTTAAGTTCCATGCCCTCCTAACTGTTCCATATGATTTTATCATTTAGTAAGCAGATGTCAAAATGAATGTGCAATTCATGGCCATCTGCTCTGTCTTTATTGTTACATTTAGAATCAAATTGCTGCTATAAACATTAGACTGTATGGAGGTAATAACTGGTTTACAGCTTATTCTCTTTTTCCCACCAGTGCTGAACTCCTCACAAGCAGAGACCATGTCCTAGAAATCATTACATTCCTAGTGCTTTGGACAATACTTGACCTAAAATAAGTATACAATAATACATGAATGAAATTTCTGTCTTTGTGTGTATAGAATGTTTATGGCTTGGCTAAAGAAATTGAGAAAGGCCTTCTAGCAAGAAAAAGCAAACACTCTAATATTCTTAAAAACAAATACGTTGAAACCTTTTACAATTTAAAACCTTTTAAAAACATGATGACTTGAACTAATACTGCTTATAGAAATTCCTAATTTGTATTATAGGGGTATCTTTAAGTGGTGAGCAATGTCTTTATAATGTTCAAAAATATAATAGTTTATAAATATAAATGCATGTCTGCAGCACATGCCAGGAGAAGGAGGAAAAAAACAACAGATATAACAAAAATATCTGTTAGAAAGTGATAAATGCTACAGAAAAGGAAAAAAAACAGAGCTGGGTGCTTGTAGTTCATGTCTGTAATCCTAGCTACAAGGAAGCTGAGAATAGGAAGACTGTGGTGCCAGACTAACCTAGGATGGAAAGTCTGTGAGATTCTAGATGCACAGAGGGAAGCTGGATGTGATGGTCATACCTGTTATCCCAATAATGATTTCTAGAAGTAGGCAGATCAAAGCTCAGATGCATATGTAAGAGATAAATGAGACCATATGAAAAATAACCAGTAAAAAATGGCTCAGTGGCATTATACCATCCATACAAGCTATACAATGGCAAGCACAAGGCCTTGAGTTCAAACTCCTAGGAAGCAAGGAAGGGAGGAAGGAAGGGAGGAAGGAAGGGGGGGAAAAAGGAAGGAAGGAAGAATTAAATATAATGGCAAGTGAAATACTGAGAAAATGAGATTCTAGCAAAGATTTGGACATTCAGTTCAACTATTATAAGGTAGAAGGATGTTCTGACATGTTCTGGCAAAAGGTAAGTTGTTGGGGTATCTGGAATACGCTTGGTAGGAGAAGAATAGCAAAGAATGAGGCCATTCATTCACTTAGGACTTTAGGAGCCATTCTAAGTTCTAAAGAGAAAATTGGTGAAGAAATTGGAGGCAGACTAACATGACCTGATTTACCTTCTAAGAAGATTGTCTAGAACTAATGCAACAATGACACTCACTAGACACTGTTTCGGAAATGAATTTACAACTTGGTGGGAAGGAGAGTGGCAAGCGGTAAATGGGAGAAATGAGGGCGAGGGTAGCAATGTTTAAAAAGAAAGGTACTCATTATCGAACTTATGTAACTGTAGCCTCCTGTCCATCACCCTTACAATAAATTTAAAAAATTTAAAAAGATTATCTTCTGGTTTAGAAACAGGTAAGAGAGCAAAAGTGGAGCAGGGAGATCAGTGGGAGGCAATTGTGACAGGAGAGATGAGGAGGGCATGGGCTAGGATGCTGCAGCAGAGATGCTGAGATGGGAACTGGTTAGATTCTAGCTTCATAGATAATAAACAGGATTTTTTTTATTGTGCAAGATGCATAGGAAAAACATCCAGGATGACTTCATGGGTTTTTGACCTGAGCATAGGATGGTGACAGTTAATTGGCCTCAAGTAGTTTACAAAATTTACTAAAAGAGTAGCTCCACGGTAAGGAACTTTGTGCAGCCTGGAGGAGCGAGAAGGAGAACTTGCTCTGATGGGGCTCTGATTCATAATTGGTTTTCCCTGCTGCTTTCTGGCCACACCTCTGGTTTGTATCCACCATTGTGGATACAATGGAAAACATTTGAGCTTCAAAGTTAGCCTGCAGGTTAGCATATTGGGAAAAGTCTTGGGTAAGCAGAAGAGGAAAATTTCCATCTGCTTCAAGATAAACTTTGGAATCGATGCTTTAGCATTTCAATGTTCTTCTACATAACTATTTCACCTGCCTCTAGGAAATCAAGAACTCCACCAAATACAGTCTTTTTTAGTCAGCCAGTCAACCTAACTTGCCTGCTAAAAATTTTTTTTTAATGGGAACAACTTGAATTCCAAGGGCTCTCTAAGTTTCGAAGCCTCAAGTAAAATACAAAGAAGAAGCATTTTCATATTGATTTAAGAAAGTATTCTGTCATATACTTAGAAGTGAAAGCTTTTAGGAGTCTGGCAGAAACTCCAGAGAAAATAAAACATCATGAATTTATTTTTAAAATTTGTTTTCACAGAATGCCAATAACACATTGAAGGGTTTTTTTTTTTATCACTACTGACAAATAACAATTGCATAAGTCTAAAAGCCTGAACTTTCTAAAGCACCTAAATGTGGTTCAACCAGCATATCCCTTTGAGTTTCCATTGCTTATTTTTATGTCTTTACTACATGTTTCATGAACAATGTATGAGTTTTACATATACTCATCAACCTAGAATGAGGAAGATGTAATTTTTCCAGCCAAGAATTGTTTTTAACAGTCACACAAGCCATTCATGTTGGTATGTTAATTTTTTTAAATTTACCAGAATCTACCATCTGCTGCTGTTTTTATCTAGTATATTCGACCATGTTTCTTCTATTAATGATTCTTCTGCAATATAATGAACTTTAACTCTGCTTTCTGACTATGTGAGATCATAAAACTAAAGATCTAGTGGAACTACATAGCAGTGATTGAAAAAAGAATCACTTCTCCAAATAAACCAAAAGTTGTTATTTAATCATGTTACCCTCCTATGTACAAGTTGGAATGATTACCATTGCCTCTATTGTCCTATAAGAAACCCATTAGCCACCTGTGGCTATTTACATGTAACTAAATTAAAATAAAATTAAAATTTTAGTTTCTTTGTTGAACTAGCCATATTTCAGGTGTTCAATAGCTATTGTGCCTAAAGAGTACCATACTGGAAAAATACAGATATAGGACATTTACATAGTCACAGAAAAATCCATTGCATATGGTATATAAATTGCCAATTCTTCATAATCATATGCTAGTGACCTTGCTAGATACATCTTTCACCATAACACATATGCACATGAACCATGCATTTTTGTTTGCTTGCAGCCTGAGTGGATTCTTTCAGCTTTTAATTAATTTCCTCTGTTTTCCACTTAGTAAAATATTCCCAAACTTTCAAGGCCCCACTTAAAGAGAACTTTCACCATAAAGCCATCTTTATTTAGCTTTAATGGACAGGTGGCTATGTTTTTTTCTCTGTAGCACATCACCGGTACCTCCATATTGCTTTTCCCTTTGTGTGCTTCTGCCATATCCACTTGTCTCAGCCCCCAAGTATGCTTTTGTGGTTGGACTTACAATATGCAGCCTATCATAGCGTCACGCACATAGTACTCCAAAATGGTGATCTGAGTAATTTAAAATAAATTTAACCATTAGCTCTGTTTTATGAGTACTGAAGACCTCATTGGGTGATGTGCTTAGAATTTTAAATTTTTATTTGCACTATTGTTTTCTAGGATTATAATTCTCAAGCCCTATCAGCATTGATTAAAAGGAGAGCTGTAATTGCATCACAAGTTATAGGTACAGGATCTCCTTTCCTGACTGTAGTTTGATGTTTGAGTATTGGAATGGCTTAAACATTGTCCCTCATCTCTGAAGCTAGCAAATAATATGCAATTTAAAAATAAATCAAACAGTAGCTACTAATTCCTGATAATTGGTGCTGTGTGCTATGTATTCTTCCCTTCCAGCTGTCCCTGGTGACTGGTTTTGTAGAATACAGTCTGCAGAACCAAAACAAAAAAAAGCATGTTATGACTTTGTTTATGCCATTCTGACAGATTTGCCTATTGTTACACTTTTAACATGTGAGGCAAAACAGCAAACAATGCCTCTTATCAATTCATCAGTTTTCAAGTCACAAGCTCCAAATAAATTGCAGAGGTCATTGATCCTCTGATCTCAGAAGATATACCATGAGAGACTGTAGCATGATTCTTTTAAGGAAATTTCAACTGTGTTTTTCTTCTCTCTCATCACATTCTCTTGTGAACTTGCAGAAACTGGATAGGGTCATTTGTGATGATTATTTCATCCTGATGAAATGAAAATGTCAATGTGTGGGAACTCAGTTTTTGAAAAGAGAAAGGGAAGGTTTGGGATATCTGTGCTATCCTAAGCAAATAATTGTGAGAGACTACTTCCTATGATGGCCTCAGGGGGGCCATGACACCTTTGGGTGTCCTAAGATAAAGTACCTTATGCTTAGCCTGCAGTCAAAGCATTCATTACATGCTCTTTATATTTATGATCAACTCAGCTATCTGAAGGTGTGAGTTTCAAAATGTTTTAATTATTAAAGAAAGAATATGGGGCTGGGAAGGTGGCTCAGTGGTAGAGTGCTTGCCTTGCATGCATGAGGCCCTGGGTTTGATTCCTCAGCACTACATAAGCATATAAAGTCAATGTGGTGCTGTGGCTCAAGTGGTAGAATGCTAGACTTGAGCTGAAGAGCTGAGGGATAGCCCCAGGCCTGGAGTTCAGGCCCCACAACCAACTAAAAATTAAATAAAGGAAAAGAAAAAAGAATATATTTTGCTGGTAATAATATCATTTACTTCAAATACCATTGGACTACCAGCCACCTCCCTGCGAGGACTTCCTTTATTCAGTAGAATAGTCTTCAGTTCTGGCATCTTTCCTACCATGACATTTGATTTCTAGGTATTAATTCTTTGATTCAGCTAACATTTACTGATTGTGTAATGTTTGCAAAGAATGTGATAGTTTGTTAAGAAACATCACAGCCAGTATGGCAAGATGTTCATGGTTAAATGTGACAATATAGTAGAACTGAAGGAGCATGTGCTGTGGTGTCTAAGTTTCAGTCTTGTCTCTTTTTTTATCCAGACAGCTTATATTCACAAGTTATTAACCATTATGAACCTTAGCTTTCTCTTTTTTAAAAAAAAAATGGACATATGTATCCCTAACTCATTGAATTACTGTGAGGATTAATTGAGCCAATAAATGCAGAGTTGAAATTTAACCTAATTCTTCCTTCTAACTTCTAGTTTATCACCTCTTGAATTCTACAAGTTGATTTAAGACCCTGATTCTAACCATCCATGACTTCCTCTTTCTCATATCGTAAGTTCAAATTAGATTGACTTGTTTCCCTGGATGCACTAGCCTGTTGCTGTCTCGTCTTTTCTCAGGCTAGTTTCTCTGCTTAGACTACATTCCCAATTGTGCACAGCTAAATCCTTCCTGCTTCAATAATTTTGGTGAAAATAATCTACACCATAAAGCTTTCTGCACCATGAAATAAGGGTTTCCCATAAAATTGTGTAGCAGTTTGTTCAACCTATTTTTCAAAGTTATATTTAATGAGACAAGGAACATCAAGTACTAGAATTAGAATGCTAACATCTATTTACTGAAAACATTTTTAATTTGTCATTTGAACGTGAGGACGATGTGGTAAGAGTGTACCAACAATGAAAAGAAACTAATGGAATGTGGAAAAAGGTTGTTCACAGCCTTGCCTATATCTAACCTTCAGGGTGCTCTTGCTAGTCTAGCTAAGCCACACTAAAAGTCTCACTCTCTTCAGAACTGAGCCTCCATTTTAAAGTAAATTAGAAATGGTGGTAATAATAAATGAGAGAGGAAAACTAACTGATCAAATACCTTACAAACAACTTGAAAGAGGGCATTTTTGTTAGTTGTTACCCTGGTTCTTGGTAAGCAGGGTAATCATGAGTTTGTTAACTTATTTTTCTTTGGACCATCTTTTCCAACAAATTGAATGCTTGAAAAGAATGTGAATCTCTAGAGCTTCAAATTGTTCTAATTATCGAAGAAAGAATGAGTTTTACTGGTAGTATTATCCTTTGCTTCATATCCCATTAGACCACTGAACCAATAGATATGTTAAATCTTCATAAATAAAAAATATTTTCTATGTCAGCAGTTTGGTATTCATTGTAAAGTTTGCTTTCAAGGGCTAAAACACACAAAGATTTTAATTATTCATTATAAAAGTAACTTCATTTTTATATTTGTGCAGATTATCACTAAAGTGTTTTGATCTCTATTAAATACCTCATCTTTCTCATCAATACATATGAACTTGCCACTTTCATGGCAGTTATCAGCAACCAGGAAGGGACCAGGAGGTGCTAAGACCAAAACTAGTAGGTAGTTCAATATAGTTTCACCTGTTCCTGATACTGTCCATTGTACTTCCCTTTGCAGGAGTTATGATTATTTCCACATATCCAGTAATGTGAAGATTTAGAAATTATAATGTATAGTATGAATGTATATCTGTGTTTATGCTAATGGTTCTAATGAACTCTATGGACCATGCTATCTTTTAATATCAATTCTCAGTATACTTTCAAACTCCATGCAACAAAATAAGTGCATTTTTTCTATTCATTTTCTTACACAGATTTTTTTATTGATCATGACTAGTTTTAAATGCTCTTGATTTATACTCTGTACATTCGACCTTGCCATTTTATTGTGATCTAGCAGCTAAAGCAGACCATCAGCTTAAGCACACCCTTCTTTTTGATGTTATTAAGAAGGTCACAGAATTTGTTAAATATCTTTCCAGTTTATTAGCATTTTAAAATTTTCTTTTTTTTTTTTTTTTATTTTCATACTTTTAATGACCCCACCACGAAGCCATTCATATCTTTGTCTCCATTTTCCAGTATCTCTCCCAGAAAAAAAAAAAACAGAAAAAAGATATAGCTTGCTCTATTGTATATGATACAGATTTTCATGTATATCTTCCCTTTTCTTACTTCCTGAGTAGTGCCCCAATCTGATCAGAAACTGTATTATTGTAAGCATTTCCCTCCACTTTTTTTTTTTTTTTTGGTCTGGTCGTGGGGCCTGAACTCTGGGCCTGGGCACTGTCCCTCAGAACTTCAGCTCAAGGCTAGCGCTCTACCACTTGAGCCGCAGCCCCACTTCCGGCTTTTTTCTTATGTGGTGCTGAGGAATCGAACCCAGGGCCTCAGGCATGCAAGGCAAGCGCTCTACCACTGAGCTACCTTGCCCTCCACTTTTTTTTTTTTTTTTAATTTCATTTTAAAATTTTCATTAGCAACCAAGTATTTTCTTTTTTTGTATATATTTTTATTGTAAAAATACTGGACAGAGACGTTACAGTTACATGAGTAAGGTAATGAGTACATTTCCTATCAAATATTGTTACCCCCTCCTTTGTTTTTCCCCCACTATCCCTTCCCTCCCACCTCCACAACCACCCCCCTCCAAGTTGTAAAGGTCGCCTTCAACATAGTGTCTTGTACATCTCAATGTTACAATAGTTCCTTATTTCAGCATTTTGTTATTTCCCTTCCCCTCCTCAAATTAGAAAAGTATATATTCAGGATGTGGGGCACCAGAATCAAGTACAGTGAAAACAGGAGTTATACCATGGGGGAAGAACATAAAAAAGAAACAAAAAAACATATGGTACATTATAAATACATTAAAAACAACAGTAAGAAAGATAAAAACCACTTGTGTCTCTATTTTGGGGTTCATTTTGCTTAGCATCAACTTATATGATCATATGTACATAGCTTTTGAGCTTTTCTGCTTGTCCTAGACATATACTGGTTATTGCAAATAAGGGAAACCATGGGACATATGTTTCTTTGGGCCTGGCTTAATTCACTTAGAATAATTTTTTCTAAGTCTTTCCATTTCCTAACAAATGGGATGGTGTCATTCTTCCTGATGGAGGCATAGAATTCCATTACACCTATATCTGTATCTATATCTATAGATATAGATATATATCTCTATAGATATTTATATATCTATATTTATATATCTCTATAGATATTCATATCTATAGAGATATATATTTATAGAGATATATATAGATACAAATATAGATATAGATCACATGTTTTTGATCCACTCATCTACTGAGGGGCATCTGGGTTGGTTCCATAGCTTAGCTATGGTAAATAATGCTGAAATAAACATAGTTGTGCTGGTAGCTTTAGTATGGTCTTGTTTGTGATCATTTGGGTAAATGCCCAAAAGTGGGATTGCTGGGTCAGAAGGGAGCTCTATGTGGAGTCTTTTGAGGAACCTCTGAACTGCTTTCCAAAGTGGCTGAACAAGTTTACACTCCCACCAACAATGCAGTAAGGTTGCCTTCTGTCCACATACCCTCTAGCATCTCTTGTTATCAGATTTCTTGATTATAGCCATTCTAACTGGGGTGAGGTGGAATCTCAATGTTGTTTTGAGCTGCATTTCTTTTATGTCTAGAGAAGTTGAACATTTCTTCATGTGTCTATTGGCCATTCTAATTTCTTTTTCAGAGAAGTTTTTCTTTAAGTCTTTAGCCCACTTATTAATTGGGCAGTTGTTTCTTTGAGGATTTGTTGTTGGAGGATTTAATTTTTTGAGTTCTAAGTATATTTTAGACATGAGACCCTTAGTCCATTGTATGGCTAGTGAAGATCTTCTCCCAATCTGTGGGCTTTCTATTGATCTTGCTAGGTATGTCCTTTGCCATGCAGAAGCTCTGCAGTTTCATGCAATCCCATTTGTCCAACCTTTCTTTTATTTGTTGTGTTTCTGGGTCTTTGTTCAGAAAATTTCGGCCTGTGCCGAGGAGCCCTAGAGTTTCTGCTATTCCTTCCTTTAATGTTTTCAGGGTATCTGAAAACTCCAAGGTCTTTGATCCATTTGGAGTTGATTCTGGTACAGGGTGATATATAAGGATCTAGCTTTAGTTTTCTGAAAGTGTTTAGCCAATTTTGCCATCATCATTTACTGAAGAGGCTGTCTTTCTTCCATTGTATTATTTTAGCTCCCTTATCGAAGATTAGGTGGTTATAGGTCTGTGGGTTCATTTTTTTGTCTTCAGTTCTATTCCATTGGTCTCAGGTCTATTCTTGTGTCAGTCCCAAGCTATTTTGATTACTATGGCTTTGTAGTAGAGTTTGAAATTTGGTATTGATATTCCTCCAGCACTATTCTTTCTGCTAAGGATTGTTGTTACTATTTGGGGTATTTTATTGCTCCATATGGATTTTTGGATTGCTTCTTCAATATCATTGAAGAATGAGGTTGGAATATTGATTGGTATCACATTGAATTTGTAGATAGCCTTTAGCAGCCAAGTATTTTCATACTGGATGTTTTGATACACATTTCCCACCTTCTCTAAAATATAGCATGCTATTTTTGTTATATCCTTGATTTAATCTCACCAGTACTGGTTAAATGAACAGTATGTTGATGGTCACTGCCCACATGAAAGATTTCATGTTGACATATTCAACCCTTGATGATAGAGGCAAGGAGCAATCTAATTCTATAAAGCTGTTTCTATCTCTACTTTGTCCATATCCTGCAGCTGCATCTTTTAGTTCATGTCCATCATACAAGGAGACTCCAGTCGGACATCCTTCAGGAAGAGAGAACTTAGATTTAATTGGCTAGATACAACTTATCCCATCGGGTGAGTGTTTATCCTTCTTTAGTGGCACTTCTCACTTCCTCATTAGTAGTCAGGGAAGAAGCTCTGGCAATAATTTGTGGAGTGGCTACTTACATTTCAGAGCATTTCCTTCTTTACCACCTCTGACACACTGTGATGAGAAGTTTGAATGTGAGCATAGAGAAAGAAGAGTCTCAGCTCTCCTCTTGTGCCCACATTGATGTCAAAAAGAATTCCACTTGACTATTATATAATTTCTCTGCTATTTCAGCACAACATGGCAATATCAGTCACATCCTAAGGAGACTGGCAAATCAATTCTTCACATGATTATGGATCACATATGGAAAAGATTCCACCATTGTCTTCATTGAGTTTGACAGGTTAGTTCTTTAAATTATTCTGCAACCAATAAGTGTGCAGCTGACTTATAATCATTTCCCTTCATGTGATTTCTACTGTGAGTCATCTGTTCTGCTGAAATTGTGGACACATTGGTGTATTTTTAACCTGTTATGAGCCACTTTTCTAGAATAAAACAGAGCAGAAATATAATATACTACAATTGAGGGGGAAGTGGCTGCACAGATCTTAGCAGAGTTCTATATCCTAGATCTTGCAGGAGCTGATAAAAAGTTTCCAGGGAAGAGCTTTTGGCCTATATTCTCCCAGATTGCTGTACCAATAAAGGAGCAGAAAGTATTATTTCAGAGTCAGTTATTTATTTGGGCTTTGGTAGCCCTTGGCTTTCTTCTCAACCTTGTCTTTCACTTGCTATTGCAACCCCCAAGCCAAGCATTAGTATTTATATCATTAGGATCTGCCCGTGTAGGATTTTGAGCCTATCTACTCATTCATTTGTTCCTTCATTTAACATGTATTTATTAAGCATCTATTATGTTCAGGTGTTTGTGCTAGGCATTGCAGATGCAGAAGAGAATAGTACTGAGAGTATCTGATCTGAAAGAGTTGGGAAATGTCAGAATATATGTATATATATCTATAGATAGATATAGATATAGATATATATACATATATAAACAATATATATTAACAATGGTTGTGTCCAAAATTGATGAAATCAACTAAGCAACCTAAGTAGTCAGGCAAATCTGACATGAAGCTGATTTATGGTCCTGGTTTATGGCTCCTGGTCAAGCAAATAGGTTCTAGATCTTGAATTATACCAGCAACAGATTTCAGGTTCTAGATGAAGTAGCAGCTAAAGAAAGGTCACTATCCAGCAGACAAGAGGAAGCTGAGTACCTGATACCCAGATATTCTAACTCCTTCCGGTCCCTTCCTCAGCAAAGCCACACCCTACTCTCAGAACGTGAAGACCATTTAGATTTCTGATTATCTGAATTTATCTAAGAGACCCTAAGGTTTAAGACATTTGGGATTTAGTTAATTTTATTCCTACTTACCAGTGAATAAAGGGACCAAGGGGAAATAGAGAGTAATTATAAACAAACCAAAATCTTTACATTTGCTTTGTTTCTACATTTTCAAGTCTGGATTGTTGATTTCCCATATACTATTATTGAAGTGAACAAATAAGTATGAAACAAAATGCCTAAAAATTAGACTATCTTTTAAGAAATAATCTACTATAGAAATAATGAGAGGTCCCAAAATGTCTATGACTGACCCCATTTTATTTCCCATTAATTAGTATTTTCCCCTTAATTAATTAGTGTTTTATTTATTGTACATATTAAATTGTACATAGTAATGAGTTTCATTATGATACTTCCATATATGCATGTAATGTAGTTAGATCATAGTCACTTTCTCTATTACTCTTTTTTTTTTGGGTCCGGTTGTGGGGCCTGAACTCTGGGCTTGGGTGCTGTCCCTCAGCTCTTCAGCTCACGGCCAGCGCTCTACCACTTGAGCCACAGGGCCACTTCCGGCTTTTTTCTTTTTGCTTATGTGGTGCTGAGGAATCGAACCCAGGGCCTCAGGCATGCAAGGCAAGCGCTCTACCACTGAGCCATCTTCCCAGCCCCTCTATTACTCTTTCCTTCCCCTCTTTTCACTTCCCCTTCCACTGCCCTACTCACTCCCCTTTTACTTACTTGACCTCATTTTATTTCCCCTCTACTAGCTTCCAAAACTTGGAGAGACCAACACAGTACTTGTTTTTGTGGGAATAGCTTGTTTCACTTCCACCTAGCATAAGAATACCCTGTTTTATTCCTGATTTTAAACAAAATGTTTTAGTTTTTCCCCACACAGTGTATAATGTTGCCTATAGATCAAATACGTGTGTGTATGTATGCATGTATATACAGAGAGAGCGAGAGAGCCTTATTATGTCGAAGGACAAACCTTGTATTAATGTTTTAGGACTTTTTAAGAGTTGTGAAATTATGTCAAAGGTTTCTTTTTTCACCCACTGAAATGATTGCTGTTCTTGTTTTTGCTTCTATTTTTGTGCAGTACTCTATTAGATGTATCAGTTTGCATATATTGAACCACTCTTGCATTCCTGCAATAAAGCCAAGTTGATTATGGTGTATATATGATCTTTTTATAGTAGTGTTGAATTCACTTTATAAGTATTCTATTGAAAATTTTTACATGTACATTCAACAAGGAAGTTAACCTATAGTTTTTTTTAATTGTGTCTTTATCTGGTAATACTGGCTTAAGAGAATGAATTTGGAAATAGTTCTTCCCTTTGTATTTTGTTGGAATAGTTTGAAGCTCATTTATCTTAGTTCTTCTTTAAAGATCTGATACAAGTCAGTTGTGAATCCATCCAGTCCCAAGATTTTCTTTTGGAGAGAGATTTTGTTGCATCTTAAATCTCATTGCTTATTGTTGTTAATGTTTGCTTAGTTTATTTGTATTTCTTGATTCAATTTTGGTAGACCACATACATCTAGAAATTCATTCACTTTTTCCAGATTTTCCAGTTTGTTGGGGTATAGGCTTTGAAAAATATTTCATGATAATCTTCTGGATTTCAATGCTGTCTGTCATAATGTCATTATTGTGGTCTTTAATTTTATGACTTTTGCTGTTCTCTTTCTTTAGTCATTTTGATTAAGAATTTGTCCATCTTATTAATGCTTTTGAAGAACAAACTCTTTGTTTCAATGATGCTTTGCGTTTTCTTTTAATTTTCATTTTGTTAATTTAAGCTATGATTTTTATTATATCTTTCAATTTTGGGATTGAGTTGTCATTTTTTAAGATCTCTAGATGTATTGTCAGATAATTTATTTGAAATCTCTAATTTTTTATATATAGGCATATAGAGCTATAAATTTCTTTTTTGGGGGGGGAGGTCCCGTCGTGGGGCCTGAACTCTGGGCCTGGGTGCTGTCCCTCAGCTCTTCAGCTCAAGGCTAGCACTCTACCACTTGAGCCACAGCACCACTTCCGGCTTTTTTCTTTTTGCTTATGTGGTGCTGAGGAATTGAACCCAGGGCCTCATGCATGCAAGGCAAGCGTTCTACCACTCAGCCACCTTCCCAGCCCCTATAAACTTCTTTTAGAACTACTTTCATTTTGTTTCATACATTCTGGTATGTTTTCATGTTCATTTGTTTTTAGGAATGTTTTGAATCCTTCTACCCCTTTTAATGAGGAGAGACAACCTTTTTGCAGTCACAGGGCTTGAACTCAGGACCTGGATGCTATCACTGAGCTCTTTTGCCCAAGGACAGTGCTTTTACCATTTTGATCCATAGTTCCACTTCCAGTGGTTATTTGGAGATAAGAGACTGGCCAATTTTGCTGCCTGACCTGGCTTAAAACTGAGATACTCAGATATCAGCCTTCTGAGTAGCTAGAATTACAGGCATGAGCTCCCAGCTCCCAGCTGAGAAAATCTTTTTTATTTATTAATTTTGGTGGTGTTGGGGTTTGAACTTGGGGCCTTGTACTTTCTAACTAGGTTCTTTATCACTTGAGCCGTACCTCTAGCTCTGATTTTTTTGTTTGTTTGTTTCAGGAAACATGGTCTCTTAACATAGCTCAGGCTGGCCTAGGGCTTATATTCTTAAAGCTTCTGCCTCCTAAATACTGGGATTATAGTGAGATGTATAGTACCACATTTCATCTTGCACAAAGGGAGAAAAAAATCTGAGTTTTGGTGCCACAAAATGTGTCTGTCCCATAGTTTGTTCATAAAAAGCTTATAAAATGTTTCTAGAGACCCAGGCCCCTGACCTGTCACTTAGCTTCTGATTGTCAGCTCAGAGAATCCACAAAGGCTATGGACTGAGGCTTTGGTATAGAGAAAACTTGAATATAGTACATTAGAGTCCGTATCTTCTGTCACAAGAGTCCACCCAGAACTTCCCAACCATCACCTTCAGCCCAATGCTCTGTATTCTCTACTCCAAGCTATTGCTCAGGCTACCCTCCACAGCTCCAACAGAATGTCCCTGTCCCTCTTTTCCATCATCTGTCCCAATCCTTTCTCTGGAGAGTAGCATGTCCTCCTCTCTGTCATTGTCTTCAGAAGGATCTCGTGCTGCATGGGCATGCAAATACACAAACCTCATCTTTTACCACATGGGAAAGGAAGAATAGAGTTGGCTCAAGATCCAGGATCCAATCCCCAACCTTGTCAGCTTACCTACCAGAAATATCATACAGAGCTATGGACAGGGATCAGGTTAGACAGAGGCTAAGACCCAACTCTTTCCCACCCACTACCCACTTGGCTGCCTTGAGCTACAGCACAATGTCTTGGGAGAAAATAAGAAGTGGTATAGATGAAGGCAGCTCTTGTTACATGAGAAGCCTCAGGGCTGGTAGGCCAGTAGTCCTGGAAAGAACCTCGACTCTATTGTTGGCACAACCATAGCCAAATTACTGGGTTTCAGTTGGCAAAGGGCAGGGAAGGAACCTGTAGAGAAAGGACAGTAAGTGTGCCTGCCTTGGTCCTGAACTCAAATTTTTTTGTGTGTGCTGGAGGCTTTTCAGTGAGTTGAGACATTGGCAGCAGGGAACACGGGATTGAACCAAGGAGGTGGCTCAGCTGATAGCAGTGACACGATCCACCAACATTGATCACACGGGTACAGTTGGAAGATTACCTTTCCCCATGGCCGCAAGCAGCAGGATGTCTGGCCTGAGTTCACCAATCCCACTCCCTGCTCTGGGACAGGTGGCAGGTGGCAGATGGAAGCAGGGCTACATTTGATTACCAAGTTGTTTTCAGGACATCCCATTCCTGTGACTGAAACAATGAAAGTATCTCTCACATCTCATGAGCAAGTCAACCCATTGACCATTCAGGAGGGTGCCAGGCAGACAATATCTTCATGTGTCAAAGGGAAGGGCAGAACTAGTTACTGCTGTACCCAGGGCAAGTTCCAAGAATTTCTCCTCTGACTGGACAGCCCTCACCAGACCATTCTTTGCTAGGCTCTGATGCTCTATGAGCCTGGAGACTCCTGTGCACCAAAAGACATAGGGCATGCTGAGTAGCTTTGTGATGTTTTCCATCACAATCTGACTTAACAATCAAGAGACATATCCGGCCTCACCCTGAAGTGGGGGAACAGGGGACATCCTGGTTTGTTTTGGACATGGCACTTTGACCATGAGTAAGCATTTTCTTCTGCAGGTTTGCCACTGCAGTTTTAGACTTTGCAGGTTGGAGTGGGTACGGAGCTGTGAGAAAGACTGCTTTGCATTTTCCAAAGATGGCAGGTCGCCTGAGTGTGAGTTAAGGAGGTCAGGTGATCTGGTCTGGTCTGGCTTGGCCAAATGTCAATGTTAAGTAGTCAGTGTTAAGCAGTGAGCTATGCTCAAACACTGGCCTGTGTCTGTGTATAACTCCCAGGACTGTTGACCTACATGACCTGAATGATCATGTCATTTGTCTCTGCTGGGCTCCTGCTCCTCATGCACAGATCTTGAGCATCAGGCAGTGCACCAGGTTAGGTAGTCTGCCTGGCTGAGATATCTAGCACTAGCACATTCATCTCTCCATGTAGCCAGTATCTACATCCAAGTAAAGTTCCCTAAAGAACAACAAGACTGGGGCTGAGGAAGGTGGGACCCGAGAGCCCAAACCAGCCTATGTGCAACCCAGTTGGCAACCGAATCTGGCTGTCAAGTACGTCACGTGGCTCACTCCAGTAATCCTAACTACTCAGGAGGTTGGGATCTGAGGATTGTGGTCTATAAGCCAGCCTTGGCAGGAACGTCTGTGAGACCCTTATTTATAATTAACCACCAGAAAGCCAGAAGTGGAGCTGTGGTTTAAGTGGCAGAACTCTAACCTTAGGCACAAAAGCTCAAGGACAGTGCCCAGACCCTGAGTTCAAGCCACCAGAACTCGCCCTTTAAGTAGTTGTACAAAAGCGTTGCCATTTAAAAAGCAGTTTATGAATACAATATATCTTGAGCAAGGTCACCCCTTTCAACTTTCTCTTCCATTTCTCCTCTATCCACCTTTTTCCTCCTGCCCTCTTCTTAATTTTGTAGGCCATACATTGGATTCTTGACTGAATTCTCCTCTTCTTCTTTACTAGTAGAGCAGTAGCTCAAGTGGTAGGGCATTAGCCCTGAGCAAAATGAGCTCAGGGACAGTGCCCAGGCCCTGAGTTCAAGCCCTAGGACCAGCACCAAGAAAAACAAAGTTTATTGTTTAGGCTCCAGGTGTTTATACATTTGCTGTTGATTTCTATTTTTGATTCATTTTGGTCTATTAAGTCCATTTTATGTATAGTGTTATTTAGTTCTGAAGTTTCGTTGTTGATTTTTATTTTGTGGGGGGAGTGGTCTAGATAATCTATCTACTGGTAAAAGCAAAAATCGAAATCACTCACTATTATAATCTTGGGGTAGTAGTGCTTTTATGTTCAGTAGGGTTTGTTTTATGAAATAAAGCATACAAATATCTAGTGTGTGTATGTTGAAACTCTTGATGGATTGTTCCCTTTATCAGTATAAAGTAGCTGTCTGCTTTTCAGATATGAGTATGACTGTCCTTCTTGCCTTCAGGCTCTATTTGCTTGAAATATCTTTTCCCATCCTTTCATTTTAAGTCTGTGTTTAGTCTATGTTTATCTTTGCTAGTGAGGTGAATTTCATGTAAGCAAGAAATAGTTGAGGCTTATTTGTTTTAATCAGATAGTGACCTTGTGTTTTTTTGTATGGGAAATCAAGTGCATTGGCATTCAAAGTTGTTCTTGATAGATGTGTAATATTTCCCATTATTCTGTTATATTTATACTTGTTTCATAACCCTCCTTTGTTTATCTCCTTGTCTAGTGAGATTTATTCTTTTCCATATTCTAACAGGGGAATCTATTTTCCTTTCCTATACATAGAATTCTTTTAGGTATCTTCTGCAGTGCTGACTTACTTGTCATAAATTGCTTTAGTTTCTGTATACCATGGGAAGTTTCTTTTTTAACTTCCCCTTCAATTATGAAGGGTAACTTTGCTAGATACAGTAATTCAGGCTGGCAGTTATTTTATTTCAGGACATAAAATATATCATTCTATAACTTCTTGGCTTTTAGTTTCTGTTGAGAAATCATCTGTTATTTTGATAGGCTTGCCTTTATATATGACTTGGATCTTCTTTCTTAAAGCTTCCAATATTCTTTTCTTTTTCTGTATATATTAAGTCTATCAGCCAGAAACTATTATGATATGAAATATAGTAGTATCATTTCCCAGCTCTGGTATTTATTAGGTTTGTAGCTTTGGGCACACTGCTTAATATTTTTTCCTTCACTTTTTCATCTTTGGAAAACCTTTAATAATCATCCCTTTCTATTTTTATAAAGTTTAGAAATAATGCACATAAAATTAAAATACAATTCTGGCACACAAAAATGTTAAACATTGGCAATTATCATTGTATGATTACTATGTGCTATGATATTCTAGATTTTTTTATGATTGGGAAGTTATCATCTCTGGCCTCTTCTTACTAATAAATCTTAGTCATGAATTCTGCTGTATACTGTGGACCACCTATACTTATAAAAATCACAATAAAGGTTAAACTCTACTTACTGTTTTCTTTTTTTTGTCAGTTGTGGAACCTGAATTCTGGACTTGGGTGCTGTCCCTCAGCTCTTCAGATCAAGGCTAGCACTCTACCACTTGAGCTACAGCGCCACTTTGGGCTTTTTCTGCTTATGTGGTACTGAGGAATCGAATCTAGGGCTTCATGCATGCAAGGTGAGCACTCTACCGCTGAGCCATCTTCCCAGCCCAAACTCTACTTATTGTTGACATTACTTTTCAGTCTTTTAAGCTATGAAGTACATTTTCTATGAGCCATAGGAAGATAAAAGAGAACAAAATATGAAAATTGACTGTAGAAATCAATGAAATTTCTGAGACTTGTTTTTTAGGCAATGATAGTGAAGAGTTGACCAACTTTTACTTAATTCTAGAGATAACACATTAATTTTTGGCTGCCAGTTCATAAAATTATATAATTTACAAGTTCTTTAACGACATGAACAACAAAAATTCTGTTTCTACTAATTTTTCTTACATGTAAGTAGCAATTTTCTTACATATATGTAGCAATTTTCCATACTACTGTGGAATAAAAACTAGCTAGCCAAAATCTTACCTTGAAAAACTCACAATAAACAAGGTTAAAATAGACTTCTCTATTTCTTACTTGTGGAAAATTTCTTTAAAATATGAAAATTAAAAGAGGCACAGTTGCCTAATAATTAGTAGAGGGCTGACTCAGACATGAAATTAATTCAGTGGTAGAACACTTACCTAGCATGAATGAGATCTTCAACCTCAGATATAATAAAGTGTATTAGTCTCTTTACAATTACTACTTATTGTGGTTTAAATCCTGGTTTGCCATGTATAGCAAATGACTTAAGTTCCTTGGCAAATTACTCAAACTCTCGGTGTTTCCTCATCTGAACAATAGTAGTAATCTTGCCATCTCAGAGAGTTGAATGGTGAATATTCAGTGAATGAATACATTTAAAGCATTTGATCCAGAGCTCAATGAATGTTATTCGCTAATATTACTTTTTTATAGTTTGCTTAAGTTTATTTATTCCACCAGTGTTATCTGTCACTCCAGGGAGATAGTTGGGAATGGGACCATCAGCTTTGTTTTCTCTTTTCACAAGAATCCAATTATTCACTGCTCAAATTTGATTTAAATACTACCAAGAGGATCTGATGCCCTCTCTTCATTTTTCAGTGCAACATCTTCTATTTGAATAATATTTTGTCTTTTACCAGTGGAATGCTATTTTTTCTTCTCTAATATTATTGTTCAGTGAATTGAATGAGGTCACCGAACATGCCAAGGCAAAAAAATTTACATTTTCAGAATTTCTCTAGAGATAGTATAAGAATAAATACTGTTTTTCCTTTTCTTTTCCTTGGTGGGAAGCTGAAGGCTAGGTTCTAGCAGAGGGGAGAGGATCTCAGGTTGCTAGGTTACACATTCAAGGAAGCACAAACAACTTCTGATAAATTCAGAAGTATGATTTTTGGGCTCATGAAAGAACTGTGTGTGGATTGAATGGGACAAGTCACAATGAAATGTGACTCTCACTTTCTGTCCACTAACTGTATCCTTCTTTGGGGGCAAAAAAGATATAAATTCAGCTGTGTGTTGGAAATCTATAGTAGGTTAAAACCCCCATACAGCAGAAGTGGGTTCATCAGCAGGTTTTGATTGCAAAAGAATCAAGAAAGCTTACTGTCTCATTGTAGAAGCAGGATTTTTTAACTCTTCTTAATTCACTTTTAAAGAAGCCAATGCAGAAGGCCTGGCTCAAATGGTAGAGTGCCAGCCTAGAAAAGAAGACAGCCTGAGGTCCACACAGACTAGACATTATCTTGACTCCCCATATAGGGTTTATGAAGAATTTCAAACCAGGGGTCCACATTCTGTAGCACTAGAGAAAGGTTCACTAACATCAAAATTGTCTATGTTTATTCAACTGCATTGAGAAGTTTGTTGTTTGGACTTTGTGAGCTGAGATATCTCCTGAGTTTTCTTCCTTCTTGTCAGTGGATTCCACTATCCATAAACATAAAGCAACTTTGATTGTTGAAATACACAAAATTACATTTTCTGCTGAATCATCTGTTGGTTGAGTTCAAGTGGGCACCTTGCCCATGTTAGGTGATCAATAAATGTTTGTGAATAAAATGTTAACAAATAAGAACATAATGAAACGATTTTAAATTCCTAAAACGTACAGAAGTGAAGAGGAAATTTGTTTTTTTTTTTCATCCTGAGTACTGACATGCTATCCTCTTGCCAAAGGATGAGTACAACTAATAGTGTCTTAATGTCTTCTTTCTTGCAGAAAGTATCTATAAATATAGAATGTGTATTTTTATCACATATATATATATTTATATATATATATTATCACATATATATATATATTTTATCACATATATATATATATATACATATATATACATATATATATATATGAGGAAGTTTCTGCTGTCTCTTTGTTTCTATACCTGGATGAGAGTCCATTTAATTTGATAGGAATTAATTTACAGACCATACAAGAGCAGAGATGAAGTTCACTCTAGAGAATCCTAGTGAATGTTCCAGAAAAGTAGGCAATAATTCCATAAAGCAATTGACATGGAGCTTAGGAGGCTCATATTGTGCTGCCAGGAAAAGATGTGCTGTGAAAACCATAATGGAATTTCCGACATGGAGCTCAACTGGAAATTCATAGAAATAGACACTTAAATGATTTCTGATGGACTTTTTCCTCAAGTGAGCTACCTCCCCCACTTCCCCCTCCCCACATCTTTAAGGATGTGTAGTACCTCTGCCTCCTGAGTAGCTGAAATTACAGGTAGGTACCACCATGCCTGACTGTATAGACTAGTTTTATAATGGTTCTTTTCTTCATAAGTATTTTTTCATCTGATAAATGATTCAATTTATTTGCTTTGCAAAAGCAAATACCAGCACTGCAGATACAAAATATTTTAGAAAAAGTTGCACCTGTACTAGAATGTATACTTTTTCTTGACACTATTCCTTAAAGAGGGTACAACTATTTCTATGGCCCTTACATTGTATTAGATGTTATAAGTAATCTAGAGATTACTTAAAACATAAAGAAAGGTATTATATGCAGATGCTGCATCATTGTATATAAATGGAGTTGAACATCTGTAGTTTTGGGCACTTACAGAGAACCATGAAACTAATCTACTATAAATACTAAGGGACCACAATGTGTGTTCAATATAAATGCTTTGTTGGTCTGGTCCGTCATTGTGAGGACTTTCACTCCCATCATAGAAGTGGTGGAATGTTTTGAGCAAAAGAGTGATGTGATGACACTTTCAAGTTTATTATGGCTACTGCCTGGGCAAGTGATTCTAGAGAGCTAGAGCAAAGAAAACAGTTAGGAGGCTATTGTAATAACCTAGAGAGAAATGATGGGGATATGGAAAAGGTTGTTGATGGTGAAGATAACTAAAATCAATTATATTCAAGATACATCCTGAAGACATATTTGGTGATGGATTAGATGTGAAGTAGAATTGTATTATAGATGGACAGTTGGATTTAATGGAGGTTATGGTTTAACTAGGAGCATGTACCATATCCTGGAACATGATGAAATGAGCACAAATACAAGAGAATTTATTATAATTATTGAACGTGAAGGGCTTTGGGATGCAATTCAGTTGCAGAGTATGCACCTAGCATGAAGTCCTGGGTTTCATTCCCAACACTGCTAGAAAATAATTGAACATGAAGATTAAGGTGTATACAATTAAGTTGGATAAAAAGCATCTGAGGATTTTAGATAAGGTAAAGAAAAAATGAAAAGGTGTTTGGCAATGGCTTATTGGTTTTTTTTATTGTGAAAATACTGTACAGAGGGGTTACAATTACATGGGCAAGATAATAAGTACATTTCTTATCAAGCATTGTAGCCCCCTCCTTTGTTTCCCCTTCCCATCCCTTCACATCCTCCCCCCTCCCCGCTCCCCCCCCCAAAGTTGTGAAGTTCGTTTTTGACATAACGACTTGTACATCTCATTGTTGCAATGGGTCCACCTGTATCCCTATTTAAACGATTTGTTTTACCCCTCCCCTCCACAAATTATACCAACATCAAATACAGTGAAAGCAGGGGCTATACTGTGGGGGAGGGACGTACAAAGCAACAAAGAAATCATCTTATAAATGTGTTAGAAACAATCGCATGAAAGAAAAAAATTTGAATACATATCTTAGGGTTCATTTCCCTAACATCACCTTATCTGACCTTTTCTGTTTGACTCAGACATATACTAGATATTGCAAATAAGGGAAACCCTGAGACCTATGTTTCCTTGGGCCTGGCTTACTTCACTTAATATAATTTTTTCCAAGCCTTTCCATTTCCTAACAAATGGGGCAATGTCATTCTTTCTGATGGAGGCATAGAATTCCGTTGTGTATATATACCACATTTTCTTGATCCATTCACCTACTGAGGGGCATCTGGGTTGGCTCCATATCTTAGCTATAGTAAATAATACTGCAGGCTTATTGGTTTTTATAATATCAGAGATTATCTTTGGGGACAAGATTCTAATTAAAAATAGATAATGGTGGGAAGTTGGATGTTGGAAATTTAGAATCTGGTGATGTAGCAAGTTGTGGTAATAAACAAGTCTATTGTCCAGTATAGGAAGGAGTGGGTGGTCTAAAGCAATGGAACAGGTCGTGGAGGAAAAGACCTACAGGAATTTGAAGATTAGAATACTTATTGGAAGGATCATCTATATTGATTTGAAACCACAAAGAAGGAAAACACCACAGTGTTAAAATGAATTACTCTAGGCCATCCAGTGGATCCTGTAATGGGAAAAGGCTAATAGTACAGGCTAATCAGACAAATTGAGATGAAAATCAGAGAGACTTAGGAAGAAAGGAAAATGACCTGCGATGAAGGCAGAAAGACAATCATTCCGCATTCTATTTTACCTATAGCGTCAATATTTCACAGAATATAAACGACTAGTGTGTGAAAAGAACCTAGAGGAGTATCACATTTACAATAAAGCAAGAAGGTGAAAGAAAAGGGACCTAGAAGAAAGTCAAGCTTGTAATAAGACAAAAAGTGAGAGGTGAGATTGAGAAATTAAGAGTTGGTGGGTGATGGGCTAAGAGTTTCAAAGGCCATAAATCCTCCTTCTTGATCTTGCCAATGGAGAAGTAAGGAGAAGGAGAAAGCATGGAGATCTTATTCAGAAATCCCTTGCAGTAGATCCAGTGTTTCCAGGCCTTGGGAAATCATTAATTTGGGCTATCAGAATATTTATTCTTTTGCATTCCTGTAGTGGGGATGCTTTGGCATCTTAAGGTTACTTTACTATACTTTGTTACAAAAGTACTTAGCAGTAGATCGATTCCACATATGTATTATCAGTTTTCCATAATGGGAACCTGAAAGGACTAATCAGAAACATAGAAGGGACCAATTTTGGTTGATAACAACACCCAAGGGTTAGGACTAGAGTGAGCCCAGTTTTTCTGAACTTCTCAGCAAGTCTTCAGATTGCTAAAGGAATTAACATTGAGGTAGAAGAGACATTTTGTGGCACAGTGCATATGAATTTCAGCAATTCTCATGTGTGGAAATTTAGAGCCCAAGATTATTCTTTACCTAGCTGTTCTCACTGCCTTGTAACTCTGTCATGTGACAAAAGCCATGGTTGTGTACGTATTAAATTAATTGAATGTGACAATGCTTGGCACTGAAGTAGGCTACTGTTCTTTCTCTTCTCAATATGTTACATTAATTCAGGGCAGTGAGAGGAGTTAGATTTTCTCCATAATGATTTTTTAAAGTATTAGATGAAATCATCACTACACTTCACTCACCTCCTTCAGATGGAATAATCTAATGGATTTTTAAAAGCATTTTCTCCAATATGATATTTTAGGATAAAATTTGATCTTTGTCCAAGTAATTTCAAAGGCATTTTATTGACTTATTTCTGCGAGACTTCATTTCTATATTCTTAGAATAGAAATCAAATGATACTTGACTCATTTAAACTCTATGCAGTATATTTGGCTTCTTCCATAGACATCATTAGAACAGAAACAATAAATCAATTATGAACAGCAGAATGCATTTATTTTTTTCTTTGTCACTATATCCTCATATATAACCCTGTGGTACTGTTGTATATTGTTTAGGCACAATTTTGTCCTTAATTATGTGTTAGCATTTGTGTGTGTGTGTGTCTGTGTGTGTGTATGTGCGTGTGTGTGTGTGTGTGTGTGTGTGTGTGTGTGTGTGTGTGTGTGTGTTGGCCTGCATCGAAAGTAGAATGCTTACTAGGTGCTGGGGCTCACATCTATAATCCCAGCTACTCAGGAAGCTGAGATCTAGTGACTGAGATTCTGAGCCAGAAAACAAAGTGGAGAGAGTCTTGTCTTCAATTAAACAGTTGGTATAATTTGGGGAGGGGAGGGAAAAAAAAACAAAATAGGGACACAGGTTGACACATTGCAACTATGAGAAGTACAAGATGCTATGCTGAAAAATGGAACTTTACAATTTAGGCAGGGGGAGAGGGGGAGAAGGGGAGTGTAGTTGAGGATGTGGGAGGGAAGGTATGGTAGGGGAAAAACCAAGGAGGAGACAACAATACTTGATAAGAAATGTATTCATTGCCTTCCTCATGTAACTGTAACCCCTCGGTAGAGTATTTTCACAATAAAAAACTTATTGAAAATAAAAAACAGTCAAAGGAGGGAGATGGCTGTTTCCTCGCCTTGGTGTTGCTGGGAGGAAGCTTGAATGTGGGTGGTGGCCTGTCTGTAATCAGTAGCTTTTCCCTGAGGGGCTAGCTCCTGGCAGAGACACTCTCTTGGACCAGCCTGGGGGCCAGCCTGGAGCCACTCTCAGGCTTTACTCCTATCTAGTCTTGAATTTTTTTAATAATATTTTTTATTGTCAAGGTGATGTACAGAGGGGTTGCAGTTACATAAGGTAAGAAGTACATTTCATGTCAAATTTGTTACCCTTTCCCTCATTTTTCTGAGAAAGTGTTGTAACCTCCTGCAGCCTGGAGAACTGCCCTGCACCAGAGGGGCGTGGACACAAGAGGTTTTTCTTGCTTTTCTTTGTTGTTGTTTCTGATGTACTATGCGATTTTTTTTTTTTTTTTGCCAGTCCTGGGGCTTGAACTCAGGGCATGGGCACTGTCTCTGAACTCCTTTCACTCAAGGCTAGCACTCCATCATTTGAGCCACAGCACCACTTCCAGCTTTTCCTGTTCATGTGGTACTGAGAGATCAAACCCAGTGCTTCATGCAGCTAGGCAAGCACTCTACCACTCTACCACATTCCGAGGCTGTTCTTGTCCTTATAGTGTATCCCTTGTTGTCACTGTATTTGATCTTGGTACCCTGGTATTGTATATATGTTTATTTATATTAGGGAAGAGAAGGAAGGGGAACAACAGAATGGTGAGACAAAGGACAAGGGGGGAACCAATACAACAGTGACATAAACAAGACAATATGTTGGAAGTGAGTTGTACAACTTGGGGGAGGGGCATTGGAGTTGAGGGAAAATAGGAGAAAAATGAGGGGACGAGTAACAAGTTTGAGAAGAAATGTACCTTACTTACGTAACTGTAACCCCTCTATACATCATCTTGACAGTAAATTAAAAACAAAACAAAACCAAAAAAGGCTGGAACTGGAAGTGTGACTCCAGTGATAGGGCATTAACAATGAACAATATAGGGAGACCCTAGGGAGTTCAAGCCCTAGAATGGCACTAAAAACAAATGAACATGTAGTAAAATACTATGATTATTCAAGCATGAAATAGTTATTAGTGGATACAGACATGAAATCATGTGTGCAAAAGATAGCAACTCAACTTATTCTCTTATAATCAAGTTAATTTCTGCCTCTAGCTCCTGTTCTACAGGAGGACAGAAACCTTTATCTTGCTACTTAATATAAATTCAAGAAGATGTAGTAATTTCTTTTCTTTTTGGTTAGTCCTGGAGCTTGAACAGAGGGCCTGGGCACTGTCTCTGAGCTGTTCAAGTCGAGCTGTCTACCACTTTGAGCCACAGTGCTACTTCCAGTTTTCTGATAGTTAATTGGAGATAAGAATCTCATGGAGGGGCTGGGAAGGTGGCTCAGTGGTAGAGCGCTTGCCTTGCATGCCTGAGGCCCTGGGTTTGATTCCTCAGCACCGCATAAGCAAAAAGAAAAAAGCCGGAAGTGGTGCTGTGGCTCAAGTGGTAGAGCACTAGCCTTGAGCTGAAGAGCTGAGAGACAGCGCCCAGGCCCAGAGTTTAGGCCCCACGACTGGACCACCCCCTCCCCCCCAAAAAAAGAATCTCATGGATGTTCCTGCCCAGGCTGATTTTGAACCGCAATCCTCAAACTCAGCCTCCTGATTAGCTAGGATTACAGGCCTGAGCCACTAGGGCCTAGCTTTTGATACAGTGATTTCTCTGTCATTCAGGTTGAAGTGTATTGTAGTTCAAATTGCTCCTCTTTCTTCCCCCTGTCTCCTGGGTGACATGCCCTTTTGGATAGTGGAGGGGATGAAGGGATCAGACCTGGCATTGTGGCATTAGGTAAGCAGGATTTCTGTGCCAGAATTTACTTAATTGTCTGGAAGTTGCTCATACTCACAATATCCATAGTTCATATTTTGTTTCTGGTTTGCAGGGTCCACTTGGATATCTTTCGATGAGGTTTCTCTTGAAGGACTCTAAGGCCTTTGGTGCTCTATAGGTTTCCTTTGTATAATTATCTGAAGAAAGAGAAGGCTTGGTCATTGTTCCTCACTTCTTTGAGGTGTTAAGATACTCAGAGCTGCCCATCTCTGTTCAATTGACTTCTTTTTTGTAGGCAAAGGCATTTCTGTGTGATTATTTGAGCTTTGCTTCTTGAATTACATATAAAAAAAGCAGCCACAAATCTCAATAGGGTCCCCTATATGTTAGGACCTGTAATCCACAATCCTTCAAAAAGACCATTTGTCTGAGGGCAAGAAATAGTCCTCTCCCCAAGAGCCTATCAGAGTCTTTCTCGTTTCTCTCTTGAAACTCTTGTAAGGAAGTAATGCCACGCTGGTTCTTTCGTTTTTAGATTTTTATTTATTTATTTAAAAAATATTTATTGTTATTGTAAAGGTGATGTACAAAGGGGTTACAGTTACACAAATCAGGTAATGAGTACATTTCTTTTTGAAAATTATCACCCCATGGGTTGGGAAGGTGGCTCAGTGGTAGAGTGCTTGCCTCGTATGCATGAGGCCCTGGGTTCGATTCCTCAACACCACATAAGCAGAAAATTATCACCCCTTCCCTTGCTCTCTCCCAGTTTTTCCTTCCTATCCTCCCCCACAAGTTGTATGTTTCATTTTCAACACAGTGTCTAGTGCATAGCACTGTTCCACTTGTTCACCCTTTGTCCCACCATTTCTGTGCCTTCCCTCACCCTCCCAAAGACAAAAGGTCAACAAACAAAAACAGCAACAAAGAAAAGAAGAAAAACTACACCTCTTGTTTCTATTTCTTGCAGTTCATTTTAATAAATATTTCATATGATCAGATGCCCATAGCTACTGAGCCTTTGTAATCCTCTCCTAAGAAGATCCTACTTTGGTCTCACTGTGTGATATATAGAGACTTGTATAATTTGTCATATCCTAGTGTATTTTTTGTCTTTTATCATCCAGTGTGTATACTCTGGATTGGATCTCTATTTTTATAGAGCTCTAAGTAACACATTGATGAATCTCTGAAGCCTATACTCTGAGTGGACACAAATAATGCCATTTATGTATGGATTCCTTTGTAAATTCTGAGACATTATGCCTATTCTCATTTATTCTGACCTTTTCCATCAGTTTTTTCCTTCCGCTCCAATCGGTTATCTTTCCCATTCTGACTTTTGAACCAGATGGAGCTATAATGGTTATAGCTCTCTTTTCTCTCTCTCTCTCTTTAGTCTCTGCCTTTTTGAAACTTTATGTATTTCTATTTCTTCATCTGAAAAATTTATTGGAATAGTAACTTCTAGTCCTGGTCACTTTCTTCTCTCACATCTCAGGAACCTTGAAGACATTTCTGCTAAGACCTAATATCATCTTAAAAAATCACTTTCAAAATGTTCTTCTTTTTTCTGTTGAAGTTGTCATCATTCCTAGTCACTGTATTCAAAAATCAATTTTTGTCCTTTGAATAGTTAACAAATCTCATGTATTTTGGTTTTATAAATCTGACCTGTTAACAACCATATCTCCATTCTGACTCTTACCATGGGACAGTGGCAACCTCTTATCTCTGTTCTCACTCTGTTTTTAGATATTTTTCCCACTCTCTTTTTTAGCTGTCATTGGCATGGGAGTTGGAACTCAGAGTCTCATGAGCAAATATGCTACCACTTAATCCATACACACTCCTCAACCCTTTTTGCTTTAGTTATTTTGTAGATAGGGCCTCTTGTGTCTTACCTGGCAGCCTAGATCATGATTCTTCTACGTATGCATCCCGTAGACATGGTCCACCGCTTTCAACTTATTGATTGAGATGGAGTAGCACTTTTTTTTTTTCCTATGGTTGACCTTAAACTGTGACCCTTCTTATCTTTGCTTCCCAAGTAGTTGAGGTTACAGCTGTGAGCCACTATGCTTTGACTATTGAGTTAGAAATTTCTTTAATTTTTTTATTTTATTGTAAAGATGCTATACAGAGCGGGTACATTTACTTGAGTAAGGTAGATTCCTTGTTGAACATTGTTACCCACTCCATTGTTCTCCCACTATCCCTTCCCTCCCTCCACTCTTCCCCCATACACACAAAGTTGTAAAGCTCATCTAGTTTTTTCTTCTTATTTTATTTATTCTTTTTCCATTGATTTATCCCAGGCAATCACTGTCTTTGATTCTGGTACCCTCCATCTTGTATATGCATTTAGCTGATGGGGGGAAGGGAAGGGAAATAACAAAATGCTGAAAGATAGTCAAAAGATGACACATTGCAACAATGATACTCACAGGACACTGTGTCAGAAATGAACCATGTGAGAAATTTCTTCAGTCTCACATCTTGCCATATTCATCTTGGTTACTTTATTCATCTTGTATTCATCTTGTATCCTGCTTTGGATACGCCATCCATCTTGCTACTCAAGAGAGTGAGAACATTCCAGATGTTCCAGCCTGGCTGTCATTCAAAATGTTTTACAAGGCTACTTATCCCTAATCCCTGCCTAACTGGGAAAGGGCTCAGACTTGCTTCCCTTTCAACTTGCAGTCTCTTGCACAGCCCCTGAGAATAATGGTAGTTTTTTTTTCTGTCTCTTTTCTTATTTCTGTCTCTCAAGAGTCCCCACTGACTAGAGAGAAAACTGAAACAAGTTGAGCTTGCAATTCAGCTTCCCTGTATTCTGCCACCTCCAACTTTCTAGCTTTACTACTAATGGCAGTCAAAAAGAAAAAAAAACAAAAAAGGAACCCTTAATTGGCTCTCTTTAAATTTATCTCAATTCTATCCCTTCATCCCTTTCTGCTTTTGGATGCCTATCTGAAATACACATGCTACACCCTCTTCTAACATGTCTCTTAGAATTTATATTCTTATTTTAAATTTTAGCTTAAGTTACTTTCGGAAGCTTTTCCACTAGCTTATTGATTCCCTCTCTCTGAAACCTTAAAATAATAAGGGGAAAAACAATGAATCATTCTAATTATATAAATAGGATCATAAAATATAAAAATATCCACAAATATTAGTTGCATTCACTAATTTATAGTTTGCTCTAACAATCAGACTGGCCAGGCTCTGATGGATTTCTATGGGAAAATGAGAGATGAGTTTTATTTGCCAGAACAAAGCTCATCATGATCTTTGAATCCCTCACATTTTCCCCTTGTTCCAAAGTATTTTCCTTATTGAGGTTTATTATCCTTCTGTCCTTCCTCCCCTCTTGCAAGCCTTTCCTTACTAAGTGTCTCCAACAGCTGTCTGTTTGGTCCTCCTTCTTCACTGAATGCTCCCTTTCAGGCTAGCTTTCTGTCTTTCTCTGCCTGCACGCCATCTGCCTACACTCCATCAACCTCCTAGGCTGTTCACCACTGAGTTCAAGGACCAGCTATTGACTCACAGCACTGCTGTCTGCCTGGGACTCTTTTACTAGCAAGCATTGTCTAGACCTATGTTTCTAACTTAGTGGTTCTATAACTAATTCAAAGTCTAAATGTTCCAAAGTGAATTCACTATTAGCCCTCACAATTTCATTTTTTCCCCTCTTTCTATATTTACCAGCTGTAGTAGACACATCATTTTCTCACTCATGAATTCTGAAATAATCCTCACCTTCTCCACAGAACATCTGTTCTGTCACCATTGATTCACTTTCTTCTTTGAAATCCTTTGAAGCATCTTATTACATTCAGTACTCTCAAAAGTTTTACAATGGTGCTAGAAATCCTATACTAGCTGATCTTTGCTTCATTAATCCACCTTATTTCTTGTCACTATTCTCCTTTTGCCAAACTCTATTCATTCAATTAAAAAAAATCCATGACTGGCTCATTAGAAAAAGAACTACAACTAACCCAATTAATATATCTTTCCTTCTATTATTTTCTATTATCTATTTTGTCATTCCTTCTTTCTTTATTCTCATATATATTTTAAAAATAAAAAAATAAGAACATATTTTATACTGAAGGGCATTGTGTTTACCAGACAAATGCTCTATCACTTGAGACACATACCCAGGCCATTTTTTTTTTTTTAGGTTACTTCTCTGGTACAAGTTCACTTTATTCCTACTGGACCGTAATCTTCCTATTTATGCCTCCCTCACATAGCAAGAATCCAGTCACTCACCACTATACTCAGTTGATTTGTTGAGATAGGATCTCACTGACTTTTTACTTGTGCTGTCCTTGAACGCCAGTCCTTCTGATCTCTGTTTCCCAAGATGTGGGACTACAGGCTTAGACACTATGCTCTACTCTATTGTTACTATTGAAGAATGGTGGATTGTGCCATTTTTTACATAGGCATTATTTTGAGTTGAAGTTATCTTTACAAAAAAAAAAAAAAGCACAGAATATGTAAGGGTATTGTGACTCTCCCCTTTACTTCTCCTAAAGGCAGAAGATAAAAACTCCTTTGAGGAAGACGTCCTTTCTATATGAAAAGAAAAGTGATATTCTCACAATCAAAGACAGGAAGTTGAGAAAGAGAGTTCTGTACAAACTTTGTTAAACTAACCCTTATCTTTTTCTACTTACTTCACTCAATTAATGACCTACCTCAAGGCAGTTAGACTTTTTTTCCTGAACTTACTGTAATATTTTTTTTCTTGCTCTGTCTTATGTTAATTTTATTCTGTAGCTTAGTCTCCAAAGACCATAGTGGGAAAATTTTATATCCCTTATACTATGAACTACAGGTAGTTTACTTTTTCCCTGGCAAGTAGACTTCATGAGAACAGGTGTCATGCCTGGTTTTTATTGTTGCAGTTGCGGATGCTTGTCATGTAATAGAAACTCAGTAAACTTTACTGAATCAGAATGCAATTCAGACAAAAAACACCACAGAGTTTATTTTAAAATATCCTTTGACTATATACCACATTTTCTTGATCCATTCATCTGCTGATGGGCATCTGAGTTGATTCCCTGTATAAACAATGCTGCAATGAACAGGGTTATGCTGGTAGTTTTAGTATGGTCTTGTTTTGGTCTATTGGATAAATGCCCAGAAGCGGAATTTCTGGGTCATAGGGAAGCTCTATGTTTAGTCTTTTGAGGAACCTCCATAGTGCTTTCTAGAGTGGTTCAACAAGGGAATGTAATAGCATTCCCTTTTGACTACATCCCCCCCATCATCTCTTATTATTTGTTTTCTTGATAATGGCCATTCTAACTGGGATGAGGCGAAATCTCAATATTATTTTGATTTGCATTTCTTTTGTGGCCAGAGATTTTGAATATTTCTTCATGTGTTCATTGGCCATTCTCACCTCGTCTTCTGAGAAGTCTCTCTTTAAGACTTTAGCCTATATATTAATTGGGTTGTCCCTTTGAGGGTTTATTTTTAGATACAAGACCCTTGTCTGATGCACAGCTAGTAAAGATCTTCTCTCATTCTTCTGTGGGCTTTCTACATATATTGCTAGGTATGTCCTTTGTCATGCAGAAACTCTTCAGTTTCATACAATCCCATTTATCCAGTCTTTCTTTGATGTTGTGATTCTGGATTTTTTGAAGTTTTGACCTGTGCCTACGTGTCCTAATGTTTCTTTTGTCCCTTCCTATAATATTTTCATGGTATCTGGGCCTTACATTAAGGTCTTTGATCCATTCAGAATTGGTACTGGTGCAGGATGAAATATAAAGATCTAGTTTCAGGGTTTTTTTTTTTTGTTTTGTTTTTTTTTGCATGTGTACAGCCAATTCTGCATGCACTATTTGTTGAAAAGGATGACTTTCTTCCATCCTGTGCTTTTGGCTCCCTTATTAGGTGTGTATAGCTCTGTGGGTTTATTTCAGGGTCTCTATTCTGCTCCTTTATCCTTGGGCCTATTCTTGTGCCAGTACCAAGCTGTTTTTATGACTGTGGCTTTGTAATAGAGTTTGAAGTTTGGTATTGACATTCTTTCAATATTGTTTTTCCTGCTTAAGTATTGTTTTTGCTATTTAGGGTCTTCTATTATTCCATATGAATTTTTGAACTACTTTCTCTGTATCACTGAAGAATGTAGTTGGAATTTTGATGGGTATTGCATTGAATTTGTAAATTGCTCTGGGCAGTATTGCCATTTTCTTGATGTTTATGGAAGGTTTTTTTCCCCATTTCCTTACATCTGCTTCAATTTTCTTTTTTTTTTTCAGATTTTTAAAGTTTTCATAGTTGAGGTTAAGTTAATTCCTAGGTATATATTTTTTGAGGCTATTATCAAAGGACTTGCTTTCCTGATTTCCATCTCACTATTCTCATTGTTGTCATGTAGAGAAGCTACTGACTTTTGTAGGTTAATTTTATTGCCTGCTTCTTTGCCAAAGTTTCAGATCAGCTCAAGTAACTTGGGAGAGGAGTCTATAAGGTTCTTTAAATACATGATCATGTCATATGCAATGAGGAGTAGTTGTACATCTTCTTTCCCTATTTGGATGGAACTCTATACTACCATCAGAGAGTGATACTGTTCGCACATCTGCCTTCTATTAAGTTATAAGAATGAGTACATACAATGTGATTTCCTTTTTTTATTGTGAAAATACGATACAGAGGGATTACAATTACATGAGCAAGATAATGAGTACGTAATCTTATCAAGCATTGTTGCCTCCGTGATTTCTTTTTTCTTTTGTGTTTCCCTCCTATGATTTAGCCCTGTTCTCACTGTATTTGATTTTAGTACCCTTGGTATTGTATATACATTTTTCTGAATTAATGAAGGGAAGGGAAACAAAAATTGGTGAGACAAAGGACAAAGGGGGAACCAAAGCAACAGCTATTCTCATAAGACAATATGTTGATGATCTGTACAACTTGGGGAAAGGGATTGAAGGGGGGAAGGGGAAGAGGGAGAAAAATAAGGGAAGGGTAACAAGTTACGCAAGAAATGTATCCACTACCTTACTTATGCAACTGTAACCCCTCTGTACATCACCTTGACAATAAAATTAAAATTAAAAAAGAATGAGCACACATAAATATATGGTAAAACAATTAGTGTTACAATTAGTAATACATCTTATAAGCTGTTGCTAATTTTCTCACATAAACTTTTCATAACCTCCAATTTATCTGTAGTTTCTCTACTGCCTTTTTCTTCAAATACAAGTTTTATCATGTTTCTTTGCTGCTTGACAGATTTTGATAGATGCGAACTGTCCACAGGATGAAGTTCAGTCACACGTGGGAATGAGAGGTCCTTCACAGCCTGCACCATTTCCTACCACTTAAATGAGTGTTTCTGTGTTCTAGTTGTTTGGACTTTCTAATCCTTCATCAAAAGTTTGCAGTATGCCTCTTCCCCTTTCCAAGCAGGCAGACTCTCATTCTTTCTCTCTCTTCCTGAAGACAGTTCTAAAGCCATGTGCTTGGGAAAGCTTCTTCTTTGTAATAATTATAGCAATATGAAAAATAACGACAACAGTTATTGAGCACTTACCATAATCTCAGACGTTGCATGAAACACTAAATATTTAGTATATCATTTAACCTTTTTTTAAACAACTCTATGAGTAGGGCCTGTATTAGTCTCAATTACACAAATGGAGAGGTTAACTAGAGTGAACAATTTCCCTGTGTTCCAGCAGGACTTTAGATATCCTAGCTCTATAACCTTGTCACACAATTCTTTATTCAAATGCCTGTTTGCTTAGTTGTAGCTAAAAAGTGTGCTACCCAGTATTTCACTCTTGCAAATCTTTGTAAATCTAAGCATTAAGCAGTCAGTTAGAGCTTGCTTTCCCTTGATTGAATTCCTTCCAAAATCAGTTTAAGAATTATGCCTGACATTTTCCTTGAATATTTGAACCAAGTTTAAAGTCGTCTTTTTAATTTCTTTAAAGAATTACTCTACAAGTGCTCTGAAGTCTTTCATTCTGTAGGTTTGAACCCCAAGGCAGGGCCCAGTTGCTTTTCAGTGGACCTTGGGGAGCTGTAACTTGAAGGGATCTCAAGGTGAGGAAATAATCATTGTCAATAGAAACAATGAATGAGTGGATCTCTGGTCAGTTAGGCCTCCTTTAACCTTCTGTCTGCTGGGAGCAGCCAAGCAGCTGGGAGCAGGGCAGCTACATGCCCCCAAGTAATGGTGAGAGTTGCAGTGGGACACCCTACATTTATCATGCAATCTAAATGGCTGCCTCAGAAGTTGCTTGAAAGCTTGCATTGGCTTCCCCCACCCCCATCAGTCATGGGGCCTGAACTCTGGGCCTGGGTGCTGTTCCTCAGCTCTTCATCTCAAGGCTAGCACTCTACCACTTGAGCCACAGCACCCCTTCTGGCTTTTTCCACTTATGTGGTATTGAGGAATCGAACCCAGGGCCTCATGCATGTAAGGCAAGCACTCTACCACCGAGCTACCTTCCCAGACCCTGCATTGGTCTTTAATACTCCTTTCCACAAAATCACCCAGGTGTACAGACAGGGCCCCACTCACATTCACATTCTTGCTAGTGATCATATGGTCTAAAACTTTCAAGATGAGAATTGTTTTTATTCTCCACTGTAAAAGCTGAAAATAATGATGGTATCTGCATAAGTTTGAATTGCCGTCTTACTTAGACTGCACTATATTCAAAGTAAATCATGCTTAAAGGTGCGTGAAGACTGAATCCAAGAAGTCTTGGGATTGGATTTTACCATAAGTGATGCTTCATATTGAAAACACTAGATATGATCTTCCTAATGGGCTGTTTGAGAGGCAAATCTCCTCACTATTACTGCCATAGCCAAGCAGCCTCGTGTGAGTAAGCACACCAGGCAGCTTGTGTCCAGCGTGCGCCCAGTTCTGGAGGCTGGAGTGCAGGCCAGGAAACAACAGTTCCAGAAGCAGCCTTTGCTGGTTTGTTTTTGTTTTTGGTTGTTTGTCTGTTTGTTTGTTTTTACAATGTATGCAGTTTGGAAATGAATATTTAAAAAAAACTCACTGTGGGCATTTTCTCCATCTTCATTCACCCCTCATCTCATTTTCTTAAAACAGTTTTTTGGAGCCAGGGACTCACTGTGTTGCCCAGGCTGGCCTCAAATTCCTGGGTTCAGGCTATCCTCCTGTCTCAGCCTCTTTCGTATAGCTGAGACCACAGGTGCACAACTCAGCACCCAGCTCTGTTATAAACATCTGATCCAAAGCCCTACCCAAAACATTGGAAATCGGTGAATAACTAGAGGGAGCAGTTCTTGTTAATAGCTTCTGATTTGGTGTTATGAATGAGATGAAATTGAAACACTAGATGACAAACATGAAATACTACATCTTACAATTCCTTACTTTTCCTCAATACTGAGTTTCAGTACAATCACGGGCAGACATTCTGGTGATAGTTTAGGGTTTTTAAAAACATACATCATGGGGGAGGGACATAAAAGCAGCAAAGAAATATCTTATAAATATGTTAGACACAATAGCAAGAAAGAAAAAACATTTGGAGCCCTTAACTTGGGGTTCATTTCACCTAACATCAACTTATCTGACCATTTCTGCTTGTCTCAGACATATACTAGTTTATTGCAAATAAGGGAAACCATAGGACCTATGTTTCTTTGGGCCTGGCTTACTTCACTTAATATAATTTTTTCCTAACCCATGTTTTCACTGTATTTGATGTTGGTATAATTTGTGGAGGGGAAGGGAAAAAACAATAGGGATACAGGTGAACCCATTGAAACAATGAGATATACAAGATGTTTTGTTGAAAATGAACTTTACAACTTTGGCAGCAGGAGTGGGGGATTTGTGTGGGGGGGGGAGGAGGCGGGGAGGGAGATGGGAAGGAGTGGTAAGGGGAAACAAAGGAGGAGGCAACAATGCTTCATAAGAAATGCTCTCATTACCTTGCCCATGTAATTGTAACCCCTCTGTACACGGTATTTTCACACACACACACATACACACACACACACACACACACACACACACACACACAAAGCGTACATCATGGCTGTTTACATTTTTTAAATAAAAAAATGCACTTCTCATAAAATGAAATACTTTGTGCTAATGACATTGTTTCCAAAGGGAATCAATCCTTCCTGTACCCAGAACCTTTGCAGAATTCATCACCAAGAATTTGTAGGCTTGTTGTGGTATCAGACTGAATTTTTGTTTTTAAAACAATTTCTGTTTTAATGATAGCGTCTGCATCCATGTAATCTGCTTTTTGGCTTTGAATATGCTATTTGAGTCTCATCCTTGTTCCAGTGGAAATAAGAATTATTGTAAGTTTAAATCTTAAATGTCCCAGAAGACAAACTACTTCAATGAGTGCAAACTTTGACATGTGTTTTTATTCAGAAAAGGAGATTATTTGGTATAAAGCTGCACTGTCTGAACATTTTATGCTTTCTGTCCTGTGCCCTTTGCTTTCATGTCACTGACCACAGTTTCTGTAGTAGTCACTTGGAAAGAAGTGAATTTATCTCTTGTTTTAGAGTTTTGCTTCTCTATTTAGTCTCATGATTTATGGGACAATAAGTGTCATATAATGCTGGAAAAAATAAAGAATTAGAAAATCTCCTTAGACAAAAAGAATGGAGATAACAAGAGAGAGCCTCATGGGGCTATTAAGTTTTATTTATTTATTTTGAAAAACCAACTTCGATAATAAATAAAAAAGATTTAAATGTATACAAAACATTCTTATTCATTTTGTGGTAATGATACAAAAGGAGTGAAATAGATTTTATTTTGATTACATTTGCCCAGAATTCTCTATACTCAAACGTATTCTTAAGAACCGAAGTAGATTTTGTTTGGTGTCTTGAAACAACAACACCGAGCTATAGGAACTTACTGGCATAATAACCATTTTATCTTTCACTGATGGGTACTTCTCTATTCAAAACAGTCTATGTTTTATTGGCAGAGAAGCTTTTGAAACAATGAAAAGATTGGACTGTTTCATCAGAACTGACAGATAAAATTAGAAATTGTATGAAAGCTGTAGTTTTTGTGAAAATGTGGGCTTATCTCTTTATTTTACCAGAATATGCCTCTTCAGAGAGAGATGTGAGATGATGCAAATTATAATTTAACTCTTTATACTACTTCCATAGAAAAAGAAGCTATATATATATCATATATACATATATATATATATATATATATGTATGAGTTTTAGTATTGGAAAGCATCTTTGAAATTGAAGGAAAAAAAAGAATATTAAAAATATTTTATTATCTATAAAAATCTTGAATATGCAATAGAGTGAATTTTGTAGTGTGGTTACAAGTTAGGACTATCACAATAACTTTTTGTACCCACAGATCATCAGTGTGGTTTTTCTGTTGGGAGAAGGATGAACAGGGCCAAGAATAGTAAACAGGGCTGACAATAAGGAATAAAGGTAAAGGAACTATTAATAGTTAACAATCAATCACTCATACCAGACTCTGAGCTAAGGGTTTTGGTATGCATGTATACATTATTTCATTTAAACCATCTCAACTATATAGAATGGCTGCTCTATTATCTCAATTCTATAGATAAAGAAAACAAGGCTGAGAAGGAGTATGTAATTTTTTCAGGGACAGACAGTAATGTTCAGCTGAAAGAAAAGTTGATGCTGTCTTGACTCCAGGGATTGCATAAAAGATTGGAGACTTAGAAAGTTTTAGTGGTTCAGCATTTGGCATTAACATCCACAAATAGGAATCTATACTGATAACATATCAATTGTTGGATTCAACTTAAGGAATTTAACAAATAGGAAATAGAGAAATGTATTTTTTGGTAAAAATTGACTGTTGTTTGTCTGGGAGGTCTTGGAAGATACTACAAGTGTGAAGTATCCATTTTAGACAATACTAAAACTAAATTTTCAAAGAAAAAGCTCAAGATACAGCACAAAAGCTGGATGTGTAGATTCAGGCTTGTAATCCAAGCTACTTGATCTAGATGATCATAGGTCAAGGGCAACTTGGTTAAAAAGTTCATAAGATCTATGATATCATGCCTGTCATGGAAGATTGAGGTCAGACTAACTCTAGCTAAAAAAGAGACCCTGTACTAAAAACAACCAGAGAGGAAAGGGTTGGAGGTATAGATCAAGTAGTAAAGAGTCTGCTCAGCAAATGGGATGTTCTGAGATGAAACCCCAGTAACACCAAAAAGGCATACAACTTGGAATCATAAATTTAGATGATGACAGGCGAGTTATATTGCCTAAACCATTTCAAAGTTACAATCTTTATAATACGTTCAAAAGACTCTTCAGAGAAGATAGTTTATAATCTCCATGATAAAATATGATGGTCTTAAATTCACTTTTGCTATCTAGCCCGCATTTATCAGACTGAAATATAATCTCCTAATTTCTTCAGCATAAATAATCCAGATATGTCCAAAGAATTGCTGAGTGCAACTGCAAGGAAATGTTAATGCTTGGACAGATTTTGAAGTAATGAATTTCTGAGCAGAAGTTTTAACTTACTCACATTGTTTTGAATCTCAAAGAATTTCTCAATCATCGTTGCATCTGCCAAACATTGAGATGTTTTTAGGGATTATCCATGCTCTTCAATCTCTCTCCTTCTCCCATGGCTGACTGCCCGATACTCTGTTTATTCATCATGCTATGTGTTAACAGATGTGATAAAATGATTTGTTAGTGGTTAAAACACCACCATCAAAATTACACCTTATACATGATTTTTTAATGTCCCCCTTTCCTTACTAATAATTGATTTATTTTGCTTTTTGGAAAATAACATGTCACTTTATTCTAGTTATTTATCACATTTGGTTCTTGCCAATTGCCTATTATTATATGACAATACCATGGTCTATACTTTTCACTGATGCATTTCTTTTTAAAATAGACTTTACTTTTTGTAACAGTTTAGGTTCATAGTAAAAAAAAGAGTGAGAAGCAAAAAATAGCCACATTCCTCTGTTCTCACAGGTATACAATCATCCTTCACCAGTACTGTATATTTGTTAAAATTCACAGACTTGCTCAACAAGAGTTCAATCTATCCCTTGTAGGAAACAATACAACAGGCACTACTATAGGAATAAATACTGGGCATTATGGACACAAAGAGATTTTCAACATTTGTAGGATAAGAAAGGCCCAATAAATATTACAAATAATAATAATAATAATAGTTGAGATTTATGATCTCTTACTACGTCCCAGACACTGTGGCTAAGAATTTTACATATTAGCATGCTTAAAGTTTTCATAATATATGTACATATATATATATACACACACATACACACACACTTAAATTTCAGTATTTCAGTAGGATTCTTGTTCAATGAAAGATAACATGGACAAAACTGAAAGGAAATTGATTAAATAGGGAGAACATATCTGACATTTCCAAACCAACAAAGGAAGAACTAGGTCACTGCCATGGATATTTGGGGATGAAACTGGGTTTAAGAGAACTTTCTTGGGGCTGGGAAGGTGGCTCAGTGGTAGAGCACTTGCCTTGCATGCCTGAAGCCCTGGGTTCGATTCCTCAGCACCCACATAAGCAAAAAGGAAAAAGACAGATGTGGCGCTGTGGCTCAAATGATAGAGTGCTAGCCTTGAGCTGAAGAGCTGAGGGACAGTGCCCAGGCCCAGAGTTCAGGCCCCATGACCGGACCCAAGAAAAAATTTAAAAAAAAAAGAGAGAGAGAACTTTCTCCATTCTGTGGTATTATTTGACCTTTTGCTTTATCATGGATTTATATGGCTTCTCCTATAAAAATCAATAATCACTAAAAGAAAAATAGATAATACTAATAAATTGACAATTAGAAAGCTATACATAGAATAATTTCTTAATCATGAAAAACAAAAGAATAAGAAAGAAGTTTATTAAAATATTATCAGTTTTACAAAATGGTGAAACAAAGGACAAAGGGGGAACCTATGCAACAGTGATACTCACAAGACAATATGTTGGAAATGATCTGTACAACTTGGGGGGAGGTAGGAAGAAAGAAAGAGGGAGAAAAATGAGGGAAAGGGTAACAAGTTAGATAAGAAATGTAATTATTACCTTACTTATGGAACTGTAACCCCTCTGTAAATCACCTTGACAATAAAATTTTAAAAAGAAAATAGAAAAAAAGAAAAAAAATATCAGTTTTAGTGGGATGGTAGTGGCTCATACCTATAAACCTAGTTACTCAGGAAGCTGAGGCCTAGAGAATCATAGTTCAAAGTCAGCCTATGAAGAAAAGTTGGCAAGATTCTGTTTCCAAAATAACCAGCAAAAAGCAAGGGTGGAGAATTGACCCAAATAGAACAAGTGTTCTGATTTCAAACCACAGTATCAGCAGAATTTTAAAAAATGTTACCAGTTTTTGTTTGAAAATTGAGAGCATGGGCATTTTATTTTCATTTGTCTTCTTATTATAGTTATTCATTGGTAATATACTCTGAGCTAGAGAATGTTCAGGAATTCTGCACTGAGATTAAAGTAGGGAATAAGACAGACACATTGACACACTCCCGGCCATCATAGAAGGTGTGTGTTATTTAATTATAATTGTAATAATTTATAAAAGAGTTTAGTTTGATGTTATCATGTCCTAGAAAAGCCTAACCTAGTCAATGCGTAATGAGCTTTAGAACTAAAGGATATGTAGTAATTTTTCAAGCAGAGATAAGAAATAAAATTTTCTATAAAAGCTGTATTACTTTTAACAGAAAAAAATGAACATTTGAAACTCTTTTTTGAGAAAATAACAAATTCTTTCTATTTGTATCTGGTATTAGTAGCTATTCAGTGTTGGAAACTCTTTTGTCTCAGCTTGACTTAGGCAAATTCAACTTAATGGTCTGACATTTTTCTCATGTTCAAAGACTTCAGTCAAATGAAATATTTATGATAATAAATGGAAACTGCTAGAGAAAAGAGTAAAACAATGATTGAGTAGCTTTCCTACCCAAGGCTTACATTAGGAAACTATGAGATTTATGACCTTTTGGTAGTTAATCTATCAAAAAGAGGTTGTGAAATGCACTTAGTGTTGACCTTGAGAGAAATAAGACTTGGCTCCTTTGCTAGTTAAAGTCCCATTTTTGTGGGATCAAAATTAAGAAACATAAATAAAAGGGAAAATGACATGAATTATTTTGAAATCAACATAAAAAGCAAAATGAACCCCAAGATAAGGACACAAGTGGTTTTTTCTTTCTTGTTATTGTTTCTAACGTATTTATAAGGTACCACGTGATTTTTTGTTGTTGTTGTTGCTTTGTATGTCCTTTCCCGGCAGTATAACCCATTTTCATTTGATGTTGGCATAATTTGGGGAGTGGAGGGGAAAAAATTGTTTAAATAGAGATACAGGTAGACCCATTACAACAATGAGATGTACAAGACGAACTTTACAATTTAGGCAGGAGCTGGAGGTGGGGGGGCGGATGGCGAGGGGTGTTGGGGAATGTAGTTGTGGAGGTGGGAGGGAAGGGATGGTAGGGGAAAAACAAAGGAGAAGGCAACAATGCTTGATAAGAAATGTACTCATTACCTTGCTGATGTGATTGTAACCTCTCTGTACAGTATTTTTACAATAAAAAACCAGTAATGAAATTTTTCTCAAAAGAATTTTGTAAATGAAAAAGGTATCACTGGATATTAAAGAGTAAGGATTTCAAATACTTGGATATTAGAATCATCTGTTGTAATTTCCAGTTGAACTGTAATTTTCCCCACTATAGTATGATATTATCTTTATAAAAATAGAGAGGACAATAACATTTCTATAGTAAGTGTGATTAATTCATTTTATAATTAATGGCTACCATCTCTAGGATATCCAAAAGGAAAATATGTCATAAAATATAAATATATGTCATAAAAATTTCTAAAGAAGTACATGAGTACTGGTGGTACTGATATTAGTTTCCTATTGCTGCCTTAATGAGCCACAACTTTTGTCACTTAAACTTAAAAATGAAGCTGGGCCTTGTTGGCTCACAACTGCTATTCTAGCTACTCAGGAGGCTGAAACCTAAAGATTGGGATTCAAAGCCAGCTGGGGTAGAAATGTCTAGGAGACTATCACCATTTAATCACATAGACACACAAAAGCTGGAAACAGAGCTATAACAAGTGGTAGAGCATTAGCTTTGAGCATAACAGTTCAGGCACAGCACCCAGGCTGGGCTCAAGACCCAGGACTGAATGCTCCCCCCTCAGAAAAACCCACAACAGCTTTTAAGATAATGCATCTTATATTTTATAATTCTCACAGTCAAAAGTCCCAAAAGGTACTTTGTTTTGGAGGCTGTTGAGAAAAATCCATTTCCTTGCCATTTCTAGATTCTAAAAACTGTCTACATTCCTTGGCCCTTCATCATTCTCACCACTTCTTTTGGTCTTGTCTTCATATCTCCTCTCTGACCTCTTTGTCTTCCTTCTTAAGGACAGCTGTTATTACATTGGGCCCACCCAAATATCTCAGTTTGATCATCCTCTCTAAAGATCCTGAATCTCACTTGCAAAGTTCCTTTTGCCATGTAAGGTAACATGTTCTGAAGTTTTAGGTATTAGAACATATTTATCCTCAGGGAACCATTAGTTTGCTTAGTATAAGGCGCTAGCAGTTTCCTGTAAGACATCACATTCCTTTCTTTCACCTTCCATTCTTGAATATGAGCATTAAGAGAGTTATTTCAGGATGTCCAACACTATCACACATTTTTTGAAAATGTTCATGGGATTTTAGAGAATCTAACAGGATGCTTAACAAATAAAAATCAACCTACAATGAGTTAAAAAACAATTAAACAAAATCAATTGCATTTTAAGGAATTTCCCAGATCATGGAGAACTGAAGTTCAGTTAATTTTTTCATCAAGTAAATTAGTGGCTGTTGGGTTCCCATGGGAAGACTGCACTGTGACAGCAATCTTTGAATTGCTCAAGTGTTTGACATGACATTATATACAGGTCATTATGGCATTTGAACAACAACACAGGATTTCAAAAATGAGATTTTGAAGGGTAATTGCTCTACTTTTGAATTTAAGCAATGTTATTACAGGTCAGGCTGAAACTAATTCAAAGGTCATAAGAGGGAAATGGACTGTAGCAGAATAACTATTGTTTAATGGGTCACTGAAAAAAGGGAAGGAGGTTATTTCAGGCCAAAGCCAAATGGAATTTTAAGGTGTTCCAATATCAATATTGTGACTGGATACTTGTACAAAACAGAGGAATAAAAGTCCTTCTCTATTATGCTAGGTATTTTTTCATTTGTTTTTTATTATATATTCAATTTCCTGTTAATTTAATTAAATCTTGCCCAAAGAAATATTTTGACTATTAGATGTTAAATGCTTCAATAAAATACTTAAGGTTGTGATTGTTACAGCAAACATATTTGCCAGTAGCAATTAAACTATATAGTACAAGCACATTGAACCCAGGGCCTCCTGCATGCGAGGCAAGCACTCTACTGTGGAGCCACCTTCCCAGCACCATCTTAATTCTTTTTTGTTGGTCATGGGGCTTGAACACTGAGCCTGGTGATACACACACACACACACACACACACACACACACACACACACACACACACACACACACACACACACACACACACACACACACACCTAGAATTCTATGCTGCCATCAGAAAGAATGACATTGCCCCATTTGTAAGGAGATGGGAAGACTTGGGAAAAAGTATATTAAGTGAAGTAAGCCAGACCCAAAGAAACATAAGTCCTGTGGTTTCCCTTATTTGCAATAACTAGTATACATCTAGGATAATCTTATCAGATGAGCTCAATAGCTATATTCACCTGCTGATATAAGATGATGCCAAGTGAAATGAACTCCAAGACATGGACACAACAGGTTTCTCAGAAAAAAAACTATTCGCCGGGCGCTGGTGGCTCACGCCTGTAATCCTAGCTACTCAGTAGGCTGAGATCTGAGGATCGCGGTTCAAAGCCAGCCCGGGCAGGAGAGACTGTGAAACTCCTATCTCCAATAAACCACCAGAAAACCAGAAGTGGCGCTGTATCTCAAGTGGTAGAGCACTCGCCTTGAGCTGAAGAGCTGAGGGACAGCACCCAGGCCCAGAGTTCAAGCCCCACGGCCGACCAAAAAAAAAAAAAAACTATTCTAGCTTTTCTTAAATGATTAAAGCTTCCTTATTAAGAACTCTCTGATTATTTTTATTTACTTAAATTCATTCGTTATTAATATCTGGCTTTCCTAGGCTACAAGTTCGATGAGTCCAGGAACTTGTGAATTATTTTTTGTCTCTCTTGTGTTAACTGTGACTAATACAATGCCTAACACAATATTTTCGTACTTAATAAATATCAATTCAATAAATGAATAACAGGGTCTTGTTCTTGATGTAGGAACGAGAGAAACAGAAAGATGAAATATCAAGAGGTATAAAGAAGAGAAGGAAGGATAAACAGTCATTGAATCAGTTTATTCTAAGATTCCTACAGTCAGTAAGCTCAATCTTAGTTATTATTTAATAGAAGAACAAAGAACAGTTAAAAAATGAGGCAGAACTTCAATGAAACTGAAAGTGAAAGTTCACAACCAAACTTTCTATGAAGCTAGCATAACCCTTATCCCAAAACCAGACAGGGACTCATCAAAGAAAGAGAACTATAGATCCATTTCTTGGATGAATATCAAGGCAAAACTTCCCAACAAAATTCTGGCCAATCAACTTCAACAATTCATCAAAAAAATCATACACCATGATCAAACAGGATTCATTTCAGGATGCAAACCTGTTTCAATATATGCAAGGAAATTAATGTAATTCATCACATCAACAAGAGCAAGAATAAGAACAACATGATCATCTCAATAGATACAGAAAAAAACATTTGACAAGATCCAACACCCCTTTATGATGAAAGCTCTGGAGAAACTAGGAATCCAGGGAACATTCCTCAATATATAAAGGCTGATTATGACAAACCTACAACAAGCATTATAGTTAATGGTGAAGAGCTAAAGCCTATAAATTCAGGAAAAAGACAAGGATGTCCGCTCTCTCTACTCCTCTTCAATTTAGTATTAGATTGCCTAGCTAGAGCAATAAGACAAGATGCAAACATAAAGGGGATCCAAATAGGGAAAGATGAAGTAAAGCTCTTCATCTTTGCAGATGACATGATCTTGTATTTAAAGAACTTCATGGACTCTACTCCCAAGTTACTTGAGTTGACCCAAAACTTTGACAAAGTTACAAGGTATAAAATTAACTCTCAACTTGTAGGGCACTGGTGGCTCACGCCTGTAATCCAAGCTACTCAGGAGACTGAGATCTGAGGACTGTTGTTCAAAGCCAGCCCAGGCAGGAAAAGTCCGTGAGACTCTTTTTAAATGTTTCTTTTTATTGTAAAAATAGTGTACAGAGGGGTTACAGTTACATGAGTAAGGTAATGAGTACATTTCCTATTGAGCATTGTTACCTCCTCCTTTGTTTTCCCCCTACCATCCCTTCCCTTCCAACCTCCTCCCGCTCCTTCCCCCCAGTTGTAAAGTTTGTTTTCTACATAATGTCTTGTACATCTCATTGTTACAATGGGTCATCCTGTATCCTTGTTTTGGCATTTTGTTATTTCCCTTCCCCTCCCCAAATTAGAAAAATGTATATACAGGATGCAGGGCCCTGGGTTCAATTCCTCAGCACCACATAAACAGTAAGAAAGGCCGAATTGGCACTGAAGAGCTCAGGGACAGTACCCAGGCCTAGAGTTCAAACCCCACAACTGCCAAAAAAACAAAAAAGGACTTAAAGAGAGACTTCTCTGAAGAGGAAATAAAAATGGCCAATAGACACATGAAGAAATGCTCAACCTTTCTAGCCATAAAAGAAATGCAAATCAAAACAACATTGAGACTCCACCTCACCCCAGTTAGGATGGATATAACTAAGAACTCTAATAACAACAGATGCTGGAGGGGATGTGGACAGAAGGACACCCTACTGCACTTATGGTGGGAGTGGAAACTTGTTCGATGACTTTGGAAAGCAGTATGGAGGTTTGTCAAAGACTCCACACACAACTCCCCTCTGACCTAGCAAATCCCAGTTCTGGGCATTTACCCAAATGATCACAAACAAGGCCATACTAAAGTTTCCAGAACAAACTATGTTTATCGCAGCATTATTCAACATAGCTAAGACACGGAACCCACCCAGATGCTCCTCAGTAGAGGAATGGATCAAGAAAATGTGACACACACACACACACACACACACACACACACACACCCCCCTAGAATTCTATGCTGCCATCAGAAAGAATGACATTGCCCCATTTGTAAGGAGATGGGAAGACTTGGGAAAAAGTATATTAAGTGAAGTAAGCCAGACCCAAAGAAACCTAAGTCCTGTGTTCCCCTTATTTGAAATAATTAGTATACATCTAGGATAATCTCATCAGATGAGCAGAATAGCTCAATAGCTATGTTCACCTGATGATACAAGATGATGCCAAGCAAAATGAACTCCAAGATATGTACACAACAGGTTTCTCTTTGTTGTTGTTTTTAATGTACTTGTCATTTTTTGTTTCCTTTGTATGTTTTCCCCTATGGTATGTCCCCTGTTGTCACTGTATTTGATTTTGGTATCTTGGTATTGCATGTATGTTTATTTGAATTAGGGAAGGGAAGGAGAACAGAATGGTAAGACAAAGGACAAGAGGGGAACCAATGCAACAGTAATATACACAAGAGAATATGTTGGAAATGATCTGCACAACTTGGGGGGTAGGGCTGGGGGAGGGAAAGTAGGAGAAAACAGAGGGAACGGGTAACAAATTTGAGAAGCAATATACTTATTACCTTACTTATGTAAATGTAACCCCTCTGTACATCACCTTGACAATAAAAAAATGAGACAGAGGGAGATTTTTTAAAGAGTAACATAGATGGGGTGGGTTTATAAATACCACAGTGAAGCCCATTGTAAAGTTATTTTGTGTTAGTAAAACTATTAATTAATTAACGGCTGGAAAAAAAGAAAAAATCAGAACTAGGGAAGGAATTCACTGTGATAGAGGTTATTCCCTCTGAAGGAGTGTATTACTCTGAATACTGTGTCATTCTGATGGCAGTGATATAGTTTTGTGTTTATTGAAACCTAAAAGTAAAATATATCAAATGAAGTCATTATATGTTTATAATTTTAAAGTTAATATCCTATAATAATCAGGGTTCTAAATATACACAAGAGTGTGTTTTCATCATTAATATTTTACCTAATGCATATGATATTAAAAATAGATCATGAAACAAAAAAGAACTATATTCATAAATACAATTCATAAAGGTGAAAAGCTAGTAGAAGATGTTAGGAAGAAAAACTAGGTGAAGGAAAGTCTGTCCTATCATTGCACTCATTCTGTAAATTTGAGCTTTAATAATTTACTTAAAAATACAATGTTGAGCATGTATATAAATATCACAGTGGATCTCCTGTATAACTAATATATACTATTTACAAGGGTTAAAAAGAGAACAGTAAAAACAGCATGGACAATTACAATGAGGGTCACCTGTAAAAAGTTTTATTAAGGAATCCAGAGACGTTTACTCAATATTGATTAGCCAAATGCTGTTTTCTCTTTTATAGCCAAGTTAAATCTTAATTTACTTGGTGAATAACTTAACAAGTTAGTGAATAATGTAACAAATTTCTAGTCTAAACACATGCTATAATTAGAAATTCTAAGCAAAAAATCACAAATAGATTTAATTGATAGAAATCATTTCAATACTGAAAGGTGATTTAAAATTACTTACATGTCCTTATTTTAGGTATGAAGTTGGTTGTAGCCTGCACTTGCAAAGCAGTGTTTCAATGAAAAGCATAACAATATGATTATTTTTTTCTGATGGATGAGTAAAATTTGTGTGATTAGATGTATAATTTTTTATCCATCCTTCCATGTGGGGCATCTATTTTGTTTTTGTTTCCATAACTTAGTTATGGTGAATAGCGCAGCAATGAAAATGCGTGTGCAAGATTTGGTTGCACCAGTTTAAATTCCCACCAACAGTGTAATAGTTTCTTTCTCTCATATCCCTGTCATTATTTGTGTTGCTAATATTATAATCATGGCCATTCTTACTAGGATGAGATAGAATCTCAATGTTTTGTATTTCCTTTATGGCCAGAGATACTAAGCATTTCTTCATGTGTCTACTGAACATTTTTACTTCTTCTGAAGAGTCCCTATTCAGCTCCTTTGCTCATTAATTGAATTATTGATCCTTTGGGGATTTAGTTTTTTGAGCTCTTTGTGTATTCTGGATATTAGATCCTTGTGAATCTTAGAGTTAGCAAAGATCTCTCATTCTGTAGTCTGTCTTTTTAGCTTAGAAACTAAGTTCTTTGCTGTGAAAAAGTTAAGTGAAATAAATCTGGCTAATAAAGACAAAGGGCACGTTTTCTTCCGTATGTGGGAAGTTAGGTCTAAATTAAATGTGTGTGTGTGTGTGTGTGTGTGTGTGTGTGTGTGTGTGTGTGTGTGTGTGTGAAAACATATAGGACCATATGCAGATACAAAAATTGACTAAAGTTTGATATACACAGGGGAGGGTTCCAATGGTATAACTCCTTGAACAACTAACTTACAGTTTAAAATGAATACCAGAAACAAAAAATGTGTTTTGTGGGGAGGTAGAAGAAGTTTAGAGAAAGGGGGCAAATGAATAGAGAAAGGGAGGGCAAACGCAGCCATAATGTCAAAGTACATACATGAAATTAGAACCAAGTAACTTGAGGAGATGAATGGGGTTGGGATAGATGGGTTCATAGGGTAGTTCTTAGATTTTTCTTTTTTGTATCAATCCTGGAGCTTGAACTCCTGGCCTCTGTTCTGAAGTTCTTTTAAGGCTAGCACCTAGCACTTGAGCCATAAGTAGTTAGTAGAGATAATTTTGGTGTTTAATTAGAGATGAGTGGTTTTTGCTGATTAATTAGAAATGAGTCATCTGGGCTTTCCAGACCCAGCTGGATTCAAAGCACTATGCTCAGACTGGGAAGGTAGCTCAGTGGTAGAGTTCTTGTCTTGCATGAATGAAGCTCTGGGTTCTATTCCTCAGCACCACATAAGCAGAAACAGCTGGAAGTGGTGCTGTGGCTCAAGTGGTAAAGCACTAGCCTTGAGCTGAAGAGCTGAGGGACTGTGCCCAGGCCCAGAGTTCAGGCCCCCCGACTGACAAAAAAAAAAGGCACTATCCTGGATCTCAGCTTCCGAAACAGCTAGGTTTATAGATATGAACTACCAGTGCTTATATGCTTTTAGATTGTAGATTTTGAGGAAATTCCACAATGAATTACATATTGGTAAAATCATTAATTTTAAAATAAAAACAAAATAAAAAAGCTGCTTGCTCCTCATATTAATAACAAAATATTGGTCAATAGCATAAACTGGAAAAGAAATTCGAGAAATAATACTGTGAGAAGCTAAAAAGATAACTCAAAGACATTATTGTAAAAAGTGAAATCAACAAAACATTTTCAACATTTTCATTAAGATTATGAAACAAACAGGGTGTTGGTGGCTCATGTCTGTAATCCTAGCTACTCAGTAGGCTGAGATCTGAAGATTACAGTTTGAAGCCAGCTAGATCAGAAAGTCTATAAGACTCTTATCTCCAATTAACCTCCAACAAGCCAAAAGTACAGATATAGCTTAAATGGTAGAGTGTCAGAAGAGCAAAAAAGCTAAGTGACAGCACTCAAGTCCTGAGTTCAAGCCCCCAAACTGGCATGCACAAACACAAAAAGATAATGAAAAATCTTTATTAAGGTAATGAAAGAATCATTGCCTACAAATTATGATCTGCATATCAGCAATAACTGATTAGAATATGTAATATGTATTAAGTGACACATATGTAATATATATATACATTTCATGCATACTAAAAGTAGATTACTTAACAAATGGTATAAATACTTAGGAAGTAGTTTAATTAGTGTCATCTCTAGTTTTACTGAAAAATTTAAAACGAAACGCAAATAAGCAAGACCCCATATTTCTAGATAGGATAAATGTATATTGTAAAGATGCTGGTAACTCTTAAGTTTATTAATAGTTTTTGTGTAATCCCAATAAAATTCCAAGGAACTTTTCTTATAACCAGAAAAAAGTCTTCAAAATTAGGCTGGAATATTATGAGGTGAAAAATAAAATACACTAAATCATTTAATCCTAAGGTTAACTGTTACTACTTATTAAAAGCAACCATTAATATAGTATGGTACTAGCCTCAAAATAGATATATCTTGCAACAGAAGAGAATGCATACTTAGTCAAGTGCTCTACCATTGGGACAAATACTGTATTTCTTATAAAATTTTATAATAGCACTATCATAAGTCGATGAAAAGACTACCTAGACTATTATTATTCTTTGGTATACTGAATATCAATTTAGATAAAAGTGGTAGTAGGTCATTATGGGACCTCCCTACCTTCATCATATCTCCTCTTGTCATCTATAAACTTGTGTGTCTCTGGGCTTTGAAATACCACAAAGTTTTGAGTGGTTTGTTGTGCAGTAATAAATAACAATCCAGTAATTGATAGCAGAGAGCAAAGTATACTACAGATAATAAGAACAAAATATAAAATTAAAAATAAATTATTACACTTGTGTTGCTACAGACCTTTTCATGGATAGCTTCTTGTTACTCAGGTCCCAGATCAAATGTTATTCCTAGAGTTTTCCCTGTCCAGCCTACTGAAGTAGTGTCTCTTTCCATCTTCATAACAACCATGTAATTTTATTTGTGCTGTGAATTTATTGTAGTCACTTTAAAAAATCATCTGATTCTCTTACTATAATGTAAGGTTCATTAGAATAATAACTTTGTTTCTTACTACACATTATCATAATCTATAAAGATTTATGGAATTAAAGAGTATATGAAAGACATTATGGCAACATATTAACTTTCTAGACTTTACAAAGTAATAATCTATATCAGTTGCCTAATGTTAATCCACTTACAGTATACAATAGCAAAACAAAAGGGTCAGAGAAACAAGGAAAGGGGAAAAGCAAACACCTAAAGGTCCACGGTTAATATTAGTTCCCTATAAAGACATCCCAATTCTTATGTAAAAATAAAGACCTGAAGAGAAAATCCACATTAGGTCATACTTCTGTTTTTCACAAGGTACAATAGTAGATCTCGATAGTAATTAAGGAACTAAAAGTGTAACAACTTTGTTGTAATATTTTATACCAAGGAATTTAAAGAAAAGATGGAATCTGGTGTTGTGTAGTTTTCAAAATAATTTTTCCTCTTTGGATCCAGCATTCCTATTCTAGCAAAACCAAAGAAAACAACTCAATAGCTGATGTGAAACACCAAGTGCACTCTTTACAGTTTTATTTTCATAGTAAAATTTAGAAAAGTTACACTGACCAGTACAGGGGCAATTACTTCCTTGTCTGGGGCAGCTGGCAATCCATGGAATCTCATACTATCATGAGCAACATGGACGTGTTTGTTACATTAGATGAAAAGCTAATACATATTATATATCTGTATATATAAACCTATATATGTTTTCACACATCTATTTTCACATACCCAAAATCACAAGGAAAAAAGAATAACCCTGAAGAGATAGGAATTTAACTCCTTCATTCATACTCACATCCTTTTAATGGGAAGCCCCCAACCCCACTTTCCCTTAAAATCCATCATCTCTTGCTTGTTTCCACCTTGCTTTCCACATTCAAGGAGGTGCAACTACGGACGATGGAAATCATTTACATTCTGTGGACTCACAGAGAGTCCCTCATCTGCACCTTTCAAAATGGTTTCCACGTTACAATACAAAACCCGAAAATGCAGTTGGGGGGGGGGGGGAGGGATGAAGAAAAACATCCACAGATCAACACAGCCAACGGTCCAGTCTCCGCCGGTCCAGTCTCCGCTCCGAATTCCACCAGAAGCACCGGTGCGGAAAGCGGACGGGCTCTAGGCGGTGGGCGTCGCAAAAAAGGCGAAACGCACGTCGCTCGCCGCTCTGCTTTACGGCACCCGTCCCCTCCCTGCCCCGCCCCTTGCAGGTACGCGAAATCCGAAGCCGGCAAACATGGCCGCGCCCTGCTCGCGCAGCCCTCCTGCGGCCGCCCTGGCCGCGCTGTCGCTCTTGTCTTTCGCTAGCTGGGCCGCTAGTCAGATCGAGGTAGGAGTCAGGGTGGTTTGTGTTGTTTTTTAAGCGTCCGAGGCCTGGAAGGACGGCTGTGTCCTGGCCGATTGCTGATGCCCCGCAGCTGAGCGCAGCCTCCCGGGTTCTTTGACCGGACCCGGGCCGGGCCGGGGAGGGGAGCGCAGCCCCCGGGCGCGGACGGGACCTTGTCAGCCAGGTCCAGCCTGGTAAAACGTCCTCGGAGGAGCTGAGCCTAGCAGGTGAAGTGTTGCGAGCAGGTGGCATGTCGGCACCGAGACGCAGCCCCCACGTCCCGGCCCGGTCCACGCTGTGCTGGTCGGAGCCAGCTGGGCGCCGTGTTTTAGCTTGGACCCCGGCCTGGCCTCCTCCTCCTCCCCACGACTGGCCTTGTGGCCACTGGACCTTCTGGTCCTTGGCTGTAATGCTTTGCCGAGCCCAGCGCGGAGGTGATGCCTCAGCCCAATAGTTTTAGTTCTGGAGCATGTTCAGGCCTGCAGATCGAGCTGGAAAAGGAGACCCAGATAATCGGCAAAGCATTGCCTGAAGTTTGTAAGGAACTCTTGCATCCTCTACTTTCTAACCCAGAAGTGTGGTCGTAAGCTAGAAACCTGCGAGCTTTTAAAATAAACTATTTCTCGTCATTAAATTCTGTGTTTTAAACTGTTTTTCATTTTTAACTAATCCAGCTTCACTGGTTCATCCTAGTCTCCGATCATTCCCACGGAAATGTTACCTCCTCTAGAAATCCATTCTCCTTTATTTTAATGCTAGTCTTTGTAAATTGTAAGCCTGATTCGATTATTCTGATTGAGTCTTATTAGCGTTTCTCTGTTGCTTACAGACTAATTATGGATCTCATCCCTGCTTACTTTTCCAATACAGGGACCCATGTTGACTTCCTACCTCCAGTAACTCGATCTTAGACCACAACAGACCCCATTCTTTTGGGACACACACTCTGTCAGTTGATATATATCTCTATCTCTATTGTCTGTCTGTCTGTGTCTATATTGTTAACAAAGTTCTCTGTTTTATTCCTTTATTGTACTGAATTTTCTTCCATACTTCATTTTGGATACCATTAGCTTTTTTTTTTTTGTCGGTCTTGGGGTTTGAACTCTGGGCCTGGGCTCTGTCCTTCAGCTCTTCAGCTCAAGGCAAGCCGTATACCCACTCGAGCCACAGCACCACTTCCGGTTTTCTGGTGGTTTATTGGAGATAAGAGTCACGGATTTTCTTGCTCATGATGGCTTTGTACCACTATCCTCAGATCTCAGCTTCCTGAGTAGCTAGCATTACAGGTGTGAGCCACCAGCACATGGCTATCATTAGCATTTTTTGTAGTTTCATGCTGTGCTTTATCACATTCGCAGGTTTTATATATTCAATTTCTTCTGTCCATTTTAAGCAGCACAAGCATAACTTTTGTAGAACTCTTCCCTACTCCTTTCCTCTGCCTTTATTGTTGAAAGGTGTACATTTAACTTGTACTCATCTATAATATCCTATGTAGTTGTACTGTTACCCAGCTATCTCTCACTAGGGTACAGTTCAGTCTGTGCTCCAGTCTGCAGCCAGAGGGACTTAAAAATGTAGATCACTCAAATGTACCTTAAGATAGAGAACAATGCTTGCCTTTTTTTTTTTTTTTTGGTCAGTAATGGGGCTTGAACTCTGGGCTTGGGCGCTGTCCCTGAGCTCAAGGTGAGGGCTCTACTACTTGAGCCACAGTGCCACTCTACAACTTTGTTTTTCTTTGGGCCAGGATGAGGGAGTTGTGGGAGGGAAGGGATCATGGGAGAACAACAAAGGAGGGGGTAACGATGCTCGACAGGGAATGTGCTCATTACCTTTCTCATGTACTGTAACTCTTCTATACAGCATCTTTACAATAAAATTGGAAAAAATTTAAAAGAATAGTAAATTCTTTATTATGACCCAGGAAAGTCATGCTGTATCCTGATTCTTCTCTTGCTGACCCTGCTTTTCAGATGTCTAGTAATGTTAGACTTCTATCAGTTTATCAAACCTTTAAGTTCACTGCTTCCTTTGTCCCACATTTCTTCTGTTTGGAATTATTTGTCTTCATCTCTTAGATTTTAATTCAAATGTCATTTTTTTCAGGGAAACTTTGTCTGGCTAAGTCAGATACCTGTATTATACATTAAAGAAATACTGTGGCTTTATGGGGTTTATTGTTTGCACTTATTTGCTAATTTGGGTCTATATAAGAGATTTTTGAAGACAAGTACTGTGATTACTTTTTTAATTTATTTTTATTTTGGCGGTCATGGGGCTTCTACTCGGCTTGGGTGCTGTCCCTCAGCTTTTCAGCTCAAGGCAAGCGCTCTACCACTTGAGCCACAGTGCCACTTCTGGTTTTCTGGTGGTTTATTGGAGATAAGAGTCTAACGGACTTCCCTGCCTGGGCTGGCTTTGAACCACAATCCTCAGATCTCAGCCTCCTGAGTAGATAGGATTACAGGCATGAGCCACTGGTGCCTGTCTATGATTACTTAAAAAAAAAAAATTAAACCCTTAATCTCTTACAAGAAAATATTGTGTCAGTATAAACCTATTGACAAAAGTGGGTCACATCAAGCATTATAGTGAATTGTTTTCTTTGGACACCCAACTTATCTTTGAAAGATTTCAAAAAATATAAACACAATGCAGAATTTATGGCAAATAAGTAAATTGCTGGCAATTGCCATAGGTAATTTGAATAAAATAGTTGAAAAAGCAACTCTTATTGAAGATAGCATTTATTATACATCAGTTACTAAATGAATAAGCTAAATGATCTTTTTTAAAACTAATAACTTCAAAATCATTTAAGATACAGAACTGTACAATTATAAAGTTGGCAGAAATATTTGTATTAACTCAGGTTTGAACCTTAGCATTTAACTGCTTACTTTTTCCTGTCATAGTATTCAGAGTACTCGGAGTAGAACAGTGACTGTCCCATGATGTCCAATACATATTACATAGTAATGATATGTAGTTTTGTGGTTATCTGTATTAAACCTTGTAATTTTTGTGACACAGTATGCTTTTTAGCAATTTTCATATCATTGTACATCTCATAAACCTGGCACAGAAGAGGTGCCTCAATATTGCAATGAATAACTTTACATTAATTACATCCAATTTTTTGCAAAAGCCCTGATGGAAGTCAGAATTTTGGGGGCTGAAAGTCCTCCAGAGATTATTTGGGTCAAGTCTCGTTTTCTACAGGAGAAAAGTCCAAAGCACCAAATGACATATTTCAACTCTGATAGCCAGCTGGATTTTAGTTGAGGTCTCCAATTTCCAAACTGACATTTTATCCACAATAGCATGTTGTTGTTTTCTTCAGCATTGAGGCAGCTACTAGAAGAGTGTGGAGGGGGAGAAAATTTATATTCCTCCTGCACATATCTCAGCAGGACATTTTATTCTTCCTGAAACTTTCCTGGTAGCCAGAAAATTCAGAGCTAGCATTTGTTAGGCCATTGCTATTGCTACGTTGTATCACATATTAGTACCATTTATAAAGATAGGGACATGGAGGCCCACGTTTGTAGCTTTCTAATGCTAAGTAATAGAGTCAGGCTTTTGGACTGTTCTAGTGATACTGTTTGGGGCAGCTTTAAGATCAGTGTGGTTTAGTTCCATTATTTTTTAAATGTATTTAAAATCATGTTTATTAAGTATATAAATATTGTTGGATGATGTTTTAATTCCTTGAAATGGGAAATAGAAACTAAACTTTCTGTAACAGGTTAGTGAAATGGTACATGGTAGTCAGCACTCAAGACATAGTAAAAATAGATGTTGATTAAAGATTTAACAGGAAAGATATGAATTTCTATGTGTAGAATAAAAATTAAAAGTAAATTATAACTTCAAGAAATAAATGTCATAGTTTCAAGAAAGTTAGAAGCATATGAGGAAGATATTACTATCTTTGAATAAAATATTGAAAGACCATGAAAGACAAACAATCCTCCAGGAAGAAAACAAAACAGAACCCCAAACAAAACCTGGCAGATAGAGAGAGAGAGAGAGAGAGAGAGAGAGAGAGAGAGAGAGAGAGAGAGAGAGTGTGTGTGTGTGTGTGTGTGTGTGTGTATTTGGATCCTGGGGCTTAAACTCAGCCTGGGAGCTGTCCATGAGCTTTTCTTGTTCAAGGCTAGTGCTGTACCACTTGAACCATAGCACCACTTCTGTCCTTTTCTGAGTATATTGGAAATAAGAGTCACATGTACTTTCCTGCCTAGGCTGACTTCCAACCACCTATCCTCAGATCTCAGACTTCTTAGTAGGTAGGCTTACAGGCATGAACCAGTAGCATCTGGCTCCTGCTGTGTTTTTATAAATGCTTCAGCATGTCTTTCTGATCATTATTATTTAATGTGGTCAGAATAGTATTAAAGACTGTGTTAGCATAAATGCAGATTTTATAGAAACACAAGCAGTGATTATTGAATGACTGACTAAAAAATTCAAGGAGTGATTGTTTTGGTTGAAGAAACAAGATTATGTTGTCTCTTAAACTCTTGGGGATAAGCATTATCTTTATTATATTACCAAAAGTGAAATATTAATTGGTGAATTCCGTGTCAAAAATAATCTCACATTTTCATTGCAGAAAAAGTTAATTTACAGCTTTTCTAGTATAGTCTTTATATAATACTTACTTTTAAAATTTTGTTTCCATTTCTTTTCCTTTTCTTCCCTCCTCTTTTCTTACCTCCTTCCCTTTTACTTTTCCAGTGTTGGGGGTTCTAATCAGCGCCTACATAGGCTAGGCAAGCACTCTTTATTACTAAGTCTTCTTTCAGCTTAATAGTCAAGCATTATATAAAATTTAATCTGTCTCTGGGTCAGGCAAGACTGAACTCTAGCCCTTTACATTTCTAGTACAGGTCTTTTTTTTTTTCTAGTACAGGTCCCCCTATTTAGTATGTTTAAGTTAAACTAGGCCTTTATTACCCAGCTAGTAACTCAAACATGATGGCTTCCCCCCAAAAGATAGTATTGATGATTTTGTTTATGAGGTCAAATAAGGAATCTTCATAATATAAATGATTATTAATGCAACTGAAATAAAAGCACTATGAGTCTTAAATTGTTCTCTATTCTAGGAAATTGTGGGTTTTTTCTCTTAATGATTTTGCTTTTATTTGATTGATAGAATGAAGTAGGACAATTCTTTAAAAGTGGCCATACAAACAACTGGGCTGTTTTGGTAAGTATATTCCATAAAGGTGTATCTTGATTTTCACATTGGACATGTGTCTCAAAAACCATTGTATGAATCCATTTTTTGAAAGTTTATCTTTTTATAGAAACTCTTTATTTAGCTTTGACCACATATTGAATTGACCAAATTTATTTGACTTGATTTATCTGAAAGGTAATGATCTGTAAATAATATAGAGCCTATTATAGTAGATAGCCTATTAAAGGAGACATTCTATAACAGAATTATTTTAATTATTTTAATGCTGGAAATGAGTAATTATACTTCTTGTCTGTAGTATTAATTTTTAGATATGCTAATACTATTTTACTTTTATAATTGTTACATAAGTAATATATAGTAATTGTAGAAAATTCATATTTTCTATAGAAAAGCTTAAAAGAAGATAGACCAAGGTTATGTGAATTTTACTTTAATTTTAAAAAAGGTATTGATAGATGCATTGTAGTTACACTATTTTATTGAACTCTTCAATATAACTACTTGAAGAAAATTTAAAAAAAAGATGGAAAATGTCCTTAAATCTCACATTAGAGAGTCAACAATTCATGAATCTTTCTCTTTAGATAAATGAGATAAATGATTGTATTTTATTTATTTTGTTCTGGTAATGGGGCTTGAACTCAAGGCCTGGGTACTTTCCCTTAGCAATTTGCTCAAGACTAATGCTCCATTTCTACTCCTGGCTTTTTGTGTTAGCGTTTAATTGAAGAATCTAATGAACTATTTGTTTTGCCTAGGATAGTTTTGAATTGTGGTCTTCAAATCTCTGCTTTCTGAATAGCTAGGATTATGGGTATAAGCCACTAGCATCTGATGATAAATGCTTTTGTATTCTGGAATCATATGTACTAATATCAAAACCTTAATCTATTTTGGGACTCTTTTGATTTTTATTTTGTTTGATCACATCTGTGATTTTCTCTTTAAGAAAATTTCCTAGGCATTAAAATATGCAGTCCTAGAACATGAGTGCCCCACAGAAAGAATGTGCTCTTGCTTCTAAATCTAAGTCAATTGGGTTTCATTAACTTTTGACTGCTGGGCAACAGTTTAAATTTTGTTTTAATTTGGTTATTAGACTTTTTTGTCATTTTCTCCCTTGGTGTGAATTAATATCTTTAATTTAATCTTGATTCAGAATTTTATATTTTTCATTCCTCAAAGAAAATACATGTAATCAACTTTACCTTTCTTATATTTTGATAATAGTTTTATACCTCTAGGGTTTCATTTAATTTAGAAACATAAAGGATTATCATTGTTGTTATAAAATATATCTAAAAGCCAGAAGCCAGTTGCTCACTCCTGTGTCCTAGGTATTCAGGAGGCTAAGATCTGAGGGTCATGGTTTGGAGCCAGCCTGAGCAGGAAAGTCTGTGAGACTCTTAACCACAAAAAAAGCTGGAACTGGAGCTGTGGCTCAGGTGGTAGAATGCTAGCCTTGACCACAAAAGCTCAGGGACAATGCCCAGGCCCAGAGTTCAAGCAACAGGATTGATATGCACACACATAAAATCTGAGACTATACAAAGAAAAGAGGTTTAATTGCCTCCCATTTCTGGAGGCTGGGAAGCCAAAGAACATGGTCTCAGTATTTTCTCTGCATTTGATCCTGGCCTTCTTGCTGCATCGTGGTATGACAAAGGACATTATGCAGTGAGAGAGCAGATTTACTGGCTTAGGTCTCTTTCTTATGAAGCCACTGATGCCATCTTGGTCCCAACCTGATGATACTATCTAAATGTTAATTTCCCAACTAACATCAACATAAAACGTAAAATTGGGGACTGAGTTTCCAATACATAAATTCCATTTAAATAATAGCAAAAGTCAGCCATAAGAAAGAGTAAGGAAATAGTTTTAGAAGGTGGGAAATGAGTGTGATTTTTGTGAAAAAGGAACAAAAGAATGTGCAACTTACCAAAATCATTAACTCATGCTGAGAAAGCTAGAGAACTGGGAGGCTGGTGAATTCTAAGAATTTAAATGAAGTGCTGAACAAACAAAATACTTCACTAAGACCAAATGCAGATTGGATATTGGAGTCCCTATAATTTATTGAGGATTGTTTCATAAAAGCTTGTAATTGTCTACAGGTTGCTAGAAGTAATGATTATAGTTGCTATGCAGATTTGTATCAAACATAATGAAATAGAATAGTATAACATGACTGTCTCATTTTGTAGCAGGAATGTGCTTACTACAACTGACCCTAAACTGTGATTATTTCCTATAGAATGGATTCCCAAGAAAACTAGATTTTTGAGGCATAGAGTTAGATTTTTCCTATATATCATTTTATATCATTTTAAATAACTTTTTTTTGGGTGCTGGTCTTGATTGGAACTCAGGGTATGGGTGTTGTCCCTAAGCTTTTGTGTTCAAGGGTCACACTTTACCACTTGAGCCACAGCTCCACTTCTGGCTTTTTTGGTGCTTAATTGGAGATAAGAGTCTCTTAGAGTTTCCTGCCCATGCTAGCTTTGAATCATAATCCTCAGATCTCAGCCTCTTGAGTACCTATGATTTCTAGTGTGAGCCATTGGTGCCTGGGTTAAGTAATATTTTTAAGTGTAAAATTTGGTTGAATTGTATTCAGCTTTTTTTCAGTTCAGCAGCTTCATAATGCACATTTTTTGTATGTGCATTGTAAAACTTTTGTATGTTGTATTTTGGTCTGTGTTTTACATATCTGATAAATAAGGAAGCAATAAAGAAACAAATATTACATTACCCAAGATTGTTAATTTTCTTTTCTATTATGTGATTATGACCATTTTCTTTGTTTCTTAAAAATTTAGTCTTTTAGAAATAGAAGTATTACAGAATCACAGAAGTTGAGAGTAAATTGGATTAGTATTTTACTAAGTTGCCCAAAGATTTGTTTTCTTTCACCTGGTCTTATTTGTCTTATGAAAGGCCTTTCTTCAGAGAGATGGATTTTATTGACATTTATGTTCTAAGCCTGAAACTCTTCATTCAGACGTGTCTTGTACCAAATGTCAGGAAAAATGATTTTTTAAAAATCTGTGCCTTATTTGACTCAAATCATATTTTTTGTTTTAATGCTTTAGGTGTGTACATCTCGATTCTGGTTTAATTATCGACACGTTGCAAACACTCTCTCTGTTTATAGAAGTGTCAAGAGGTTAGGTATTCCTGACAGGTAAGAAATCATAATTAAGTTGAATTTTGAACCTCAGTGAAGGTGACCTTTAGATAATTTATGCTGTTTTTGAAAGAGGCAAAAATCCTTGATTTTTGTATTTAGCGTATATCATTTTTATATAAAGTAGATAGTATTTAAATCATAATGGCAAGTTATGTAAAAAACCTAGTATACTGAAATTAAGTGAGTTGGCAAATTATAACAACTAATTCATTAAATGCATTAGGGTTTTTATAGGTAACAGGGAAATTCTAACAGATTCAAGCAAAAAAGATACCTATCCAAAGCATATTGATTAGTTTGCTGAATTCCTGGGAAGACTGTAACCTTAAATAGGAGCAAGGAAGACTTCATAGCAGAAACCATAGCTAAAAATGTTGATGTAAAAGCAGTTGGTGGGCCAATAGTATTGTCACACATTGCTAAAGGCTAATCATAGCCTCTTCATAGTTGCGACTGTTACCTTCTGATACTTAATGTTGCTACTGCCTCTGCTGCCCAAATCCAGGCCTGTTGTCCCAAGTTCTTACTGTCTAGCCCTCTTACAGTCCTTGTTGGGAATATTATCTTGCAGATTCTAGATTTGTGATCATGTTCAAGCTCCAGCGAACTGACTGAATGAAAACTTGTGCATCTGTATAGGGAAATGGACTCTGTTCTGTGAAGATTCATAAAGTGGGCAATTTCTTATTTGTAGGGAACCATTCAGATACTAGGCAACATCTCTAGATCTTCATACATATCATCTTCTCCATTTGGCTTATCTCTGGTAGATTTATGTTAGCTGCTACCAAAGCAGGAGAGCAAAAAAATGTAGTCAGTTTGGTTACTTAGTTTGATTTATTCTACAGTACTCATGAGGTACTGTAGAAAGAGCTTTATAGCGAGATCGAGTTTGAATATTGGCCCTTGTTGCAACTGGTTAAGTCACAGTAGCATACTAAGTCTGCTTTCTCATGGTGCTAATAGTACCTTCGTTGTAGGATTCAGATTTTTGTTTCAAAAATAAATAGAGACATAAATGAAATACTGCAGGAACAGAAAGTCAGGCAAGGAAAGTTATATTTCCCGTTGTATAAATGACCATTTTAGCCTGAAAGCTATAATTTTTTTGAAAATTATAATTTTTAAATCCCTATATCTCATCATTAAGGCCATTAGATGTTACCATCTTAAAATTAAGTAAATCTGAGGAGATTGCTTTGATGTATCAATTATAAAAGTATATATCTTGTTATTTGTCAACTTAAAAAAAATAAGTCTATGGTTAATTATTTGGTTTTTAACTGATGTGGCTTTTTTTCACTGTGTTCTCTTCTAGAGAATCACTGTGTATGGTTTGGCAGTAGAGTTTTGTAAATAATCTTTCTGTTATATGAGTTGATCATTAGGATACATTTCAATGACTTAAGTAATATTTGGAGGATCCCTTTATAAGTAGATGATAGCAATAGGGCAAGTAGAAGGTGCATTATTTCACATGTAAGAAACTTATTGCTAGTTTTCTGAAGAATTTTCTTTGAAGGCTTATTTGTTTTGCAAAGGATTGGTCATCTATACTTAGGAAATCTGTTCTGGAGAAGGGGCTTTAAATACTCGGTGATTTAGACCCTTTACTATTTAATGAAATCAATTGAAAAATTATTTTGCTTTTTGCTTATTATGGTAAATGTTCCTGTTGTTGATGACTTTGTAATTTAGATCCTATGAGCAATTGAATATAAAAATATAATTATAGGTAAGCTTTGGTCAGAAAGTTGTTAGAAGAATTTAGAATCACTAAGGACATTTTTAAAACTTTAATTTCAAAAATATGTTAAATTTATTTTGTACAATGTGGAGCATTTTCAGCTAAAATATTATTATATAACTTGTTTCTATTCCCAGAAATGATCTTGAGGCAAATCATTAGTCACTACATATTACAAAAATTGTGACTGCTGTTCTGTTTTTGTTTGTTGGCTTGTTATTTTGTGCTAGTCCTTGGGCCTGGGCACTATCCCTGAGCATTTTTTGCTCAGGGCTAGTGCTCTACCATTAGAGCCACAGCTCCATTTCTGTCTTTTTAGTAGTTATTGTAAGGTAAGAATCTCATGGACTTTCTTGCCTTGGGCTGGCTTTGAACCACGATCCTCAGATCTCAGCCTCCTGAGTGGTTAGGATTACAGGCTTGAGCCACTGGCATCCAGCTTGCTTGCTTGTTTTTTTAAAGGATTATTTATCTTTGTCTTGCATGCAAAGTATGTGCATTTAAGTTCCTTAAATTACTCACTAGAGAATTTATTCATATCACAAAGCGGTTACTAAAACATTGGACGAATGACAAATTGATGAATGTCATTTATTTTGGAAGTTTACCATTTGCAGGTCCTTTATGAATGTCCGTAGTTATGTCCTTTCTTTTCACTTTCTCTGGCATTTTGTTTATATTTTATATTAACTGCCATGACCAGTTATGCTCCATGATGAAATGACCATACTGACAGCTAGGTGACTGCTCTTGATTCTAAACTGCTTGTGGCAGAATTTCTCATTCTCATGTGGAGATTTAGATGTCTTCAGTTTTGACATACAACCACATTTGAGGAGCACTTCTTTAATTTTTACATGCATTTTATTCAGATGTCATTACTGGCTCTTGTAAAAGCATTTCTTGACTCCTTTAGTATCTTTTGCATATTCTTCTTATATAACATGATTGTCATAATTATAGTTTTTTAAAAAGTGTATTTATTGTTACTATAAAGGTGATGTACTTAGGGGTTACAGTCACATAAGTCAGGTAAAGAGTACATTTCTTTCAAGAAAATGTCACCCCTCTTTGTGCTCTCTCCTAGTTTTTCCCTTCCATCTCCACCAATAAGCATAGTTCATTTTCACCTTAGCCTAATTATAGTTTGATAACTCTCTCAGAAGTTTGAAGATGTCTTGAAGGAAACAAGGATTTTTATTGTTGTTTTCATCTTTCATCTCTTAGTTTTTGTGGCACTTGGGATCCAACCAAGGCCTTGAACATACTAGGCATACTGTACCTCCAGCCCTCATTATGGTGTTTATTTCACCTTTTATTCCCAGCTTCTACCACAGTGCCTGGCACATAAGAGATACTCATCAGGTATTGGCTAAATAAGTAAATGCATTACTTGGAGATACTTAATCATTTGTGCAAAGCAAGCATAAGCTTGTACATTAAAAGTAAAAACAAAATACATCCCTTAAATTGCATTAGTCTAGTTTTAGGAAGGTATTAGTTAGATATTAAATTTTGATAATTATATTTGTAGAATTTGTATAATTCTACAATATTATTAGGAAAATTGATTCATGGAAAGGAGATACTAGCCTGGGAAGGTGGCTCAGTGGTAGAGTGCTTGCCTTGCATGCGTGAGGCCCTGGGTTCAATTCCTCAGCACTTCATAAGCAGAAAAAGGCGCTATGGCTAAAATGGTAGAGCTCTAGCCTTGAGCTGAAGAGCTGAGGGACAGCGTCCAGGACCAGAGTTCAGGCCCTACGATGGCAAAAAAAAAAAAAAAAAAGGAGATATTAATAGTTCTGTAGGTAAGCAAAAAGACCAACTCACAAATGCTCTTAAATACTTTCCAGCTTCCCAGTGATCACTTTCAGATATAAGTTAAACACAAGAGAATTGTCTTGCACCTCTTCTCCAACCTTTTCTGTAACATTTACCATTGTTCAGGGATTTTGCTTTTATTTTTCTGATTTTAGCTTCCTGCAATGTTCACCATTTTTAGATGATTTTCTGTCTTCAAATAATTTGTTTTGGACAACATCTGTAGCTACCTCCAGTGTGCTTAACATGATTGAGATGAGAAAGAAAAAAGGCATTAAGCAGAAAATAGGTGCTAAGTCTGTATGTGAAGCACAAATTGTGCCAAAATTACTTTTGACAGTTTCTATAATAGCACATAAATTACAGTGTAGTATTGTCTTTAAGTGTAACACAGCCAGTTTTTCCTCCAGTGCTTTTCTTCGTTTGAACCCTCGATAAAGTGACTTACTTAAGAGTAAGAACCATGTTATATGAAAAAAATGCTTTCTTTGTCTTAAGAATTGTGATGAGCATGCTGTGCAAGACACATTGGAATTGGACTGACTTAAAAGTGTATAGATTCCTAGCTCCTTTCTCATGTTTACAAAGGAATAGTATTAGGTTCAATAAAATCTATGTGTGTGTGTGTGTCTGTCTGTCCTTGTTTGTCTTTCTGTCTGTCTCTGTCTGTCTCTCTGTCTTTAGCTGAGTGCGTGTGGTTGAGTTCATGATATAGATGAAATGTAAATGCAATTTTTCTTAAATATGATTTAGCTCTACTACCACTTGGATGATGTGAGTTTATATTCCTATCTCATAAAGTATTTCTGTAGTTAAATCCAGTAGCTTTTCTAAGTTCACCCAACACTGCCTTTTCTTTATTCTGTATTTTGATTATTATATGAGACTAATATTCTTAATTTAAACCTGTTAATTCTATTTCCTCTTATTCCTCTTATTTTAGTCTTTGCAGATAAGGTTCAAATTTCTTATCTTGCTACTGAAAGTGTTTTGTAATCTGGTTCCAAATCTGATATTCTGATCATGTTATTTTAATCACTTATACTTCATCCAATTAATTCCCTTTAATCTCCATATTAGTGTCTATAGCCTGACTTTCTCTGGTGCTCTAATTACGGTTCTGTTCTCCTTTCTATTTTTTTAATGTCTGTATTCAGTCCACACATGCTCTAAAGCTTTCTCTGTCCTTATACTTTTATTTTTTGTTTGTTTGTTGTTGGTTATGGGGCTTGAACTCAGGCTTGAACTGAGGGCTTTGTCTCTCAGCTTTTTTACACTTTGAGCCACAGCATCTCTTGCAGGTTTCTAGGGGTTAATTGGTGATAAGAGACTCACAGACATTCCTGCCAGGGCTGTCTTTGAACCGCATCTTCAAATCTCAGGTTCCTAATTACCTAGGATTACAGATGTGAGCCACCCAACTTTGTTGTTGATATTTAATGCTAAGTATGATACTTCCTCACACTGGATTTTTTTGGTGCATTATGTAGAATTTAGTTAAGAAATGAATAGTGCAATAGAGGCTCTGAGCTAGTTGGAACCTTGTTAATTTAACTGAGAGGAAATTTTTATAGATACTGTTTCTCCTTCATTAGTGTTTCTCAAACCCCACTGAGCTACAAGTGTTCAATAGTTAATTTTATAGTTATTCTTTACACCTCATTAAGGCATCACTCACTGGGACAATCTTACTCAAGCATTCAAAATTTTATTTTTCAAGAGTACATCAAAATCTTATCTAAAGCAAGTTAATTTTAACTTTATTCCCTACCTTGCAAACATGTAAGTTCTCTCTGGATGTATTTTGTCTTCTTGCACAGTGGCACAAGCCTGTAATCCTAGTTACTTTGGAGGCAAAGCTGCAGTGATGTGGTGGGAGGACTGTGATGGCAGTTGCCCAGTACCCCAAAAGTAGAGAAAGCACAATGACTGGGAGCAGTGGCACATGCCTGTCTTCCCCCCAAACACAGGAAGCACAAGTAGGAAGATCTGATAGTGATTAGAAGAAGGACATAATTAGACCGTCAGGTGAATTCTAGTAATCTTTCTATAAATTGGAAAAAAATTGTTTGCCTGTTATTACTCTTGATTTTTAAGTTGTATTGATAGTGTGACTTTATTGCTGTTGTTCATGCTGCTGTGGACTTGACTTTGTCTGAGTTAGAGCTCTAATAAGAAATTTTAGCACTCTTATTATTCTCTATTCTAGCAACATGAAGAAAGACTTGGCTATGCTAGTTGTTTCAAATACTTATGCCTTTCTCTTCATTAAGAGCAGTCAAATGGAGATCTATTTCTGTTCTTTTCCCCATGTTCTAGCAGCTATATTTCCATTAGCAAACATAATTCAGATATTTGTAATGAGTAATTTATTCCTTGAGGCCTTTATGAGATAGTTTTTCCATTATATGTATTAGAAATGCTCAGGATGGTCAAAAGATTCTATTAAGGGTCTGTTATACATTATTATATAAAAATAGAATCCATTTGAATTTAGGTTTATGGCTAGAACTGTCCCCTATACCCTGTCTCCTCTTCCCTCTCCCCTTTTCTCTCTCCCCTCTTCTCTTTTCCCTCTCCTCTCTCTGTCTCCTTTCTTCCATCTTTCCTCTTCTCTCCCTTTCCTTTCCTTCCCCCTTTTCCCCCCTGCCCCCCCTTTTCCCCCTTTTCTCCCTTTTCACCCCTTTTCCCCCTTTTTCACCCCTTTTTCCCCATTCCTCTTTCCCCATTCCCCTTTCCCCATTCCCCTTTCCCCATTCCCCTTTCCCCATTCCCCTTTCCTTTCCTTTTCCTTTCCCTTTCCCTTTCCCTTTCCCTTCCTTTCCCTTTCCTTTCCTTTCCTTTCCTTTTTCCTTTCCTTTCCTTTCCCTTTCCCCTTTCCTTTCCTTTTTCCTTTCCTTTCCTTTCCCTTTCCCCTTTCCTTTCCTTTTTCCTTTCCTTTCCTTTCCTTTCCTTTTCCATTTCCTTTCCTTTTCCATTTCCTTTCCTTTCCTTTCCTTTCCTTTCCTTTCCTTTCCCCTTTCCTTTCCTTTCCTTTCCTTTCCTTTCCTTTCCTTTCCTTTCCTTTCCTTTCCCTTTCCTTTCCTTTTCCATTTCCTTTCCTTTCCTTTCCTTTCCTTTCCTTTCCTTTCCCCTTTCCTTTCCTTTTTCCTTTCCTTTCCTTTCCTTCTGTTTCCTCTGTTTTCTTTTCCTTCTTTTTAGTACGGGGGATTGAACTCAGGGTGTCACACTAGCTAGGCAGGTACTCTGCCATTTGAGCCATGCCTCTAAGCTCCTTCTTTTGCAGTGTGTTTTTTTTAAAATTATCTTTAAGTACAATTGTCATGTAACAAAGCAGTGTATGAATACAGTATATCTTAATCAATGTCACTCCTTTCAGCATTCTTACCCAACCCACCCCTTTCCTCACTGTTCTTTATTTTGTAGGATATACATTTGATTCTTGGCTGCATTCTCCCCTTCCCTTCATTCATCTACCCCATTCCCCTTAACCTCACCCTACCCACTTTGAGTGTGTGCTTCTTGGTGTTTTATTTTGCTGAATTTTTTGACTTTGTCTTGCTAAGGAATACACTATCTAAGGTCTCCCTTAAATCTACCATATTTCTGTTAATACATTTATGTACACTTGCATATCACATAACATATTTACTTATAAGTTTAAAAGCTAAATCTAGCTTCCACATATAAGGGAATATATGTATCTTTTGTCTTTATGGCTTGACTTACTACTTGATTTTTCCTAGGTCTTCCCATTTCTTTACAAATGGTACAATATCATTCTTTCTAATGGACGTGTAAAATTCTATTGTGTAATTATGCCACATTTTCTTGGTTCATTTGTTCATTGAGGGCATCTGGGCTGATTCTGTATCTTGGCTATGGTGAATAGTGCTGCAACAAACATGGTGGTAATGGTGGCTTTACTGTATTCTGGTTTATAATCTTTTGGGTAAACACCCAAGAGTGATATTGCTGGATCATAGCATAGTTATTTAATTTTTTGAGAAATCTCCACATTGCTTTCCAGATTAGTGAGCAAGTTTACATTCCCACCAACAGTATATTATGACTCCCTTTTGGTTGCATCCCCACCAGTATCTGTTATAGTTTGTTTTCTTGATACATTATTACTGGGGTGAGGTGGGATCTCAGTTTGATTTTGAGTTAGTATCTTGATTTATACTCTGCCAATTTGAGCTTTGATCTTTCTTTTTATATTTCCCTATGTTTCTGAGGAAGACAGGCATGTGCCACTCATAGTCATATGCTTCTCCTGTAGCTGGGATAATAAGGAATTACCATCACAGTCTCCTGATCTTTCCTGCCCAAGTAACTAGGATGTCAGGCTTGAGCCACTGCACTTGAAAGCATTTTTAGTCTAACACGACTGTTCTTCTCCCAAACAAATTATACTAGATAATATTAACAGATCATGTCAAGTAGAGAATTTTTTAATAGAAATTACCTCATTTTATTATAACAGTCTAGAGATTGCTATAATTATATGTACTTATGATTAAAGTACCTCATTAAATTCTACAAGGTATGTTTATATATTGAGTATATCTCTAAGTTTCTTATTTTCTTACTTTCTTCATATTTGTTACTTTAGTGTCACTCTTCACTATTCCATACATCATGTATTTCAGCATGCTTTGTTGCTATAGTACGTGCTGAGCATCTATAATCTGAGAATCTGACATGTTCCAAAATCTGCAACTTTTTGAACCTTAACATAATACCTCAAGAGGAAAATTTCTGCACTTGATCTCAGGTAATAGGTTATAGTCAGAATGAAAGTCTACTAAGAATATTATATAAAATTACTTTCAGGATAGGAAGCCAGTGGCTCCAATGAATTATAGTTGATATCCAGAGAATCATGATTTGAAGCCAACGAAGACATAAAAGTCCTTAAGACTCCATTTCCAGCTAACCGACAAAAAGCTGAGGTGGAGGTATGGCTTAAATGGTAGAACCTACTTCAAATTTAAGTATTTCCACTCCCAGATTATCTCAGGCAATACACATAAAGTATGTGAAGCATAAATGAATGTGTTTGTTTAGATTTTCCTCCCATCTGTAAGACACACACACACACACACACACACACACACACACACACACACACACACACACACTCAGAATGTGTTTGTTTAGATTTTCCTCCCATCTGTAAGACACACACACACACACACACACACACACACACACACACACACACACACACACACACACACACACACACACACACACACACACACACACACTCAGAAATCTGTCAAAATCTGAAAACTGAAACACTGGATCCCAAATATTTCAGATAGGTGTTATTGAACCTGTATATGCTTCTGTACTTCATCAGCTTTGTAGCTGTTTATTCCTGCTTCTAATATGTTCTCCTTTCCAACTCATCCTACACAAGCTGTTAGGATTATCTTTCTCAGACACTGCTTTCATCTTTTCCTCCCACAATTAAGACTTTGCACTTATTTTCTTGTTGTCTTTTTAACACATTTTCAAAGTGCTTTTGAACTGTGCTAATTCTTACTCACTGTGTTCAACTTGTCTATTTGTTGTGATATCTGCTTTATACTATCTGCTATTTTTCATTTCTATTTTTATCCTTTAATCCCATGTAGAACACTTAGAGTACCTTGGGTTCACCTAGAACACATAGAGTATCTGTGTTTACTTGTCTTATCTATCCATATATCTTTCTTAATTTTCTTTTCTGGAAATAGAATATTCTATCTAGGAAGGTCACTGACTGCCTTTTTAAATTTATATTTTAAGCCATTACAGTTACTTTATACAAGTTTTAAATAAATTTGTAAGTTTAAAATTTTGTTCTATAACCACGTAAGTTAGAAAATGTTATTAAGTAGTTGTGTAAAGAGGTTATAATTCTATGTTAGGTTATGTGTACAGTACACCTTGAGCAATGTCACACCTTCTATCTTTCTCTCCCAATAGTCCCCTTCTCATACTTACCCTCAAGTTATATGGTTCAATTTTTATATACTGTATATTGAATATAATGACTGCATGTGCTTACCCTTCTTCTCTCTATTTGTGTATTCTGTGTTCCCTCTTTTCCCTCCTAACTAAATGTTTCTGCTTCATGGTATTCATTTTGATAAATAGTTCAGTTATAACCATTTTTATATTATACATATATAAATAAATAGTAAAATGGGTAAAATATTTTATAATTAATATGTTGATAATTTTATTATTTTACCTTATTTTTCAACTTTTATTTATTTTTATTGTAAAGGTGATAATACAGAGAGATTACAGTTGCATAAGTCAGGTAATGAGTATATTTCTTTATGAACTGTGTCACCTCTTCCCTCGTTTTCTTCCGGTTTTTTGCCTCCTGACTCCCCTCCACCACAAGTTGTATAGTTCATTTTCAACATAGTGTCTAGTGAAAATCACTGCTGAATTACATTACCCTTTGTCCTACTAGTTTTGTGCTTCCCCTCACTTTTTCCTTATTTTTAATGAACAAAAGGACAAAAACTATATAAGTGTTTTATAACTAATTTGCATTATACTGTCACAATTACTATCAAAACAATTTTAGGAAGGCACTGTACTGCTTAAACCACTCTGTCAGCACATCAAGAATATTTAACTTGTGCCTTTGAATATTTTGTCTCTTGTCTCCCGTCACTTACCAAGTTTTTCCTCATATGCTCCTTACAATATAAATAATAGTGTTTGAACATAGATATTTCTATATTCTGAACAAGCTGTCCTTTCAGTCTCCTGTTGGCAGCCAACCTGTCTGACACTCCACATGATGTTCCTGGTGGAGAAATGAATAATGTCTTGAATAGGGAAGCATTTAGTGTGGTTATGAAAGTGAGATATGCTTTAAGGAGATTCGTGACAAAGGTAAAAAGAACATTTTGGCTATTACCTTTTTGTTCTTGTGTTTAGAGAATAAGTAGGACCAATTTGCAAGACTAAGACAACCTTGAAGGGGTTTTGTGGAGTATAGATGAAATTTCTTTCTTGATTAAAGATCTTGGGGTGTTGCAGAGGAGAGAGATGTCTGTTCCTTTACCAGTACTTCAGTGTTTCCATATCTGGTAACCTGGTTTTCTTGACTGTGTTCTTTAGAATGGGCTGTTCTTGAGTCTTGTTCTTTCAAATGAACTCTTTTTTCCTTTTTTTTCTTTTTTCGTGGTAGTGGGAATGGAACCCAGATACTCATACCTATGAGGCAAGCATTGAAGTATACCTCTTCCCTTTCCACTTTAATTTTAGAGTCAGCGTATCAAATTCTTTTTTAAAAAATACGTTTTTTTATTGTAAAAATACTGTACAGAGGGGTTATAGTTACATGAGCAAGGTAATAAGTACATTTCCTATCAAGCATTGTTACCTCCTCCTATAAAACCTTGTTTAGAATTTGATTTGCATGGTGGTTGTAAGTTTACAGATGAACTTAGGGAAATGTGCTTTTGGGGGTATTAAATATTTTTATTTATGAGTGAACTCTACTTAATTATGTGTTTAATAACATTCAATTACGTTTTACAATTTTTTTCTACAAATATGTCTGATACGTTTCTAGTTATTTTTTGTTGATATTGTAAATGATGCCTTTCTCCAAATACTATATCTTTTATTGATGTGCATAGAGTTGTTTCTTTGAATTTTGTTCTAGAGGCTTGCTCTAAGTAATATTAATAACTTGACTGTAGATTGTTTTGCTTGCCAGAAAATCTGCAGTGACAGCTTTCTTCCTTTCAGATCTTTATACCTGTAATATTTTTTATCTTCAGAGTCTTCAATTTTTGAGGGATAAAAATGGTCTCTAAAGGCTTCTACACTAATAGCCCCCAAAATATTTTATTTTGTGCATGATAAAGTGTTCCTGAATATTTAAGGCCAAAGATTGCATAGTGGCAGACCTATTCCTAGAGTCCTAGTTTAGTGATTACATTATACTATGTTGCCCAGTTCACCAGTACAAATAAATGAAGTAACAAGGAAAAAGGATATGTGAAAGCAATTAATTAAAAATAAAGATAAATGCTAAATGCCTTATGAAGTTGATGTTTACATGATAATATATACAATTTATGATTATAAGCAATAGCTTAATAACTTTACAAAAATTACTGTAGTCTTAAGCTTTTTGTGGAGCTTTTATTTATTTCAATTTGAAGATTACTCAGCAAATTATTTTTATTTTCACTTTGGCTTTTCCAAGAAAGTGAACCTATTTGTGTTTTACATCCAGTATTTATGTTAGAATATGAAGCAACTTGGTTTCCTGAGTATTTGTAGTGGCTTTATTAAATTAATAAGCCAGTTTAAAATTTAGGAGCTCCAAGGAGGAGGCAACAATGCTTGATAAGAAATGTACTCATTACCTTGCCCATGTAATTGTAACCCCTCTGTATGGTATTTTCACAATAAAAAAAGAAAAAAAAAGAAAGAAAAAAAATTAGGAGCTCCAAACGATTGTGTAAACATGAAAATGTGTGAACAACTTAGATGAGAGGCTGTTATATATGGTATATAGTTATTGCTTTGTTATTGAGTTAGGCCAGACCAGAAAAAGATGGAGAAGGAGATTGATTTAAATTGTGTTTGCTTCAGATTAACCAACAAGGAAGCAATACAAAAGATACATGATGAGGTAAGTGTATGAGAGGTTTATAGTACCTCTACTTATTCTGGTTTCTCATATAATTTGGTAGTTTGGCCCATACTGTAGAGAGTGAGAAATTAAGACAAATCAGAGGAATCCAGAATAGACAATAGGGGGAGAGTTTTATTGTGACTCAAAATTCTATCTCCTTGACACAATTCTTTACTCTGTCTAAAGTGCATACTAACATGTTTTACTTCTTACTATGTAATGAGGCCCTCATTGCTTAAGTCACTATTAGTTTTTTTCGTTGTGATCAAATTAGTCTCTCTCAGCTTTTGTTCCTTCATGTATAAATCAGGGGAAAAATACCCCTCTAAATGGGAGTAATAATATTGTTGGTTGATGGCTCCAGCATTAATTCACAGCTTTCTTTTCCTTTGCTTCTTGAATTGGCCTTTTATGTTTTCTAAGATGATTATACTGGTCTGATAATAAATGACTTGATATTGATTTAATGATGCTATATGTTAGTTTTATTATTACTATAATAAAGACTCATAAAAGTTTTTTAAGAAAGGTCATATAAAGATACTTTCAAGTTGAGTCATTTTCAGTAATGAGTTACATGTGTATAGACTTGACAGGTCACATGATTGGAGTGAGTGATGTTGTGTTAACACCTGAAACTATTTTTAAATTCCAATCTCAGTAAGGCTTTATTCTTGGTGCCTTTTCTTAATTTTTTTTTTTTTCCATGCTGAGGATTGAACCTAAGGCCTTGTGCATTCTAAATAAACACTCTGACTGAGCCACACTCCTCCAATTCAAGCTTCAGTTTTGAATTTCCACAAAATTCTATGTCATTTTAGTATTTACCTCTCTCATACAATGAGTTTTAGTGATTCTTTCCAATTAAGAGGGCCTACCTATACAATAATTACTACTGTATGGCCAACAAGAGTCTCTTCTTTTTACATAAGAACTTGACTTTTAGTTACTTTATAATTTTCTTCCTTTGGACATTTGTTAAAAGGTAAGAAACATAAGTAGATATGGTTTCCTATAGATGACTGTAACTGGACTGTTATAAATAAATGATGAATTCTTAGGGAGAAAATCATATCTTTGGGCTTCTCTGAGTGTGATGATTCTTGTAATTAGACTATTTTGGGGGGGAACCTTGACAACCATGTCTTTGCCTAGACTTCAATCCTCCTACCTCTACCTACTGTGTACCTAGATTATACATGTGCACCACTACAGCCTCAAATCATAAGATTCAGATATATTATTTTAGAAAGTAAAACCTGTGTTAATCATAATTCTAGCACACTGTAAATTTGAAGTCTATTTCCATTGAAATTCTTAGTGCTTTGTGTATGGAGCAAAGGGATTTGAAATGAAGGTTCTTTAATAAAACAATAATAGGACCAGAAAGGAAGTACACTGAGGCTTAACATATCTAGGTCAAACTATAAAATGCCTGGCCAATTGCAGTCCAACACTTACATGTCCAGACTAACTATTCATATGAAGCCTTTTTGGTGGAGTACTCATGAATTTCTAGGTTCTCTTGTCTTTATAAAGGTCATGCTTTCTATGCCTGGCTGTAATCTCCATGGCCATTTAGCAACTCTATAATATATAACTGTAGGTAGAAATTTCTGAACTCATTGAAGATTTTGGTCTAATCATACAGCTGGTCCCAAGTTGGGATTGACACAGGTGTTGGAAATGGCTATGGCTATTTCAAAAGAATTGAAATAGAAATATCTCATTACTAAAGCATTGTTAACCAGATTTTATTGTGTCACATTAGGGCAAGATTTTCAGTTTTCTAATCTTAATACAGACTTGAAAGCTGTACTTCTAAGGTTAAATGACTTATTTTGGGTTTATAAAAGTATATATAACAAATCCTAAAAGTATATATAATGAAGCCTATGTTTCTTTGAATCAAGGAAAATTAAAGCACTAAAATGAGAGTTGTATAGAGCAATTATGTCTCTTTAGTATTTGTTATGTGTAAAACTTATATAAAAATTGTCTTTCTGATCACTATTTGAAAATGGAGTGAATGGCAATTTATGTTATCTCAAAGAACGTTGCTTTTAGTAGAAGAAAGAATATGGGCTTCAAAGTCAAATCTCATTCTTTATGCTTAACAGCCATGCAACTTCGGGCAAATAATCAGATCTCACTGTATGAGAAAGAATTCCAGGACAGTGCCTGTCACTTGGTGAAATTAACTATTTCCTCCATCCTGTACTCCACACCTTCATTACTTCTGCCTTATTGTGACTAAATTGTATTAGTAATTCTATGTTACAATTGGAAGAACTTTTATTAGGTTTTTATCCAGAAACTTACTGTTTCTATTATAGTTAATTTGGTTGCTACTAAAATTCTGTATCCTGGGGTCTTATTCTACATATTATACTTTTCTCAATTTATGTCATTTTTCATTTCAAGAGATGCAGTGGTTAATTTTGCAATCTAATCTTGTTTCCATTTTTATATAACCTTTGACTTTATTGTTTTACAATTTTTTGAATTGTGGAATCCAAAAATTAATAAGTTGTATAAAATTTTATAACTGCTGAGACAATGTAATATAGAATAATTGCATCAAATAGAATAATTGCATCAAATTCATGAGAATGAATATTACTTTTCAAAACACTGAATTTTATTTGATTAGGATTTACTAAAATCTCTCAGCTCATTATTTACTCTTTGATTTTAGCAATGACAGTCCCCATGTATTGTTCTTTAAATTTTATCCCGTTTGACTTCTGTGACCAAATTAAAGAACAGAGCAGAGGCTAAATACTCTCCAAAATCAATGTTGTTTTCTGTATTTTGTCTTTTGCCAAGTAAAAATTTTAAAAATAGTTAATAAACATGTCATCTAAGTCCCCTTAATGAAATGATATTCTGGATATTTTGCTTAATGCCTAGAGAAAATTGAGAGAACCTTTTATTTTCTTACTATTTGACCATTGAAAGTACTAGAGAAGACATAATGATGTTTGCACATATTTTTTAGGCAGAAATGTGTAATTCAGGCATGTGATCAAATCTTAAATTGCTTGCAGCACTCTAAAAAGGTTACATATAAATTGTTAAAATTTGGTTTTGCTTATTAAGATCCCAAATGCTGTCACCAGGTAGTTGAGTTAAGGAGGTTGACTATATCATTACAGGAAAAATAACAAAAGTGAAATTTTGTAAACATGAGAATACATGAAAGATTATACCTATTGGTTTTTTATTATAATGGAGTATTTATCATGATTTTGTATTAAATTTAAAGTATCTTGGTAAGAAGTTAGTTATACTAGATGAGTGAAATTTCTGAATGCAACAGTTTTGATAGTGACTTTTTTCAGTAGGACTAGGGTTTGAACTTTGGGCTTCATACTTGCTAGGCAAGTGCTCTACCACTGAGCTACACCTTCAGCCTGTTTTATCTTTAAGTAAAAGGAGTTGCCATTTAACAAAGTAGTATCTGAATACAGTGCATCTTGGTCATTGTCACCCCTTTCAACATTCTCTTCTTCCTAGTCCCTCCCAACTCCACCTCCTCTCTTGATTTTCTTAATTTTTCAGAATGTACATGGAATTTTATGACTGCATTTCCCTCTTCTTCCTCTCTTCATTTATCTATCCCTGCCCTCTGCACTGATTATTCTTGAGGGTCTTGCTTTTTGCCTGTGCCTGAATCATGACCCAGCTATTTTAGGCCTTCCATTGTAACTGGGATAACAGGTGTGCACCATCACTCCCAGCTTCCTCCATTAAGATGGAGTCTGACAGACTTTTTAATTTTATTAGACTCATATTCTCAGCTTCCCAAATAGGTAAGATTGAAGACATGAGCTGGCATCTGGCTGTGATTCTATGAGCCACACAAAATGTTTTAGAAATATAGTGACTTTTAATTTTGGTAAGTAATGTGCAGCTTTAAGTTTTAAGTCTTTGGGCTTATGCATTTGAATAGTTTAACTAGGAATGAGCTTGTAGAAATAGAAAACAGCAAGACAAAAAGGAGAATTTGTTCACATCATACTAATTTTAGCCCTATGAGAAAAGGGGTAAGAAGTGTGTAGGGTATTTATTCTACTTGCCCCCTCATGCATTGGAGTAAGAGTTGTATATATGGAGGAGTCTTTGGAGGTAGCAATAAATAAATAAAGTTCATACTGTGTATATTGAAAAATCTGGCAAGGTTGGTGGCTGAGAAGATCTAATGAGAGAAAGCCAGCAGCAAGATGTATCCCCAATGCCTTTCTATAGAAAAAAATCAGAGACTTTGAGGAATTGATTGGAGAATGTCCAGAATATTAGCTTCTTCATCTCTTTAATTTTTAAGGAAGCTCTGGAAAATTCCATTGTGCCTTATAAACTTATAGTGAAAACTATAAGATGTAGTACTATTCTTTGATGTGAGAGTTTGCTAAGGTTTCTGGATAGTTCCATTTAGAATTTCAATGACTTATTTTATTCTAGTTATGTGGCATAAAAATGAACCAGCTACAATGAGTCCATGAGTATTTAACTTAGTCATCTGAATCAGTTAATTTGTCAGTATAAGACAAAACTCCTATTAAATCTTTCCAACCGTCAGTTCAGAATTTCAGGGTATTACAGAATTGTTAAAAGCAAATGTTCGTGTTAAAAAGAGATCTAGGATTGAAATAAATCTCCACCACTTGCTAGCTAAATGACCCAGAGTATGTTCTTTACCTCTGTGTATTTCAGTTTCATAACTGGTAGTCTATACTCATAGGGATAATGTACAGGTTAATACATATAATATACTCACTTGATTTGTATGATGCTTGAGATACAGTAAATATTTAATAACCATTAGCCATTATCTTAATATAAACCTCATATGACTTTGAATATGAGTCTATACCTAATTATGTTCATATAATTTTCAGTATGATAATATGTCTGCTACTGATGACTTTTGCTATCTGCAGTATATTTTTTTGAGTTTTTATTTGTAACAATGTAAGTTTGAAAAGTCTAAGAATGGTAATTGTTTGATATTTGGCAATTTGAAAGTAAATTAAAAAATCTTAAATGGTTCAACATCTGTGGCTAGCACATTGTTTATGATTAGTTTCACAGTGCAGTGATGGTGACTTATTCATTTAGAGACTTTCCAAGACGTGGAAGAAGAGGAAAAGGAGGAAGAAGAAAATTGTAACAGTAAATGATCTTAGATTAACTTGATTTTTTTTTTTTTTTGTCAATTGTAAGGCTTGAACTCTGGGCCTGGGTGCTGACTCTGAGCTCTTCAGCTCAAGGCAGATACTCTACCACTTGAGCCATAGTGCCAGTGATTTGTTGAATTTTTATGATCCAGTGGCCATTATGCTGCTACTGGAGCACAATATTCTAAATAATTTGTGTTGGAAGTGGGGAGCAACACATACAAAGCAGAAACTCAGAGGGCCAGATTTAAGAGGGCATCAAAGATTCTTAGGACACATATTTTTGCTGCTTTAATTTCAGTGGCTATTCTAGCTTGAAATGGTATTATTGAAGATAAGCCTGATGACACTTGCTCTAGTAGTTGAAGATGCTAATTAGTATCATGCCTACAGAATGTGAGACAATATTAAGGCTACAATTTTAAAACACTTGGACCAGTAGAGTAATTCATTTAAATTTGGCTCAGTGAAAATTTTATCATGGTAAACCAGACTATTATAAATGAAAATTTATGACTGTAATTTCACATTAATGCTCTAGGACTGTAAAAGAGTATTCATCTACTTAAAATACATACTTTACCTCTTGGTTGGTTATTGGTTCGTGTTTGAGCTAAGAAAGAATTTCAGGGAGGCAGGTAGAGAATGGCCTACCAGCCCAGTATAAAATTTACCTGTTATTCAATGTTAGGTGGACATCGTATGAGGATCATTCCCTCCACTTTCACATATTTGTGTTTGTATATGTGAGTTCGAATTTTTTGGCTATTTTATGAGAAAATTTAAAACTGCATTTTTTATTGCCCCAGATCTTAAAAAATAATCTGTTTCAGCACAAACAAGGTACTCAATTTTGATCAGATAGCAAAAAGTAGAAAGGGGAAAAATATCAGTAGTTTTTTTTTATGTTTGGTTTTTAATCTAAAAAAAGACAGAGAACAGTTATACTTTCTGAATATTTACTATATACTTAAAGTGGTAAATACAAAGAAGTAAATTCATGTGTATGTTCTCACTTTTTTATTACTAGGGAGTACATGATTTTAAAACATGGAAACTGTTTGTATAAATAACTACTATATAACTGAACTTGCCATATAATTTGAGTGTTCACTTTTTCTTTGGGGTTTGTGTTTAAAGAAGACCATATTATATATGCTTTGTTGTGTAAAGTAGATTTTAGAAGGGTTTGGAAGGAAAAGTGTGAGAGTTGAGTCATCACATATGGTAGAACTGGCTTGCCATACTATAAGATTAGCATGTTCTTTCATGGATTGGTTATATTTTGGGGATTTATCTTAATTTTAATAAGATGAAAAACAACTTGTTATTTATAGGAATGTAGAATTCTTTATGTTTTCAGTCTAAATTTTTTTTGTATTGAATCCAGCAGTTGTGCTTAATTTATTACCAAAAAGTGCAGATTCAAATAACTACCTTGATGTTAATCTTATAGTCAAGTGAAAAAGACATGTTAGGAGTCAGTGAGATCTCCCAATAGGCATTCAAGGAATGTTTTTGGTAAAAGCTTATGTAAATACCAGGTCTGAATTCTTGAATAGTATACAGATGCTGAAAATTATTAATTGAATATTGTACAGTATACTTTTTAAACATTTTCTATATCACTGAATTATATTTGTAGTGTCTATGTCAAAAGAAAGAAAAAATAAAAGTAGAACCAGACCAGAAGCTCTTCTGTCAAGTATAATAGCACTCAATTAGTTTTAACAAAATAACATGATCCTCCAAATGGTATTGGGTTTTTAGAGGATCTCTGGTTTTATAGTTTTGTTAGAATGTAATTTATAATTTGGGAACTCTCATCCTAAGTAGTTTATTTTCATGTAAATATTTAAGTATCATTATTCCAAAAATTTAACATGGGGAGCAGGTGAGAATTTAAGTTCTCAGAAGCTGATTAGAGTAGTTCTCTGAACCTAGTTAGAATTACACTTATAAATCTTTGACATCTGTTTCTGACACGATTCTCATTTGTCTACCTTATTACAAATATAATCACTTTATAATATAGTGACTATATTTAATCAAACATCGTTGTATGTATTCTGAGGGCCAAAACTACTTGTAAAAAGGTTGATGATATGATTTTAAGATAAAATTATTACTTCTTTATGACTGATAGACATTGGCCATAAGGAACACTTATTTTTATCTTGAAATTTGTGTATCTGTTCAATCTTACTTAACTAAAAGTTATGACTGGTGATTTATAGGTTAATATAAATTAATGATCGCCTTAAGTTATTAAAAAAGAGGAGAAAAAGTATTTTTAATTTTATGAAGAATGACTTTCACTGTTCTGTGAGTATGAATCAGTAACAGCTAAAGATCTGATATTTGAATGTGGCAGGACTGTAACATTTTCAAAGTAGAAATCTAGCCAATTTTTAAGAAAAAAATCAATGTTTCAATTTTGAACTTAAAGTGTATCTGGAACATATGCAGAACATTTTCTTCTTGGTGTCTCCTGCCAAACTTATTATGTATGCCACAATAATTTTCTCTTATGTTTGGGAAGCTCAAGTGTATGGCAGAATAAAGAATTTCTTAATCTATAGTTACTAGTTTTAATGGTAGAATCAAGATAAGAAGTATTTGAGAGACATTTTAAAATTCCTTGCTAAAAAATTTTATGTAGGGCTAGGAGTATGGCTCAAGTAATATAAAGCCTGCCTGGCAAATGGGAAGCTCTGAGATGAAATTCCAGTACTTCCCCCTCTAAAAAAATTATATGTAAAAATGGAGAGTTTTATTCATTTAATTTATTAAGTACCTACCATATGCAAGACTTTCTTACTAAGCCTGAATGACAGGCTTAGTAAGATGATGAGGACTGATAAATCTCCATCTTCTAAGAGCTTATATTCTCATGGAATGATGGTGGGAGATGATAATTTTAGATTCCTAAATATCCTGCAGAAAATAAAACACCTAATGAGCTAATGAGTACCTTGCCTGAGATTGGAATGATTTGATGATTTGTTTGGAGTGAAGTCTTATTGGTCAGTTGTTGTAAAGTAGGAAAATCATTCCATATTTCTGAAAAAGAAAGGCTAGTGTAAAAAAGGAGGAGCATGAGTGAGATGATAATAATAATAGTGAATGTTGAGTGGTAGAGATTGGAGTTGGGGAGACAGAAACCAGATCAAATCAGCCTCTTGGACTATATAGGCAGTTTTGATTGTATTCCTATTGGGGGTTCTTTGGATGTCTATACATGAGAAGGTTTTAACTTACTTGAGCAAGTTTACTCTGAAGGCTAAAAAGATAATGGAGCAGGAAGCTGGTAGCAAGATGGAGTGAAGCTTGTGAGGAGTGGTGTGAGTCTAGCTGTATACCTGTGCTACACTAATTGCACATGCTGATAACTTGTATGTTTTTCTACTTGTTCATTTGGAGTGTGAAAATTAAGTTCTCTGAAATAATATATATTAAAGTAGACTCTATAAGACATGAGAATGTTAAACATGACATAAAGTATACTGTTGGGGAAAATATTAAGTTAGTAAATTCAAGTTTTGTGGATAAGTTCATGCTACATTGCCCATTTTCTGCTTTAAAATTTATACTAGTAATAACCACTAAAATATGAAAAAATGATTAAGACCTCTTTAACTATATAGTTGCAAATTAGTTACTGCTTTGTGAGGAAAAATCTGAACATAATTGCTACCTGATATAAATAAACTTTATAGGTTTAATGTTTTAGTTTTATTTAATGATTCTATCTGCTGGGAATTTTTTTCTAGTCACATTGTCTTGATGCTTGCTGATGATATGGCATGCAATGCTAGAAATCCTAAACCAGCTACTGTGTTTAGTCACAAGAACATGGAACTGAACGTGTATGGAGATGATGTAGAAGTGGATTATAGAAGTTATGAGGTAATTTGTTTAATCTAACAACTTTTTGGAAATGCTATCACTTTTAAGCTCTAAAACAGTGGGATAATATTGTTAATTATTTTTCTTAAAGTTCAGTACATAATTGTCACTGAGTCTTGCTGTAATTTTTCTCTAAAAGTCCTGTCAGGGACATGATACATGAGTAAAATTCTTAAAGCATGAAGATTTCATCTATGTAGCTAAGATAGAAAAAATTTACATTGCTTTCTATATTAGAGATTTTAGTGGAGTTCATATGTTAACTTTTTCTTACAGGAAATTTTTTCATATTTGTTTTTCATATTTGGTCTAAAGCTAGAAATTTAATATTTTTAATAAAATAATAAACATTTTTAGAAAAACTAGTAACAAAAAGTTAACCCATGTTTCTAATTAAACATTAAACTTCTTTTAATATACTTTTACTCATTTATGTACATATAATTAAAGTAAAAATGTCATTATATTTGCATTGAAACTAATTTTAAAATTTAATACATCATGATTGTGCTTAAAATTTGAAGACATAGTGCATTATATATCTTACACCTACATAGTATCTATAGTTATTATAGACACTTATAAATGTTTAATGAGTTAAATGTGTATAAATGTTTTACCTTTTACTTATTTATGTAATCGCTACAGAATATAGACCAAAATCCCTACCCCCTTGTTTGTCAACAAGTGGTAGTACTGTTAGTATTATTAGGAATACTGATGGCTTATGCCTGGAAACCTAGCTACTGAGGAGGCTGAGATCCAGAGGATCATAGTTTGAAGCCAGCCTGAGCAGAAAACTCTGAGATTCTGTCTCCAAAATATCTAGCAAAAGCTGAGCTGGTGGTATTGCTCAAGTAGTAGAACGCTAGCTGAGCAAGCAAGCTGAGTGAGTACAAGACTCTGAGTTGAACCCTAGTACTGTATGTATGTGTATATATAAGTGTGTGTATATAAATGTCTATATACATAATTATGTATATACATACACATATATATGCAAAATGTAAATTAATGGACTTAAACACAAATTTATACACTGTGATCTAGGAAAATGTCTTAAAAGAAAGCTAAATAGATTTGCTTATTTTTAATGTCAGATTATACATTATCTATGTCTTAGCTGTTTAAATATTTTATTCTCTATAATTTAAAATATGCCTTCAAAGTATACCAGAAGGCTGGAAATTCCAGATTGGGAAATTTGGCTTAAAGTGTTATGAATTTTTTTACATGTTAAAGATACTCCAAAAGAAATCTAACACAATGCATTCAAAAATCAACTATATATATTTATGGAGATTATTTATGGAACTGTTCTCTTTCATGATTAATCTATAATTAAGTAGTTATCTAGTAAGCTGTTATAATGTAACTGGATTTATTTATAAATTTTTATATTTTATGTCTTCCTAAAGAATTGGCTATGCAAACATGTTCATAATTTTACTTTTTAAGCTTTTGAGTACTTCTATATTTTGCATAACATTTAAAGTTTTAAATGTAAGAATAACATTTTTCCCCCTAAATAGTTTTTGCTTTGTTCTCTCTGTGACTCTGCCTCTGTTTCTGTCTCTTTGCCTTTTCTCTCTTTCCTATCCAAATTTATAATCCTCTTTTCCTTTCTGAGTGTTAGGATTACAGGTGTGCACCCCATGTCCAGAGAGATTTTAGTATTTTTAAAAATAGACATAAAGTTACTTAGATTTTTTTGTATGTTTTTCAATAGTAAAAATGTTGTACAGGTGGTTACAGTTACATGATCAAGGTAATGAGTTCATTTCCTATTGAGCTTTGTTACCTCCTCCTTTGTTTACCCCCTACCATTCCTTTCCTCCCACCTCCACAACTGCACAGTTACTTAGATTTTTATGTTTAAGTAAATGTATTTCAATTGAGCTATAATTCTTTTTGTGCTTTATTTTTAGTTTTTGCTGAGTAATTCCTAGAGAAACGAGGAGTAATGATCTTGAAAGTAATAAAAATAAATTTTGTTATTTTTTAGGTTCTATTTTACCTGATATCTCTTAATTTTTTCAGGTAACTGTGGAGAATTTTTTGCGGGTATTAACTGGTAGGATCCCACCTAGTACTCCTCGGTCAAAACGTCTTCTTTCTGATGATAGAAGCAATATACTTATTTATATGACAGGTAATTTTAGCATGTAGATAATGCATAATATACTTTTGAAACTCCAAGGCAACTCACAAGGGGAGCTACTTAAATGCATTAGTGATTTCACCTTCAAAGAGTTTATTCTGTAGTTATGGATTGTCATGATCTAGCATTATTTGAAATGATATATGAAAATGTAGATTGAACATTTTAAATCTGAAATGCTACAAAATCTGAAACTTTTTTTGGCACCAATATGGATGACAACATCGGAAAATTTCATACCTAGCATTGTAGAAAAGATAACAAAATAGAGATGCACTGAAAATAATAGTGTAAGATCATGTTTAGGTTCTGTGGTTCAAGTATACATAAGACAGAAATTTATGTTTACACTTGGGTTTTATTCCCATGGTATCTGGGTATGTAGAAATAAATGTAAAACCTGAAAAGTCTGATACTGAACCACTTATAATCTCAAGCATTAGCGATAAGGAATCCTTTACCTTGTAACATCTTGTGCTAGTTCATGATTTCTTATCTCTATGCTTTATACTATTGCATGTTAATTATTTTTTCCTTATTGTCTTGGTATAGTGTCTCTGACTTCAGTTTTATTTTATTCTCTCAGCTGCTCAAATCTTTATAATGATCTTCCATTAATATATTCTCAAAGCTTATTGTGCAAAAGGATTAACGGTGTGGATGATTAGACCTTATCCTGAAACTTACTCAGTTTTGGTCTAGGGTGAGGCTTATGAAAATTATGTTGTGGGCATATTTCTCAAATATGAGATGGAAATATAGTCATCTTTTAATTATACTTTGAGGAATATTGGAAATAAACCACTCCATAATAAAATTTAGTTAAATATTATGCATAGTTTGTTATGATTTTATTATATTATGCAGCCTTAATTCTTGCATTTCTTTTTCTAATAGGTACTTCACTGTTCTGTCCTCTCAAACATGTCATTACACCATTGCCTTTGCTTATGATGGCTTTCAGTTCACTTTGCCTGCCTGATTACTCCTTATTTTTTAGGGTTAGCTCAGGAGTTTCTTCCTTCAGAGATTTCCTAAGTCTGAGGTGACCTATGTCTCCAGTTACCTGGAACACGTCCTAGTGTACATCTGTTGTCTTAATGTAATTATTAATGGCCCTTCTTTTTACCTCAGAAGTATCCAAAGACACTTCTAGTTTTCTTAACAAGTATAGGCACTGCATTCCTCTTTACACTCTCATGTTAAATCTTCAGTTTCTCACATAGCATTTATTTCATTGCTTTCTTATTTAAGTGGCTATTTTCTGTACTGTATTTGAATTCAAAGATATTGCTGACTATATATTTTTTATCAAGAGTGTGTGTTATAGTACCTAAATATAAATATTGATCAAAAGATGTTGAATACATTTCTCAGAGGTTTTCTATTCAACTGATAATAAAACGGTATAAAATAATTCTTAGATATCACGTAGCAGAACAGTTAATATCCCAATGTAGTAGGTTTTCTTTATAATATTAATTTACAACTGTTTAAATTCTTTTTAGTATATATTTTTATTATAAAGATACTGTACAGAAGGGTTACAGTACAACTGTCTAAATTCTAATTTTTTAATTTATATACTTTATTGACAGTACAGTCAATGAAGTCAGGAAAAATTTTGTTTTACCTTATCTAAACATTATAAAAAAAGTAATATACTTTTTGACAAGAAAAATAAACTGCAGTTTTGTAGCCTAGTTAAGGTACTATAGGCTTTACATTATTTTTATACTTACATTTTTATTTTTATACTTCTATTTGTACTCCTTCAGAGTAAATCTAGGCATAGAAGAAATCCCAGTCATTTTAAGATAGGGCTTAATAAATAAATTATTATCTTACGCTGACTACCTGTTTTAGAAGTAAAGGTTTTGTGTGTGTGTGTGTGGTGTGTGTGTGTGTGTGTGTGTGTGTGTGTGTGTGTGTGTGTGTGTGTGTGTGTGTGTGTGTGTGTGTGTGTGTGTGTGGTGTGTGTTCTAGGGCATAGTTGAATGCATTTTTTACCTATTGTCTTTGGCTACTCTAGTGGCAGAGTCCAGCAGCTGTGACCTAGCCCACATGACTTGCCACCCTAAAACATTTGTTATCTGATCCTCTACAGAAAAGGGTTCCGAACTTCTGTGAGGCCATAGAAAGGCTGATTATAATATGATAATGAAAATAGCTTACAGTTATTGAAGCACTGTTCTGAATTATTAAGAATTATTATTACCTCATTCATCCTCACAGCAGTCTGATGAGGGTGACACCCAGGGCTACTGCATATAGTTGTCTCTAAATGTAGGAAGAACATATTATGTTTTTTCCCTACAAAGGAACAATCACTAGCCACATGTGATCTTACAAGGCTGCATGTATCCAAAGGAAGATATGAAGCGTTTTTTGTTAACTTTGTTGCCCAATGGAAAAATGTCTTTAAAATAATCTGTGCAAAAGAGCTACATATATAAGTAAGCTTGTGATGGCCTGGCTGATATTTTTCTTACTTTATGGCTGAAGAAAATGAGCCATAGTTTCATTTTCGTAAAAGAATAGTAAGGTGCACAGTGTTTGAATCCAGATAGACTTCCTCTTTTGTGAATACTAAATATGTGTCACAATCTTCTGACTAGCCCTCATGGAACCATGGGCAATGATCATGAATCACATTAATTGTTGAGAGAGACCTGCACTTCCTAGAACTAATAGCATACTAAATATACGCTAAGTGGTGCTAGCATACCAAGGTGCCAGCTGGTGTTTTCAGCTCATTTTTCACCAAAAATGTTTGCCTGATTTTTGACTTACTAAAAAGGTAGAATAAAATTTTAACATAATAAGAGTCAGTGAAAGAGTATATGAATGTGGTTGAATCATAGAAATACTTGAATTATAGAAAACCTCTAAGGGAGCCAGATACCAGTGCTCATGCCTGTAATCCTAGTATTCGGGAGGCTGAGAATGGGAGGACTGTGGGTCTATTCCAACCAGGGCAGAATCTGTAAGACTATCACTGGAGAAAGCTGGTGGCACACACCTAGCTATGGCAGACAGTCTGCAGGAACAAGATTATGTTCTAGGTACATTTCTGCAGGAATCAAGACTCTTGTCTCAAAAATGATGACTCCAAAAAGGGCCTGGAGGCATGACTCAGTGGTAGAGTGCCAGCTTAGCAAGTATGAAGCCCTGAGTTCAAACCCCAGTATTGAAAACAAACACTCTTAAAGAGACTGAGGGCATGGCTAAAGTGAGAGCACCACCTGCCTGATAAGTACAGACCCCGAGTTAAAAATCAAAAACAAATTTAGATTTAAAAATTTTTCACTTTTACTTTTGGTGGTGGTATTGGGGTTTGGACTCAGTCATTGTATTTGCTTGTCAGGTACACAACTATTTGGGCTCTTCTTCCAGCCCTTTCTTGATTTAGTGGGCTCTTCCTCCAGCCCTTTCTTGATTTAGTGTTTTTCAATGGAGTTTTGATATCTTGATATTTTCCCAGAGCCAGTATCAGAACAGGATTTTTCTACTGGTGCCTCCTGAATAGCTGGGAAAATAGTTGTATACCACATATCTGGCTTATTGGTTGCGATGGGGTCTTGCTAACCTTTCTGGGCTGGCTTCAAAGTGATCTTCCCGATCTTCTCATTCTGAATGCACGTGTGAACACTGCACCCAAGCCCTTTATGTATTATTTTTTAGATACTATGCTTATTCTCTTTTTAATTGATAAGATAAGCAATTATATTTATTTGTATTTGCCATCCATATTTTAGCATATAAAGAATAATTGTATTGAAATATTGCAACAAATTTAAGTAAATGGATGCATAACTATTAAATTTATATTGTAAAAATATATGTGCTTTATCTTTTTGCTCTTCTTACAAGGTCATGGGGGAAATGGTTTCCTGAAATTCCAAGATTCTGAAGAAATTACCAACATAGAACTTGCAGATGCTTTTGAACAGATGTGGCAGAAAAGACGGTAATCAGCCAGTGATTCCTTTCATAAATTAATACCAAAGTTTTCCATGATAGATTTTTTAGTTCTTATTTTACAAGATTTTGATTTACTTTAATCATTTTTTTCTAGCCTTTTAAATTTATAGTTAATATTTCCATTGAACTGACTTTTTAAAAGGAAACTTCAGTTATTACATAACATGAAAAACATCATTGACCTGTAGGATCACATCTCTTGTTCTTTAGCATCATTTTTTTAATTAAGAAGAAATAATCCCTCTAACCAAATGTCCTCTTATTTGTGGAGATTCTGAATATCTATTTGATTTTCAACTTATCCCCAGTCTTACTTTCTATGACATTCTCTGATTCCCGGGAAGATAACATAATCCTGTTTATTGGATAGAGTGGTTTAATATTCTGTTTTATTTTCTGGGAGCAATGTTGTTTAGCCCTAGTATGGAGGAAAATCTATCTCCTTCTACTTTCCTCTCAACAGCTAACCATCTTATAAAATAGATCTGATTGTACTATTATTTCACCAAAATAAACAAGTATAAGTACACTTTCTCTTTATACACTTGGGTAACTTCCTCAAGTTTAAAAGATTCAAAATTCAAATGAAATCTTTATAAATCAAACCCTACCTTACCCTTTGAAATCAACTCCTCTCTGTTCTCCCAAATTTACTCCAGAGTAAATTTAGAACTACTTTTTCCTTAGCTGGCATGTAGTTTTATTTTTTTCTGTGAGATAATTTAATCACCTTTATTGTCTGTATCAGATACCATCACCTGACCTGTTTCTCTTTGTGTTTCTCTTATTCCTCTGTCAGGGCTCAGAATCCTTTGACTTTGTTACATCCTCAGCTCTGTGGAAGCAGAAATTTTCTGTCTTATTTTATATAGTATACACACACACACACACACACACACACACACACACACATAGTATATATACATATATACAATATAGATAGTATGCATATATACAGTATATATACTATATACATTATATAGTATATGTATGCATACACACATATATACACAAATGTTATATGTGAATAATACACATTTTAAATATAGGATATATATTAAAATAAATACTGAAATGTTTTTTATAGTATAGTTTTTATAGATGTGTATTTTTGTGGGTACTGGCATTTGAACTCAGGGCTTCAAACTTTCAGCTTGTGTGAACTGGTACTTTAGCACTTGAGCCATACTTCTAGTAGGTAATTTTGCTGGTTAATTGGAGATGGAGACTTTTGGACTTTTCTGCCTGGCCTGGATTCAAACTCATCTTTCAGAGCTCAGCCTTCTGAGAAACTAGGATTATAAGCATGAGCAACTAACAACCAGCTTTTTTGTTCATTTCTGTTTTTTTGAGACAGAGTGTTATTATGGGTGGTCTTGAGATTATAATTCTTCTTCTGTAGCTTCCTCAGAAGTTGGGATTACAGATGTGATCCACCAAACCTGGTTCTCAATAAATTAAAATGTATTAAAATTTAGTTATATGTTTGTTTGTCTTCCAGTTATAGTTAGTTGAGTATGATAACTAAGTCACATATATATACAAACACAGATGTGCATAAGTGTATATATACATATGTATATATATGTTTGTGAATCTAGCTCAGTTTCCAGTTCAACGTAACTGTCAAGTAGTTGTTAAGCTGAACATTTGTTTGAATCATATGGCAGTAGTTCAGGAAGAAGACAAAGTTGAGGCAGCTACTTCGTGGCACAATCACTACTCCTTGTTTGGGTGGTTTTTCGAGACAGGATGAGTATTTTAACTTTTAGCTAATAAAATGGCTAAGATGATATCTTACGTTCTAAAAGTATTATAGAAATATTTGTATATGGTAGACAGCATGACTCACTCAAAGATATCATTACTTTCCTTTCAGCTATAATGAACTACTGTTTATTATTGACACTTGCCAAGGAGCATCAATGTATGAACGATTTTATTCTCCTAACATAATGGCTCTAGCTAGTAGCCAAGTGGGAGAAGACTCACTTTCGGTAGGTGTATCTCCCAGTTTGTAAACTCCAATGTCTTTGGAATGTATAATTATTTCATCAATGACTTACATGCTTTGTGAATGTATCTGCCATTTCTTATTCTTAGACTTTAAATATAAGAGTTAACTTTGGTTTTGTCTTAAACATTTTGTTATAATGGTACAGATATGTGCTAATTTTTCTTTGTTTTCACAGCATCAACCTGATCCTGCAATTGGAGTCCATCTTATGGATAGGTACACATTTTACGTCTTGGAATTTTTGGAAGAAATTATTCCATCTAGCCAAAATAACATGCATGACCTTGTAAGTATTTCCTTGGTTTGATTAGAACACATTAGTACAGTAATCTTAATGTGGTATGTGATTATGCATATATCAATCTAATAAGATTGTGCCTCCTCCAGAATCTCCCTGGAATTTATTTTACCTTTTCAAAGTTTCCATAACTTTTCTTTTGTAACATTTATCACAGTTGGCCTTTTATTGACCTTACTAATTGAGTGGAATTCTTTCAAATTTAATTGGAAGTTTCTGGAAAAAAGAAAGACCTTATATATTTTTATGTACTCTACCCCTTGTCATATAGTCTCTTATTTATTTATTTATTTATTTATTTTTTATTGTGAAAATACTGTACAGAGGGGTTACAATTAATGGGCAAGATAGTACATTTCTTATCAAGCATTGTAGCCTCCTCCTTTGTTTACCCTTCCCATCCCTTCCCAGCCTCCCCCCGCCCTCCCACCCAATTAATATAGTCTTTTTAACATGCCTGTTGAACTTAATTTTTTTCTTCTGATTTGTTCTGGGTTGGTTATATTTTTACATTATATCAGCTTTGAAGTTGCTGTTGAAAATAGCCCTAATAAAAAGCTTGAAACAGATCTCACCTGGATAATTGCTGTCTGTCAATGATTTTCACTGTTTTTCTATTAACTTATGGCTTGTTCATTTATTCACAAACATTTGTTCTTTTTTATTTCTTATTTTTTGTTTTATTTTAGCTTGATGTCTGCTTTGTAGCACAGGCTGGCCTAGAACTCACCATCTTCCTTCCTGTGCCTTCCAAATGCTGTGAAATTATATTGGAAAAAATGAGGGAACCATTTTTGAACTTGATTATAGAATACCTTACTTATATCTTATCTTTTCACATCCATTAAAATTTTTTTCTAATGACTATATTAATTTTTTTCAATAATAGTGATCCACTGTTTTGCAGCTTACTATAGGTACAGTGATTTGATATATCTCTAGAATGTCTATAATAACACTTGTTTTCTGTTAAAAATGTATAGTAATATTATAGTAATATTTGTTGGGTACTAGTTGTGTACTGTATTAAGGTACTTTGGTAACAGCAGAAGTAGAAGCCCTAGTTACTAGCTCCTTAAGGTATAGAGTATCATTGGTAACCATTGAAAGAGATATTTATAAATTGTTCCCTGTTATATGAAGTCTTCCTGGACCCTTCAGATAATCTCTTTGAAAGTGACATATACCTCTCTTTTGCTTTCAATATTAAACTGTAATTGTTTACATCCATGATGTTTCCCTCAAGGATCTAAGTTTCTTAATTAAGAGTTGTAAAAGACTGTGCTTTATATGTTTTCTGTATCTGTACAGCTCAATTGTAAAGTACTTGGTATATTTGTAGATGCTCACTGAACATTTATATGCTAAGGGATAACAGCAATTTGTATAACACACATTTGTGTAATACTTTCTTTAAATATTATAAGGTTAATGAGGTAACCTCTTTAGATTGAGAGACTATAATGTATTTGTTGACTTAATGACAGTTGTATGTATGCTTATGTATATATATTCACTATTGTTACTTGTTTTTCCAGTTTCAAGTATGTCCCAAAAGTCTCTGCGTATCTACTCCAGGACATCGTATTGATCTTTTTCAAAGGAATCCTAAAAGTGTCCTAATAACTGATTTCTTTGGAAGTGTACGGAAAGTGGAAATTACAACAGAGACTATTCGTTTGAAACGGGATTCAGAGATCTTGGAAAGCAGGTATTCCTATTAATATTTCAATAGAGTTTACTCTCAAAATTATAAAGATTTATGAAAACTTAAGAGATTAAAATTAGTGTTTATAAGTAGTTTCACATTCTATCCAGTCCTTACTGTGAACAAAAGCTGTAAATACTGATGGGAGGCGAGGGTTATGATTATAGATTATGTTGGTGTTCCAAAATTGAGTAATGGTTGTAGTGGACTTGAGAGTTGTTAAAAAGGCATCAAATTTCCTACAGTTCTTCACAGAGATATATATTTCTGTTGAGGCTCTTGGTAACACAGTAGGTAAAGATAGGAGAGATGTGTGTCAATCACTCACTTCTGGAGGAGTGGATTGTGTGTCAGCAATGTGTGCATACATGTTCATCTAAGAGAGCTTGAGAGAAATTGGTTGACTGGGTATGTGAAACAGTTTAAATATAATGCTTAAGGTTAGTCCTACATATCTTGCCATATTCATTTTATAATTTTCCTTAAGTCTAAGGCTATAAAAGATCATATATACCTTTCTTTAATTATCTTAACATTTAATTAATTTTCTTAATAGTTGAAAACTGGCATATTACTTATTCTGTGCTAAGTTTCTATTCTCTCAACAAATGATGTTTATATAGTAGTAAGTAGATACTAGAAATGATTTCAGTGCAATTCTACTGAGTTTTGCTACATATTCTGGAAGAATAGAATTTTACCTCTTTAATTTTTTGTGTATTTTGTGAATGCAAAAGTGGTTAATGCTGAAGGTTATTTTAATTTATCTTTGAGTAGAAAATAAAGTTTAAACTTAGTTTCTCAGCATTGCTGAAATGGAGCACCCTCTAGTGTTTATATATAAAATTTTTTTTTAGGATGTTGCTCCTTACCAAGTGGTTTCATAATTACTAGTACAAACTGGGCTTGCTGGTGTGTGCCTATACTAGCTACTCAGGAGGCTCAGTCAGGAAGATTGCTTGTGCCCAGGAGTTAGGTATCAATGTAGACAACATAGACCCCATTTTTAAAGCAAAACAGTTACTCATCTGCTTTATTGAATTAATTTGTGAGAATTGAGTTTCTATTGTGCTCTGAAAATTTTGAAACATATCTCATTGCATAGAGGTCTACATACATATAGGTACTACAAACATATATCATTGCATATAGGTGCTCCTTGGATGTAGTATAAAAACTAGAAGTTTATTTAGATGAGATCATTGTATTCAGGATGTAGATGGGAATTTTATTTAGAGAAAAATGTCACCAATAATTTGGTATCAGAAAGTTTCTTAAGAAAATTATAGGTTAGAATATCTATATGTCTATATCTATATCTATATCTATGTATATATCAAACCTTAGGTAAAGTATCAATACAATGTTAATAAAACTGATAATTATAGTTTTAGAAATGTTTCTATATAGACTAAAGGAAACAGTGTAGTTCATTGGTTCAGGTCTACTCTTCTGATATTTTGTGTCTTAGTCTAGTAGTTTAGTGTACATCACTAATAAGATATAATGAAAAACTAGTACCTAGAACTGACCTGGAGTAGCAGTATGAAATAAGAATTTTTTTGTCTTTTCTGAATTAAAGGTAATTAAAGGTTTACTTATTTATTTATTTTTGCTGGTCCTAGGGCTTGAACTCAGGGCCTTGACTATCCCTGAGCTATTGTGCTCAAGGCTAGTGCTCTATCACTTAAGCCATAGCTATACTTCTGTCTTTTTGTGGTTAGTTGAAAAAAAAGCCTCATGGACATTCCTACCCAGGCTGGCTTCAAACCACAGTCCTCAGATCTCAGCCTTCTGAATAGCTAGCTAGGTTACAGGTGTATGCCATTGGCACTCAGGCTCTGAGTATTAAAGTTTTAGTAAAGGCAATAGTCCAATGCTACATTGAACATGAAATACAGATATCTCTTTGACACACATTTAATTTCCTTCAAATATATACCCAGAAGTGAGATCACTGGATATGGTAATGCTGTTTTAATTTTTTGAGAGTCTTGCACACTATTTTCTATAATAGCTGTTCTAATGATTTTCCTTTTAAAACTTGTCAACATATCTCTTTAATTTGTCTTGCTTTGATGATTGTGTTGTTAAACATTGTTTTCATATATCTGTTAACCTAATTATGTCTCTTTTTCTATAGATATTTCATTCATTTTCAATTTTTTTCCAAAATTGATTGTTTCAAATAACTACTAAGTTGAATTGCTTATTTTGGATTTTAACCCTTTATCATCATATATTTATGGTTTATGGATATATTCATCTATTTTGTAGATTGTTTTTTCACTGTTGATTGTTTCTTTGGTTGTGCAGAAACTGTTTATTTTTACTTTCATTGCATTTGTGGCCATATCATTGCCAAAACCACTGTCAGGAAGCTACTTTCCCATGTTTTTATCTAATAGTTTTGTAGTTTCAGATTTTTTTTTTATTGTGAAAATACCGTACAGAGGGGTTACAATTACATGGGCAAGATAATGAGTACATTTCTTATCAAGCATTGTTGCCTCCTCCTTTGTTTCCCCTTCCCATCCCTTCCCATACCCTTCCCCCTCCACCTGGTCCTCCCCCCCCCCCCCCCCTCACCAAAGTTGTAAAGTTGGTTTTCGACATAACGACTTGTACATCTCATTGTTGCAATGGGTCCACCTGTATCCCTATTTAAACGATTTGTTTTTTCCCTTCCCCTCCACAAATTATACCAACATCAAATACAGTGAAAGCAGGGGTTATACCATGGGGGAGGGACATACAAAGCAACAAAGAAATCATGTTATAAATATGTTAGAAACAATTGCATGAAAGAAAAAAAAAACATTTGAATTCTTATCTTGGGGTTCATTTCCCTAACATCAACTTATCTGACCTTTTCTGCTTGACTCAGGTTTTTTTTTAATGCTGGTCCTGGGGCTTGACCTCACAGCCTAGGCACTCACTGTCCCTGTGCTTTCTTTTGCTCAAGGCTGGCACTATGCCACTTGAGCCACATCTCCACTTCCAGCTTTTTTAATAATTGGAGGTAAACGACCTGGGTTGGCTTCAAACAGATACGACAAGTTTTTTCTAAGGTATACATTTTTCTACTCTTTCATTTTCTTCAAGATATCTTTTGAAGAGTAGATTTAATGTTGATGGATTTCATCGATCAATTTTTCTTTATCTTTAGTGTTCTTTGTTCAAGAAATTTTTGCCTAACCTAAAGTCAGAAAGATTTTCTTTTGGAAAATCTTTATAGCTTTAACTTTTACTTTTGGCCTCTATTTTGAATTAATTTTTGAGTTTGATATGAGGTAGGGTTTGAAATTTTATTTCTGAATCAACTTGTCTGTTTCTTAAAGAATCTCAGTAGGAATACTTACTGGGATTTCAATTAAGATTAAATTGGTTATATCAACTTGGAGACTATGGATAACCTAATAATATAGGGTTCTCCAATCCATAGATAGATCTCAACAGTTATTTAGATATTAATTTTCCATTTGTTTGTTGCTCAAATTTAGAAGTAGAATTGATTTTTTTAAATCATTTTGTATTTTGAGATCTTATTGATTCTGATGTTGGTAAATCAAATCCCATTGTAAACTTTTATTTTTTTAAGTGGCAATTGATTCACAGGCTGGTTGCAAAGTTGATATGGAAATATGAAGGACCTACTATTAATGTATTAATTCATTGAATGCATGGATTCCAGTACATTTTTGCTTACTTAGGAAATGAAATCAGAAGTTAATTGTACACAAGTTCAACAAGAAATGTACTCACTACCTTCCGTATGTAACTATAACCCCTCTGAATATCACCTTGACAATAAACTTAAATTTAAAAAAGTTAACAGTAGATATTATAAAAACTGCTCAGAGTTGGATAAAATTGATTGTGAATAATATCACATTATTCAGTGAAAATTACTCATACTAAAATATAAGATTGTAAACTTCATGAAGCAAAAAATCAAGATAGCAAAACTAATAGTTGACAGGATTTCCCTCTTTTCCTTATACTACTATATTTTTCAAAGTGATTAATTCTAACCATCAATCACTATAATTCTGTATTATCTTTAACACTTTATTATTCATTTATTTTATGTTACTTATGGCCATTTATCACTTCATTTAGGGTTTCTTTATAATGGAACTTCAGGAATTTAGAAGTAGCTCATTTGATTTATAGATATGTTAACTGATAAGTAATTTATCTAATTTGTCCTTTTTGCATACATATAAAGTATTTAATACATATAAAATATTTAATATATACCTTATAAAGTATTGAGCATTTTGTATTTTTAGCTTAATTTTCTATAATTAATTAAAAAACAAACTCTGAGATGCCTTATGATTTTTAAGAAATCAGTGTATATAAATGGTATAACATAACATGATAGTGTATCTCTTTGTAGAAATAAATCATCTCCAAATATAAGTTGGTAAATATTATGCTTATCAGGAATAATACTTTCCAACTAATGCTTATCAGCCTTTCCAGATTTATTAATTAAAGAAAATTAACTTAAATACTAAATAATATAATTTAAAGTTTTAAGTTACATATAATCTAAAAATTCAGTGATAGCATTTATAAATCATGAGAAGTCAATCCACAGGGACATATATAGTGCCAGGAGTAGGGTTTGAACTCAGGGCCTAGGCACTGTCCTTTTAGCTTTTTCGCTTAAGGCTGGTAACATCTCCAATTCCTACTTTTCAGTGGTTAATTGGAGATGAGTCTCTTGAGTTTGTCTACTTGGGCTGGTTTTGAATCCCCATCTTCAGATTTTAAGCCTCCTGAGTAGCTAGGAATATAGACGGGCCATTGATGCCTGGCTGAGAATAAATTTCTGAATTATATAGAAAATATGTCATCACACTTTTAAGGTTTCTTCTAATTCTTTAAGTCTGTATTTGCCATTATCTAGATTGTCATTATGTTACTCCACTCTACTAATGAAGCCTTAATTTTCTAAGTAAGAATCCATTTGATGTCTATAATCCGATTTTTCAGAGAAGAATGCAGCATGGTAGTAAAAACAAGGCCATCGGAGTATGCCTTTTCTAGCTTTATGACCTTGGGTAAACCACTTAAACTTCTGTTTCTCCTTCCATAAAATTGGGATGGAAAGTGTACTTCATAATAGCGTTTCAGAGTCAGTTTTCCTTTTGCTTATAAAATGCTTGATTCTGTGTTTTAAATATTGTGTTCAGTATGTGTTGCTAATATTAGGAAAGCTTATATATACCACAGAGATGAACTATTATTATAATTCCATTTTCTTTGTTTGCTTAATGATTCCAATTTTATTCATAATAAGCCATTTTTCTGAAATCTGAAGGATTCTCAATGGTATAAATACTATAAAGCGAAAGGGAAGGGGGACAACATAACAGTGAGACAAAGGCCAAAGGGTGAACTTTTGCAACAGCGATATTCACAAGACAGGATGTTGGAAACGAACTTCACAAATTGGGTGGAGGAGGAAGTTGGGGGGAGGGAAAGTGGGAGAAAAATGAGGGAGGGAATAGCAACGTTGGACAAGAAATGTACTCTTGTACATGTATGTAACCCCTCTGTACATCACCTTGACAATAAAATTAAAAAAAGAAAGAGAATTGGTAAATTATGTTATACCAGTAGGTGGCAGTAGTGTCATACATTTGTATAAATGGAATCTTTAAATGAGTTATACCCTTTAAATCACAATGTTTGTTCCTTCAGATCACTAATGGGAGGGAAAATTTGGTATTGAATTGTCAGTTTGAGAAGGAATGGTTAAAAAAAAGAATTTCTGTATGTGTAAGTTGTTTTGCTTTAAGAAATTTAACAATATACAATAAAATAGCTAAGTTTATAGGTACTATTGAGTTACTACTTTTCTGGTATTTAAAAAAAGTACATTAGTTTATATATTTTTGAATATCTTACAAGAAATTGAAGAACCCAAAAAAGTTAAGAGTTTTGTTTAAGATTTATTTGTTACTAATTAGTAATTCAGTAATCTGTATCTGTAGCTTAGTGGAAAAAATCAAGATTAAATTTTCTTTTGTGTGTGTGTGTGTGTGTGTGTGTGTGTGTGTGTGTGTGTGTGTGTGTGTGTGTGTGTGTGTGTGTGTGTGTGTGTGTGTGTGTGTGTGTGTGTGTGTGTGTGTGTGTGTGTGTGTGTGTGTGTGTGTGTTCAGGTACTAGGGCTTGAACTCAGGGCCCAGGCACTGACCCTGAGCTTCTTTTGATAAAGGCTAATGTTCTACTATTTGAGCTACAGCACTACTTCCAGCTTTTCTGAGTAGTTTATTGGAGATAAGAGACCTATGGACTTTTCTGTCCAGGCTGGCTTTGAACCTCAATCCTCAGATCTCAGCCTCCCAACTGCCTAGGATTACAGGTATGAGTTACCAGTGCCTGGCAGATTGAGGTGTTTTTTTTTTTAAACATTCTTTTTTTCCCTTCATTGTGAAAATACCGTACAGAGGGGTTACAATTACATGAGCAAGGTAATGAGTAAATTTCCTATCAAGTATTGTTGCCTCCTCCTTTGTTTCCCCTTCCATCCCTTTCCATCCCCCCCCCAAAGTTGTAAAGTTCATTTTTTGACATAGTGTCTTATACATCTCTTTGTTGCAATGGGTATACCTGTATCTCTATTTAAACAATTTGTTTTTTCCCTTCCCCTCCACAAATTATACCAACATCAAATACAGTGAAAACGGGTTATACCGTAGGCAGATTGAGTTTTTAAACAAGTTATTTATGTAGAAAACACATTGTAGCTATCAAAGCAAGAGGTAGAAGATATTTATGTTAATAATATCAATCTGTGATTTCATTTTAGAAGTTGCCATTTTTTAAAATCATAGTATGCCTTTTATCTAGTTTTCAAGTATTCTATAGGATAGGCATTGTTACATTGCCTTGCCAGTGCTGGGAGAGACCTTTGAAGCACCATGACACAGTAGTAAGAGCATGATGCTGAATGGACTTTCATTCATATTTTGATCTAGTTACTTTTTTGAGTCTTTGGGCCTATTCTTCAGTCTCTCTGAAGCTTTGTACCTATAGAATAATTGTAAGAATTGAGGATAATATATACAATGAGTACACTTGCCATCTAAAACTTAGCTTAATCACATCTTTTTTTCAATGCAAAAGATTCAGTAGAGTATTAGCCTCTTTACTTGGGATATAGCTTGATTTGCACTTTTTTCAGCCACACTACATAGCTCATTCTGACAGGAATTGTTAGCTTGGTCTTCTTATTACCTAATCTGGGAAGCTGATTAAACAAACAAACAAACAAAAACAGCAACCTTTTTCTGGGGCCTGCAAGATAGAGCTTCCGGGCAGCCCACTGCTGAATGCTAGTGTTGGGTAGAAGCTCTTAAGGGAACTTTTCTTAACAATAGGGGAGGCTGGTGGAGCCAAAGCCCTCGTGTTAAGTAAAAGTGGAAGTCATGACTGCATAAGTGATTATCACATATAAATCAAGAGTTCTGAGTCAGAATAGTCCATGAGGGTCAGGGCAAAAAGCTGTGGATCCATTTGATATACATGGTATGTCATCAATATTATGTATTATAAAGTAAATAAATATTTCCAGTATTCAGTAAATCCCAAACACTGTTCTAAGAACGTTGAAATTATTAACTTGTTTAATCCTCAAAACTATAAGATAGGTAGTAACGTTACAAATGATTACAGATAATAGAGAGATTTGTATCTTGTGGCATTATTAAAAAGTGGAAGTGCTAGCTATCTGCCTTTACATACATACTCCTCATCCTTACTGCCCTTCCAGGATTTATCATGGAACTTACTCATTAAATTCAGATGGACATGAATAGGAACAAGAACAGCCAAGGCCATGTAGATGACTAAGCAGAGCCAGTAGTTGCGAGAAAAATATTTATACTTTTATAAGCCTGTAATTTTTAAAATAATATGATATCCATTCAATTAGGTAAGAATGCAAAAGATTATAAAGTCTTAACAGAGCCATGCATAAAAATAAATAATGGATAGGATTTTATTTTTTATTTTTTAATGTTTTTTATTGTGAAAATACTGTACAGAGGGGTTACAGTTGCATGAGCAAGATAATGAGTATATTTTTTATCAAGCATGGAGGGAAGGATAAGTTAAAAAATCATGCTGAAGCAATTGTGTCTCAGCAAATCTATTTTAATACAAATTTTCTTTCACAAATATTAGAAAATCTGAAAAAGGCTAGAAAGAAAATATTTTAGCTTCTGTTGAACTTATGGTGTTGGCTACATTCACTCAACTCTGTTATTATAGTACAACACTGAAATTTGAATTTGATATAATTATGCTATAAAATATTCTTTTGACTTCATGTTCTTTTAGGTTATACCATTAGCTCACAAAACAAACAAAAACAAATAAAAAAATGAGAGGCTGTATTCAGGCTCATATAATTGAATGAAAAGATAAGTTACTGAATTATAAACAGTATATAAAAAATTGTGGATCTTCTTTGTATTTTTTCTGTATATATCAAACAAGATAAAACCACTAGGACAGTGCACATATACTCATAGAATTAGTAGTATGAAGTATAGAGTTAAGTACTCAATATTATTTTGACAGTTTTTTCCCCTGATACTATCCTCTGCTCAGTCTCACCAATTTATTTGAAAATTGCCCATGGTACTACTAAGGTAATTCCTTACAATTGAAATTACTTACAATTCCTACCAATCACTAGACTGTTTGAACATTTAGAAGTTTAACTTCTGCCAGGGATGAGATTACTTCTAATTTCCCTCACGTGAGAACCAGAGCTTAGTTTTCTGGGATTTTATTATACTTGCTTTACTAAGTTACTTGGGAGATATTCTTTGAAACTGCATTGTAAGCTGATAATAAGTAAAACACATTTCAACAGTTAGGCCATAAATTAATGTAACCTTAATTCACTTGAGAGCTAACTTTCTGATCTCTATCTCATTTTAGATTTCCTTCCTCTGGCTCATCTATTCCTTGAGCTTTTAGAGTAATAATAGCCAAAGCCATGTTTTTGTATCTTTTCCCTCAATTTTTTAATATGGGAATTAGAGAAAGGATGATGCAGAGTATCTGGGTAGGAATCTCATCTCAAGGGAGATGATGCAATAGGGTTTCTTGGTACCTTTCTACAATTGTGATATCGGCATTTGTCCCTATTAACTAGAGTTCTCTTTTTCTTCCAGTATCTTTAAATTTTTAGTAATATCAGAGTCATATTTGTCAGTTGTATTTTGCCCAATATGTGTTATCAACTATATGACTACTTGAGCATGTTAGAAATTCAGTTTAATTCAGGGGCCCGCTGCTCTGCCTGTAATCTTAGCTACTCAGGAGGCTGAGATGTGAGGATCACAGTTTGAAGCTGGTCCATAGAGAAAGCCTGTGAGACTCTTATCTCTAGTAAACAATTAAAAGCTGGAAGTGGAACTAAGGTTCAAGTGGTAGAGCACCAGCCTTGAATGAAAAGGCTAGGCTCAGCCCTGAGTTCATGCCTCAGTACTGGCACCAAAAAAGAAAAGAAAAGAAAAGGGAATTAGTTTAAAATTAGAATATTTTTTTCTGCCTTTTTAAAAGATTGTGATAAACTAATTTGATTTCTCTTTTATATCCTAGTGCTTTTAAGTAATTAGAGGTTTTTTTTTTAAAATTTAATTTAATTTTATTTGAGAACATACTGTACAGAGGGGTTACAACTACATGGGCAGGATAATGCACACACTTCCTACCAAGCATTGCAGCCTCCTCCTTTGCTTACCCTTCACCTCCCTTCCCAGGTAATTAGAGGTTATACTAAGCATTGGGTTAGACTTCTGGGATATTTAAGGAACTTTGTTCTATTGGTTTTGAGTTACTCTAGGTAATGCGTTTTGAGTTATTTATTGATTTTTAATTTTGGTTTGTATTATGTCTACTTTTCTCTTGTTTTAGTTGAATTTATTTTCAATGTTTGGAAAGATGCTTAAGACTTTAGTCTGCAATAAGCCATGTCACTTTATACTTTAATAATCTAAGTTCTATATAACATTATAGAATAAAAACTTTACTCTTTCTGAGTCAGAGATGATCTTATGCATGGGCATGGTAAAGAATTTTACAGTGTTATTTCTGGAGTGCTTGGATAACACAGAGGACAAAGATTTTTTTGGAGGGTACTAGGCATTTATGGAAGAGAAAAAAGAAAACAAAAGAAACAGGGTAATTTCATAGGTTTCATCATTTGCCAGCTGTATTTTATTTATGCAGAGGATTTAGAAACTATTTAATTTCATTTTCATTTGGTATGGTAACATTATTGTATTGGACTTAAAATTTACAGAATCAACAAATTTTATTTGTTGTCTTCTACAAACAATCTTAAAAATGGTCAGGTAAATAAAGATTACACAGCTTTTTCTATGCATAAGTCAGCCCCTTATTAAATTAATAAAACAAGCCTTAGTGAAGGACGTAGGAATGAGATAATGGAAAAAGGATATTCTTTGAGTGTTGGATGAAAGACCTGGAGTGTTGAAAATAGGAATAGTAGCATGACTTTAATAGAAACAAGAGAGTCAAAAAATGACATTGAAATATCAAATAAAAAGGAACAGAGAGAATGTTTGGCAGGCTCCATTGTATTTAGTTCGGTACTTGAACTAGAAAAACCATAAATTAAATACAGAATATTTTAAAGTTATAATAGGAAGCTTTGCAGAAATAAGAACTTTGATACTGAAAAGATCTCTATCATCTGTATACTTGAGAGCCTTGATCTAGAAAAGCCAACTTTTAAGTTACATCCTAGTATTAACCTTAAAATGAAAAGGATGTCTGAACCTTCAGGAGTGACATTGTTCAACATCCGTTGTATTCATAAACTGTTTTGTTAAATGACAATTCTTTGTACAACTAAACATAATAATGAAAAAATTTTTAAAAAGAAATAAAAATCCAAAAAATAGCAAGAATTGGAAAATAGATTAATGGAAATTATTTGAATGAAAGGAACATCCCACAACTAGCATCTCTCTCTTTCTTTCTCTGTCTCTCTCTGTCTCGGTCTCTGTCTCTCTTTCTCTAGACAACATATAAAACAAAACAATAAAAAATAAAGTAGTCATGTTAAACGCTGGTGGCTCATGCCCACAACCCTAGTTACTCAGGAGGTTGAAATGCAGAGAATCTCCCTTTGAAGCTAGCCCATGCAGAACAGTCCTCAAGATTCTATCTCCTATTATCTAGCAAAAAGCTGAGGCAGGGAGGGGCATTGCTGAAGAGTTGAAACTCCCATGCTAGTAGTTGCATACAATACACACTTACCATGTGTAATCACATTAACTGATTGTGAAATACTGAAAACATAAACATTCATATCTGTAGGGATCCTTAAGATTACATGAACTCTCCACTAGGAGCATCTTTGACAAAATATTGCAGTTCTAAAGAAAATTTTCAAATAGATTTTTGGTTGCTAAGTGCTGAAATAATTAGATGTGAACTCTCCTGATAACTACAACTGACTTACACATAATTCAGCAGAAAGTATAAAAATAGAAATGTTATGAATTTTCCATAATTGTTTCTTGATATATTTTTTAAAGTTACTTAACAGGCTAGAGGTATGGATCAAGTTGTAGTGTGCCTATCTAGCAAGCTTGCAGCCTTGAATTCAATCCCTAGTATCATAACAACAACAAACATGTCATTTGAAACAGTTCGCCAAATTTCAGATATTTTTGTGTAAGTAAAGTATTTTTTGTATTAGTTAGGAAATACTTTGTGAGTGAAATGGTTACTTTAGATCTTTGAGGTAGTAGATGAAGAGCGACTTCTTCATATTGCTTCATACTCTGGAATTACTGTCCATGCTTGAATCCTATTTAATGAAATTTCTGGTAACCTTGAGACAAGCCCAGACTGTGGCATTAAACTGACTTTCCCTGTATTCTTTCTACTATAGACCACTATAAAAGAGACAGTTAAAAATATTTTGGTTTTACTTAAAAGCATTCTTGTTGAAAAAGGAAAAAAATGTACTTATTTATGCTTTTATACTGAGTTATATGTGTATTATTGATAAATAATATGAAATTATATATAAATTATATATCATTATATAATTTATAAAACTTTTATTCTTTTTTGTAAGTTTTTTTCTATTTTCTTTCCTTCCTTCCTTCCTTCTTTCTTTTTCTTTCTTTCTCTCTTTCTTTCTTTTTTCTTTTTTTCTTTCTCTTTCTTTCTTTCTTTTTTCTTTCTTTCTCTCTCTTTCTTTCTCTCTCTCTTTCTCTCTCTTTCTCTTTTTCTTTCTCTCTTTTTTTCTCTCTCTCTTTCTTTCGTCAGTCCTGGGCCTTAAACTCAGATCCTCAGCATTGTCCCTGAGTTTCTTTTGCTTAAGGATAGCACTCTACCACTTGAGCCACAGTGCCACTTCTGGCCTTTTTTGTTTATGTGGTACTGAGGAATCCAACTCAGGACTTGAAGCCTGTTAAGCAAGTACTCGACCACCAAGCTACATTCCCAGCCCATTTTTCCCATTTTTTTTTTTCATTTTCTTGAGCATGTTCTTTGTAGCACAAAGGTTTAGATTCTTCTACTTGTTCTTCCCTTTGTCACTGGGATGATAGGTGAATGCCACCATGCCCAGCCATTGAATAAGATGCAGTCTCTCAAATTTTTATGCCTGAGCTGGCTCTGCGCCTTAATCCCTGATCTTTGCCTCTCAAGTAGCTAGTAACTGTGAGCCGCTCAAAGATTTTTAAATTTTATGATTTCCTTTTTCTTCTTGTTGCTGTGCATTTCAACACATAAAAATATAGACAAACATTTTGAAATGGGCCTTATAAGATGCATTAGTGCTATTTTATTTGTGTGCTTTTTGACTAGCAAATATTCCTTTGTGGTAAAATATACTGTATTAGTTTGCTAAGGTTGTTATAACAAAATACTAGCCCAGATCACGTAGATAAACATACTTTCTTAGAGTCTGGAGAGCAAAAGATGTTGGTAGGAATGAATTCTTGTAAGGTTTTTCTGTTTTAGGATTGCAGATGGCCATTTTCTTCTCACATCTTCACATAGACTTACCTGTGTTTCTGTTCCCTAATCTGTCTACTTTCAAGGATACTCATATTTCTCCAAAACTCACCTTAAAGACCTCATTGACATAATATAACTCTTTAAAGACCCATGCTAGGACTATAGTCATATTTGGAAGTACTGGAGGATAGGGTTTCAAAGCTTGACTTTTGGAATGTGGAATGTAATGCAGTTCATGGGAGATAATACAGCATTTGCTATTGAAAACATGTTGTAGCTTACTGGTATACAGTACATTTGCATTCTTTTTTTAATAAGTTTTTTATTGTGAAAATACTGTACAGAGGGGTTACAGTTACATGTAATGAGTAATGTAATGAGTACATTTCTTATCAAGTATTGTTGCCTCCTTTGTTTTTCCCCTACTATCCCTTCCCTCCCACCTCCACAACTACACTCCCTCCCCCCCCCCCCCCCGCCTAAATTATAAAGTTCATTTTTCAACATAGTGTCTTGTACATCTCATTGTTGCAATGGGTCAACTTGTATCCCTATTTAAACATTTTGTTTTTTTCCTTTCCCTCCCCAAATTATACCAACATCAAATACAGTGAAAACAGGGGTTATACCGTGAGGGAGGAACATACGAAGCAACAAAAAAATCACATGGTACCTTATAAATATGTTAGAAAAAATGGCAAGAAAAAAAAATCACTTGTGTCCCTCTCTTGGGGTTCATTTTGCTTAACTTCTTCTTATTTGGTCATATATACATAGCTTTTGACCTTTTCTACTTGTCCCAGACATATACTAGTTATTGCAAATAAGGGACACCATGGGATCTATGTTTCTTTGGGCCTGGCTTACTTCACTTAATATAATTTTTTCCAAGTCTTTCCATTTCCTAACAAATGAGGCAATGTCATTCTTTCTGATGGAGGCATAGAATTCATTGTGTATATATACCACATTTTCTTGATCCATTCATCTACTAAGGGGCATCTGGGTTGGTTCCATATCTTAGCTATGGTAAAGAATGCTGCAATAAACATAGTTGTGCTGGTAGCTTTAGTATGGTCTTGTTTGTGATCATTTTGGTAAATGCCCAAAAGTAGGATTGCTGGGTCATAGGGGAGCTCTATGTGGAATCTTTTGAGGAACCTCCATACTGCTTTCCAAAGTGATTGAACACTCCCACCAAAAATGCAGTAGGATTCCCTTCTGGCCACATCCCCAATTGAAAACCCAGAAATGAACCCATAGATCGATAGCCACCTAATCTTCTATAAGGAAGCTAAAAAAATAGAATGGAAGAAAGATAGCCTCTTCAGTAAATGGTGCTGGCAAATTTGGTTATTCACCTGTAGAAAACTAAAGCTAGATCCTTATATATCACCCTGAACCATAATCAACTCCAAATCGATCAAAGACCTCAGACTCAAAGCAGACACCCTGAAAACATGACAGGATGGAATAGGAGAAACCCTAGGTCTCCTTGGTACAGGCCGAAATTTTCTTAATAGAGACCCAGATACACAACAAATCAAAGAAAGGTTGGACAAATGGGATTGCACGAAGTTGCAGAGCTTCTGCATGGCAAAGGACATAGCTAGCAAGATCAATAGAAAGCCCACGGATTGGGAGAAGATCTTCACTAGCCATACAATGGACAAGGGTCTCATATCTAAAATATACCTGGAATTCAAAAAGTTAAATCCCCCAACAACAATTCCTCAAAGAAACAACTGCCCAATAAATAAGTGGGCTAAAGACTTAAACTTCTGTGAAGAGGAAAAAAGGATGACCAATAGACCCATGAAGACATGCTCAACCTCCCTAGCCATAAAAGAAATGCAAATCAAAACAACATGGAGATACCACCTCACCCCAGTTAGAATGGCTATAATCAAGAACTCCAATAACAACATTTTCATTCTTTTATAACCATCTCCACCATCCCTGCTGCCAAGTGAATCCTTACCCATGTAGTAATAGTTCCTCCTGTCCCCTCCTCCTAACTCCTGGAAACCACCCTTCTGCTTTTGTAAAGCACAGTGCTTTGAGACAGGTATTTTCCCACATTAGCATCACTCTTCAAAGCTCTCCAAGATTAAAGTTGTTGTATTTATGCTAAACCTAAACAATATACACAGCTTTTAAGAGATTTGTGAAACTGAAGTCAAATATATCATTATACGTTTATGTGTACATCTGCTTTTTCCTTGGGACAGGATCTTTTTATGGAAGCCCTAGAATTTTATACCAGTCTTTTTTTTTTTTTCATTTCTAAAAACAAAAAACAACTCCCTCCCAAAAAACTTCCAAGTCTAGGTTTTTAAACTCCTAATTTTATATTGATAAATTGATGAATCATTCAGGAAAACAGGCAAAGAGTATTTAAATACGGAGTCTAGTATTTGGTTTGCTATTTCTAAAAACATGTTTTACATTACTTTGTTTTGTTGTAGTCTAGGGGTTTCAACTTAAGGGTTTTGTGCTGTTGAGGAAGGTGTTCTGCCCCTTGAGTCATGTATCAGCTATTTTTTGTCTAGGCTGGCTTCAACTTTGATTCTCCTATTTATACTTCCTCCAATAGCTGGGATCACAGGAAGGCACCCCCCATTCTCAGCTATTGATTGAGATGAAGTCTTGCTAACTTTTTGCCTGGAATACCCTCAAATGAAGATTCTCTCAGTCACGGACTCCTGAGCAGTTATGATCCTGTGAGCCACCACACTTGGCCTAAATGTCAATCTTAAAGAAGTATTTCCCACATAAAGTGACCTTTCAAAGAATGTTGTCATTTCATTTTTTCATATCTTTAATCAGTAAACATTTGAGTATTATAATATGAACATTTGACAGACACAGCTGACTAAGATGGGTTTTATTTGTATTTTTTATCTTTAAGGAGGCAAAAGTCAATTTTTAATACATTTTTGATCATGTCATTAAAACTTTTTCACTGGTTGTTTTTTTTTCCCAAAGATTATTGGTAAAATACTGTTTGTTTTCAAATGTGCTCTAAATATATGTACATTAATATCATAGTGTCATATTTAAGTGTTTGTCATATTTAAAAACAGTATTTACCTTAGCTTTGTGTTTTTTAAATTTCTTTTTAGTAGCTACGAGGAAGACCAGATAGATGAAGAAGAACTAATGGAACCTCTGAAATATGCTGAACAACTTCCTGTAGCTCAGATAATACACCAGGTTTGTTCTCCATTTTATTCTTTTGTAAACAAGAAGATTTTTAATCTCGGGAAAGTAATTGCTTTTGTTAGCTTTCTCAGAATCAATGTGCTTGAGCTGAAAGGCATTGCAGGCTGTCTGTCCCTGTTTAGGCTTCACCTCTTACAGTTAAAAGTCTCCCTCAATGCACATTATTCAAAGGCTACTTGCTGTGTAACACCAGAATTCTCACTTATTTAAAATATGGGGTTATCAAGATTATCTTTTGTGCATTACACAGTGACAAGAGTTAATTTCAGAAAACTTTCATTTTGAGCCATTTTATATAATACTTGTTAGTGACAAGGAGAAAGAGCCAAAAATACCATTTGGTTCAGTATTTTTGGAATTGCTACAAAGAAAAAACATTGTTGCCCAACTTTGTCCTCCTTACCCCATTATCAACCGAGTAACGCATAATTTCAAATGTCCTGTGGACAGTTTGTTCATTTCCAATTATAATAACTCTCATCCTCTCCACACTTGTTATCCTAGGAAAGGCACTTTTGTAAGTATTTAAGCTTAGATTTTTCTAGTATAATTTTGAAAACACATAACCTGTGACCTCCAGAGGGCCAGAATCTAATCATTTTAAATAGTGTATTGACTAAGTCATAGCTTTTAGACCTAGCAGAGTTTCCAGATTCTTACAGATTAGAGGAAATATTTTTTTAAAAAAAACCATCCATGTCACAAGTTTCTCTTTCAGAATGTTGATTATTATTTTGAGATTTTCCATCTGTCTTTCTCATTCAAAAGGATTTTTGTTTAGCTGGTATGATTGATGAGATGTGCCAGTTTAAGCTTATTAAAAGGCTTTTAATTTCAGATGTTGGCTATATCTTTTCATTGATACTGAAATTTAGTATTAAAATGCTGTGAAAAATAACCAGAAAAGTGAGAAATATGCCCCTCTGGGAAACTTACCTGTGCATGGTAATAAGGTTCAGTTTATATGTCAGGAATTCCCTAGTGTTGTCAGAGCCGAAATGACCTAACAGTCTGCAAATGTCACATTTAAAATTCTGTCTTCATGCCTGACTCTCAGCATAAATGAATTAAATAGCAGAGCAGGCAGCCAGTCAATATGTTCTTAACAGTAAGAATGAGCAATGTAACAGTTTATGGTTTGCTCAGAATAGGTAAATAGGATCTGCCCAAGAACGGTTCACCTAGGATAAAATCTGAAAGCCGAAGCAAGAATTAACCTTTACGATGGTTGACCAGATGAAATGTCAGTAATATTTTTATAACATGAATGAATAAACTTCTTGGTTTATGTCACAGCTGTGGTTTGCTATTATGCACTGTGTAAACTCAAAGATGAAATACTTAGCCCTAGTAAAAATTTCACATTGTAGGGTTGTTTATTCTTTGGCAGTATAAAGTATTGTATTAATGTTAACACTGAATTATAAACATATGATAATTAAAATTCTAAGTGCCTGATTTGATCAGATTTCACTCTTTTGAAACACATTTTGCATGGTAGTTGATTGTATTTTTATTGAACAAAGATGTTAGTGTAAGTTAGAAGCTGCCAAAGAAATGGGGCTTATGAGGGAGGAGCTAGGGATGGAAGCAACTTTAGCAGTAGAAGAGAGAAATGAGTCTCAGTCATTTAAGCAATCATTGTATATGGTACAGTGCTGTTTACAATGAGTAGCTAGTTAGGATTCTAGGTATTATTATTTTGTACTAAATTTACCATTTTTTTCCAGTGGTTCAAGCAAATATGATTATGTGACTAGGAAACCCAACAGGCTAAAGTTAATTAGTAAATTACTCTGATGCGATAGAAGCTAAGTAAAAATAGAATCTTTATGTGGGCAGTAAACCCATAGAAATGTATATGGGAAAATTTCTCTGTCACAATAATGAAAAGGACTATAAAATAATTACAATTAAATTTAACAAGCAAACAGTAGGTCCTCCAGTATAAGATATGGAAATATATTGTGTTTTTGGAATGTAGACATACTAAACTCTTGATGATAGGGAAAAAAATTCCATAAAAGTACAAATTGTCCCAAATTAACAATCTTCAATTATAGTGGAAACAAATTGTTCTCCTCCTCCTCCTCCTCCTCCTCCTCCTCCTCCTCTTCTTTCCATCACAGGGTTTGAACTCTGGGCTTAGGCGCTGTCCCTGAGCTCTTTCTGGTGGTTAATTGGAGATAAGAGTCTCATGGACTTTCCTACCCACATCCTCAGATCTCAGCCTCGTGAATAGCTAGGATTACAGGTGTGAGCCACTGGCACCCGGCTTTTGTTTTCATTTTTTTTAAAAGATCATGTAATGTATGAGGAAGAACAAATGTCTATGAATAACCATATAAAGTATGTAAAAGTTTGAATCAGCATTTTGCAAATGCAAACAGTCAAGTAAGTATAGGTAAAAGAATACACAAATGGGTCAAGAGAGCACAAAGGAGTATTCTAATTCACTGCTTCTAATTCATGACCAGACATGGATACAGTGATTCTTGATGTGAAAGTGTATAAACAAAAGTTTCATGACAGGTTTATTATTAATTGATATATACATTAATATTTTCTTTTTCTGTTTTATATTTTGCAATACCAATAACACTAAGTGTACAGGAATAAAGAATCTGAAAAAAATAATTATTTGACAATTTAAGATATAAACCTGTGTTTCATTATGTACCTAAGATACATTTTGTATATTAAAGACTTGTGTTAAATAAATAATTAAAGGTGTTGGATGAACATTTAAGCTACTGAACGAATAATCCTAGAAGTAGAGAAGAACCTTTTAATGACCATAAAACCTAGGAGATATGTGCAGTGCCATAAAAATAGAGTATCTTATATAACATAAAGACCATAAAGTTAGAAATTTTAGAATCAAGACAAATATGTCTACAAAGAGGACAATGCAAAATGATTTAGTTTACAAGGAACTCTTGCAAGTTTATAAAAGGTAAACAAAAAAAAAGCTCAATAAGGAAAAAAAGACAACAGACATGACAAATGATTTAGAGAAAAACAAATCAAATGGCCATTGAATAAAAAAGAGCCTCCAACTTAGTAAGGAAATCTACATTACAGATTCAGTGAAATTATTTAACCATTAAACTGGCAAAATTTAAACCACACATTGGAACTAAATGTGATAGTTTCTTAAAAGATTTAACAGTTATCACATGATCTAGTGATTCTAGCATAAGTGTATACCCAATAGATATGAAAACATACGTCCACTTAAATCAAATGCTCATTGCAGCATCAGTGTTCATAGTCAAGAACTGTAGGCAACCTAAATGCTCACAAACTGGTGAATAGATAAATAAAATATTACGTATCCATATGGCAGAATATTGATCAGCAATGAAACAGAATGAAGTACAATTACTTTGTACGACACAGATGAATTGTCTAACTTATAAGCATTATGTTAATAGAGCGAAGCCAGTCGCAAACCCCCCACATATTGTATGGCTCTATTTCTATAGGCTCTATTTCTTTCTTTCTTCCTTTTTTTTTTTTTTTGTCGTCCTGGGGCTTGGGTGCTGTCCCTGTGCTCTTAAGCTCAAGGCGAGTACTCTACCGTTTAAGCCACAGCGCCACTTCCAGTTTTCTAGTGGTTTATTGGAGGTAAGAGTCTCACAGACTTTCTTGCTCGGGCTGGCTTTGAACTGTGAACCTCAAATTTCAGCCTCCTGAATAGCTAGGATTACAGGCGTGAGCCACCCCCGTCTCCCGGCTTAAAGGCTCTATTTCTATAGAGCATCCAGAGCCATAGAAACAGACAGTAGCTAAATGGTTGTCCAGCTCTGAAATTAGGTGGGAGAATGGGTACTGCCTGCTAATGGCAGGCACATAGTTTCTGCTTTGGAGTGATGAAAATGTTCCAACGTTAATGGTCACCATTGCATACCACTGAGATAATTCTAAAGCTGCTGAATTTTAAAAGGTGAATATTATATATTTATCCCAATAAAGATCTCTTAAAAATTAAAATCACCTCTTTCTGGCAGAGATTCCAGAAAAAAAGGTACTGTGTACACTTATGGCAGTTACTTTTCCAACCTTTCAAGAAGATCACCTGGTAACATCTCATTTGTTATAAACCATATTCTTCAGCACAGTGGTGACACTATTGAATATCATGCTTGGCCACGTTCTTGAGAATCTAGTCCGTACTTCTAATATATGAATAAAAGGGCTAATATCTGAGAACCTCAGTACATTGATATTTATAGCAGCCTTACTGTGGCCACAAACTAGAAACAATAAATATTTCACCATTGATGATACAGTGTCTATGATTTTCAGAAGCTGAAATGCAGTAAAACAAATGTTTCTCTTTCTTTTTTTTGTAATTGGATTTATTTTCTTATCAGCTAACCTTCTCTCCCCCCCTCTTTCTGCTTCATGCAGAAAATTTAATCTAGTCACTTCTAGATAAAGTTACTCACACTCAGTTTCCTCCCTCCGTCATCTGTTCCTTCCTAGGAAGATGGAATCATAGCTCAGGTAATAAATAAGGTTAGTTGACATGGCTTTATGATGCTAAGAAATTCAAAAGTGTTCTTCTGCTTAGGCACACTGTTAGACTATGTGACATTTATCCGTTTCACTCACTAAGATGGTGTGCACCGCACATGTGTTAACACTTGTAATTCCTCTAGACATGGTTGCATAGTTGTGATAAAGTGAGAGGACAGCAGGTAATGGGAACAAACAGCTCCTTGTTTGCTGTTGTTCATTCTCTATCTTAAGTCCCCTTTTATGTCATTCTCCCTTTTCTTTCTTCTTCCTAATAATTTATTCTCACTCTATAAGCAAATATGAGACAAATTCTTGCCCAGTACTTGTGAATATTATTAGTATTTTTGTAGAGAAGTTGATTAAATGGACTGTCTGATACATAGTAGAGACTAGGTTAATACGGTTGCCATTGAATTCAGGTTTCTTTTATATGGAGAAGTAAAGAAAGTTAGGTTCTGTAAAGGGCACCCAAGACCTCATTAGAAAACTTGCTGTGTTGAGCCAGTGACTGGTGGCTCACACCTGTAGTTTTAGCTATTTGGGAGGCTGAAATCTGGGGTTTGTAGCCAACTCCAGCCAAAAAGTCTGACTCTTATCTCCAGTTTACCACCAAAAAGCCAGAAGTAGAGATATGGATCAAGTTGTAGAGTGCTAGCCTTCAACAAAAAAAAGCTCAGAGACTCTGCTCAGGCCCTGAATTCAAGCCCCAGGACTGGCACAAACAAATGTAGTGACTAACTGACCAAAAAATCTTGCTGTGGTGCTCAGATTCCTTTTATAGCCAAACATTTTGGGAAGGTTTGATAATTATACACGTTTAGGCAATCTGGTGGTTCTGCAGTGAAATAAGTATAAATTATAATTGTTGATGTAAGGATCATTACTGTATATGAAAGTGTACATATATTAAGGATTTGTTAATAATAATAAGCTTATTAGTATTTAGAATAGTGTAAGAAATTACAGAAAAATATATACAAAGCAAGTGGTCTGTTAACCTTGCATACTTACATTGATGCTTTCTCTTTAAAAGAAACTATTGGTTTTTCTGTAAATCCGTTTGATTTAGAGATTTTTCCATATACAAGTAAAATTTACATTTTCTTCAGATATTAATTTGAAAACTGATCCACTTTCTAAAAATAGATTGAATTTTGAGTTGAGTATAAGTTTATGAATAGAATATGAAAGCTTTGAAATTTGGCATGCTTTTCTTTGTAAAAAAAATCATTTGCAGCCCGGCGCCAGTGGCTCACACCTATAATCCTAGCTACTCAGGAGGCTGAGATCTGAGGATCACAGTTCAAAGCCAGCCTGGGCAGGAAAGTCTGTGAGACTCTTATCTCCAATAAACCACTCAGAAAACCAGAAGTGGCTCTGTGGCTCAAGTGGTAGAGCACTCGCCTTGAGCTGAAGAGCTGAGGGACAGCACCCAGGCCCAGAGTTCAAGCCCCATGACCACCAAAAAAAAAAGATAGAATGATTTTCAGTTGGCTTAGATAACATTTTTGTGTGCAATCAATAGGTTTCACTTTAATCTTTAATTTTACTTTAATTTCTAAACACAAAATGTTGATTAGAATTTTGTGAAGTTTATTGAATTATAAAATAATAATGATTAGTGATTTAAAAATGAACACAAAAATCATTTTTAAATTCCTTTTTAAATTAAAAATTGTTAGTAAGATATTATTCTCAAATGGAGACTAACAGACTTTCTTTGGAATAAAGGATTTTAGACCTGTAGTGAGAAATGAATATGTAAAATTTGGCCATTATTTTAGCACCTTTTCTTTGATCTTCTGTAGAGAAGCATGTGTTTATTTTTCACTAAGAGTGAATTTCAGTTATTCCTAGCAGATATTACAGTATTTAGGCTGCTGGTGTTTAATTATATAGAAGGTAGTACTAAGTTGATAGATCCTATAAGCAGAATGTATATACTGGAATAGGTTACTTAGATTACCTTGAAATCCCATTATGCATGTGAATTATGTAAATGATAAAGGTGATAACATAGACGTGGGGGAGTTAAAGGATTACTCAATAAACATGCTGAGCCAGTTGGTTATTTATGTCCAGAGTGGGACAGTAGATTCTTTCTTCAAACCACATGGAAAAGTAAATTCTATTTGGAATCGTGAGTAATGGGAAATATCAAAATGCATAAAAAGCATGTTGGAAAATGCTTAATATTATGACTTTCTAAACATAAAAATCGTGCTAAAAACTACAAAGAAATATAAAAATAGCTAACTTCGTGAAAATGTAAAATTTTAGTTGAGCAAAAAAGAAAGATCTAGAAAAGTGGAAAATATTTCTCACTCATATTAACATCTGTACATATAATGTACTCTCAAAGAATTATACTCCCCCCCCCAAAAAAAATCACCATCCTGATGGAAGGAAACAATGAATTTATAGATATGCCTCAAAAGTTGAAATACCAAACCTGAGCACAGGTGTATTGTATCTGCTGCCCTAGTTACTTGAAAGGCTGAGGTGGGAGGATCATTTGACATCAGTTTAAACAACATAAAGAAATGTCATCTCAAAAATAAATAAAATAGGGGCTGGGAAGGTGGCTCAGTGGTAGAGCGCTTGCCTTGCATGCATGAGGCCCTGGGTTCAATTCCTCAGCACCACATAAGCAAAAAGAAAAAAAGCCGGAAGTGGCGCTGTGGCTCAAGTGGTAAAGTGCTAGCCTTGAGCTGAAGAGCTGAGGGACAGTGCCCAGGCCCAGAGTTGAGGCCCTATGACTAGGTCCAAAAAATTTTAAATAAATAAATAAAATTTCTCATGTACTATTTAATAATTAATGATCCCATTAATGAGCTAAGAATTGTTCATTTCAGCCAGAAAAAAAAAATCTTAAAAATAAAAAACCTCTTAGATTAGCAGAGATTGGAAAGTTAGCAAAAGTAATGACTAAGGCACCAATAATGTTGCAGGGGATTGTAAATAAAGGATAATTTGATAGTTTATACCAAAAATTTATAAATATGTTAATGAGCCATTAAGTATGAGAGTTTGACACACACCTATATTTTCTTCCTTAAAGAAAACTTCTACAGTGATAATAAAGATGAAAAAAGTGGGGGAGAGAATAGCAGATGAGAAATAATTTGAAGGAAAATAAATAGTTGGATAAATGGTAACTGATTCAGCAGAGTGGAAAAGCTGAACTCTGCCTTCCATCATGGCAAGCAGTTTGTACTAGTATCTGGAAAGGGTAGCTGATACTGCTCCATAGTTGGGTCTAAAGGGAACTTCCCAGTTCCTCTTATTTAGCCCTTAGGACATAGACTTCAGGCTTACATTCAACTAGGCAGCCAATTGGGAGAATTTTCTCCTGAAGATACTAGTCTGTTTACAAAAATAATGTACAAGCCTGTGGTTATAGCTCACTCAGTGGAAGACCACTTATCTAAGCCTGTGTGAAGCCTCCAATAATGCAGGGAAGAGGAGGAGGAGGAGGAGGAAGGAGAAAGAGGTGGGGGAGGAAGAGGAGGAGGAAGAAGGTACATTTTCAAATATATAGGACCCCAGTTTAATAGCCAAGTCCTAGCCTGCTAACCCTATGTATCAATTCCCTAGTTGATAAGTATGGAGAACTTATGATCAGTTTATAAATTACTAATTACTTCTTAACTGTGAACATATAACCAAATTTTATAGGGGCACTAATTGACTAATAGATGCTTTTGGGCGGGGTGGAGAGGAGGCTTAAGATGTATGAGATTCAATGCTGGAACTCTGATGAAACAATTTTATCTTCATTAATTCAGACCCCTCCACTATGGCAAAGGTTCTATGCAAATAAAGCCATAAACTATCTATGCTTTAAAAAAACAACTTATTCAAATGTTATGTGTCAATGAATACTTAGCCTAGATAGAAAAATATTGCCTACTTTTTCCCCCACTTGTGCTTTTAGCCATTTTCTAGTTTTTTTTTTTCTGGATCCATATTTCAGTTACTAGGCTTCTTGCAAGTCATTCAGTATTTTGGTAAATATATTAGATTATAATTTCTTTATCCGTATTTTATATATATATATATATATATGTATATATATATATATATATATATATACTCATATACATGCATACATATAAATATATATATTTGCATTCCTGGGGTTTTAACTCAATACCTCAAACTTGCTCAGCTTGCTTGCTAGGCTGGCACTCTGCCACTTGATCCATGTTTCTAGCCTTCCTTTTTGCTGGTTATTTTGGAGATGGAGTCTTGTAGACTTTTCTACCCAATCCAGCCTTAACTAGGATCATTTTCCCAATCTTTTTTTTTTTTTAAGTTTTTTCATTGTGAGAATACTGTACAGAGGAGGGGGTTACAGTTACATGAGCAAGGTAATGAGCATGTTTCTTTTTTTTTATCCTTGTTAAATGGTTTTGATGCTTTTTTATTTTTTTAAATTTTTTAAAAATTTTTATTGTGAAAATACCGTACAGAGGGGTTACAATTACATGGGCAAGGTAATGAATACATTTCTTATCAAGCATTGTTGCCTCTTCCTTTGTTTCCCCTTCCCATCCCTTCCCATTCCCTCCCTCCCTCTCCCCCCCTCCCGGCCAAAGTTGTAAAGTTCATTTTTCAACATAACAGCTTGTACATCTCATTGTTGCAGTGGGTCCACCTGTATCCCTATTTAAACGACGATTAGTCTTGCATTATATACGTTACAGATTTAGTTTCCTGGAGAGAAGTAGGAGAGTTTCCTGCCAGGAGATAGCCTTTGTTTAAAACATAGATTATTATCTTGCAGACTTGTTTCATCTGTTCTCTGTTCCTATTTAGTTCTACAGATACCTTTTTCCAGAGTGATCCAGTCACATAGTGTTCTGCATCTGTGGGGCATCTGTTGGATCCCCTCGGAGGCCCTCTTGGCATTTGGTGGGACAGCTCTTTTATGTGTAGGACTGTTCTGTGCTTTGCATCCCTGGTCATCCCAGACACTGCTTTCCAGTAACAGCTCTTAGTCATTGTGACACCCAAGCAACACCCTCACCTTTTCTGAATTGCTTTCCTGTCATGGAGGGCAGAACTGAATCCAGTGAGGACTACTGAAGACAGTTGTTTGCAGTGCCTTCCCTATAATTCAGCTTCTGAATCTTGTAATTATGACATTTCAAAATGTGTATATAATCGAGAATTCTTCTCATCTGTTTGCATTCTAAAATGTCTTGAGCTCTGCAATTCTAGTTGCTGTCATTATATAACGTGGATTAGGGTAACTTTTCAGTTCTGTCTTGTTTATGATTTCTCTTCATTTTGTTCTGCTGTAGATAATTTGGCATTTTAATGTTTTTGTGTTTCACTAATGCCTACTCCATTATACTAAACTTTACTAAAGGTTGACTAAAATGTCTATTAAACAGAATGCCTCCGACACCTTCCTTTTAAAATGTCCCTATTGAGTTATCGATATCTGGAAACACGTCAAAAGGATAGGGAGTCTAGTCTCTCTGCCTCGGGACTGACTTGGGCTGCTTTTAAAACTTCATAGCATTTTTCCTAACCATAGCAACTTTAAAGTGCAGTGAAAAATAATATGCTGCTCATTTATTTTCATTCGTATTATAATGCAAAAACTGAAATTAAACTACTTGAAGGCCATGTGCTTAATATTCTTTAATATTAACTGTGGCATATTCTAAAATTAATATGTTAACTTGAATATGACATTCCCTTCAAAATTTTCATTTCTCAAGGAATAAATAACACCATAAAGCTGTTAAAAATAGTGATCAAAATTTCAATAATGACATTTCATCTACTTAATGTAAGTGAAAATTTGTGGTCCTCTATAAATTTGTCATACCATTACCTGATTAATTTTTATTACAAAGATGAAAAGTAGAAGCTTTACTAGTTATGATTTTCAAAACAAGGGAGTTTTGTGTTCACTGAATTTGTAAAGATTTTAAAAATAAATGTAATTGTGTTGATAAGGAGGGTTGTGAGACTTCCCTTCCCTTTCATACCTTCCTTGACCTTGCCTTCTTCTCTACCTCCATTCTTCTCACTCACAATATTCATAAACCATTAGTTTTCATTCCTATTTAGTCTATCCTTTAATTGTCAAACTCATCTGTTCCTTTCAGTTTTTGTATGAATTGAATTGAGGTTCATAGTGGTTTAATCTACTTGAGGTCTTCCATCTTGTAAGTGGCAAACCCAGAATTTGAATGTAAGTCTGGATATTTTTTCATCAGAAAATTTGGTTAGAGTTATAAACAAGTTTAATGCTTATCCTGGTTAATTGAAGCACTATTTTGAAAGAACTAAGAGATTTAGTTCAGTATTCTTTAGCAGATGAGTGTTCATTTATTTACTATTCTATTTCTGATTTGGATCCTCGATTAGAGTTGAGGCAAGTAGAGATCTGAAGAAATGAGTATATAAAAAATTATAGGAAAGTTACTTAAGAATAGCTCTTAGGAAGTGAAGTGGTGGCTCAAGTGGTATAACTAACCTTGAGCAAAAGCAGCCCAGGGACCGAACCCAGGCCCTGAAGTTAAGCCCTAGGGGTAGCACCAAAAAAAAAAAAAAAAAAAAGTGTGGTGGCAGTGTGGCTAGATAGAGTGCTAGCCAAAGAGAAAAAGTACCAGGTACCACATTTGAGTTCCAGTCTGACCAAAAAAAAAATAGCTTTTATTATTTAAAATTTTACTTATATAGATGACACTTGAAAAGTAAGCGTGGTTACATGATCTCTATTCTGAGAAGCCATATTTAGTTCACATAGGTAAGCATCCTTAAGGATTTAACAAGCTCTTGTGAACTATTCAGATAATATAGCCACCATTTTAACGTGATTTTCAAGACTATCCTATCTCATTTCCATAAAACTGGTAATGGGAATGTTTAGAATATAACTCACTGACTGAAGATCGTCAGTACTAATTTTTCATGTGCTCCCCACTGTAGGCACCTAATAAGATAATGGATATCTGAAATTGTAAAAAATGAGTGTCAAAGCACCTTGATCATTATTAACTTGCATGAGTGAATATTTGAGAATTTGCTACACCCAACTAAAACAGTAATTTAAAACAACTAGACAAATACACATTTCTTTCATAAGTCTAAATCATTTAGAGTTTGTCACATTAGAAAGCAAATATTTTTTGCATAATTGTTGGTCTTATTACTTTTTTTTTAAATTTTGAAAATACCATACAGAGGGGTTACGATTACAAGCATTGTTGCCTCTTCATTTGTTTCCCCTTCCCATCCCTTCCCATTTCCACCCTCCTCCCTGCCCCCGCCAAAGTTGTAAAGTTCATTTTTAGACCTAATGTCTTGTACATCTCATTTTTGCAATGGGTCCACCTGTATCCCTATTTAAACAATTTGTTTTTTCCCTTCCCCTCCACAGATTATACCAACATCAAATACAGTGAAAACAGGAGTTATACCATGGGGGAGGGACATACAAATCAACAAAGAAATCATCTTATAAATATGTTAGAAACAATCACAAGAAAGAAAAAAACATTTGAGTCCTTATCTTGGGGTTCATTTTGCCTAGCATCAACTTATCTGACCTTTTCTGTTTGTCTCAGACATATACTAGTTATTGCAAATAAGGGAAACCATGGGACCTATGTTTCTTTGAGCCTGGCTTACTTCACTTAATATAATTTTTTCCAAGTCTTTCCATTTCCTAACAAATAGGGCAATGTCATTCTTTCTGATGGAGGAATAGAATTCCATTGTGTATATATACCACATTTTCTTGATCCATTCATCTACAGAGGGACATCTGGGTTGGTTCCATATCATAGCTATGGTAAATAATGCTGCAATAAACATAGTTGTGCTGGAGCTTTAGTATGGTCTTGTTTGTGATAATTTGGGTAAATGTCTAAAAGTGAGATTGCTGGGTCATAGGAGAGCTCTATGTGGAGTCTTTTGAGGAACCTCCATACTACTTTCCAAAGTGGTTGAACAAGTTTATACTCCCACCAACAATGCGGTAAGGTTCCCTTCTGTTCACATCCCCTCCAGCATCTGTTGTTATTAGAGTTCTTGATTATAGCCATTCTAACTGGGTGAGGTGGTATCTCCATGTTGTTTTGATTTGCATTTCTTTTATGGCTAGGGAGGTTGAACATTTCTTCATGTGTCTATTGGCCGGTCTTATTTCCTCTTCAGAGAAGTTTCTCTTTAAGTCTTTAGCCTACTTATTTATTGGGCAGTTGCTTCTTTGAGAATTTGTTGTTGGAGGATTTACTTTTTTGAGTTCCAGGTATATTTAAATATGAGACCCTTGTCCGTTGTATGGCTAGTGAAGATCTTCTCCCAATCCGTGGGCTTTCTATTGATCTTGCTAGCTATGTCCTTTGCCATGCAGAAGCTCTGCAATTTCATGTAATCCCATTTGTGCAACCTTTCTTTGATTTGTTGTGCTTCTGGGTCTCTTTTAAGAAAATTTCATCCTGTGCCAAGGAGACCTAGGGTTTCTCCTGTTCCATCCTGTAATGTTTTCAGAATGTCTGCTTTGACTCCAAGGTCTTTGATCCATTTGGAGTTGATTCTGGTACAGGGTGATATAAAAGGATCTAGCTTTAGTAGAAAGCAAATATTCTTAATGTATATTAGATACTTTACTCTTTGTATTACTTTGACCATTCAGATATTTCGTAGTAATTAACTCTGTTCCCTTTGTGTTAAAGTTTTGTCATTTTAGTTACTGAGAGAAAAGGCTTTCAGAACAGCTTTTGGTACCTTTTCACAGAGAATATATTATAAACTTGTGAAATAGTGTTGTAAGTAGTAAAGACTTACTAAAATACATTACAAATGTATATTCTTGTTACTAATAGATACCAGGATAGGATTGTATGTAATGACAGTTTGATGTTTGTTTGTTTTTTCAGTATGAGATAGCCTGTATGTACTAGATAGGCTCACCACCGCTGACTTAATTCCCAATCCTCATAATGGCAATTCTAAATTGAGTTTTGATTTGAAACATTCATTTTAATTTTGTAATTATATTGAATAGAACTTTTTTCTGTATCCTGTCATACCAAAATATATGAATAACATTGTGTCTGGTATATTTTTAAGGTTTTCTGAGTGAAGTATAAACTCACGAGAATATTTGGTGTAAGTTTGTGCTTTAGTGGGTTGAGTTTTGACCATATTGTGATTGAAAAAAAGTTTTGGAAGTGAGGAGATGGCCCTTTCTCTGAGCTCCGGGAATTAGTAAATGATACTCCTTGGATAGTCCCCTAGGTGTATACACACCTACTTTTTCTCTCCTTTCTGTCCATTGAGCCATACTTAGTCCAGGTACCCACTTCTGAAGTAGAGAATGTATGAGAAAGATCCAGTGAAGAAAATAGGACCAATCACTCTGGACCAATACATCCTTTGCTTCTAACGGGAGGATTTTAATTTACATTGAAATAATTAGGGAACCTAATGTCTTAGTAACAGGAAGGAAAAGCAAAATATATTGTTATTTTTATCAGTTAGGTTTTATTGTTACATTCCCATCCTGATGAACTTGAAATAGGTAAACTAGTAATCCACCACAGATAGTTCCAGAAGTATCATTAGAAAAAGGAAAAAAGCCACAGTGAATCTCTTCTCATATGTACATAACCAGCTATTTATAGAAATGGAAAAATATAATTCCCTTCAGGTTCATGCTCTCTATTCCAAAACAGATCAAAGTAGTATAATGAGGCTATTTAATCTGCTACCTAAAGTCAAATAAGGTTAAATCCTTCCCAATAAGAGTTAGGGTTATCATTCACTTTAAAACTGATATATATATAGATGTCAGAAAAGGTCTATGTTATATGAATGGAGTCAGTACATTTAGTTATAAATTTTAACATTCTGGGTTAACTTTCATTACATTGTACAAATCTTATTTGTGAGCAATTTGTATTGTATTAATTATCTCAGATTATAATTTCTGGCAATTGTTAGAGAATACCAGAGCTCCTTTTTTTTTTTTTTTCACCACTACCACATTTGTGCTCTTAATATTTGGGAAAGCAAGTCCGTTTTGTCATTTCTTTTACTTTAATGTACATTTAAATGCCTTGCAGTGTCTAATCAGTATTTTAAATTGTTGTTTTGTTTGTATACCTTTGATTTGCCAGTTCTATATCCAAAAAATTTTAATATCTTGCTAAAATTGAATGATTTTGATTAATTATGATATTCTAGTTTAAAATATGCCAGTAGACATCTTAATTATAAGTAATAAATATGTCTACTTTTAGGTTGCCATTTTTCTTAGCAGGATATGAAAATTTCCCCATGGTTGGAATTATAATATATATTGTATATTTATAATATATATCCTGAATTTACACTCATTTCATAGTTCAATCTATAATAGTGTGAAAAAGAAATGTAATAATTATAATGGACATGTTGGGTATAAATTTGTTTCTTCTGATAAATAGGTCATAACTATTATTTAAATGTTAAAAATTTGGATAGAGTAGTAGAATTAACTGACATTTAAACAGTTAATATTTTAGAAATTTAGAATTTATCTTTTCTTACCTGCTCATTATAGTTGGATGTCTCTGCCTAAAATAAAATGATAGTTGCAAAAGATGATAAACTTTATCTGGCTATCTTCCCCTATTACAGAAGAAAGGTCTGTTTAAGAGAATAGTCACATTAGCCAGGCACCTGTGGCTCACGCCTGTAATCCTCGCTACTCAGGAGGCTGAGATCTGCGGATCACAGTTCAAAGCCAGCCCAGGCAAGGAAAGTCCATGAGATTCTTACCTCTAATAAACTACTAGAAAACTGGAAGTGGCGCTGTGGCTCAAGTAGTAGAGCATTCACCTTGAGCTGAAGAGCTGAGGGATAGCGTCCAAGCCCAGAGTTCAAGCCCCACGACAGGCAAAAAAAAAAAAAAAAAAAAGAGTATAGTCACAACAACAGGCAAGGGCCTCATATCTAAAATATACTTAGAACTCAAAAAATTAATCCTCAACAACAAATTCTCAAAAAAACAACCGCCCAATTAATAAGTTGGCTAAAGACTTAAAGAGAAACTTCTTTGAAGAGGAAATAAGACTGGACATTAGACACATGAAGAAATGCTCAACTTCTGTAGCCATAAAAGAAATTCAAATGGAAACAACATTGAGATTCTACCTCACCCCAGTTAGAATGGCTATAATCAAGAAATCTAATAACAACAGATGCTGGAGGGGATGTGGCCCAAAAGAAACCAGACTGCATTGTTGATGGGAGTGTAAACTTGTTCAACCACTTTGGAAAGTAGTATGGAGGTTCCTCAAAAGATTCCACATAGAGCTCCCCTATGACCCAGCAATCCCACTTTTGTGCATTTACCCAAATGATCACAAACAAGGCCATACTAAAGCTACCAGCACAACTATGTTTATTGCAGCATTATTCACCAAAGCTAAGCTACAGAATCAGGTCTGGGAAGGTGGCTCAGTGGTAGAGTGCTTGCCTGGCATGCACAAAGCCCTGGGTTTGATTCCTCAGCACCATATAAGTAGAAAAAGCTGGACATGGCACTGTGGCTTAAGTGGTGGGGTGCTACCCTTGAGCTGAAGAGCTGAGGGACAGTGCCCATGCCCAAAGTTCAGGCCCAATGACCGACTAAAAAAAAAAAGATATGGAACCAACCCAGATTCCTTCAGTAGAGGAATGGATCAAAAAAATGTGACACACACACACACACACACACACAGGAATTCTGTGACACACACACACACACACACACACACACAGAGGAATTCTGTGACACACACACACAGGAATTCTGTGACACACACACACACACACACAGGAATTCTGTGACACACACACACACACACACAGGAATTCTGTGACACACACACACACACACACAGAGGAATTCTATGCCTCCATCAGAAAGTTAGGAAATGGAAAGACTTGGAAAAAATTATATTAAATGAAGTAAGCCAGACCCAAAGAAACGTAGGTCCCATGCTTTCCCTTATTTGCAATAACTAGTATACAACTAGGATACTTTTTACTAGACAAACAGAAAAGGTCAAAAGTGATGTACATATGACCATAAAAGATGATGCTAAACAAAATAAACCCAAGATAGGGTTTTTTTCTTTGTTGCTGTTGTTTTTAATGTACTGTGTGATTTTTTTTGTTTCTTTTATATGTTCTTCCCCCCATGGTATAACCCCTGTTTTTACTGCATTTGATTCCAGTGTCCTGCATCTTGTATACATTTTTCTAATTTGGGGAGAGGAAGGGAAATAACAAATGCTGAAACAAGGATAATAAGAGATGTAGAAGATACTACATTGAAAACGAACTTTATAACTTTAGGGGTGAGAGGGAGGAGTTTCGGAGGTGGGGAAGAAAGGGATGCTAGGGGAAAAACAAAGGAGGGAATAACAATGCTCAATAGGAAATGTACTCATTACCTTACTCATGTAACTGTAATCCCTCTGTACAGTATCTTTACAATAAAAATTATATATTAAAAAATAAAATCCTAAAAAAAGAGTATAGTCACAGATTACACCTGAGGGTCTTTGCCCTGGGCAACGAGCATTATAAGTAGTATTTGGAAAACGACAAGATTTGTTATTACTCTAAAATGGTTTGTCAAACCTTAAATTATTTTAAAAGGAATATGATCTTTTTGATGCAAGCAAATAAGAGTTCCAAAAAATTAATTTGACTGAAACTAAATTATTTCTCCCATGGATGATTTCATTTAAGCACAGAGGGAGGCTTACTGATTTGTTCTGCAGACTGTATCTCAAAAGAGAATATTCTAATACTCAGACTTTTACACTTGAAGGCATTGTGATGGATCTCTTGGGAAACACATTAACATATATATACGTATATATATGTTGAAATTTAATTTTAAGTAAGAAAGTACCAGAAGTCCATTATAGTTGTGATGATTAATTGCCATTTTCCTTTCCAGGATATGCAGATTTCTCTATGGTTGGAATCATATAATAATAGTATATATACTGATTTTGTACTGGTTTCATAGAATCATTTCTCAGAGCTAGAAGATCCTTAAGACTTTGTAAAAATCTATCTTACCTTGGAATCTTTTAGATTTTTTTTTTCTTCACCACAAACTGTTTAGTATAGAAGGTGTCCCCAAATGATGGGAACGTAACCTCATACCTCCCAAGTAGCTTGTTCTGTCTTTGGATGACTTTTTTTGGAAGATTCTTTTGTGGATTTAGTTGGAAACGATTTTTAGTAGTTTTCTGTGTTTCATTTTAGTTTTAGTTCTAACTCCTTCTGGCAACTCTCTTCAGATATTTGAAAAGTCACTATTGTACTCATTTCTTACAGTCTCTCTTTAGCAAAACATTATTATATGGTTGAAAAAAATATAACTTTTAAGCGAGCCCAGACTAGAGTCAAATGAGGATTTTGTTTATTAATAATTTTATTACCTTGGGCAATTAGTCTAATTCTCCATTTGTAAAACGGGGTTAATATTACTTATGCCACAGAGTAATAGAGAACACCTACATATTCTTGACTCTGAACAAATGCTGATTCTTGATCAATATTGTCTCCTTTTTCCCTTCTTTCCGTCTTTTTCTCCAAGTGGTCATTTCCCATTGAGAAGAGTATATTTAATAAGAAGATTTTATTAGGATTTAGAAAGAGTTTAAATACAGGAGATTAAGAAAGAGTTTACGGAAGCACCGCGAATCATTTATCTGCTGCCAGTTTTTGAAGGAGAGAGTAGTCAACACTTGCCCTTTCCCTACATCCATTTTCACTGGGAGGAAATTGTGATGATTAGAGAGACTGAAATCAAATAGAGGAAAATATTCTGCAGATAGTTTGGGGCTTTAAGTACCAAAAAATCCTTTTAATATCCAACTTGTCACACAAAGGAATGTTAGCATCCATTTGGGAAAGGAAAGAGCTACAATCCTATTAGAAGGGGTTTGCAAAGGAATTTTATGTCTGTTTATAATTACTTATGTCAGTATTTTATTGGAGCACCTCTTCAAATATTTTTATTTTTGTTCCTCTGTAGGAAGAGCCTAACAACCTTTTCTTCTAAAGCCAAATGTCCATATGTCCATATGGTCTTTGTACCAGCCACTCAGCTTTCATAAGGTAAAAGCTGCAAGAGACAGTATGTAAAGGAGGGTGAGGGGCTGTGTTCCAGTGGGATTTTTGTCTATTGAATGGGGTGGCTAGCACAGGTACTGTAGTTTGCCAGATCTGGCTCTGTGAAAACAGTGTTGTTTCTCTCACTGCTCTTATTCATTGTTGCTTAGCATTTTGACTGAGTTGTCCTTTTGTGTGATTTTCTTTATATTTTTGCTGTTAGTGTTCAGCTTGTAGATAGGAGAGTGTCCAGCTTTCTTAAATCTTTATTTCTCCCACACATTTAGAAATCCATTACACCAGTATCATCCTACTTCACAGTTCAACTGGACAAAGTATATTCTTTTCCCTCGCCACTTTTTTTTTGGGGGGGGGGGGGTCCGGTCGTGGGGCCTGAACTCTGGGCCTGGGCACTGTCCCTCAGCTCTTCAGCTCAAGGCTAGCGCTTTACCACTTGAGCCACAGCGCCACTTCCGGGTTTTTTCTTTTTGCTTATGTGGTGCTGAGGAATCGAACCCAGGGCCTTGAGCATGCAAGGCAAGCGCTCTACCACTGAGCCACCTTCCCAGCTCCTCCACTTTTTATTTTGTGCTTCATTTTGAATGATTCTGTTCTTGTACTATTTTATGGAATTTCTTCTCATGCACAAAGCAAAGTGAAATGAAACACATTGGATGGTATTAGCAACTGATTCACATCAGTGTGTGTGTGTGTGTGTGTGTGTGTGTGTGTGTTTGTGTGTGTGTGTGTGTGTGTGTGTGTGTCTCCATGTCTGTGTGTGTGTGTGTGTGTGTCTAGGGCTTGAATTCAGGGCCTGGGTTCTGTCCTTGAGTGTTTATGCTCAAGACTAGCACACTACCACTTGAGCCACAGCTCCATTTCTGGCTTTTTGGTCTTTTAATTGGAGATAAGAATTTCGAAGATGCTCCTGCTCTGGCTGGCTTTGAATCCTCAAATGTCAGCCTCATAGGAATAATACATGTGTGAGCCACCAGTGCCTGGGTCATGTCATATTTTTATCTTTAGAAAAGTCTGCATAGAGCCAGTGCCTAGTTACAGAGGAGGTTGAAATTTGGAAGATTGTGATTTGAAGCCAGTGTAGTCAAAAAGTTTATCAGCCCCAAACACTTGCATATGCTGACACATGCCTGTCAGCCCTGGTACATCCATGCATAAATAGGAGGATTGGGTTCCAATTTGTCTCAAGCAAAAAATGAGGCCTTGTCTCAAAAATAACCAGAATAAAAAGAAAGAGAGGTATGGTCCAGTACCTGCTTGGCAAGCACATATCCCTGAGTTCAAACCCTAATACTACATTGAAAAGAAAAAAGAAAATACTTGGGGCTTATTCATATTCTGTTTCTCTCTCCTTGAATGTTCTTGTTTGTCTTTACATCTCAGTTGAAAATATATGTTTAGTTGGGCACTGGTGGCTCATGCCTGTAATCATCGCTACTCAAGAGGCCGAGATCTGAGGATCATGATTCAAAGCCAGCCCAGGCATAAAAGTCCATGATACTCTTACCTCCAGTAAACCACTCAGAAAACCAGAAGTTCAAGCCCCACAACCAACAAAAGGAAGAAAGGAAAGAAAGAAAGAAAGGAAGGAAGGAAGGAAAAAAGAACGATAGAAAAATACATGTTTAAAGTTCCTAATTCAGTAAACCTATCCATCCCCCCTTTCCTTTTATGGGTCTTTTTTTGTTTGTTTGTTTTTTTAATTGTAAAAATGTTGTACAGAGGGGTTACAGTTACATGAGTAGGGTAATGAGCACATTTCATAGAGAGCATTGTTACCTCCTCCTTTATTTTCCCCCTACCATCACTTCCCTCCCTGCCTCCCCAACTCATCCCGCCTCCCATGGGTCTGTTTTATGAATTACGTTTTCTCCTGGATATATATGACAGCTTCTTCCTTTTAGCATGTTTGTTTTTAACTGAACAAGTTTTGTGTATGTGGTATGTTGTTGCTAAATTTTCATTTTATTTAAATAATGAGTTATCAATTTTGTCCTTTGGTTTTTGGTATTGGAGTTTGAATGCATGCTCTGACATGTACTAGGAAGATTCTCTAATGAGCTACATCTCCAGTCCCACAAATAGTTTGTTGTTATTCATGCTTAGACTAAAACTCTGATAAATTCTAGGAGACTCCTGTTCAGATCTTTGCAGCTTTATTCATTTGTTCTTGTGTTTTTTCTTTTTTTCCATATACAGGTATATGAGTAGGGTAATGAGTATATTTCCTATCAAGCATTGTTACCTCCTCCTTTGTTTTTCTCCTACCATCCCTTCTCTCCCCACCACCCCAATTCCCCCCCCCCCAAAATGGTAAAGTTCGTTTTCAACATAGTGTCTTGTACATCTCATTGTTACAATGGGTCAACCTGTATCCTTATTTAAGCATTTTGTTATATCTCCTCCCCTCCCCAAATTATAAAAATGTATATACAAGATGCAGGGCACCAACATCAAATACAGCGAAAACAGGGGTTACACCATGGGGGAAGAACATACAAAAGAAACAAGAGAATCACATAGTGTATTATAAGTACATTAAAAACAATAGCAAGAAAGAAAAAAACCATGTGTGTCCCTGTCTTGGGGTCCGTTTCACTTAACATCATCTTATATGGTCATATATACATAGCTTTTGACCTTTTTTGCTAGTCCTAGACATGTACTAGTTATTGTGAATAAGGGAAACCATGGGACCTATGTTTCTTTGGGTCTGGCTTACTTAGTATAATTTTTCCAAGTCTTTCCATTTCCTAACAAATAGGGCAATGTCATTCTTTCTGATGGAGGCATAGAATTCATATATATATATATATATATATATATACACATATATACATTTTCCTGATCCATTCATCTACTGAGGGACATCTGGGTTGGTTCCATATCTTAGCTATGGTGAATAATTCTGCGATAAACATGGTTGTGCTGGTAGCTTTGGTATGACCTTGTTTGTGATTGTTTGGGTAAATGCCCAAAAGTGGGATTGCTGGGTCATAGGGGAGCTCTATGTGGAGTCTTTTGAGGAACCTTGAACTGCTTTCAACTGTGGTTGAACAAGTTTACACTCCCACCATCAATGCAGTAGGGTCCTGTGTTTTTTCTTTACAACTCTCTCTTTAGGAATATAAAATGCAGATTCTAGCCACAAAGACATTCTTGAATTCTTAGGTGTCTTTTCAACTCAGTAAGACAAGTAGGCTCTGTATGGATATCCCTTCTTGTACTGTAGCATGTAAACTGTCTCCAGGCAGTAAAGCCTAGCGTAGTTAATAGACTCATCTATTTCCATTTTCTGGGACCAGAAAATTCCCCCAAATTGACCAATATCTGAACACCATTACTTCTTATCCTGTGTCTGATTTTCAGATTGTTTAGGATAGGCAGATACTTCTTATGATATTTAACCCTTCATAGATAGAACCATCACTACCCCGAAACGTTTCATTGATGAATGAAATGTTATTATTTGAGAAAATGATGGAATACTTTTTAGTTAACCACTAATAAATACTATTTATTTCAAACCTCATTGTTTTGCACATTTTAAAAATATTTTAATTGATTACTTCTTACTATAGATTCCTAAGCTACATTGTTATTTGATTACTGAAATTCTTAATTTTTCTGTCATACAACGAAGAACATTAATAATTAGCATTTAATGTATAATTGCATTTAAATATTTTGTTTCTTATTTTCAAGAGGGAAATTATATAATTAGGCTAAATTGATTGCCTTATTATATTCAAAGCTTGTGAGACCTTGACGAGTATCACAAGCAGATCAAAATGTAGAGCAATGAACTCATAAATTATAGTGTGAAATACAAAGCTGTATCACTCCTGTACAGACAAAAAGAAATTGCTTCTAACTGGATTTTAGAACAAACTTTACTTGAAGATGCTATTTAGGCTTGGTCTCAGAATAAATAAGTATGCCTCCATCAGAAAGAATGACATCACCCTGTTTGTTAGGAAATGGAAAGACGTGGAAAAAATTATACTAAGTGAAGTAAGCCAGGCCCAGAGAAACATAGGTCCCAAGGTTTCTCTTATTCACAATAACTAAAGCTATGTATAAATGACCATATAAGATGATGTTAAGCAAAATGAACCCCAAGACAGGGACACACATGGTCTTTTTCTTTCTTGCTATTGTTTTTAATGTACTTATACACTATGTGGTTCTCTTGTTTCTTTTGTATGTTCTTCCCCCATTGTATAACCCCTGTTTTCACTGTATTTGATGTCGGTACCCTGCATCTTGTATATACATTTTTATAATTTGGGGAGGGGAAGGGAAATAACAAAATGCTTAAATAAGGATACAGGCTGACCCATTGTAACAATGAGATGTACAAGCCACTATGTTGAAAACAAACTTTACAGCTTGGTTGGGGGGGCGGGGGTAGGGAGGAGATTTGGAGGTGGAGAGGGAAGGGATGTAGGGGAAAAACAAAGGAGGAGGTAACAATGGTCGATAGGAAATGTACTCATTACCTTATTCATGTAACTGTAATACCTCTGTACAGCATTTCCACAATAAAAAACACTAAGAAAAGAATAAATATGGAAGAATAGGAAGAATTTTTTATTCTTTGTTTTTGTTTTTAAATCATAAATTATAACTGTAAGAATTATTCCACTGAAGGACAGATATCAGAGGTCATATATAGTTTTGTGTCTTTTTACTGTGTTTATTCATGAAACCTTGACAGAACTGTTTGTGAATACGTTTTCTGTAATAAGTGATTTAAAACTATGATAATCTCAAAACTTCTATTAATGAAGGATACAGCTATGGCTCAGTTGGGGCCTCTCCAGTATCTCATAGAGCCTCAGTCAGTGTAGTAACCTTGACAGTTGCATCTAAGGCTCTGGGGTCATCTTGCACACTTACTACTTAGCTCTTTGTGCTTGTAGGATTTAGGCTGTAGAGGTCATGTTCCCTTTCCTTCTCATGATCCACTCCACATCATAGCTGTTTGATTCTTTAAGACCAATAGGAGAACATTGTGGCTGCTTCTAATACATCTGTATACTTGACTGGTAAGGGCTCATCTGGTTAGGCTAATCTTCTAATCTTCTTACCGAGTCCACCCCATTACACTGTCATTTTCACTTAAGCGAAAAGTCAACTGATTAGCAACCTTAATTACATCCTTAGACTCCTTTCTTCTTTACCACATAATGGAGCCTACTCAACAGGAGTATTGTCCCATAATACTCATAGGTCCTGTCCATATTCAAGGAACAGACATTTTGTAGCCTGTGTACATTAGGGTGTAGAAATGTAATTGTGGGGTGCCTTGGAATTTTGCCTGCTGCAGTTTGACTTATAATACAATTTGAAGAATATAGGCTATCGCTATATAATTATATAGCTTATATAAATAATATAGATTAGAAATACTAGTAAACTATCACTAGATTGATAAAAATAATTATTTTCAGAAGTAATAACTATAACCTTAGGAAATTATTTTATAATCTTTTTGAAATATAGTATAACTGAACTGTTCATTATACTTTAAGAAAAGAATCTCAGTGAAACTTTGGAAATTTTCCATTTGCTTCATGGTAAATACATACAATTTTAAAATCTTTTTTCTTAAATGTTATTGTAAAGGTGATGTACAGAGGTGATGTACAATTATATAAGTCAGGTAATGAGTATATTTCTTTTTAAACAGGTTACCTCCTCCATCATTTTCTCCCTGTTTTTTCCCTCTTGACCTCCCCCTTCCACAAGTTGTATAGTTCATTTCCAACATAGTGTCTCGTTAGTAACACTGTTGAATTAGTTCATCCTTTGTCCCACCTTTCTTTCCCTTTTCTTCTTTTTCCCCTCCCCAAATCAAATAAACTTATATACAAGACAAAGGATATAGAAACCAAAAGCAGCCACAAAAGGGCATAAACCAAACCAAAAGAGAAAAAACAACCCCAAACAGTCCAATAAAAAACCTCTTGTTTCCCTTTCTTGACGTTCACTTCAAAAACCATTGTTTTGAATGATCATATGCACATAACTATTGAGCCCTTATGATCTCTTCCTAAGAATATCCTCCTTTGTGTGACTATTTAATGTGCTATTTAATTAATCATGTCAAGGGTCCATTGAGTTTACTTGTAAATTTATAGGCATATTCTAATTATTACAAATAAGGGGAACCATGTAGCCTATGTTTCTCATATGTAATAAGAGAAGACCCTGAATAGCAAAAACAATCATTAGCAGGAAGAGCAGTGCTGGAGGAATATCAATACCAAGCTTCAAACTCTATTATAAAACCGTAGTTATAAAAACAGCTTGAGGAAGTGGCGCTGTGGCTCAAGCGGTAGAGCACTCGCCTTGAGCTGAAGAGCGCAGGGACAGTGCCCAAGCCCAGAGTTCAAGCCCCACAACTAACCAAAAAAAAAAAAAAAAGAATAAAACCAGCTTGGTACTGGTACAAGAATAGACCTGAGAACCAATGGAATAGAAGACCCAGGAATGACCCCACAGTCATATAGCCACCTAATATATGATAAGGGAGCCAAAACCATAGGATGGAAGAAATACAGCCTTTTCAACAAATGGAACCGGCAGAATTGGCTATACATGTGCAGCAAACTGAAGATAGACCCTTATATATCACCCTGCACCACAATCAATTCTAAATGAATCTAAGACCTCAGTGTAAGACCAGATACCCAGAAAAATATTACAGGAAGGAATAGGGGAAACACTAGGGCTCCTTGGCACAGGTTGAAACTTCCTAAGTAAAGATGTAGAATCACAACAGATCCAAGAAAGACTAGATAAATGGGATTGCATCAAACCAAAGAGTTTCTGCATGGCAAAGGAAATAGCTAACAAGAAAGCCCACAGAATGGGCTTACAGCTATGCATCAGACAAGGGCCTCATACATAAAATATACTTTGAGCTCAAAAAATTACCACCCCCCAAACAAATCCTCAAAGAAGCAACAACCCAATCAATAAATGGACTAAAGACTTTAAGAGAGACTTCTCTGAAGAATTTTGAAAATCTTGTTTCACCTCCATACTTAGATCTGTGCGCTCAAGTATTGTGAAGTTATATGATAATATTCTCCTAATAACATAAAAGGGGAAATTGAATACTGTTCACAATTGGAAGTGCAGTGTTGCTTAGCTACCTCTCCCTTTAATTTGAAATATCAAGCATTTCAATAATACGTAGCCCTTAAGCTTTTAAGTGTTTGCTCATGACATATCACAATGTTTTATGTATGCTTTCCACCTTTGTATTGTAGCTGTTATTGTGAAAGGTTAAAGAAAGAGGAGTGTATTGAACAGCAGCCAGTAGAGTACCTTAACTACATAAAATCAGTCATTTTATGAGAAACTTAATGGACACAAATGAAATTACAAGATATACTTTAATATAAACTTACCTCAAATATAGCTCTGCTACAGAATGCAATGATTATACCAATCTTTCACTTGATTGTAACTAAAATCACTGTGGAATGTTGAAAATATTACATATAGTTGTTTTAAAAATAGCCACTTTGCTATATGACAACAAAATCATTAAACACATACTGAAAAAGCACTTTTTATATTAGATTGTTGTCATGTTATTTTTTGTTAGAGTAACATGTCATGAACTAAATAAACAGGATATGGTGGAATACCTCCCAAATTTGGGAAAGAAGATGTGAAGAGTCTCTGGGTGGACTCTTTAGATGCATTTTTTTTTCTGTGTACATTTCTTATCCTCCCAAATAAGTAAAGTTCATTACCATTATATGTGTATATATTTAAAGTACAGATAAATATGAAGAGATTAAAATACATTTATAATCCTACTTTCTCCAGGGAATCACTACTGACTTTAGCATATTTCCCTTATTTGAATATTGTTATAGATAAACAGGTATTTTCATATTTAGTGTCTTGTTTATATATTATTAAAGGATAAGCGTCTCTCCAAATCATTAAAATTGTTTGAAAACATTTTAACAACTGTTTAATATATTTACATAGATTGTTTCCTGCTTTTTATTGTGTAGTTAATACTGAGACAAAATTCTTTGTGTAAAGCACTTATCTGTAATGCTGCATTTCTTAATATAGATCCTAGAAATGCTACAGGTCTTTGGAGAAAAATTAACATTTTAAAGACCCTAGGGGCTGTGCATGGCTGTAATATCAGTACTTGGGAGGTAGAGATCAAGAGAATAAATCCAAAACCAGTCTAAGAAAGAAGTGAAGTCTTCATTTAAACAAATAGTCTGTGTGTGGTGATGTGTAACTATAATCTCAGATAGCTATAATCCCAGCTAGAAGCCCATGTAAAAGTATTTTATCTAAGGCTAGCTTCAGGCAAAAACAAAAACCCTATCTTAAAAACAAAGAACAACAACAACAAAAATTGACTAGGGGATAAGGTTCAAGTGATAGAGTACTGGCAAGCTTGGAGTCCTGAGTTTAAACTTGCACTGTCATATATACATACATAATATACATATATACATACTTATATACATATATACAGACTGCTTGTTTGAAAAGCTGACGATCCTACTTAACGTTATTAGTTTAATTTTAAAAGAGGAGGAGATAGGAAACATTTTGTCTTATGGTTGAAAGAGGTTTTCAGAATTGAGGCATGGCTCATGCGGTAGAGCACTAGCCGTGATCAACAAGCTGAGCATGAGGCCCCAATTTCAAGCCTCAGTACCAACAAAGGAATAAAAGATTTTTTTCAAGTACGAATTAGCCATTTATAATTACTTTTGGGGTGAATTTTGTTCCTTGTGTTATTTATCGATAAATCCTTGTGTCTTTTGGGGATATTTCCATCTACTTACTTTTATCTTCCTCTCTTAAGCTCTCACACTAGGAAGGAAAGGGAAGGAAATATCTCTTTCTATATTTTAGTGCCTCTCTATCCTGTTTCCATTCCTTGGCTGTGAATTTTTAAGGTAGTTTCCCAAAGTCTATAAAGATTTCATCTCTCACATGTGTGGAAATATAACAATGAAAACTACTTTTTACCCTGTTTATCCTCATGTAACTAATGTAAGCTGATAATCATAAAGATTTCATCTCTCAAAAATTAAAAAAAAAATCTGCCTTATTTTTGTTTACTCTCTGTAGACTAATAAATCTCTACCATGCAGTTCCCCTACATTTTATCTCTTTTCTTCTGTATTTACATTAATTCTAAATCATGTGAGGTGTATTTTGGTGTTTATAGTGTTTATGGTGCTGAGTTAGGTACAAAACTAAGGGGGGTTTTTGAATGCTAATCCATGGTTAGAGTGCCAGGAATACTGCTTCCTTGTCCACTGATTTGTGATACTGCTTTTATGCTGTGTAAATTCTCAGGTGCTGGGCTGATTGCCTACTTCCTATTCTGTTTTATTCATGTTTCTATTCTTGTACTGAAACCACATTGCTATTTAGCATTTTATACCTTATTTTGTTATTCCTGTTTACCCCTCTCTGTAGAGTAATATAGATTATTTACCTGGCATCTCGTGCTATGGGTATTCTTAGTCATTTTTATTTTTATTTGTGTTGTTATTATGAATGATTTTTTTCCATTTGTAGACTTACTTTTACTGCCACAATTGAAGGCTATTTACTTTTTTAATACCTAAATCAAAGTTTTAAAATTCTCAATAATTATGAGTTGATTTTTATAATTTGTTGGTACCTCATTTAAATATCTGCAAATAAAAATTTACTTCTGCCCAAGAATAACCTCTGTTGTTCAGTGATTCCAGAGTAATATTAACTAATGATATAACTAGTAGATCTTCTTGTCACAGTAAAGCTAAAATTATGGTTAAGGAAAAACCGTAGACAATGGTTGTAGAAAAATTCCATTTTTAATAGAATGTTATATAGACAGTTTTCCTTGTTTTGTTTTGTTTTTTTGTTTTTTTTTTTATTTGATCGTGGGGTTTGAACTCTGGGCTTGGGAGTTGTCCCTGAGCTCTTCAGCTCAAGGCTAGTGCTCTACCACTTGAGCCACAGTGCTACTTCTGGTTTTCTGGTGGTTAATTGGGAATAAGAGTGTCATGGACTTTTCTGTCCAGGCTGCCTTTTAACTAGCTCTTAGCCTCCTGAGTAGCTAGGATTACAGGGGTAAGCACAGGTGCCTGGCTATAAACAGCTTTCTATTAAAACTAAAGGCATAGGTGAGACCAAATGGCCCTTCTGAGATTAGATTAAATACTTTGCAAGCTTATCATAGATGAGTACGTGAAGATTTTGGGAGATTTACAGTTTTCCAGCAGGGGGCAACATGTCATTATTACTAATTGGTAACTCTGAAAGAAACAGGTGGAGACTTTGGATCTAGGCTGTAGTTGGGAAGAGGAAGCCTTGGTGTATGTCTCTAGATCCTATCCAATCTCCTTCCCCCATCTCTACATATGCTTCATTTCCTTAAGAACAATGTCTCTTGTGGCAGCTGGGATCTGGTTAAAGGAAGAGCCAGAGCTCCTGGTGAATGACACTGCAGTTGCCTTCAAGGAGGAAGGTAGTAAAGATCATTGATTAAGTTTACCTCTACAAAGCAGCACAGAAAGCATTTTAGCTGAATGAGTTTTCTGAGTTCAGTGGCAAATACTGTTCAAATGAGACAGGTAGCAGTGCAGGTCCTTGCTTTGTGGACTTCTGACCTAACTTAGTAAATTAGGAAGGTGTAAGGGGATCATCTTGATCTTGATCATCTTGATCACCTTCTCCCATCCCAACAAATGTCTTCTTGTGCTGTTCGTATTTATATTATAGTTGCAGAAACTGGAGACATTGAGTATATGAATAAGAATATTTTCTATTTTATTATCATCTTAAGAATCAAGGATTTTTTTCCTTCCATATTGTTACCGCAAAGGACATACTCCATAGATACTAATGTCTGACAAAACATTCCAAAACTTGGTATCTTAAAACCTCAAGAATTTATTTTTCTTACAATTCTGCAATTTAGGCTTACTTGAGCTGCACAGTTCCCTTGTTCTCAGCTGGCTTTCTCCCAAGTTTGCAGTGAACTGTGTTAGTGAGACAGTCTTGTTCAGAGTTGGCTGACTATTGGCTGGGAGAATCTCAGTTCTTCTCTACATGGTGCCTTTTTCTCCAGAAGCTTAGGCTTTTTTCATGGTGGCAATTGAGAACTGAGAGAGAGAGAAGCAAGCAAGCCCTCTTGAAGCTATACTTGGAACTGGGATGTTACTAGGGTTGCATTCTATTTTGGCCAAAAGACAAAAGAAGTTTCTGGAGCACCTGATTTAGAGTAGGGAGACAGATTCATTTTATCTTTGTCTCTATTTCTCTTTGTGTGTGTCTCTGTGTCTCTCTATCTCATACTGGGTGAATGCTATCCCTGTAAATTCTACCACTTCATGTGAGCTACTGTAAAGCCACATTGTAAAGGTGCGGCCGCAGGAATGTATGGAGATTGGGGCTATGTTTGCTATCTAACAAAGTCAGGGCAATGAAAGACTGAAACATGTGCTTGTAATACTATGTTGTTTTCTAATAATTGTGGAGTTTAGTTTTTCCCTTATAAAATATGTCATTCAGCTTTCTTTCATTGTTTTTGCATCTTATGTTCTTTTTCTCCTATGCTGTTCTTTTATCTGTGGTTGCTTATATATCATTATCCCAATCCATGCCAAATATTAATTTTTAAATATACTTGACTCCTTATTGAATTTATTCAGAGCTATCTTCTCTGCTTTACCATGGTGTAATTTTCTCTCAGATGTGAGAGTGTATATGCCACCTTGTTGTTTATGCCTGGTCTGGGACACTTTTATAAAAGGTGAACTGCATGGAAAACCTTGGTTCTTAACATGCGCTGTTTACAAGGTAGTTCCTGTATTTTCCCCTCTGATGAGCTTTTCATGTGGACATTGAAACTCCAGAAGATTCCGTGAACCATTCTCATTCAGTGCCTTTCTACCTGTGTACTATGTTGTTTACTGGGAATTGTATTTAAGTGGAAATATAAAAGAGGTATGCACTAGAGAGGCTGGAATGAATTATACAGCTCTAGTTGTATCATAAACTCATCGTTCTACTATATAAACACTGAGTCTCCTAAACAGGCAGAGAAGGGGAGCAAGCCAAAATGCTTTCTCAGTCACAGAATTATTATTTCCTAGAGCAAAGCAATCATTTGCATGGTTTGTAGCAATTAGAACACTGGGTCCACTATTACCTTGGTTTTAGGCCTGCTGTTAAGGCAAGGCTTTAAGATAGTGAAACTATCTGAGGCTTATCATCAGAGGTTAACTTGGTTTGGGTAGGTGTGCTGTCATCTTTCTCTGTACTTTTGAATGGCTTGCTGTGAAACGGTGGGAGAAGCTGCACTGGGGAAGTCTATTTAGATTCCTTCTTAAGCTGATTTTAAAGTACATTTAATTAGTGGATTTTCCTATTTTTCTTAATCAAAAGATGTAATGAATGCACAGTGAAAACATACCAACAACTAGCTGGGTGCAGTGGCTCACTCCTCTAATTTAGCTACTCGAGTGAGTTTGAAGTGAGTCCGGATAAAACAGTTCGTGAGACTCTTTGTCAACCAGTAGCTGGCTGTAGTGTGTGTTCTTATCGTCCCAACTATGTGAGAGACTGAGATCGGGACTATTGTGGTTCCAGGACAGCATGGACAAAAAATGGTTCAAAAAAATCTCAGAAGAAGCTGGCATTGTGGTACATGCCTGACATCTTAGCCATGGAAGGAAGTATAAAATGTTTAGGTATGTGCCCATGCAAAAGTAAGACCCTATCTCAAAATAACCAGTGCAAAAAGAACTGGAGGTATGAAGTCAGTGGTAGAGCCCTTTCTTAGAAAGTGCAAGGACTTGAGTTTAAAACCCCAGTCCTGGAAAATAACAACAGTAACAACAAGCACACATCAATGTAAATAGCAGTATTCAAAAAGATAACATTGCTGCTTTTGTTAAATTGTGTAATATTGATAAAATTTGAATTAAAGTACCATTCTATGTATAAATTTTGTAGCTTCACATATTTCTTAGTTCTCTATCACCATTTTCAAGGTTTGCTCTTGAGGAATTACAGTATTAGCACACTTTCTTTTTGGTCCTCTCCTGGGCCTCTGTAATGTAGTTGAGGGACACATGCAGGCTTTTGGAGCAGCTGTCAGGGCTAATTGTGGAATCTTTGGAGAAATGATGGTTACTTGTGCATGTACTGTTTTTTTTTCCTTAGTTGTCTTATCTCTGGCAAGATATACTGGTAAAATTACAACCTTAGGGAATCTCTCTCATTTGAATAACTAGGATTTCTACAATATCTACAATTGTAGATGTACAATTTGCTGCTAACTACTTGACTATTATTTCTGTGCCCTCATGATACAATTTACATTTCATTCACCTCTCTCTGTATATGTGTGTAAGTGTGAGTGTGAGTGTGTGTGTGTGTGTGTGTGTGTGTGTGTGTGATGGTACTGGAGTTTGAACTTGAGTCCTCTAAGCAGGCACTTCTGCCCCTGAGCAATGCTTCCACCCTTGATATTTGCAAGTTACTTTTAAGATAGTGTTGTCTGGCACACATGTAAGTATGATCTGCTTATGTTAGGCTTTCTGGTAGCTAGGATAATAGTCACGCACTACCATGTCCAGCTCTTTGTTGAAAAAGGTTCTGGTAAATTTTCTGCCAGGGTTTGTCACAAACCAAGATCCCCAACTTCATTCTTCCAAGTGTATAGGATTACAGGTGTGAGGCACCAGCAGTGTTCACCAGAGAGTGTTCACCATTAAACCATGGTTTGGTTTAAAAAATTTGACTTCTTGACATCTTTTAGCACTGAGATTCATTCATTAGGTTTTATCGAGTAGGTATCTATAACTTGTTCTCCTTGTTAAGAGTTTGACTTAATGCTGATTACTGACAATAATTATTTAATTTTCCTAATGGAGTTTTTTTGTGTATATTTTGTGTATGTTTATGTAAGTTTTCAAATGCCAAGTAAATAAAAGATTCCACTTAGAGTAAATCAGAGTCTTGTCTCCATAACTATGTCAGTGCTCCTATGCTAGGCTCTCAGGGAATATATGCTGTTTATATAGGAGTGTCTACTGTAATAGATGGTGGGAATCTTTTTCTATTTTATGTAAAGTCACTTTTCATGTTCAGTTTTCCATGTGATTTGCTAATTGACTTACAGGAAATAAACAGGTCACAAACAGAGTAGTAATCAGTCCTGCTGAGTTCACATGCTTATTTTCTTCTGTTACCTGCTTGTAATATTTATATTACCTGTTTGTAACTATGCTTTATAGTAATTATTCTAGACTTTCTATTAAAGTAAAATTAAGATTTCCTACAAGGTTGTGCAAAGTGACTTCTAAGAACTCTATGGGATAGTTTGAGAACTGCTAACCTTAATGTTTTGTAAGATATTAGAGGTCAAAGACATCATCATATCATCATCATCATCATCATCATCCGTGTGATCAAATCCCCTTTCAGACACTTTTTCTCCTAATTCTGGGTGTGGAACCCCGAGCTTTGTGCATGAGAGGCAAGCATTTTACCACAGGACTACACCCCAATACCTATTACGGAATTTTGGCATTGTTGGTTTTTTCTAAGGCAGGTTCTCGCTGTGTTATAGCTCAGGCTGCTCTCATACTAGCTATCCTTCCGCCTTAGCCTCATAATGGAGGGTAGAGGCCTACTCAAGTGGCAGAGGGACAACTGTAAGTTAAAAAAAGGTAAGCTAGAGCAAGAGCCCTGAGATCAGCAAGTCCCCAAACTGGCAAAGAGTATGTGTACCACCATTCCTTTTGATTTGGTGTTTGTGCATTGTTGGGTAGCTTCCTGAAAGAAGTGTTCAAGAGTGAGAATAGGCAAGGGATGAAGATGGAATATAATTGCTGTAGACGATAGTTTTGTTTTTATTAGCATTTGATTAAAAGCTCCTAAAACTCTACTATTAGAATCCAAATTAAGGTAGTGAGACCATTTTCTTCCCTTTCTATTCAAGGACTAAATTTTCAATTGTTGGAAAGTTGATTCATGTATTATTGCAAGTAGACTAATAAGAGATACTTGTCATGAGCTTCTGATAATGGGGTTATGGTGGAGCTATTAAGATGACATATCATGGGAAGACTGTCCTTGCTGGGAAGAGGAACACTCAAGATACATGGTTGTGTGTTGTGGGGTGGGGACTAGAGAAGGCGATATGGTATAGACTCAGATGGACTTGGACATTAGGGAGTTTGCATGGGGTTAAACAATAAAGGCAACAGAATTCACAGGAGTGACGAAGTGCAGGTCAGGTATTATGAGAATTCAAAGAAAATCTAGAGAGGTTGGTGCTAGTTGAGTTTTTTACTTTTAAGTAAACACAGCATTCATTACAAGGAACACTTCATATCATAGGGGCAGTATGACATTGCTAAGGACACTGTCCCCCAAATGAGTAATTGCTAAATATCTGAATGAATGACTGGATTTCACTAGACAGGCACAATAGCCACTAAGCTACCTCTTTTTTTGCTTTAGTTATTCAGGTAGTGTCTCCAGTTTTTGCCCAGGACTAGCCTCAGGTTGCAATCCTCCTAACTAAGACCTCCTACAAAGCTGTGATGAAAGGTATCAATCACCATACTGGCTTGTTTATTGAGATGAGGTTGTTACCTTTTTGTCCAGCTGTCCTGAAAACATAGTCTTTCTGATTTTTGCCTGCCAGGTAATTCTCAATTATAACTACTATGTCTGGCCTGTTGCTGAGCTATTTACTTTTGTTAAATTGACGATGTCATTTTTGTTTTTCAGAAACCAAAACTGAAAGATTGGCATCCTCCTGGGGGTTTCATCCTGGGACTGTGGGCCCTCATTATCATGGTTTTCTTCAAAACCTATGGAATCAAGCATATGAAGTTCATTTTTTAGACTCAGTGATATGGGAAGAATGAATGGAAGACTGAAACCTTGGATAAAATAATGTTATTACCTTTTTAAAAAATATATTGCTCCTGTGTAAACTGGGAAAATTAAATTTTAATGAATTATTGACACTGTAACTTAAAGAAAAATAATTATTGTTGCAAGTGCTTATTTGCTACTATGTGTAATTTTTGTTTTGTGTTATAAATACTAGTGTGACAAACGTCAGAATATACTGACTCATTCTTTTTTTAAAAAAGCAACAATTCTCTATTACCTACTTCATTTGGAAAATAAAAATTGTGAAGATATTAAATTCTTGCTGAAAGAGGTAACTTACGAGCCAACACCAGTGGCTCGTGCCTGTAATTCTAGCTACTCAGGAGGCTGAGGATCTGAGCATCTCAGTTTAAAGCCATCCCTGGCAGGAAAGTCGGTGAGATTCTTGTCTTTAATGAACTACTCAGAAAAACAGCTAGAAGTAGACCTCTGGTTCAAGTGGTAAAGTGCTAGCCTTAGATGTTAAAAGCTCAGAGACAGTCCCAGGCCCTGAATACAAGGCCTTGGATCAGGAGGGGAAAAAAAGAAGTAACTTCTGAATTGAAGGGTATTATTAGCAGGGATGGGAAAGAACATGAAAGGGTTGACACTGATCAAGATGTACTGTATTCATAAAGTACTTTTTTGAATAGCAGCTCCTTTGTACAACTACTAAAAGAGAATAAAAACATAATAAAGGAGGTAACTTCTGTTAAGTTGTCTGTATATCCTAACTTTTAAATTTATGAGCATATTTTTTTTCTAAATAGGGATCATATAGAATATGTTGTTTCATAACTTTTTTATGGTGCTATATTATCAACCCTTCTCTGTCTTTGGATATTATTCAAGTATACATGGTAAGCCAGGCATGCAGCATGGAGTTGTACCTTTGTAACCCAGCTGTTCAAAAGACCCCGGGGTGGGAGGGAAGCCTAGGGATCCAAGATCAAATGAGCAACAAAAGAAAAGAAAAGAAGCCAAAGCAAAGAAAACAAAACAAAGGAAAGATGTTGCATTCATTGCATGACAATCTAATATTGCTGGACCATTCCCTTGTTTTTCAAGTTTTCCTTTGTCCCATTCTTTAGTATATTTAAATATATTAAATGTCAAACATTCATGGACTTCTACAGCTTTAATTAAAAGGTGAAAAATTGCTTTCTTACCATGTGATACCAGTATTATGGATCTTATTTGTTGTCAGTTTATTTGGGAAAATTTAGATCTCTGAGAATATCATATAACTGGCCAAAAGAAATACATTGTTTTAGTTTCCATATCCTAGCATTTTGTGATTTTCTAGAATTGGCTAGCCCTCTTCAGTTTCTATCTTGAAAGAGACAGGACTGTATTTCTTTCCTTTGAAGTAACTCTTGTCCACTGGCTGGAGCTACTTTTTTCCTTAAGGATAGCCCATAAAGTAGATGACCTACATGGAAAATACACATTTTTGGTCTTGCCTTGGTCTGACTGATGATTATGTAAGGCAGGAAACCTCACTTCTGATCTTTGATAAGAAATAAGAGCTCAGATTCGGACATGGAGTTTCTTTAGCCTGCCAGTCCTCTTCATTTTTCTCTCATCTCTGGAAACAGTATTGAGATTGTACATGGTACTTTCCCAGATACTTTTTCTTTGCACTTATGCATTTTTTTTATTTTATCCAAGAACTTGGGTTTTCATCTGTCTCATAATAATAGAAACATTAAGAAGACTGCTTGTCTTTTGCAATAAAACCTCCTAAAATTAATATTCTGTAGAATCTTTGTGCCATTTAGTACTTTAAAAATAATACCCGGTAGTTACAAGCAAAACTGTGTTATATCACTTTAGGCAAAGGAATGTCTTAATTGTCTTACTATAGCAAATGGTGTTGAGGTTTTGTATAGACTTGAGTCGTTATTTTAGGTGATCCCCTTCATTGGCATAATATATAAGTAAAGAAGGAAGTGTTTATCTAGTTATATAGAAAAATCATCTTTTTGAATATTGAAAGGAAGGGAAACAAACAAATTTGAGTAACTTGATCAGAGTAGTTCTAAGAGACAGAAGTTGGGCCAGATCACCCTCTAGACCCTGGCTCAAGGTCATGAACATTGTGATGGGGTAAAGCTATTGAGAATGGGAAGGAATTATGATTGTTCTGGAGCCAGAGTAATTTAGTTTCAATATAATGAAAATGCCCTCTTGGTAAAGGCTGCTGGAAAGAGAAAAGATCCTTCTTCAGAGATTGTAGAAGGTGCCCTTCCTAGTTAAAACCATACTGGGAAAAGTAATACTGGATATAATATACAGGATTAATTTTACTAGGCAGACTTTCAAAGGGCAGTTATATTTTTCTTCTCGTTCACTGTTGAATTCTCAGAATATAGTTGAAGCAAAAAGCTTAAAATAATTATAAGCTAGGTAGGTCATAGCCTAACTAATCTTTTTACATGAAGTTTATTCTGTATTCTGTAATCAGTAAATCCTCTTCATGTGTATGTTTAGGAAGTATTGTAAGTGCAATGAAATGGCTCAAACTTAAAATAATCAAAAGCATATAGTAAATACATGTTCCATGAGCCACAAAGAGTGAACAACAGAAAGATGTTCTTTTTGCCTTTTCTTAGTGTAGTGAGAACAGATAAGCTAATGTCATGTGTGAGCATTTTAGGAAATGTGACTCTGGTAATGTTCTTGATGCTACTTGGGAAGATATCAAAAGGGGAATTAATAGTGTCAGTCCCCTCTTCTGTTGCACTTAGGTACCTTTTTTAAATTCCTCAGTGCCAGTCCTGTTCTCTTTGGTGGCCATTTTTTTCTTCCTTCCCCGCAATGTCCTTCAGGGAGAAAGGGACGTAGATAAATGGATCCCAGGAGGCATGTCCTGACATTTCCGCAAGGGCCAGGGTATAATGACACCATCCTGCAAAGGTAGCCTATGTGAGAAAAAGAAACCAACTCATGTAGTTTTTTGAAATTACAAGAGATGTTTATTTGCAGTTTATGAAAATGTAATTCGGGTGCAAAGCTGATTAAATTGGTTCAAAATACTACAATTAAATACAAAAAAATGCAGGCATTTATGTTTTCAATTGTTATCTATTCTTAGCTAGTGGAAAGTGATGGCTCCCACAACAAACATAACTCAGCCTGTTTCTGCTTACTGAGTGTTTCCTATGAAGGGGTATGTTGCTAACATTTCTTCCATTATGTATTTGGTATAGCAGAGTTACAATTGCTGTGGGAATCATCATTTGAAATTTTGACTCATGTGTTTCTAGAATCTTTACAACAAATATTGCATAAACATAGAACCTTTGTTGGTTTATTTATTTATTTAACCAAAATTAAGCCTACCTACAGTAGATACTGTTTTTAACTTATGAACATACCACAAGACAGGACCATAAAATAAGAAGATCTGTATCCATTTGACTTATGGCATCAGCCTCATTACTTCATTATTCCATTTTCAGACCCAAGGGCTCTCATTGCTGTTTTGTGGCTGTCTGCTCTGCCTACGCATGTACCTGCTGCTTAGATAGGAAAGGCCTTTCCGTTTATTCAATGGTGTGCTTTGGTGGTAAGCAGACTTACAAACATTTTACTGTTTTGAAAATGTGCTAGAAAATGCTTGGCTTAGTTTCACTGTGTGGGTGTGTTGATACAATAAAGGTGTAACCAAGAAGTGAATTGATTACTAGGAGTTTGTTTATTCCCACAATGGAAAAGTAGTGTTGTGATTCTACTATCATGGTGATGCTTGGTGTCTGAGACTTGGAAGGTCTTTGGGATTTGCCTGAGGTATGTAAACTCAGTCATAGGGTCAGCCAAGTGGAATTCATCTCCCTTTAGTTTCTTTCTGGCTGAGTGTGCCAATGCCAGCTCTGATAGTGCTTGAGTTTTGGAGATTCCACCAAAACAATTCACTCAGGCCACTGCTGAAAGCACGTCACACAGTGCCTGTCTGGCATACAGGAAAAGCTAGATATCTGGGTTTTTTGTTTGTTTGTTTTGGGTTTTCTTCTCCTGAACAGGGCTCACCTGTCTTGTTTGTAAACTCCACTCTGCCCAGGGCTGGTGGCTTTTCAAAGACCCTTTGCTTCTTAGACACACATTTCCTCAATGGTTTTGATCAACAATTTCTTTCCACATTCTTTTTAACACAATTCAACAATTGGGCTTTCTTACTGAAGTCTATCTTCATTCTCAGACCCCAGGCATCTAGATAATAATCTAGTCCTTCAAGACAATGGAAGACGTTTCCAGAAGACATCTCTTCCTTCCACTGCCTGTTTTAAAACTCTTCCAATAAAAACTCCAAGTAGAACCAATTTAGGTCAAAAGGGGACTTTGATGTAAGAATATTAAGAATCTCATGTAATTGGGTGTTCAGGGAGTCTGGTCTGAGCCTCGTCTGGGACTGTTGTCACTCAGCTGCTTTTTCTTTGCCTACTTCCTTTAAATGGCATGTTACCTGGATTTCTTTCATGACTGGTTACAGATCTTCATATCCATTCCTTGAATTCCTGTTCTGAAAGTGTTGTAGAAGAACATATTAACCTTTTCTGCACTAGAATCTCACCTCGCCTGATCAATACCTCTGAGGGTCCCTTCTAGAGAGCTGAGAGATCACAGGAGCCAAGCAGTCACCCTTACTACTTCCTACTAACTTGCTATTCAGAGGAGGTCAGCTGCTGATCACAGCTATAGCGTCACCCTAGAACTGTCTAGAAATCTTTTTTTTTGGGGGGGGGAAGGGTCCGGTCGTGGGGCCTGAACTCCAGGCCTGGGCGCTGTCCCTCAACTCTTCAGCTCAAGGCTAGCACTCTACAACTTGAGCCACAGTGCCACTTCCAACTTTTTTCTTTTTGCTTATGTGTTGCTGAGGAATCGAACCCAGGGCCTCATGCATGCAAGGCAAGTGCTCTACCACTGAGCCACCTTCCCAGCCCTGTCTAGAAATCTTAAACAGTAGGGCCTTCCTCAGACCCATTAAATCACAATCTGCATTTTAGCAAGAGGACCAGGTAATTTGCAAGCACTTGAAAGAGAAGTTCTGATCTACCTTATCAACAGCTCAACATTGGATCCTACGAAGAGATTATAAAGCATTATAACGCATTACCAACACATAAGATTGCATATTTTTAAAGTTGACTATAGTTTTGTTACTGTCTTCTACTAAGGCCTTTTAAGACCATGCATCACTCATTCTTATTTTTTCCCTTAATTACCTTAACTGTGACTCAATTGTGTTAGGCAGACTGTGGCAAAATAATACCATGTGTCTTAGAGGATGAGATCATTTGCTCAGCTTTTAAGGACACTGGCTTTTGTTACCCAGATACCATTCTCAGAGGAACCCTAAGTCACAGAGAAACCATGCATATGTAGCTGGAGGATAGCCCAGTACAGGTCCCAGACAAGTGTCAACAGAAATTTCCAGAGGCTTGGAAGTAGAGCTTTGCCTTGAGCAAAAATGTTCAAGGACAGCCTCCTGAATTCAAGCTCCAGGACCAGCACATAGATTCATTCACACACACACACACACTCACACACACACACACACCTGGCAGAGGCTTGAGAGAGACACCCTATATAAGACCTGCATAGCTGAGTTCCAGAACCACAAAAAGATAATTGTAAGATATTATTTTTGGAGCTGTTTTTGTACAACAGGAATTGATGAAACATTGTGCTAAAGTGTTACTTTAGTAGAGGCTTGTGAGGGATGCAAAAATAGGATTTGTTCCTAAAGAATAACAAATTAATTCTAGAAAGACACTCAGGAGAAAACTACCTAGCAGAAAATGACAAGAGCTATTCATCTACTGAAGGGCATCTGGGTTGGTTCCATATCTTAGCTATGGTAAATAATGCTGCAATAAACATAGTTGTGCTAGTAGCTTTAGTGTGGTCTTGTTTGTAAACATTTGGGTAAATGCCCAAAAGTGGGATTGCTGGGTCATAGGGGAGCTCTATGTGAAGTCTTTTGAGGAACCTCCATACTGCTTTCCAAAGTGGTTGAACAAGTTTACATTCCAACAATGAAGTAAGGTTCCCTTCTGTCCACATCCCCTCCAGCATCTGTTGTTGTTAGAGTTCTTGATTTTTGCCATTCTAACTGGAGTGAGGTGGTATCTCAATGTTGCTTTGATTTGCATTTCTTTTATGGCTAGGGATGTTGAGCATTTCTTCATGTGTCTATTGGCCATCCTTCTTTCTTCTTCAGAGAAGTTTCTCTTTAAGTCTTTAGCCCACTTATTTATTGGGCAGTTGTTTTTTTGAGGATTTGTTGTTGGGGGATTTAACTTTTTGAGTTCCAGGTATATTTTAGATATGAGACCCTTGTCCGTTGTATGGCTAGTAAAGATCTTCTCCCAATCTGTGGGCTTTCTTTTGATCTTGCTAGCTATGTCGTTTGCCATGCAGAAGCTCTGCAACTTTATGCAATCCCATTTGTCCAACCTTTCTTTGATTTGTTGTGTTTCCGGGTCTCTATTCAGAAAATTTTGGCCTGAGCCAAGGAGACCTAGGATTTCTCCTATTCCATCCTGTAATGTTATCAGAGTGTCTGTTTTAACTCCGAGGTCTTTGATCCATTTGGAGTTGAATCTGGTGCAGGGTGATATATAAGGATCTAGCTTTAGTTTTCTACATGTAGTTAACCAATTTTGCCAGCACCATTTACTGAAGAGGCTGTCTTTCTTCCATTCTATTGTTTTAGCTCCCTTATTGAAGATTAGATGGCTATAGGTCTGTGGGTTCATTCCTGGGTTTTCAATTCTATTCCATTGGTCAAGAAAATGTGGTATATATACACAATGGAATTCTATGCCTCCATCAGAAAGAATGACATTGCCCCATTTGTTAGGAAATGGAAAAACTTGGAAAAAATTATATTAAGTGAAGTAAGCCAGGCACAAAGAAACACAGGTCCCATGGTTTCCCTTATTTGCAATATCTAGTATATGTATGAGTCAAGCGGAAAAAGTCAGATAATGTGATGTTAGGAAAATGAACCCTTAGATAGGTATTTTAATGTTTTTTTTCTTTCATGCATGTGTTTCTAACGCATTTATAAGATTATTTCTTTGTTGCTTTGTATGTCCCTCCCCCACAGTATAACCACTGCTTTCAATATATTTGATGTCAGTATAACTTGTGGAGGAGATGGGGAAAAACAAGTCGTTTAAGGATTCAGGTGGACCTGTTGCAACAATGAGAAGTACAAATTGTCATGTCAAAAGGAGCTTTACAATGTCGGGGGCGGGGGGGGGGGGGGGGGGAAGAGGGGGGGGAAGGATTGGGTGGGGGGAGGGGGGAGGCTAGGAAGGGAGGTGAAGGGTAAACAAAGGAGGAGGCTGCAATGCTTGGTAAGAAATGTATGCATTATCCTGCCCATGTAATTGTAACCCCTCTGTACAGTATGTTCACAAATAAAATAAAAAAAAAAAAAAAGAAAATGACAAGAGCCATTTCAAAGCTATATAAAAGATTAGATTTCTCTACTTCTTTCCCTCTCCACTTGTTTCTACTGCTCTTTGAAAACTACACATTTTCTCTATTCTTCCTTTTCTCACTGCTCAGTTCTTTCTGTTATCATAAGACGTCCTTTGTAATCTGAAAATTAAACTGGGACTATACACTCACTTCAACTTCCTGCTTTACTTCTGTTACCTCCCTTCCCTTTCCTACCCTCCACTCTTTTAGACTCAGAGATTGTGGTAGATAGGTATCTCTCCACTTCAAGTTCCTGACTCCATTCCTTCCTCTGAGAGCTTGCTTACTGCCAATGCTAATATTATTCCTCTTTTCTTCCTTCTATTTCTTATTGCATAGAATGCTTCCCTTCTATTTTATGAGATATTCCAGTCTTTTATCTTAAAAAATTTTTTTTTTATTGTGAGAATACCATTCAGAGGAGTTACAATTACATGGGCAAGATAAGGAGTACATTTCTTATCAAGCATTGTTGCCTCCTCTTTGTTTCCCCTTCCCATTTATTGTAAAGATGCTATACAGAGGAATTAAAGTTACATAAGCAAGGTAATGAGTGCATTTCTTGTCGAGCATGGTTACCCGCTCCTTTGTTATTCTCACACTATCCCTTCCCTCCCCCACCTTCCTTACTCCTCCCCCACTGCCCCAAAGTTGTAAAGTTCATTTCCAATATAGTGTCTTGTGGGTATCATTGTTGCAATGGGTCATCCTGTTTCCTTGTTTTGTCATTTTGTTATTTCCTTCCCCTCCCCAAATTAACATTTCTTCTCAAAAGCATGTGCCGAGTTCAGGCCCCATGACTCTCTCTCTCTCTCTCTCTCTCTCTCTTTCTCTCTCTCTCTCTCACATACACACACACACACACAGCACATGCTCTTTTCTGAATGCTCTATGGAGGTCTTGTTTATTTTACAACTGTTAATTTGGAGTGAGTGAGCTCCATTCACTGGCTTGCCTTCCCTCTGGCTGTCATTGTAAAACCCTATGTGATCTACCTTCTGTTCCACCTCTCCTCTGAAATTGTTCTTGTTGCCAAATCCAGTTGAGAGCTTCTTTTCCAATATCCTTGAAATCTCTTTGTATGATGTCCCATGTTTGAAAATACTTCCACCTCTGACTTCATGACTCTTCCCACTTCTGCACTCATGCTCCTTTCCAGTCTCTCTTACAGGTTCTTCTCTGCAGCCCACTAGTCCTTTCGGCAGCATTCCTTCCCTAACTCTTCAATTGTTCTATCTCTAGGTACCTTTTGTTGCCAATATTACCTCTGCATCTTTGGTGAGAGAATCCAAGTATCTCTCCTGAAAGCCAGGGGTACCCTCTTTCTATCTGAAAGGCCCTCAGTAATCTCAAACTTAACATAGATCACAGTGAATATACAATCTTTTCTCTTATCATCTGGATCTTTATTCCCTTGTTTTCTTTTTTTCTGAGTAATCACAGATTGTGAAGCTGCATGTCCCATATAATGTCCACATAGGGTATTAGTAGACAGATGATACACTCTGTAGGCATCAATTTCATTCAAACAATGGGCTCAACTAAGAGGTTATGGTAGAAGGGATGAAGAATATGTATGGACTCAAAGCTTTGACTTCTTAACCAACACTGACTCATCTAATATGACTACTTAGAACCTATCTACAGCCACAGACCTACTTTAGCTCAGCCACCAATTGGCTTCTGCCTCTGTTTTCCAGGTGATATAATCAGCCAACCCCTGATATCTCTTCTGTCTTTTATCACAGAATGGGAAAACATTTACCTTTACTGGAATGGTATGGATGTCAACTTGCATTTCTTGTTTGAAAGCTTCCATCAGCATTGTCTGTGGACACACAGAAACATTGCTTACCATCAGAACCTTCCACTCAGCACTGAGTCTGATGAAGATTTCCCAGCATAGGAAGTGAAGCAATGAATTATACCTATGAATTAACCACATGTCCACTAATCCAGAAGGGGCTGGCCTAATTGAAGATGGAATGGCTTACTGAAGACTTGGTTATACTACCAGTTGGGATAAAACATTCCAAAAAGAGAAGGTTCTGTTTTATGAGGTACAAAATGTGTTGTACATTGCATGATGCTATTTCCCCATAGCCAGATGTATCAATATGGGAGCAAGGAGTAGAATAAGATTGGGTTTTCCTCACAGCTACATCTAATAATGCATTCCCTGAGTGTTGCTTCCTATATCCAGCATCACTGAGCTTTGCTCACTTAGCAGCCAGTCCCCAGAGAGAAGTGCCCTGTCAGGAGCCACAGCAATTATTCTCTGAATTTGAAGTGAAGATTGGCAACTGGTCATTTGAAGTCATTTTTATTGCTAAATGAACAGGTCCAGCTCTGCTGGCTGGAGTGATTGGAAAACACCAAAGGGAAATTGAGTTGCTGCTCAATTGGGCACAAAGAGAAGTATGTGGAATCCAGCAATTCTCTGGGGTACCCTTGGAAATTCCATGGCTGATATAATAAAAGTTAATAAAAAACTGTAACAACTCTGCCCTCCCTCCCCCCCAAAAGCATGCCAATTGAAGACTTACCCTTCTGAATGAAAGTTTGGATTTTTCTACTAGAAAATCTGGCTGACCGAGCTTCTGGCTGAAAGTAAGAGAAATAAGCCATGGCTGTGAACTATGATATTGAAGTTAAGATTACAGAAATGGGGAAGAGTTTGAGTAGTTTACCTTGGTTTGGTATATGTTTATATATTTATGCTAATTTTTTTCTTTTCCATTTTTATTTTCATTTGAATTGGTAGTAGTACTTAACCCTACATCATAGTTATTAGGCAAGAAAATGTTCAGCAGAACTGTGGTGGAATTTGAGGGGTAATCAATATAGCCAGAAATGGATTTAATGAGCATTTGGACTATGCACCTTTTATTTTGGAAAAGGGTAAGAATGTTTTCTTCTCTGCTATAAAGAAAAGATATCCTGTTAGATAGAAATATAGAGTTGTTTCATTGTATGGAGTTAAGATTCACGTGCAGGGATGAGTATGGAAGCTGAACAGCCAAAAGAGGGTACATTGTACTTACAAATCATCAGTTTCACCTTTAGATCTGCTCAATGCTGTCTGACAATGGGATGAACCCTGGAAGCCTTTCTCCTTGACAGAGAACTGTGATGTAAGCTTTGTAGATGTGGAGTGGATAGAGGAACCCAGACAGAGAGATGGTGACTGAGGGTGGCAATGCTCAATATGCAGAAAGTACTTGTGCTTTTAGACTCTGGGTTCTTCTGGCTTCAGGCACCATCTTCTCTCTAGGTATATAAGGAAATGGAGATGTTCAGGCAACAGAAGAACCTACTGGTACTCTTGCCAAGAGAGAAATGTGGTAAGGGCAGATTGGTATAAGGAATACTCTTGTTCAGTGAGCTACAATGATGCAAAGTTGGCAGAGTGTATACAGGCTATGATCCTGAGCTTTGCACTTCTGCTGCCTGTCAGCCTAATAAATGCATACAACACAGAACAGAATAACTGAAGTTACAAATAAGAAAATATATTTTAAAACCAAAGGTGGGAGAACAAAATGAAGCTGAAACAAGACAACTGAAAGGAATAAAAATAGCATTTTCAATAGGTTGAAAAACAAAACCAGAAGTTCAGAATTTAAAATGCACAACTAGGGAAGAATTGACAAAGTTAAATTTTTTATTTTAAAATCAGATGTTTGGGATTACATGATATAGTTGTGGATAGAGGTAAAATGGAAAAGTGAAAAACAAAGGAGGTAAAAGTTAACTAAGTAGCTGAAACACTTTAAAGGAAGATTTAGTATATATTAAAGCTAGTGGAAGGAGTATAACATTGTCTAAGTGCTAAATATTGGAGAGTAAAAATAAGCTAAAAATAAATATGGAAGAGAAGAACAATTTAAAACATGAGAACAAACACTTTTCTAAAAAGCAAATCACCTGCTTTTTAAAGCCATCTGGCTTTTGTTACTGTTACTCTCCAGGTACAAAAATAACCACAAATTAGCATAGATTGTCTCTATACTGTTCATTCCCAAAGGTCGGGTTCTTGGCGAAGTGCACCATAGGGTTCCTTTAGGTCAGAACCAAAGGTAACAAACAGCTCAAAATGCTTGGCTTCTTCTAGTGCCTCTGTCTCTAAAGGCTCTTGCCTCCTGTGTCTATGTAGCTTTTAGTTTTTTGAAGAGTTTGGTATAGAAGATGACTGGAAAGCTAGAGTCGTGAGGTATTCTATGGTTCTCTAAGCAGCCCTGTGAACAAGCACCTCACTGCACAACTGAAAGCTCAGAAGTAATTCCAGGTGTATAGCCTGCCTATGTAGCTCCTGGGGCTGAAATTGTTGCACACTCTCCTTCCTCTCCCTCAACCTGTTAGCTGCTGCTTAGACAATCACATTGCTTTGTGGTATTTTGGACTCCAGGTTGAGACAAGTCAGTGCCTTTCAATTTTTTTCTGCCTACCCCCTTGATATGATTTTATATTTTAATGGTATATCTTTCCAAGACTGAAAAACAAATTTTACAAAATAAAATTCTCTTTAGTATCATGCACTCTGTTCTTTTTTTAATGTTTTGTATTCCATATCATTGAATTGTCTCAGATGGGAGGTAAATCAAGGGTGTTCAAATACATTTTCCTTCTAACAGTACTAAGAAATACAGTGCACCTACATGTATATGTATTAATGTGATTAAAAGAAAATTTTACAAACCATTGCTAACTCTTTATACTGTGCTCCTTTTAATTTTCTCTTTTATTGTATTATAGTTATGTTTATAGCTTCTTGCAATATCTGGTTATATTTGCATCTCCAGTCTTCTTACCAAGCTGGCTCAGCGTATACATGGAGAACCACAAATGAGGAAAGTTTCCGGCAGGGTGGTGGAATTATCCTTAGGATCTCTGTGCTGACCATACACTTCACAGATTCCTGGCCAATCTCATTACATCCTGTTTCCTTGTTCCTTAAACAGTTATGAATTTTAGGTGAGTGACATTACTTCTGTTTCTCTGGTGCTAATAATAGCAGGCCAGGAGCCAGGAAAAAGAGTTCCAGCAAACTTCTATAAAGCAGAATTTATTGACATAACTTAGTATCTAGAAATTGCTCTCAGGCTCTGCTTGGTACTGGACTCTCAGCTCTAATGTCAAGGTGACACCCCTTGTACATACGGTTATAGGACTCCCAGACTGTAGAGCATCATGAGCTGGATTGTGAGGAAAGAATTTCCATTCCTGAATCAGGTCATGTTTTGGTTTCTGATCATTTATTATGTGTAAGATGGGGATATGCTCATAGATTTGAAGCTATCAGGGGTTACTCTTGGATCTGTGTGTTGAGCAAACGCCTTCAAAAGCACTTGGTTAGAACTGGTGGGATTGATTTGCCAAAGAAAGTACAGGAAACTGATTTAGAGAGTGAGAAAATAGAAATTAGGGCTGCCAAAGGCAGCCTCAAGGGTAGTGTGGCATGGGCAGAATTGTGGCAAGGAAAGCATGTCTACAAGTGGGGACACAGTAGAGGGATGGTACTTTCATGGTAAGGTAGTCCAAATGCTACCCATAGCCACCCACATCATCTGCTTATGGCTGAAGCTTCAGGTCACGCTTACCAGGAGTGTGTGATGAGATGAGAGACAATGAGGCAGACCAGGGTTCTGAATCAATTGCAGGCCATGGAAATGAGGATGAAATATGAAGCAATTCAGAGCTGAGGTGAAGGTGGCACATTAGGAGACTATTTTTGCGCTGGGACAGAAAGCATGGGATAAGACAAATCTTGGAATGTCACATGCATCCAGGAAAGAGTTAAATGAGAGCCAGAGGAGCAATGCTTGGGGAGAGAAGAGGAATTGGCTAGAAAATGCCTCTATCTCATCACCCCAGGAAACTTTCCATTCTGTTGACTTATGCAAAGGAAAGAGGAAGCCTTTAATATTTAATTGGTTTCAGACAAAGATTAAATAATTCCTGAAAGCTTCACTGTTCAAAAAAGGATGAAACACCTGTTGGAAAAACAAACTCATGGTTATGTAACCCATTACACAAATCTGTCCTTTCAAATGCTTGAATTACTTTGCAGCAAACAAGATGGTGTGAAAACATTTCATACTCACCACATGGGCTCCAAAAGCCTCTGTGGAGCCCTCTGATCAGAATTCTCTTCCCCCTGTTACATAGAAACTCAATTCAACTATACTGGATTGACCTTTTTACATATGCAATTGGTATGCCGGAGGATAGAAGTCTCTTCAGAATGGGTGAAATTATTTCTTGCTCCTTCTCTCCTTCCCTTTCCCAATTACTTGGATCCAAGCATTATGACAGGTGCTAGAGATGTGTAGACTAGTTCCAGCTAGACCTAAACCCAAGGAGGCTCTGATCCAGTGAGGGAAGTGAGATTTCAACAAACGTGGAGAGACATCTGTGCAGTTTGCAGTGCAGAGAGGCCCCCACGTGGTCAGCACAGGCCCTGCTGCTGTCACAGGCAGCACTTCAGATCAAGTCTCAAGCAAAACGTAGCCAAAGAAGGAGGCCAGAAGAAGCAGACAAGTGCTGATAAATGGAAAGTGCTGAAGATGGATGGTTGAGCATGAGAAATGCTGTGGCAACTTTGACCTTGTGGATGTCTACAGAAATCTATAGGCATTTGTTTTAGAGGACTCTCAGAGCTCTTGGATCCAGGCAATTGACTTTCATCTGCCATGCTGGAACTGAGTCATCTCATGAAAATCTGTATGTGAATTCATAGTTTATGTGAGCCTTTCATATATTCTTGTTAAATTCTTGCTACATGAAGAGCAATAGAAATGAGAGCTTTCCAAGTTTGGCAGAAATTATGGAGACATGCAGCTGGGAGGACAGGATGGACCAGTGAGTGGTACCTGCTTGAAAAAAAACTACTGCTTCTATAACAGCGACCTGCTTTCTCTTGGAAATGACTGTGCTATATTGAATTAAGTTGGAGAACTAGAACTCTGTTTGTGCCCATATCTATACCATTCTTCATCATATGTGCCTAATCAGCCCACCAGTTTTACACCTGCTCACTGAAGAAGCAGTTGTGGAGAGACAGAATAGACCGTGGATACCCTTCCCCTGCCACACCTATGTCCTGAGTGATGGCTCATCTATACTGAAAGACATCTATTATTAATGATATAAATTTCTGATTACTAAACATAAGTCCAACAAGATCTGGATCTTTCTGCATTAGAACACTTATGGTTACATTGGGAATAGGAATAATCTTATAGAAGTTGAAACGCTGATATTTAATGTTGTTTGACAGCTTTATTTAAAAAAAAACTTCTTAGCAAGAGCAAAAGTCTGTAATAGTTTTAGAATCTTTTGAGGGTTTACTCCTGGATATTGAATATCATCATGTCCATACTCTTTACCTTGCCATTCTAGGTTTGCCGTCATTTAAGTACAAGGTGTTATTTGCAAGCTATTCTTGGACTCATGTCATTTTTCTTTGCTTTGTTCATGTCTACTGCTCTCTGCTCACCTTCAGGCATGGTCCTGTCTCCTCAGTGAAGCCTGAAGTTAATGACAGTATTGTCCATGCTGAAAACCATTAACCAAAATCCTTCTGGGAACAGAAGCTCCAGCTTCACCCATTATGAGTGCAAATTTCTTGCTACTAGAACGTTTGTAGTTTAATCTAGCACTGTAAGTGATCCTGGCTGAGGTATCTCCCCTTACAGACTTCTTCCTTAGTATCAAGAGATTGATCTAGTCTTGGATGGACCACTGGAATTCGTCAGCCTCATATGCATTAAGAACACACGCGCGCTCGCACACACACACACACACACACACACACACACACACACACACACACACACACACACACACACAACAGGACAATCCTCCCCTGCCCCATTTCATCTCATTATGTCATCTGTTAAAAATGTCAAGCCAAGAAAACAATCACCTTATGAATATGTTAGAAACAATAGCAAGAAAGAAAAAACCATTGACCCTCCCCCACGCTATAACCCCTGTTTTCACTGTATTTGATGTTGATATAATTTGGGGAGGGGAAGGGAAAAAACAAATTGTTTAAATAGGGATACAAGTGGACCCACTGCAACACTGAGAAGTACAAAATGCTATGTTGAAAAACGAACTTTACAACTTTGGGGAGGGGGGCAGACGGGAGGGGTGTAGTCATGGAGATGGGAGGGCAGGGATGGTAGGGGAAAAACAAAGGAGGAGGCAACAATGCTTGATAAGAAATGTACTCATTACCTTGCTCATGTAATTGTAACTCCTCTGTACTGTACTTTCACAATAAAAAAAAACTTATTAAAAAAAAGGTCAGGCCAGTTTAAAAAAGATGTTCATCTATCTTGAAATCCAGGTAAAGAAGGAGGCAGACATGTGAGCCCAACAACTGAAAGTCTGTGATTGTGAGACAGGAAAAAGAGAAAGCTGAAAAACCACAGTAGAGGGTTGCAGGGAAGGGTCATGCTGCAAATGGGCCCAGAGTCACAAAAATAGGCTTTGAAACTCCATGTTTGAAGCAGCAAAAGCTGGAGAGAAAGAATGTAGTTTCTCCAGGCACCAGCGCAATTTCCTTTTGAGGCCACGGTAGGCCCAGGCCAGGGTGATGATACAGACAGCCCATGTTTGTATGTCAACACTATGTTTGCTAAAGTCTTCTATGGCATCCTTATAAAAATGGTGACATATATGGTCTAGATCAGGTAACCAGTGTCAGGTGGGTCAGTCATAGACAAATTAGCAGCCTTCTATTATCCTCAGGGAAATCTTGTCTGAGATGCCACACCATAATCAGCTGATATACTGTATGCTTGACATAGACAGGGAAATCAATGTGTAAGTGATAGCAGAATTAATGTTTTTTTGTTGTTGTTGTTTTTGTCTTTTCTTTTTTGGTACTGGGGATCAAACCCAGGACGTTGCACTTAGGCAAGCGCTTTGCCACTGAGCTACATCCCAGCCCAGAATTAATGTCATTTTGACAGGCTGAGAGCAATATACTAAAGTTACAACAGACAACTGCTAAGTCCTTTATTTAATCTTTTTTTCCTCCTAAAATTAATATGATTTGATAAACAGGATTATAGAAGGATGGTGCTAGGGACTCACTCCAATGTATAACCCATTCTCCAAAGTGATGGTATTAGGAGGCAGAGTTTTCAGGAGGAAATTAGGTCATTAGGATAGAGACATATGAATAAGATCTGTGTTTTCTTTAAAAAGAGGAAGAGATACTGGATCTTTCTGATTTTTACTGTGTAAAGATACAAGAAAGGTACACTAGCCTCAAACTAGGAATCAGAATCTGGGTGCAGATAGCTCATGTCTCTAATCCTATCTACGCAGTAGGCTGAGATCTGAGGATTGTGGTTCATAGCCAGCCTGGGCTGGAAAGTCTGTGAGACTCTTATCTCCAATTAACCACCAGAAAACAGGAAGTGAAGCTGTGGCTCTAAGTGGTAGAGTGCTAGCCTTGAGCAGAAAAGCTCAAATGACAGTGCCCAGGCCTTGAGTTCAAGCCCCATGACCAACAAAAACAAGCTAACTAGGAATCAGGCCCTTATCAGACACCAGGTCCCCCAGCATCAGTGATCCTGGACTTTACATTCTCCAGAACTCTGAGGAATAGTTTAAAAGCTTATTACTTAAACTCTCCGGAGTATGGTAACCTGTTATAGCATTACAGATAAACTAACGTGCTGTTGGGAATGAGAGTTAATCCTATGACGACTAGCTCATTTTACAATTATTCTAAGGGGTCCTGGGGACACATCTCAGAGACAGCACTACAGCTCAGTGGTAGAGCTCCACAGCTCAGAGTTTAGATCCCCAGTACAGCCAAACAAAAACCTTTCAACAACAACAAAAACCAAAACACTACCAACAAAAACCTGTCAAAGTAGACTACAGTGTTCAACAAAAACACCCTTCAAAAACAAAAAAACAAAATAAAAAGACATGGTAAGCAAAATTTGAGAAAATTTATTCCCAGAAGACTGGTCTTTAAAAAACAACAACTACAACAAGGAATGGAGCCCTGTACTGTGGCTCACACCTATAATCTTATCTACTTGGGAGGCTGAGATCTAAAGATTATGGTTCAAAGCCAGGCAGAAAAGTCAAGACCCTTATCTCCAATGAAGTACCAATAATAAGCTGAAAATGGAAGTGCAGCTCAAGTGGTAGAGTGCTAGTTTTGAGCACAAAAGCTTAAAGACAATGCATAGGCACTGAGTTCAAGCCCCAGGACCAGCCCTCTCTCCCCAAAAGAAGTATATTCTTGAAACTGGAAAAAAAAATTCCTGATGGGCTAGGAAGGTGGCTCAGTAGTAGAGCGCTTGCCTTGCATGCATGAGGCCCTGGGTTCGATTCCTCAGCACCACATAAGCAAAAAGAAAAAAGCCAGAAGTGGCACTGTGGCTTAAGTAGTAGAGCGCTAGCCTTCAGCTGAAGAGCTGAGGGACAGCGCCAGTCCCAGAGTTCGGGCCCCACAACCGGACCCAAAAAAAAAAATTCCTGATGGAAATATGAACCTTTATAAAGAAAGAAGCACCCACAGAGGGAAATACATGGGCAAATAGGAAAAACTAGTTCTTGTTTAAGATAATAATGATGATATTGATAGTAATAATAAAGTTCTATGGCTGTTATAATAAAACATAATATGTGATAATAGCACAAATGTGGAAGACAGCACTATTTATTGTGATGTGCTCATATTTTCTGGAAAATATAAAGGTGCTAATCAGGCAAATTAGAAGCAATAATAAATATAATAACAAAATAACCACTCAAAGAATAAAAATAAATAGCTAGGAATTGGTAGACAAAATAATGTGGAAGTTCTCTACATAGGAAATTCTGAATTGTAGTCATGCATAGAAAACTTTCATGTAAATTAAATGTAAATTCTCCTCTAATAAGTTCATAGAACCCATAGCAGTCCCAATGAAAATCCCATTAGATTTTATTAAATATGAAGAAGTATATTCTGACTCTAAAAATTGTATGTGGAAATGCAAGGTGCTAAGCAAACCCAGTGCAATACTGAAGATGAATGAACTGGATGGCTTTTACTTTTCAATGTCAAGACCCACACAGTAATAATATATCAATAGTAATGATGAAAGGATAAAAAATGGGACAGTAATAATTGAACACACACATAATAGCTCAATTTACCACCAAACACCATTCTAATTCAGGGAAAAGAGGGTAGCAGTTATAAAGGATGTAGGGTCAACTGGAATATCCCAAGGAGAAAACAAAGAACCATAACCCTGACTTCACCTCAAAATCAATGAGAGGTAGATAAATCCCATTACAGAAAAGAAACAAACAATATCACTTCTAGAAGAAATTATAAAGGCTTTGTCTTTTAATCTTGGTTGAAATGAGTCCTTAAATAGCACAAATTATCTTGTACACAAATATATGCAATTAAATTTTATTAAAATTAAGAACTTTTAGTCACCAAGATAGTCATCAAAACAATGAAAAGGGCAAGCCACACATCTGCCAAGCAAAAGATAGGATACTATGAAAAGAATTGCTTTAAAGAGGAAAAAGTCATGTCAATCCAATCAAAAGACTGGGGAAAACTTTGACCATCATAAAAATGAAGCATGAAATAAATGATATTCAATATCACTACTCATCAAAGAGATAAAAATCAGAAACCATAATGAGAGATCATCTAGAGCTCTGAAAAGGATTAACTTGATGAGGATGAATACTATAAGTGCTGGCAAGTAGGTAAAGCAACTGGAGTGCTCAGATTTTGTGGTAGGAGTATGGACTGGTGTAACTCTTCTGGAAAACTACTTGGAAGTTTCTACTAAGACCTAAAACTGGTATATCTCATGACTAAACAAGCCTACTCTTTGCCTTATATCCACCAGAGATGAACATTATCTCAACTGTGATATACTGAATAGTTGTGTAGCCTCAACTTCACATAGTCAAGTCCCCATCTTCAAGGTAATAAAATGAGGTATGGACTTTGAAAGGTGATTAGATTACAGGCTAGAGAACTGATGGATGGAATTAATGCCCTTATACTAGTTGTCTTTCTCTCCTTCCATCTGAAAATAAAGTAATAAATTTGCAATGTTACAAAATAAAAGCCCTCAAAAGACTCCACATAGAGCTCTCCTATGACCCAGCAATCCCACTTTTGGACATTTACCCAAATGATCACAAACAAGACCATACTAAAGCTACCAGCACAACTATGTTTATTTCAGTATTATTTACCATAGCGAAGATATGGAACCAACCCAGATGCCCCTTAGTAGATGAATGGATCAAGAAAATGTGGTATATATACACAATGGAATTCTATGCTTCCATCAGAAAGAATGACATTGTCCCATTTGTTAGGAAATGGAAAGACCTGGAAAAATTATATTAAGTGAAGTAAGCCAGGCCCAAAGAAACATAGGTCCCTTATTTGCAATAACTAGTATATGTCTGGGACAAGCAGAAAAGGTCAAAAGCTATGTACATATGACCAGATAAGATGAAGTTAAGCTAAATGAACCCCAAGATAGGACACAAGTGGTTTTTTTCTTTCTTGTTATTGTTTCTCACTTACTTATAAGTTACCATGCGATTTTTTTTTTGTTTCTTTGTATGTTCCTCTCCCATGGTATAACCCCTGTTTTCACTGTATTTGATGTTGGTGCCCTGCATCTTGTATATACACTTCTCTAATTTGGGGAGGGGAAGGGAAAAAACAAAATGCTTAAATAAGGATACAGGTTGACCCATTGTAACAATGAGATGTACAAGACAGTACATTGAAAACGAACATTCCAATTTAGGCTGGGGGTGGGGGGGTAGGAGGTGGGGGTGGGGGTGAAATGTAGTTGTGGAGGTGGGAGGGAAGGGATGGTAGGGGAAAAACAAAGGAGGAGGCAACAATGCTTGATAGGAAATGTACTCATTACCTTGCTCATGTAACTGTAACTCCTCTGTACAGTATTTTTACAATAAAAATGTATTAAAATAAAAAATCCCTCCCCAAAAGCCCTCAATAGAACCTAACAGCACTGGCAACCTGATCTTGGGCTTCCTAACATCCAAACTAAAAGAAATAAATTGGTATTATTGTAAACTATATGTTTCAGGACTCTCAATTATAGCATTCATATTGAACTGACAGTTTACCCTCCCCAAAAGCAGCAAAATCAGAACCAGTAATTCTTTTGTTGTTGTTGTTGTTTTGTGGTACTGGGATTGGAATTCAGGACTATGTGCTTGACATGTGCTTGATAGACAAGCAGGCACTCCTTTACTGAGCTGTGCCTCCAGCACTGTTAATCTCTGGTTATATTTGAGATAGGGTCTTGCTTCCTGCCTAGGTCTTGTACTCTAGGTCTTGTGCTCTGTCTGTTTTCAAGTTTCCCATTGTGACTAGGATGACAGATGTATGCCATCATGTCAAGCTTTCCTCTGTTGAGATGGAATCTCTCAGACTTTTCTTCCCTAGACTATGCTACATTCTGAATCCTACTCAACTTCCTATGTAACTAGGATTACAGGCATGTCTAATGAAATATGACACCATGCAGCAATAAAACAAAGAACAGTTGCTCATGCATCAGTAGTGATAAATCCATAAATCTTTTTCCTTTTTTTGTGGTGTTTAGTATTGAACCATTGAACCGGAGCCTCTCTACTCCCATGCCACATCCAGTGCCAGGGATATATTTTTGACCAAAAGATACTAGACATAAAAAGTATATTTCCTAAGATTTCATTTGTAGAAACCTTAAAACAGACAAAATAAATCTGTGCTGGTGCAGTGCTTACACTTGATAAGGAGATTGACTGAAGAAAACATGAACAAGCCTTCTATGGCAGAGAAAGTGAACTATAGTGTTTGTAATGGGTGCTGTGTGTTAGATATATTAAAGTTCATCAATCTGCATACATAAGCTCTGTGTACTTCCTAAATGAAAGCTGTAGCAGTAAAACTGAATGACTTAAGAAAGGTTAGCTAATTGCCAATAGCTCATGCTTATAGTCCTAGCTACTCCTAGAGAATGACTTATGGAGAATCAAGGTTTGGGGTCAGCCAAGTAGGATATTCCTCAACAAGAAGACCAAGGCAAGGAGAAATTGCCCTACAAGATACCAAGACATGTTTTAAAGCTGTAGTAATTAAGGATATGTGATAATTGCTAGGATTTGGTTAGAACTGAACAGAATATAGAGTTCAGAAATAAAATTCCATATGTGTGAAAATGTCATTGTAGGTGATGGGCTGAGAATGAATTCTTTAGGTAATTTTGCTGGGAATGTTGGAAAGTATATAAGTGACCTCACATCATATAAAAGAGCAATTCCTGACTTTTAGAATAAGATATAGGAAAAACTGATCAGAAGCAGTGGGAGATTTATTAAGTGAGGAGTAAGAAGCTCTAATAATGTAAGATATAAAACATGACAGAAATTCCAAAAATGCTGTTCATCAGAAGACATTCTATCAACGATACACAATAAATTGGAAGAATTTATTTGTAACATAGTTACCACAGAGTAGTATGGAAAGCATAGAATTCTAAAGAATGTTTTAAAAGGAAAAAAGAAGAGGTAAAATAGCCAGTAGAAAGAGAATAGAGATGCTAGTCATTACAGATGAGGTAACTAATGGAGAACAGACAGCAAATTGCTAGCTCTCATAAGGAATCAGGGAACCATAGGTTAACATAACAATGAGAATAATTTATACCCACAAGCTGGGTAAAATTTTATAGTCTGGAAATATTAAGTGTTGGCCAAGATGCGAACAACTAGTGCTGATAGTCTAAAAGGTCCACCTGTCTGGAAAGTAATTTGGCAATGTCATGTCCATGTAAATAGATTCACCATAAAGCCCAATAGTTTTAGTCCTTTATGTACACTAAAAATTCTTGCCACACAACTAAGAATGCTCATAGAAGTACGACATACATGAGTAGTACCAAGAATGCTCAACTGATCAGTAAAGAATAATGGAGAAGCTGAGTGCCAATGGCTCACATCTGTAATCCTAACTACTCAGGTGGCTGAGAGCTGAGGATTGTGGTTTGAAGTCAGCCCAGACAGAAAACTCTGTGACACTCTTATCTCCAATAAACTACCAAAAGAAAAAGCCAGAAGTGAAGGTGAGGCTCAAGTGGTAGAGTGCTAGCCTTGAGCACAAAAATTCAGAAACAGTGTCCAAACCCTGAGTTCAAGCCCCAGGACCAGAACAACAACAACAAAAATAATGGATAAAACCAAAATATGGCATAGTCATACAAAAGCATTCCTTAGCAGTGAAAGTCGAGTTACATGAAAACAAGGAGTACATTGTATAAAATAGCAAGTTTCAATTTCATACTACTATTACAATGTTTATAAATATGAAAAGCTAAACAATATTTCTAAATATGCCTCTGTGTAAAAAAAACTATTTGGATAGCAAACTAATAGTAAACAGAATGCAAGACAATAGAAGGAACACTCAAGCACTGTCAAGGGTACGAGTAATCTGTATCTGTTTCTAATTTTAATATTTATACATATTTGGTGTGTGTCAAACACTGCATGGAGAATACTCATGTAGAAATAGTTAACTACAGGGTGGTTTAAGATTTTTCCAGGAAGAAAATGGAGATGAAGGACAGAGGGTTGGAAGCATATCTCAGGTTGTAGAGCACCAGCTAACCAGAGAAAGTATCATATACTGAGTGGAGTTCCTATCTTGGGGGAAAAAAAAGAAGAAAAGGATAGATAGATAGATAGATAGATAGATAGATAGATAGATAGATAGATAGATAGATAGATAGATAGATAGATTCTGGCTTCTCATCTACCTTTTCAGGGAATTGAGGCATGCCTTTGGGGAATTTACTGAAATGTCCTGGCCTCAGTGTTCACATCTGTGAAAGGGGAATTCTAAAAGCATTCAGGGTTGCTATAAGCATTAAATGCATTTATTGATGTAAAGCTCTTATCAAACTGTGGGGCATGTGAGTCTGCTCACAATGTCACCACCCCAGGGTGCTACTCAACTTCCCTTAATCTTTACTTACTTGCAAAGTGGGGCAATGGGATTATTGTGAAGTAGTAAGCATAGAGAAAACAATGGATAGTCAGTGAACAAAACTGTAGAAATTTTGATGTTATCTCTTGAATTTGAATCTTATAGTTTTTAAATTAAAGAGCTAGTAATATGGTACAGAAGTAATGTTGTTCATGCTTGAAGTGATTTTTGGAGTGTATGAAGATTTTCAAGTAGTTAGGCATGGTATCTACTAGTTTGTTTATATACACATATACACACACACACACATATATATAAATATATGTATTCTTAATAATGTTCCTTTTGGGATTCATTCTGCTTAAATCCTGCCACAATATCTTCCTTAATATTTTATGAAATTATATTTTATAATTATAATGAAAATATTGAAAATGTGGGAAAAGCTGTGTCCCTACACATTCAAAATACTTCTTACTTTAATACTGTGTCTTCTAGCACTTTCCCTATAGTTTAACAAATGAAGTTGAGATCACACAATTAAATAAGTCTGTGGGAGAGCACACATCGAGGAATTGCTGATGACTTCATGTTTCAGATCGTGGTGTCGGCAGTCTCTTGTAAGTGAGGTCATAGCTGTTCACTCATCTTTCCTGTCTCTGCCCATCCCTACCCTACCTCCCAGGCCCTCTCCTAGCTAGTCCTAGGGGGAACTGAACTCATGGTGATTCCAGAGGCTGGGATGCTCCATCTGAAAATATATTTTCCCAGGACTCTTCCTCTTCCTCACTTTTTTGTAGTGACAAAACTACTTTGAATATGCTTCATGGAAACAGCACTTTTTTTTCTGAATTTTGTTTTTTAAAGATAAATGTACTTAATTTTGATATGCTCAACAACAACCAGTTGGATTTTTCCAGCTGCTTGAGGATACTGTCAAATTGAAGGCAAGCTATCTTTGTCTTGTTCTAGCCTTCCTTCTGTAGTTTCACTAATGAAGTCCAAGCCCAAGCTGCTTTTATGCCTTTCTGTATATGGTGTATATGTGCTGAGTGCAGTTCACTAACTGGGAAAACACAAAGCTTGCTGAACATTACTTGCCTGTGTGTTCAGTACAGCCAGCATTAACAAACCTAATAAATGCAGCAACATTAACCTACCAAATCTAGGTCAGTTCTGTTGATTAAGAATGTTATAGGTTTAGGAAATGACCCTGTAAGACCCCACTTAAAACTTAACTATACCACAATTTGTTGCATCACTTGTTTTCTTTAAATGGAAGAATGTTTTTCTTGTACCTCAATCCATTGGGTGGACATTTAAAAGATCTTCATCAACAACAGACATTTATTGAGTGCCTATTGTATGCAAGGCACTGTACTAGGGGTGAGGCTACAAAGACAAAGGAGAAACAGTCCCTGCCCTCAAGGAGCTTACAATCTAATTAGTATAACAACACATACATAAAGACAAAGGACAATCCAAGGTAGCATTATATATAATATAAACCAATAGGATTTCAGTCTTTTTTTTTTTTTTTTGCATTTACATTTCATTACCCTGAGTAGGTGGGGTGAGTGAGCTAGAATAGAGGGTTTATTCTGGTTCAGTGTTAAGCCTTGTAGACACCCTCTCTACTTCTTCCAAAGTATCTTCTGGATTTCATTAAAATCTAGGCAATTGGTTCACTTCTTCTGTCCCCCATTTTGGGCTTGTTATAGTTTTCTCTGAAGAGGCTTCTGAGAGTGTCATCCACTGTCCTGCTTTATCCAGAATGACTTTAGTTTTAGTACTGGAAGCCTGTATTTTGGATCTGTCTTCTTCACCAGCCCTGGGAAACACTGGAGATCACCTCTGAAGTACCTTATCCTCTATCCAGGTGAACTCCTCCCACCTACGTTAGTCCTAACTCTGTCAGGACCTACCCTCAATCCATTCACCAGCTAGGTCTCTAGTTAAAATTTACATGGAAGGCTTTACTAGCCCCAAAGACTGCAGACTTGAGAGCACACTGAAGTTAGAAGTGAATCTGGAGAGAATGGAGAAGGCAAAGATCAAGAGAGAATCCACAAGGGCAGAGAAAATGGTTGGTTCAATATGAATTGTAGAACAGAATAGGAATATGAACTTTCTCTCAGAGTAGCTCTATTTAACAACCTGAATCACCACTGTGATGGAATCTAGGATATATTTCTGCAATAAGATCTCTCTTACACAAGGGCAAATACTTGTGCAAGTACTGAGCATTAATATGTGCTTAAATAGCATTGTCTTAACAGAATTTCAACTTTTCATATTTGCCAAGTACTCATTTAACTTCTAAATCAGTAATTTTAATTTGGGGGAGAGGTGACTATTTCAAAATCAAATTATTTCCCTTTATTCACATGCAATTCAAATAGATCAGTAATAGAAAGTACTTCCAGTAAACAAAGGAAGTCTGTGTAGAGAGGGGACATTTGAACGCTGATACACAAATTGGATATCAGCCTAAAGGTTCTAAGAGAGTGAACAAATGCTTCTTTAAGGTATAACACTGCCTGTTTTACTTTTGTTTCCTTTCTTGAAGAAAACATTGAACTCTGAAACCTTAGAAACTTGGAGATCCTGAATTGTTCTGGTTTTATATCTAGCCCTCAGGAGTGCAGATCAGGGTTAGTGAAGCACAGGGACTTAGATGCCAAACACCCATTAACAGTAATGGAAATCACACAGCTAAGTCCCCACGCAGCACACTGAATATTTACCTCCTAATGTTCTTTTAATGTACGCTTTCTTGGGTGAATATTTACTGTAGAATATTAAATGTGAGATTCTTCTTTTTATGGGCCATTTGAAGTGATTGATTTTGTTTGTGAATTCCTATATCTTTGCCCATAATGGCTATCTATTGTAATGGCCTCTGCCAAATGTTCTTGCGTTGAAATAACAGAAGCCATGGATCGGCCAGCTGTGGCATTGTATTACTGTGGTCTTAAAAGCTAGGAGGAGGCTGATGATACTGCAAGGGAGACAAGAAAAAGCGACATAACATAACAAGTATGTCTTGGGCTTCAAATGCAATAGAATCACTGAGGTCTGTAAACATGATTTTGTAGTCATCTTTTATATCAGAGTTTATGTTTAATGGTGTTGAATGGTGTTAAGTTTGACAGTCATGAAATGATAGTTGCATGACAAGAACTCAATTGCCCACAACCAGGTCCATCAGCACAATCCATCAGAGTTCTAGGCATTTTCTTTAATGCTGCAATAAAACCACTACCCAAGGGATGATGTCACATATTTTCTACTACACATGAATTAAAACATTTCCTACTTGAATCAGGACCTTTAGAATTTAGTTGCATTTCTCAGTATTTGAGAAGGAGAAGTTTGGAAATCTCTTGATAGTCTCCTTCCTTCCTTCCTTCCTTCCTTCCTTCCTTCCTTCCTTCCTTCCTTCCTTCCTTCCTTCCTTCCTTCCTTCCTTCCTTCCTTCCTTCCTTCCTTTCTGTCTGTCTGTCTGTCTGTCTTTCTTTCTGAAAAAAAATCTAAGACCAAAAGTTACACAGACATGTGAGATATTATTAGATTAGGTAATGTAGTTGAATCCCTGAAACTATGCTTCTCTAAATTTCCATAAATACAGAAGTTGTCAAGGAGTCACACCTAAGCAATATCACCACTTTAAGTATTGTATAAGCAGCCTTTAAATCAATTGTAGAAAACTCATATACTTTTCATATGTTCAGAAAAAACATCATGTGTTCAAAGTTCATGCTGCAGAAAAGGTTGTGGTCTAATAAAATTCATATTCCCTTTAAAAACTAGACTCTCTGTGGGTGAGTGCTAGTGTGAGGGGAAGGGGCTAGAGGGAAGGATGAAGGAAATTGAATTATGATGAAATAGATGGTTTGCACTTTAAAAAATGGGAAAAAGTATGAGAAAACCTAAAGAATGAATTTCAGTATGCTTTGGATAATCCTTCCAATGTTTGGTGGCTTTTAACAGCTCAAGTCATACCACAAAGATGTTAACTTTTATTGTGTGACTGTATGAATTATATTTACATCTCATCCATGGTACCTCTTATAATTGATAGTACCAGCTGGTGAAAGGTAATGGAATCTTTACTAATTAAGAAGAGGGAAAGCCAGGCCTGATGCTTTATACCTGTAATCAGAGCCATGTCATGTTTTATAAGTATCAGTTCTCTCAATATATTTGCTGATACTTTCAAATTAGAGAAACTAATGCCACTTCACCCATGTGTAAAGAAAACAGTATATTCTTAAAAACTATTGTTGAGCAGTATTATTTATTTAAGTAAAAATCTATAGTAACTTGATTTTGACTTTCAATAAAAGGAATCCTTAATATTTTTGTAGATCAAGGAACTGCATTTGCAGTGGGTGTGTCTGAATAGTCATAGGAAAATGAGTTGTGTAACACAAAATCTCCATGTATGCTCTTTTCCTCACAGAACTGCAGTTCCTTTTACCTGTAGCTAGATAATATCTCAGAAATATTTGTGTGTGTGTGTGTGTGTGTGTGTGTGTGTGTGTGTGTGTGTTGCGTCCAGAGAAACAAAAGAAGGGTTTTAGCTACCAGGGCCCACAAGGAAGTATATTTTTTAATGATAGGAGAAGATAAGTAGTACAGACTATTAAAGACTTCCCCTCAAATAAATGTCCTATAAGTGCTGGAGCTTAAAGTGCTCAGACAGGTTGGTGAGAGGTTTACAGAACTTTAAAGGTGGGCTGTAACCAATGAAGTTTTCGGGCACAGTAACATCATTCTGAAGAAGAAACTAGGGCTTAAGAGCAGTTACTTGTATCAATTGTTACTAAGGAAAACTACCTTAGATTTCTCTTGTTAGCATCTTTCTGTTTTAATGACACAGTTTTTGGTTTTCAATTTTGTTCTTTTGAAACATTTGTGTACATTAGAAAATGTTATAGCTGTTCTTGCTATAAAAGAATAATTTTCTTGAAGCCTAAGGGTTCAAAAAATGTAACATAACATTTCCATGTCAAATATCAACTGCATGCTAACCTTGAGCATTGTGAACACTGTAACTCATCAACCCAGTTCTAGGCCGATTCCAACCATCATCAAGGAATAAAGAGTTAGAAAGAATAAATTACCACATAATCATAATCTATAAAAATACTGGCCTAGAGTACACTAAAAAACTCTCAATAAATAAATATTAGACATTTACTTTATGAAAGTCAGTGAAGATGTGCTCTTCAGAAATCACGTCCACACTTTCAAGCTGCTTTGTACAAATCACACAGAGTCTAATAAGTGACAAAAGTTATAGGTCAAGTTAGAATACAACTTGATAGAAAAGTGTCTCTTGTAATTGATATTTCTATAAAGGAATGCAACCAATGTTGTGGAGTTGCTTATGTTTTGGGTTTGAAGGCAGTATTTAAAGAGACTCAAAATGTTTCAGCCATGGCAGCATCACTGAAATGAATGTTCAGTCTCTAAGGCGACATCTTTCAAAGGTTACAAACACTCGTTACAATGTACTAATTGTAGAATTTGTTGCTACAAACCAGCTACCCAACCTCTGTCCAGGGTGCTGAAGGAGGGAGCTTGTTTTCTGAAAGTTGTTCTGTTCTCTTTTTCTCTCTGATGGCTCAAGAAAGTTTAGCAGCCTGTGTCTGATACCGTGTGTAGCTGGGGTCACAGTCTGGCATGCTCATTCCTCAGAACACAGCTTTATTCTGAGGATGATTTACAACAGATGATTCCGGTTTCCAGTCTGGTTGAAAAAAATGAATATTGAATGTCCGTGCCCAGTTCTTGAACACTCGTTTCTCTGTGATGAAGCGATGATGACTGCCCTTGCGTCCTCGCTCATGGGAGAGGTACATGGTACATTCATCAGGTCCAAAAGGTTCATAATAATGATAAGGTACTGAAGGATGATTAGGATCCCTGTAGGAAGGAAGATAAGCTGATTAAAGCAAAAACAATTATTTTTTCTCATTGATTCATGCAAGATATTATCTTTAATAAGATAATAAGCACAGATGATATTTTCTAGTCAAATGAATGGTTTTTCTGATGTTTAAGCAACAAGAAAGTGCAGAGGTTTTGTGGTTGTGAAATATTCAGTCACCATTGGTACCAAATGCAGAAATAAATGTGCTATTGAACATTTAGGCTTCTAGGATTTAGCACTATGTATTTATGGTTAAAATTATAGTTCCTTTTTATTGTAAAGGTGATGTACAGAAGTAACAGTTATGTAAGTCAGGTAATGAGTACATTTCTTTTTGAACAGTGTCACCCCTCCCTCTTTTCCTCTTAGTTCTTCCCTCTTTACTCCCTCCCCCTAAATTGTATAGTCTACTTCCAACATAGTGTCTATTGAGTATCACTGCTGAATTAGATTACCATTTGTCCCATCATTTATTTCCACTCTCACCTGTAAACAGTCACTGTAGTAAAAGTCAATATAGAGAGATTTGTAAAACAAAACAAACAAAACCTCCAGATCATCCCTTTTCCCTAATAGAACACTCCAACCACCCCAAAGACTTCCGATGATGGAATAAGCCTGATTTTAGAATGTTCCATGATCTGGCTGTGCTGAATCTTCTTTTAACCCACAGATTGGCCTTGGCCAATCTATGCAAGCCTTGCTAGATTTTCTGTCATTTCTCCCAACCTTGTCTCTCCCGTAAAGACTGAGCATTTGAGATCATCACCTGTCTGGAATATTCTCCCCATGAGTTCATTAATTCTTACCACTGAAATGTGTCCTCATCAGAAACCTTACCCGATGTGTTTCTCATGCCATCACTCCATCTCACTCTCCTTCATTTTCTTTTCTCACTTCTTTTTTCCTTATAGCACAAATCTCCCTTTGTAATTGGTATTGTTATTTGTTTACCTCCTTATTTTCTGCACTGAAGGCAGGGATTTGTTTTACTTCCATAGCAGGGCTTAGTAGGGATTCAATAAATCTTAAAGTTCTGTTGCTCAAAGAACTTTATACAGAGTCAGTAGCTGACAAGCAAACTTCTAAAGATACTGTCTCCTCCACATATGGAAAGCTGGTTATACTAGTTTGATTCTGTGGGAGAAAAAGGAAGATAGACGACAAACAAGATGACAACTTTTCCTGATGTTGCTCTAAATAATCCATCTATTAAATCTAGAGTCTGTTGGTCCAGAAATTCTGTATCTTCAATATTTGGTGGGTAGCTTGACAGACTTAGCTTGTTTTTGGCTTTACCTCCCCCCTCTCAATCTCAAATAAGAATCACTGGCTTATTGTCTTCAAGGTGGTTGGTATGCCTAGATGTAACACAGAGAAGGGGCAGGTACCCTTGTTGAAGAGTTACTAAACATTTCCAATCAGGCAGACATTCCTAGTTTTAGCTACATTTACTCACAGGCCTTGTTGCAAAAGCCTGAAGGACAATAGAACCAAGCTAACCAACTTCTTGCAAGTGGTCTTTCAGAGCTTGAGGCCAGGGTCCACTCCACTCTTTGGGCTCTTCTCTGCATACAGAAGCATGGCTTCCCAAAGATGCTCATCCTGCAACCCACCTATTCGTTTTCTTCAGAGGCAATCAATACACAAATGGCTTTTAGAGTAGCAACTATACTGGGGTCAGGGATCGAAGTCTTTTATCAAGAGAGGTGTCGAGTTTGTGGCTCTGACAACAATAAACCTTTGAGCTGTTTCTCCTCTTGGGTTAAAGTTCTTCCAGGAAGAGAGATTTATTTTTGTCATGCAGCATCTAAACATTTCTCATCTTTGCTTGTATACTGTTCTGAATGAACTCTTCATCTCTAATATGCTTAAACTGGGTATACATGTTGCTCAGGGAATCTTGATTCTTTACTCTCTACTTATGGTAGATTTCATAGATTTACCTTACCCTAGAAATCGGAATGCCTTTAAATTTTTTATTTTGTTCGGTTGTGGGGCTTGAACTCTGGCCATGGGCGCTGTCCCTCAGCCTTTCAGCTCAAGGTGAGTGCTCTACCACTTGAGCCACAGCACCACTTCTGGTTTTCTGAGTGGTTTATTGGAGATAAGAGTCTCAGAGAGTTTCTTGCCTGGGCTGGCTTCCTGAGTAGCTAGGATTATAGACATGAGCCACTGGCACCCGGATTACCTTTAAAATTTTAGTAGAAGGCATTTTCTTTCCTATTTTCCTTTTTCATTAATAGTAAAATATAATGGGTTTCATTATGACATGTCATGCTTACATATAATATTCTTCAATCATATTTATTCCTCCATCACCATCTCTTTTTCCATCCTTCTCCCATTGCTCCTCAAAGGTCTCTCTTTGGCTTCATGCTTTTTAAAAATAATCTGGGTATTGTATCTGAGACAATTTATATGCTAGATTAATTTCACTTAATATGATCTCCAGCTTCACTTTTTCCTGTAAATAACATAATTTCATTCTTCTGTATAAATAAAACTGCATTTGTATGTGTTTATCTACATATATCTATCTTTCTCCATATATCTCTATATCTGTCTATTTACCTAATTACCTACCTATAAATCTATCAATCAAATTGTCCTTACTCATCCATGTGTTGATGCCCTCCTGAGCTGATTTGGTAATTATGAATGGTGCTACATTACACACCAACACTGAATTATCTCTACTGCATGTGGATTTACATTCCTTCGGGTATAAGTTCAGAAGTGGTAGAGCTGAATCATATGGTAGTACCATTAAGTTTCTTCAAGAAACTCCATATTGATTTCTGTTGCAGCTGAACTGGTTTCATACTCCACCAATAGTGTATAATGCTTCATTTTCTCCAGATTCTCAATAATATTATCATCTGTTATCATGATGACAGGCATTCTGACTGGGGTATAAAAGGTCTGTTTTATTTAGACAATACATGCATTTCCAATGGAAAATGACTACTATGCAGAAAAAATGATTAAGAAGAATAGAGACTTGTGAGATACTGCTTTGCAGTTTTATAATCTAGCAAACTGGATCAAATTCATACCACAATGGTATGCTTGGGGTTAAGCTCTTACTCTTTTCAATCAGGGTTCAAATCTGTTTCATCTATGTTTTGGACATCTTATTGCATCAGTCTCATTAAAGAAACAATTAGGTTTCTAAAAATATCATGAGATTGATTTGGAACTGAGGAACAGAGAGTAATTGGAACCCAGCTAAGGGATGCTATGGGATCAATTTCCTTATTCAGGAAGACCATCTCTTTGAATGAAAGCTTAGCTGGCTCCATATTGATCACCTACAGGGGGAATTAAATTTATGCATTTCAATACCATGGCTTCAGAGGTGTCTAAGTAAGCCATTCATGGAAGTGAGAGTGGTTTCCATACTTTAACATTCTGTCCAAACAGTGGGAATGTGCTTCATGAGACTTGGGAGGCATAACTGGGGTAGAGAAGGGATAGCTTGCTGGACTGTAAGTCTGCCCTCAGCAGCCATCTACTTTCCATCTAAAAAGCCCTTTCTAGCTTAGAGTCATAATTCTTCAGGTTATTCCTTAATTCTAAAGTCTTAAACAAAGAATAGCATTTTCATTTTCACTGCCTTATGAAAAAAATCAGCATATTCCCACATGTAGACTGTCATAAAAGGGATTCTTGTGCTCAAGTTTATTTTTGGAGCCAAGGGAAGCTGAAGGACAGGAAAATGGTCTGGGAACAATAGGGAAGTGGTCACACAACCATTTCCCCTATGACTGCAACCTGCCATCAGAACTGGGAGAGCTCATGTGGAAACAAGTTATGAAGAACAATTCAAAGGAGGATTTTTGTTTTATTCCTGAGAGATGGAAATTGGGAAGAGTGGAAGAACTAACCTGTACACTACATAGGCATCACTTAAAATTGGTTTATATCAGTTATACAGGGTAAGGAGATTTCAGTTACATCTCCACCTGTTCACCTATGGATTCCAATCAGTTCCTACCCTTTTTTTCACTTTGTATGCAAGAGTTTAAATAAATGCTATTGTGAGCATGAAATCCTTGCAGATTCTGTTCTAAATCATCTGGATATGTTCTAGGCCTAAGTACTTTTTAACAATGTTTTAAGTTAAACATCAAAACAAATATAAGCAGTTATTGGATAATAAAGCCCATGAAGTAAAATAAATATCCACAATGATCACAAAAAATCTAACTGAATAAACAAATAGTGAAGATAGAGAATTTTATTACAAAAATCTCAATTAATAAATGAGGGAAGTCTGAAAGAAAAGACCACTTCATTTAAACAGTGCAATAAGTTTACAGGTAAGATACACCAATGAATAGATCATCAGGGGGAAAAAGTTGAGGGGGGAAAAGGTTATTTGCATAATCTTAAATTGTATCCCCATATTACTTATTAATGGACAAGGGGCATTTTCCCAATCAATAAAGTTTAACTTCAACAGTAGGCAGAGCATGTAGTTCATGGAAGGAGCTACCAAGAAGGGCTAAAAAAAGGCTATGGCATTCATCCCTGGAATGCTTAACCTCAATCTAACCATGGGAAAATATCAGATAAACCCAAAGTATGGGGAGTTCTACAAAACCTGTGACTAGTACTGTTCAAAGTCAGCAAGGCAATGAATGACAGAAAATATTTGAAGAGGCTAAAGAGGCAAGGTGAGTAAGTGCCTGGAATTGGTCTTTCAGGAGATAAAGGACATTGAGACACTGGTAAAATCTCAACAAAGTCTATAATTTAGCTGAGCAGTGGACTGATGTTAATTTCTTAATTTTGAAAATTGGGCCCCTAAGGATGCAAAATATCAATATTAAAGGAAGCTGGATAATGGGTTATGAACTTCTTATGTGATTTTGGCAACTTTTCTGTAAACTGAAAGCTATCTAAAAGGGCAGTTATTACATAGTCTAAGGCATGATGGCTTGTGCCTATAATCTTATCTACTCTGGAACTAAACATTGGGAAGATCATAATTATTGGACAGCCTGGGAAAAAGCAAGATCTCCAAGTCCCACCCAACAAGCTGAGCATGGTAGCATGAGCTTTCCACCCCAGCTTTGCAGGAGGTATAGGTAAGAAGATCATAGTTCCGGCCATCCCTATCTGAAAAATAACTTAAGCAAAAAAATGTTGTGGCCATGGCTCAAGTTGTAGAGCATCGGCCTAAGAAGCAAAAGGCCCTAAGTTCAGTAATGCAAAAAGAAAAAGCTTAATATAATCTATCTTATTATATTTTTGTATTATTTAAGAAAGTTCTAAAATGCAGCTGTGGTTCACAGGCTGGTTTTCTAAGTACCTTCTGAGCCTTAGGGCTTAACTTACCACATACACTATCTGCCCACATACACTCTATAGTAACTACCACTGCTTCCATTTGATGGCTGAGCCCATGGCACTATGAACAGCTCTAAGCATACAGCTGCAATTGTGGGGGGTCCAAGTTGTTAACCCTACAGCTTCTCATCCTTCATGGGACAAAGAGGCACAGTGACTTACCTCAACCCTCTTCTACCCCCTATGGCTCTGGTATAATGTTTGAGAGTGGACCAATGGTGCCCATAGGAGGCACAAGGGAGGTAACAGAAATGTCTCATGACTGGAAACTGTTGGTCAAATAATGGAAAAGCTAAAAGAAACAATAAACTACTAGAAAAAATACAATAATCTATTTTAATTCTATTTTATAAAATACAGGCCAAACAAATTGTTTTACCACCCACACCTGTCCACCATAAGTGTCTGTGGACTGCCACCAAGTAGAAACTTTGCTATTACTTACACTGGTGGCTTTATTAATGTTCACTAGCTAATAATTCTAGCAGAATCAACTCTCTGGTATTCATGATACCTTTGAGATGTCCTTCATATTATGGATGAGATATTAATTTAGTTCCATGACAGTAATCACTCTGAATCATTACCCCTCTAATTAATACTCAAGAAATGACGAGTAACAGAGAGCTGTAAACTTGGTGATGTGCTAAGTGTGACTGGAAATATGATTATTAGGTAAAATATTAAATGCTTAGCCCATTATTATTACAAATAATTTACAATGGAAAATGAGATTAAAAATACTCAGCCTAACTTAGTTTAGAAAGCAATGATAACATATCTTTTCACTGAAATTTATAGTCCATCCAGAGAGAATACATTTTCCTTCCTAGCTGGAGATGGGGTGATTTAAGGTCTACTGTCCACAGAACAATATATTTTGATGCTGTTGCCAGTGAAACGTGGCATTAATTTTCTCCAGCTTTCTGAACAGTGATGATTATGAAAGCTGGTGAAGGGGTTGGTGGGGGGCTGGTGTCTAGGCCCCTTTTTGAAAATTCACTGCTAAACCTGGTTGAGGATTAAACAGAGTGGTTAAAATTGACATCTGGATACTCCTCCACATCTGAATTTGCTGTCTGCCATTTGCTTAAGAAAACTCTTTTTGTTGATTACCATTGAACCAATCTATATGGAATACCCACTGTCTACCAGACACAATGATATATACTAAATATATAATTGGAACTAAGACATGACCCCTCCTCTCTGGGAGCTTAAAGACCAATGAAGGAGCTGAAGAAATCAATCAGAGTTGATGCTAGAGGAAGGTCTGGTGGCCCTACAGGAAGACGGTGAGGGACGGGAGCTACTGTGTCTGACAGGGAGTGAAGAGTTAACAGGTTTGTTTCTTGAGCCCTGGAGACCCAAATTTAAACCTGGATTCTACCACTTATCTGCTCTAAGGTTGTGCCTAATTGCTGCAGATTTTTAAACCTTGCACGTAGAACAATGGTAATAATAATGCTTACCTTATCAGAATTTTGGACAGATAAATGAAATAACTCAAGAGTTCAGATCCAGTGTGAATGAGGTATGTGCACACAAAATATCGACCACTAATATTATCAGTAAAGAACCAGTACTATCCAGAGAAATTAGAACATAGAGAATGTGCCTTCTAGGCTGAGTGCAGAAGGATGTCTGTAGGGTGTATTTCCTGACAAAATGTTTCAGTAGGCTACAGTACATCTGAGTGACTGAAAAAGATGGGACTAAAGCAGTCAATGGAAGCCTGATCATGAAAGGTACTTGTACTAAGCTAGGTGAATTCTATTTTTAAAAGCTTTCTGTAGAGTTCCGGGAAGATGGCGGAGGAGAAGCTGAAGGCTAAACAAGCTCTTGCAAAGAAAGCAGTTTTAGTGTTCCAGTGAACAGTCCTAGGCCAGAGAATTACACCAAGTGTGCCATCACAGTACAGAGAGGCCAGAGAGCGAAAATCCAGGCAAGGAGACAGATCTGAGCACTTGCTGGCAGCCCTGGCTGTGGCGGTGGCGGCCATAGCCACTATACCTACAACACAGAGAGTCCGGGACAAAGGTGCCAGACGCAGTGGGCAAGCTGATTCTACTCAACACCAGTAAGAACTGACAAGGAGCAGATATCTTCATCCTGCAGCTTGCAGAACAGAGACAACCCAGAAACCAACACTCCGGTGTGAGTAGAACCCTGACATCCTCACTCCTTCTCAGGAAGCAGAGGAGGGAAAGCCACCCCTTCCTCTCCCTCCCCCCCACTACCAGAGATCTCCATCTTTATACTGACAAAGGCCCGGCTGAGCTGCTAGCTCCAACTCAGGCTTTGGGAGAAGATAAAAGAGTCATTTAGCAGGTCACAAGAACCTACCCTGACCTGCCAGGCTCAACTCCACCCAGGGGAAAGTCACCATGCCCAGGCAGAGAAAGCTCCACCCCTGAAAGAGTGGCTTTCTTCACTGTGTAAACAGAGCCAGAGGCTGTCCCTCCCTACAGCAGCCTAGAAAGTCAATTGAAATTCAGTAATCATAAACCCTGAGAATGGTTCTAGGCTGGGCTCTGTGAGTGTCTCAGAAGCTAGCCCCTTAGGGAAAAGCTACTGTTTGCTGAAAGGCCTCAACTCTACCCAGAACCTAGCCTCAACACAGCATCTCCAAACTAGAGGAAACATCCATCTCCCTCTTTTGTGATACTCAAAGTAGATCTCCCTCCCACTAACTAGCCTGGGAGGAGGATCACAAAATCCTGGGTAAAACAGGGCAGTTTTTTCTGCCTGCCCAAACAAATTGACTTAAGAAAACAATCAAGCCACAGGAAAACCAAACACCACAAGCAGACCAGAAACTCCACCAAGAGACTGGTTACTGACACAGGGAGATACAGGATCTTCCCATCCACCACTGCCCCCCTCCCCCCCCAAAATATCAAAGAACTCTTTTTTTTAATTTTTAATTAAAAAAATTGTTTTCTATTATTTTTTCTTCCTCTTATTCTTATTTTAGGTGTATGTGTGTGTGTGTGTGTGTGTGTGTGTGTGTGTGTGCTTTTTAAAAAAATCTCTACTGACCCTTTGGTCTCTTTTTTCTCTTTCTTTCTCATTCTTTTTATTTTTTCCTCTCTTTCGCTCTTTTTTGCATGACTCAATTGCTGTTCTGCTCATCCTCAGATATACCCATCATCGATTATTAGACCTTATACCCCATTGTGTACACACTTAATCTCTTAGGCTGAAATTACTTAATAGCAGTATTATTTCTTTATACCTATACAATTTTTTAAGTATTTTTAATTTTTAATTTTTCATGTCTCCTTTCTATCCCTCCCCTCCTCTCATCCTATCCCCGTTCTTCTCAATATTACTTTGTTAAACTTGCATAATTTTTAAGTGTTTCACTTTTTAAATTTAAATTTTTGTTTTTCCATTTTTTCTTGTCTCTTTTTTTTTCTTCTCTCTCTCCTATCATTCTGTCCAATTCATTTCTCTCTTTGAGATTAGGACTTGGTTAATTTCACTCTCCTTTTACCTTTCCACATCCCTTTAACCATATTTTTCCAACACATTTCTCCCTAAACCTAATAATTTTTGGTTTGCCAAATTCTTCTTTGATGTTCTTATCCCACTAATACATAGTTGTTTTATGTTGAATAGACTGTATCTGTTGAACTAGATTGTATCTGCAGACTTTTGACTTTGCAATTACAGGACTTTGGTTGATGCTTGCCTTAAAATTGTGTTCTAGCAAAAAACTGGTGTTACTTTCATACCAACTGGGCAGAACAAGCCACAAAAACACAAGAAAAATGGCAAGTCAGTGTATCTTGACTCTCACTCATGATCAGGTGACAGAACAGATAATGAATAATACAGAGGAGAATTCCCCAAAAGCTCTACAAACACTACTGGTAAACATGGTGAATAAAAAGTTTGAAAACCTGCAAAGGACTCAGTGTGAGCATGATAGGGAGAGAGAGGAGGCAAACCAAAGATTAATACAGGAAGCTCATGGGCATGAGGAAGCTACTCAAAGATTGATACAGGAATTGCATGAGCAGGTTAACACTCAAAGAGAAATAAAGGAATTATGTGAGCAGGCTAAGAACAGTCAAAGAGATAGAGAGGAATTGCATGCGCTGGCTGAGAACAGACAAAGAGAAAGTCAGGAATGGAGTGAGCAGGCTGAGAACACTCAAAGAGAACTACAGGAATTGCATGAACGTGAGGAAGCTAATCAAAGAATAATACAGGAATTGCGAGAGTGGGATGAGAATAGACAAAGAAAAATAGAGGCATTCATGGAATCCATAAACAGACAGCTGAAAGAAGTCAGGGAGACCACAAAGGGAATGCTGAATGGAGCCCAACAGAAAGAATGGGAGTCCAAGGAAACCCTAACCAATCAACTAAGTGATTTGAGAATAAACACTGAACACCAAATTAAGGAGGTAAAGAAGTTCATACAAGATTTAAAACAAAGCTCCAACAAAGAATTTGAAGCCATCAAAGCTAACCAATTAGAAGGAAAAGAAATAAAAAACGAAGTAGAAAGTCTTGACAGTAAGTTAGACCATGCAGAAGATCGAATCTCAGAGATTGAAGACAGCCTAGATATTATAGAGAAAGAACATACAGCTATCCAAGACAAATCCAAGAAATATGATAGATCTATTCAACATTTGGAAGGAAGACACCATCAGAAGGCCTAATCTGAGGATAATGGGTACAGAGGAACACCTAGAGACAGAAGTTAATGGTCTAGGAAATTTGTTTAATAGGATCCTAGCAGAGAATTTCCCAAACATGCAAAAAGATAGGCCTATTCAGATACAAGAAGCTTTTAGAACCCCAAACAGACCAGACCAGAACAGGACATCCCACCGTCACATTATAATCTGCACAGGATCAATTCAGACCAAGGAAAAGATCCTTAAAGCTGTCAAGGAGAAAAGATCAATCACCTATAAAGGAAAACCAATTAGAATCACCTCAGATTTCTCAGCAAAGACAATTAAAGCAAGAAGAGCCTGGAATGATGTATGCCATCCCCTAAAGACAAACAACTATCAACCAAGAATACTGTACCCAGCTAAACTCTCCTTCATAACCAAAGGTCAAATATAAACCTTCCATAGCAAAGAAAAACTGAAACAATATATCTCCACCAAACGAGCCCTACAAAAAATACTTAAACATGTCCTATACATAGAAAACCAACAAGACCACAATAAAGGCCAAGAAACCACACCCAAACTGAGAATCTAAGAACCATAGGAAGAAAGCAGTTGCCGCAACCCCAAAAGAAGGTGGATAAAATGGCAGGAACTCCCAAATACCTCTCAGTGCTATCTCTCAACATTAATGGACTTAACTCTCCAATTAAGTGACATAGCCTGTCTAGTTGGATTAAAAAGCAAGGTCTTTCTGTCTGCTGCCTTCAGGAGTCACACCTTGCTCATAAAAACAAACACATTTTGAAAGTGAAAGGCTGGAACAAAATCTACCAAGCAAACAGCCCCCATAAACAGGCAGGAGTTGCAATCCTAATATCAGATAAAATAGACTTCAAATTAAAATTAGTGAGAAGAGATAAAGAAGGTTGCTACATACTAATTAATGGATCTCTCCTTCAGGAAGATATTACCATTCTAAATATCTATTCACCAAACAACGGAGCACCCAAATTTATCCACTACTTTCTCTCAAATCTCACATAGATCCAAAGACATTAATTTTGAGGGACTTTAACACACCACTATCCCCACTAGATAGATTAACTCGGCAAAAACTCAACAGAGAAACCTCAGATCTAAACAACTGCATAGAACAACTAGATTTAACAGACATCTACCGAATATTTCACCCAGCAGCATCAGAATACACGTTTTCCTCAGCAGCACATGGAACATTTTCCAAAACAGATCACATTTTAGGCCACAAAGCAAACTTGCCCAAATTCAGAAAAATTGAAGTTATGCCCTGCATTCTCTCAGACCCCAAGGGATTAAAATGAGAACTCAACACCAAAAGCCACCAAAGAAAGTCCTTTAACACATGGAGGCTGAACAATACACTGTGGAATCACCAGTGGGTCATGGAAGAGATTAGAAAGGAAATTCAAATGTTCATGCTATTCAACAAAAATGAGCACACAAATTACCAGCTCCTCTAGGACACAGCTAAGGCAGTACTCAGAGGCAAGTTATAGCTCTGAGTTCCTACATCAACAAACTGGAGAAATCTGAAACCAACAATTTAATGAGACATCTGAACCTCCTTGAAAAAGAGCAGCAAGATAAACCCCAATCCAGTAGATGGAAAGAAATAGTTAAAATTATATCAGAATTAAATGAATTAGAATCCAAAAAAACCATAGAAAGAAACAACAAAACAAAGAGTTGGTTCTTTGAAAAAATTAACAAAATTGACAGACCCTTAGCAAATCTTATCAGAAAAAGAAGAGAACACACCCACATAAATAAACTCAGAGATGAGAATGGAAATATCACCACAGAAACAACCAAGATTCAGAACATTATAAAAGAATACTTCTCAAAAGTTTATGCTAATAAGTTTGAGAACTTGGCAGAAATGGACCTTTTCCTGGCAAATATCGACATGCCAAAACTAAACCAAGATGAGTTAAACCATCTTAACAAGCCCATATCAAACATTGAAATAGAAACAGCAATAAGAGACCTCCCAGCTAAGAAAAGTCCAGGACCAGATGGTTTTACAGCGGAATTCTACAATGCCTTCAAAGCAGAACTCACACCAATACTCCTCCAACTCTTCAATGAAATTGAAAGAGAAAGTTCACTACGGAACACATTCTATGAGGCCATCATAACCCTCATCCCAACACCAGGCAGGGACTCATCAAAGAAAGAGAACTATAGATCCATTTCTTTGATGAATATTGATGCAATACTTCTCAACAATATTTTGGCCAATCGACTTCAACAATTCATCCAAAAAAATCATACACCACGATCAAACAGAATTCATTTCAGGGATGCAAAGCTGGTTCAATATACACAAATAAATATAATTCATTACATCAACAGGAGCAAGGATAAGAACCACATGGTTATCTCAATAGATGCAGAAAAAGCATTTGACAAGATCCAACACCCCTTTATGATGAAGGTTTTGGAAAAATTAGGAATCCATGGAATATTCCTCAATATCGTAAACACTGTATAGGACAAACCTACAGCCAGCCTTATACTTAATGGTGAAAAACTAAAGCCATTTCCTCTTAACTCAGGAACAAGACAGGGATGTCCACTCTCTCCATTTCTCTTCAATCTAGTATTAGAATGCCTACCTAGAGCAATAAGAGAAGATGCAAACTTAAAGGGGATGCAAATAGGGAAAGATGAAGTAAAACTCACTCTTTGCAGATGACATGATCTTGTATTTAAAGAATCCCACGGACTCTACTCCCAAATTACTCAAGCTGATTCAAAACTTTGGCAAAGTAGCAGGGTATAAAATTGACCCTCAAAAATCAATGGCTTTTTTGTATGCCAACAATGAGAAAAGCATGGCTGAAATTAGGAAAGCAACTCCATTCATAATAGCCCCACAAAAAATAAAATACCTAGGAATTAACTTAACCAAAGAAGTGAAGGACCTCTATGATGAAAACTTTAAAAACCTGAAAAAGGAAGTCATAACAGAACTTAGAAAGTGGCAAAACCTTCCATGCTCTTGGATTGGAAGGATCAACATCATAAAAATGGCAATACTTTCCAAGGCTATCTACAAATTCAATGTGATACCTATCAATATTTCAACCTCATTCTTCAAGGAAATAGAAGAGGCAATCTAAAAATTCATATGGAACAATGAAAGATCCTGAATAGCAAAAACGATCCTTACCAGAAAGAACAGTGTTGGAGGAATATCAATACCAAATTTCAAACTCTACTACAAAGCCATAGTAATCAAAACAGCTTGGTACTGGCACAAGAACAGACCTCAGGACCAATGGAATAGAATTGAAAACCCAGAAATGAACCCACAGACCTATAGTCACCTAATCTTTGATAAGGGAGCTAAAAAAATAGAATGGAAGAAAGACAGCCTCTTCAGTAAATGGTGCTGGAAAAATTGGTTAACTATTTGTAGAACACTAAAGCTACATCCATATATAGCACCCTGCACCAGAATCAACTCCAAATGGATCAAAGACCTCGGAGTTAAAACAGACACTCTGATAACATTACAGGATGGAATAGGAGAAATCCTAGGTCTCCTTGGTACAGGATGAAATTTTCTTAATAGAGACCCAGAAACACAACAAATCAAAGAAAAGTTGGACAAATGAGATTGTATGAAATTGCAGAGCTTCTGCATGTAAAGGACATAGCTAGCAAGATCAATGGAAAGCCCATGGATTGGGAGAAGATCTTCACTAGCCATACAACGGACAAGTGTCTCATATCTAAAATATACCTGGAACTCAAAAAATTAAATCCAACAACAAATCCTCAAAGAAACAACTGCCTAATAAATAAGTGGGCTAAAGACTTAAAGAGAAACTTCTCTGAAGAGGAAAGGAGGGTTGCCAATAGACACATAAAGAAATGCTCAACCTCTCTAGCCATAAAAGAAATGCAAATTAAAACAACATGGAGATACCACCTCACCCCAGTTAGAATGGCTATAATTAAGAACTCTAATAACAACAGATGCTGGAAGGGATGTGACCAGAAGGAAACCTTACTGCATTGTTGGTGGGAGTGTAAACTTGATCAACCACTTTGGAAAGTAGTATGGAGGTTCCTCAAAAGACTCCACATAGAGCTCCCCTATCACCCAGCAATCCCACTTTTGGGTATTTACCCAAATTATCACAAACAAGACCATACTAAAGCTACTGGCACAACTATGTTCATTGCAGCATTATTTACCATAGCTAAGATATGGAACCAACCCAGATGCCCCTCAGTAGCCAGGCCCAAAGAAACATAGGCCCCATGTTTTCCCTTATTTGTATTAACTAGTATATATCTGAGACAAGCAGAAAAGGTCAGATAAGTTGTTGTTAGGTGAAATGAACCCAAGAGAAGTATTCAAATGTTTTTTACTTTCATGAGATTGTTTCTAACATATTTATAAGATTTCTTTGTTGCTTTGTATGTCCCTCCCCCACAGTATAACCCCTGCTTTCACTCTATTTGATGTTGGTATAATTTGTGGAGGGGAAGGGAAAAACAAATAGTTTAACTAGGGATACAGGTGGACCCATTGCAACAATGAGATGTTCAAGTCGTTGTGTCTAAAAATGAACTTTACAACTTTGGTGGGGTGGATATAGGTGGGAGGGGGTGGTAGATTGGAAGGGATGGTAAGGGGAAACAAAGGAGGAAGCAACAATGCTTGATAAGAAATGTACTCATTATTTTGTCCATGTAATTGTAACTCCTTTGTACGGTATTTTCATAATAAATTTTTTTTAATAAGCTTTCTGTAGTAGCTACTTGGAAGGCTGAGGATAGTTGGACCAAGATTTGAGACCATTTAGGCAGAAAAATTCATTAGAGACCCCTTCTCCACCCATAGCTGGGTACAGTGGCATGTTCCTATCATCCTAAGCCATATGGGAGATTGATATTCCAGTGCAGTATGGACAGACATCCACAAGACTCCATCTCAATAGAGGGATGCTAGACACAGGTGGCTTATTCCTGTCCTTTCAACCATAACATGGAATTTAAAATAGGCTAACAACAGTCCATATATGTGCCAGGGAACACCACATATATTATATGACACATTTTATCTAAAAAATAAGCAGTGAAAAATAGGGCTAGAGGCATGGCTCAGCCATTGAGTGTCTGCCTAACAAGTGTGAGGCCCTCCAGACAAATACCAGTAAGGATAAAAAAGAGAAGGAAAAGGAGAAGGAGGAGGAAGAAGAAAAGGGGAAGGAGTAAGGAAGAGTAAGGAGGGATGGAGGGGGAAAAGGAAGAGGAGGAGGAGGAGGAGGAGAAGAAAGGAGAAGGAGAAGAGGATGAGGAGGAGGAGGAGGAGAAGGCAAAGGAGGAAAAGGAGAAGAAAGAGAAGAAAAGAGGCTTTGTTTTTATTTTTTGGAGTGGTATTTGGACTTGAACCCAGGGCCTTACATATGCTAGGCAGGCACTGTAGTACTTGAGCCATAAGATCCTTTTAGTGTTGGTTATTTTTTGAGTGGGATAAGGTCTTGTTTTATACGGAGGCAAGCCTCCTTCTTGTTCTTCCTTGTCTCACTGGAGATGACCAGACCACTGTGCCCCAGACACTGGTTGAAATGGAGTCTCGTGAATTTTTTTTGCCTGAGTTGATCTAAAACTTCAATCTTTTGATTTCAATTCCTAAGTAGCTAGGATTATAGGCTTGAGACACCACACTCAGATGTTTAGTGGCTTTCAACATGAAAGGCTACCATTCTTCTGAATCTGCTTATACAGGGGTTGTAGATATTTTCTTGCCAAGAAATGTCTCCTCAAGTTTATTCAGACCTATTAGATGGATTGAGAAGGCAGACCCAAAGGGAATTAGCTAGGAAACAATAAGTCCATGTTTAGAGGAATGACATGCTACCACACTTAACTTGGAGCACAGACGTAATGGCCTGCCTAGCTTTTCACCCCTTAAATATATAATTCAGGCCCTCATTACCTATCCTACATATCCCCTTCATCACATCACACAGGTGGTAGTGGGTATGTCCTTAAAATTACTGCCATCCTGAACCCTTAGATGTAGCAATAAGAGTAAGGTCAGTGCTTGGTCTCCCTGTGCCTCAGTTTTCCTGGAAATAAAGAAGTGCTTATTAAATTCTCCTGGAAAGTTTGTGGGAGTTGGGCTTAGCTGGGAAAGCAGTATGATTGAATCTTGGTCCAGAGGTTGTCAAGTTGCTAATTTGCCAAGTAATCTCTTCTTGGAAAGAAATATTATGCAAGATGATATATATATGTATATATATATATATATATATATATATATATAAAGCAAGTGTAAGTGGCTCTGTTCTTGGTCAAGTGGGCAGGGTTACAGTGTTTTGTTGTCTTGATTTCTTGTCCCAGAAATTAAAGAACTCTTTTCAGTCCAATTTGAAAGCCAAAGTAGATGCATCAATAAAGCTCAGGGGTCAGATGATGGACAGGAAGGGAGTGAACAGCTTCTCCACAGACACCTTGTATATGCATTATAATCAAGTTGGACCCGGGCACTGAAGGCAAAGTCCCTGCCTCTGTCATCTTTGGTCACTTTCCTATTGCCCAAAGTGAGGAAATTGAATGAATGAAAGTCTGATGTGATTATTTCTGTTAATGACTTCTCTTGAGGATACCCACTGTGTTGTAAGGTCTGAGGCACTTTGGGAAATAATGGAAAGCCCTGTGCACTAGGACTTCAAACACTGAGTCAAACACAGAACTCTGTCCCCAGGGAGGTTACATTCTGCTGCAATCAGCAAGTAGAAATCTTCCATTGCACAGAACAATCTCTAATCATTTTTGGCCCTGTGATGTCTTCTTTTTCTCTTTAAGCCCTACAGCTAATGACACATGGACTGTGCTTTTGGCCCTGAGTAGTTCTCAAGTACTTTCAAACTAAAGTCAAAAGGTTGAATGGTCAGACTCATAGCATGATTCACCTACAAGCTGATTTTCCATCCTTTGAAGCAGATATCATTTGCAAAAGTAATTTGACCTTTCAATAAAGATTGTAAAATACCTTCATTTATAGGCATATTGTAAGTGGCTTGGACATATTCACCATTACTTTGGTGTGGATAAGATTTATCGTAAGTCTCTAGGAGGCCAGGGCTGCTTTCTATTCTTTGAATCTTCAACCCAAACTAGTTGATATCTTTCAGAACAACGGTAAAATAATGTTTAGAATAGTATTAATTATTTTTATGGCTTTTTATGAATATTTGCATTATCTTTAAGTAGTTGTACAAAGAAGTTTCCATTCACCAAAGTAGTTTATGAATACAGTACATCTTGATCAATGTCATTCCTTTCAACATCCTCATCCACCCTTTCCCTTCTTATCTTAATTTTAGATTATGTACTTCATTCTTTTGCCCTTTAACAAACCAGTTTATGTGTACAATGCATCTTCATTTGTCATAACTTCAACGTCTTCACCCCACTTCAGCCCACCCTTTCCCTAATATATCTCAATTCTGCAGTATATACAATGAATTCTTGACTTCATTCTCCCTTCATTCTTCTCCCCTTCTTCCCATGGTCTCACCCTACCCTCTTGCAAGTACCCATTTCCTAGTACTTATTTTATTGGCTTTTGACTTAGTCTTTTTTAAAGAATTACACTAAAGTCTATTACACTTCAGTTAATTAATTTGTGACTCCTTGTTTACCATTTGGTGTGTTTACTTGAAGATTTATAGGCACATTTTAGCTATCACAAATGAGAGAAATAATGCAACCTATGTTTCTCTGGGTTTGGCTTATTTTGCTTAATATCACCTTTTCCAAGTCTTTCCATCTCCTTAAGAATGGTACAATATCATTCCTTCTGATTAATGAGTAGAATTCCATTGTGTATATATGCCACATGTTCTTGATCCATTCATCTACTGAGGGGCATCTGAGCTGATTCCATATTTTGGCAATGGCAAGTAATACTTCAATGAACATGTTTGTGCTGGTAGCTTTCATGTGGACTTCTTTGTGTTCTATTGAATAAGTGCCCAAGAATGGAATTTCTGGGTTACATGGAAGCTCTAGATTTAGTATTTTGAAGAACCTCCATACTGCTTTCCAGAGTGAGCAAACAAGCTTACATTCCCACCAACAGTGTAGTAGTGTTCCCTTTTGGGTACATCCAAGTTTTCTTGATATTGTCCATTCCAACTGGGATAAGGTGGAATCTCAATGTTCTTTTGATTTGCATTTCCTTTATGGCTAGAGATGTTGAACATTTCTTTATGTGTTTATTGGCCACTTTTACTTCATATAGGAAAATATTATTATTCAGTAATATTAGTGACTTTTAAATAATACTCAGCACTGTGCAAAGGGCACTATATCTGATGTTGTCCATATAACAACCTTAACCTCACTATGACCTCCTTGCTCTTAACCTTCTTTTCTTTTCTTTCTTTCTTTTTTTTTGGTTGGTCATGGGGCTTGAATTCTGGGCCTGGATGCTGTCCCTGAGTTCTAGGCCAGTGCCCTATTACTTAAGCCACAGCACCACTTTTGGTTTCTTGATGGTAAATTGGCAATAAGAGCCTCATGTACTTTCCTGCCCGGGCTGGCTTTGAACCACAATCCTCAGATCTCAGCCTCCTAAGTAGTATGAGCCACTGGTGCCCAACTATTAACTTAATTTTCTTAGGCCCCTTTTTTTACACACACATGTACACACAAAACAATGATCAGATCACTTAGGAACTGGAGTTTGATGATTCAGCCAATAAATATTAGACAGGAAGAGAAATGGAATGAGGACTCTACGTGCCCCTGACTGAGCAGATAATCTCTTGAGCCCTATGCCCTCCCCCCACGTGACACCCAGCCTCTCCACCTCCTCTGGCAGCTCTAGTAGAGGCACACTGTTAAAGAGTTGCTGCTTGAAGCATCTAGGGCAGACAACTATTGAACCTTTGCAATGGCAGCTGAAAAGGGGAAACTCAGAGCAGAGAGCAACAGATGGTGCAATTCACATTATCTTAGTTTCCTAGTTAGTATCATTCTATAAATTGTTTCCACCCTTGTGTACATGAAGTGGTGATGGACTAATTCTGAGTAAGAAAAATGACAGGTTAACTTGCCTTTCATTTGTTTTCCATAATAAATGGAACAGCTCCTCAAACACTCTAAGTCATTAACATTTCAATTTATTCAGACTCTTTCTTTCTGCCATCCTAATGGCAATATTACATAATTATATCTGCTGTATAACCATCAACTTTGATGATGCTCTGAATGTCTGTGCCACTCCCTCTGCCTTTGTTAGCCTGTTGCTTTGAGGAGGCAGCTTTCTCTTTAATGCCATCCTACCTCCTCTTTGCACATGGTTGTTAAACAGGGAAACAATGGCTGTGGATGAAGTGATGAGAACCTGGGTGAGGTGCCACTGCTAGCGTGCCTCTTATGTGCTGGGTACATTTCAATTACATTAACTTAATCCACCCACATCGGAGGCTGAGTCTATTGTCCTCGCATCCACTTTCATAGGTGAGGAAACAGTCATAGTGACACTTAACTTCTTCAAGGTCATACTAGGTTGCTAAGTACCAGCCTGGGCTTCAGCTTGATAATGTAGCCCAGCAAATGGCATACTCACACCCAAGATCTCTCTGATCATACTTCTTTTTTCTTTTTTTTAAAATTGAGTTTGAATTTAATCATTTAATTTTTTATTGTGAAGATAGTGATGTACAGAGGGGTTACAGTTACATAAGTAAGGTGGTGAGTACATTTCTTTTCACTAACCTGTAAGATTGCTGGATCTTTGGGTTAAGAAGGATGGGAGACATATGGCTGAGTGGTGAGGGCATGACGGCATTGCTATAGTTTGAAAGCAACTCCCTAAAATCATGTTGAAATTTAGTCCTCATTTGAGATACTCAGAAAGGGAGACTAGTCAGATGGGGTGGTGCATGCCTATAATTCCAGCATTTGGGTGACTTGAGGCAGGAAAATCAAGAGACACAGACAAGCCTAAACTATATAATGAGAATCCATTCAAAATCAAACTCTAAACTAAAACAGGAGGACCAGGGAAGACCTAGAATAGAAGATTAGGTCATAAGGACCAGGGCGCTGACATCCATTCATCTATTCACGAATGGATGAAAGGAGTTTTGAATCATCTATTAATGGGCTATCTTAAGGGTAAATCTGTTAGACTTGTTTTGTTTACACCCTGTTCACTCTATGGATGCCCTTTCTCATGTCAAGACTCTGTAGAATCTCCACCAGCAAGAAGACCCTCACCAGACAAAGACCAGCCCTCAGGCTTTAGACTTTTCAGCTCCAGAACCCTGAATTGAATGAACCTATTTTTTCAAGAACATTTTTTTTTTTTTGGTCGGTTGTGGGGCTTGAACTCTGGGCCTGGGCGCTGTCCCTCAGCTCTCCAGCTCAAGGCGAGCGCTCTACCACCTGAGCTACAGCGCCACTTAATGAACCTATTTTTTTAAAAAAATAAATTAGCTGTTTAGTTCTAGCAACAGAAAGAAGACTAAGATCAGCACGATTCCCTTTCACATTCTTGATTTAAACTTCCAAATTGCAGCTTTTGCTTAAAGACCCATGATGTTTGACTCATTGTTAGGTTTAAAAAATATTAACTATGTGAATACTGGGAGTGAACACAGATGCCAGCTATTGAAAATTTTGTTTTAATACTTAAATTACTTGTGTATTGGTAAATGGGCTTCCCCAAACCAGGCCCTCACTACTGCTTGGCGCATGTGTTGACACACACCATGCTCTGTCTGGGCAAGGGCCAGCAGGGAATTTAAGGCAACAACAGAAATGTGTGTATGTCACTTTTAAAGTGATACATAGAATAATTGTGCTTGTGGGTTTGGCCTTACAGTGCAATCTGAGGCTACTGATTGCAAGAGAAAGCGCCTCAGAGATGTATTGAAATTTTACAAAATAGGTCTCACCCCCAAAGGATAGGTTCTCTTTAATTCATTAGAAAAATGATCACATTCCTTTCAAATGAGAATAAAACTAATATTTCTTTAATGCTTATTCATCATTAATATTATGCCAATTATTGCATTACTTTGCACTGCTAAATATTCAGTTTATAAATGAAGCCCATAAGATGGATTAATTCTCCAGGAGCACAAACAAAAACTTTCAATATTTTATATCACATAATTAAATGTTGTTTGTTGTTTCTAGAACCAGAACTTGGGACATGCTAATTAATTGCTTCAAGAAGATAGCTAGACATGTTTTGTGGTTGGTATTCAGAATCAGATTATTTATAAACCCGGCACAACACTGCTGATGAATTACACTTGCAGAATAAATCCTACCTGCAGAAGTCTGGAGGCACCATGCCATAAACATTGATCCTGTCACACAACTCCAGGGCAATCGTCATTGTGAACCAGCCAGTGCTTAGCCAAGTGTTGGAGATCTTTCTGGAAGAAACAACAATTGAGTCTGCAACTTCTAAAGCAGTGGTTTGAACCACACTCAGCTTAAATCTGATCTGGAGTATAAACAGACTAAGTATTAGAAGATGCCTTCTCCATAGACCCTCCTTCACGGAGTGTATTCTCTCTCTTACCCCTCCCCCATTGATAAATACCAGAATTTTTTTATTTTTTAAATTATTTAAGTGGTTGTACAAAGGCTTTCAATTTAATGGGTCGGTTTGTGAGTACAGTGCATCTTGACCAGTGTCATCCCTTTTGTCCATCTTCTTTATCACTGCCAGCCCTTCCCATCCCTTCAATTTACTTGGTTCCATTCTCAAATATATACACGAGATATTATAACTACTTCTGCCTATCATTCCTCTCTCTATTTATCTATCCCCTCTTGATTTCATCTGCCCCTGCCTGGCAACACAGGTTCCAGCTTTCTAGTATTCATTTTGTTAAACTATATGGAACTTTACTTAGCTGAAATCTCTTATGGACCATCGTAACTGATATTGAGGCCCAAGAGACTTCAACATCGCCAAAGATGATGATCAATAGTTAAATGCTTAAGTGAGTGCTATTTCAACTCAATTTCTTATAATATTTTTTTGTCGGTTGTGGGGCCTGAACTCTGGGCCTGGGTGCTGTCCTTCAGCTCTTCAACTCAAGGCTTGCACTCTACTTTTTGAACCACAACACCACGTCCTCAACTCAGTCTCTTGAAAGATGACAGTATCAGTGTGACAATTCTTTGTTAACTAGATTACTTAACGAGAAATTCTATATCCCCAGCAAACTAGATAATGAACAATTTAAATATGAATAAACATAGAGATGTACCTACTGATCAGTCAATTATTAATCAATTCTAAGGTCAAAGCTTGTTTTCAAGTAGAATAACTAATATAGCATTTTAACATGTGTCTTCCCATTGGGAAAGTGCATGAATTTGTGAGAAGACTCAGGACCAGAGAAAAGGGCTAGAGAAATGCTTATATTTATCTGAGCATTTGTTTTTCTCTTGTCAGAGAACATTTGGAGGTCTCTGAAAATTTTCTATTAGAGATCTCATAAATTCATAAATTTAAGGAATGAATTTGTACCTCCATCATTACTTTCCTATTCAGCCATCTATACTGGGCTTCTACAATGTGCCCAAGGGTAATTGTAGAGATAGGACATGAAGGTCTAGTTTGACCCTGTGAGAATGACTTGGTCTACCAAGCTATGCTACTTTGGATATTCATTTCAATTCTTTGGGGGTTGCTGCTTTTACTTTTTCCCAGTATGATGGCATGCCTCATTAGCTAGTTTCAAACACCTTATCCCCAAGGTCAGACCGTCCGACTTCGCCCAGCCATAGCACCATATGTGAGGTGAATAACAGAGCTGCAGAAAGGATTTTCTGTTCTTGCTATGTAGAGAAGATGGAAGAGGTGTTGATGAACGTGATTCCCATTTCACATAAGAACCACACAAAAAAGACAGAAGAAAGAGGGCTATTTTGAAGGTGTTCTTTGAATGTGTTTGAGTCCTTGGCTCATTTTCCCCTCTGTTCCATCACGTGCTTCCTTAACCCAGGAAGAACTTTTATCTATCTATCTATCTATCTATCTATCTATCTATCTATCTATCTATCTATCTATCTATCTATCTATCTATCCCTACCTACCTACCTATCTACCTACCTATCATCTGTCTATCAATCTTTCACTTAATTTAATTCAATTTTAATGGTACTGGGGTTTGAACTGAGGCCTTAGCTGCTCTATCAGTTGAGCCACACTCTAGATCCCAGGAAGCGTTTTTATTTTTAAAAGCTCCTAAAGTTGGAAGAGCATGGGCTAGAATCTTTCCTGTTTTTCTTATAACCAGTCACATAGCCTGAGACAGGTTGCTGTTGACTTCTGACAATTTCTCATCTGTAAGTTAGGCATAGGAAGCTCTGTCCTTGGGGCTGAGAATGGAATGAGAGAACACCAGAAAGAGCATCGAGCTTGCTGTGTGTACACATAGAGATTCTTTTTTCCTCTCTTGACTGCTAGGTTGAGCAAATGAAGTAAACAATTCAGCCATTCCATTCAGTGCCTTTTAGCACCCATGGAGAAAAATCTTTGCACTGCTCTGCTTCTAGGGCCTTAGGTAGACTCTTTCATCAGTAGTTGGGATAGTAGTATACAATTCTGAAACCTCCAGACTACATAGGTATGAACAGTCGCCCTTCCTTCTCACCAAAGTTCTATATTCCTAAGACCTTTAAAGCTAGAGGAGCTCGGAGGGAGCAGAACTGACTGAGGGAGAACGGGAAGAGGAGGAAGCACCCTCCCTTAAGCTAGAGGCTGTCTTAACTTCCACATGCTATCAAGACATTGCCCAGTTATTCTTGACCTAGTCTGAACAGGGAGGAACTAGGCTAGGAAGAGACTAACACCTACTTTTATTCCCAGGTACTGATAGGGGAATCATACCCACACACCCTTTTCTTTTAGAGCTACTGGGAACATCAAAGAGGCAGGAGCAGAGGCTCCTCCCTCCCCAAAGTTTGGTTTCACTTGTTTGATATGGAATAAAGCCAGAGCCTAAAATACAGGAGGAAATTACTTTACAGAGAAGGGTTTTGTGGGTGAAAATGGGTAGAATATGAAGTAGAGGAGTAAGGAGATTAAAGCAAATAGGTCCTTTAAGTGTCACTTAAAATTCCACAGACTTCCAAAATAATAACCTTTTGGCATTATGTGCAAAAGAAATACAACTGCTTTGAACTGTCGTTCTTTTTTTTTTTTTAATTTTTATTGTGAAAATACCATACAGAGTGTACTGTCTTTCTGAAAGAGAGTTCAACTCTTTTTCTGACAAAGGAATATCTACTGTTTTTACACTTAATCAGCTGTAATGAAAGAATATGAAGAGCTGTCATGTGCTTATTAGGGGAAATTATCAGATATTCTTTTATATGATGAAGTAACACACTGAGCTGATAATTCTATAGTGCACACTAAATTACAATTAAAGGCCTTTCTGCTCCACCAGAATCTCATTTATAATCTCCATGGAAATATTCTTCCTGCAGTTATTTCATTTATGCTTCCTTTATCTAATTACTATAATATTGGTTCTGAATCATATTTTCCTAATGCACCCTTATTCAATTATAAAGTTATTTTCAAGTACAGTTACTTTCTAATATCAAAGAATACCACTTGACCATCTGTGTCATTTGTCATGCTTCTTAATTGCAGATTGTTCTCGAGTCATTTTTCCTTCACTTTTAAGTAGAGTGAAAACTTCTATAAATCAAAATCTATTGAATTATCTCATTTCTTCAGAATATTAGCTTGAAATGAATGTTCTGATCATGAGGTTTGAAATTTAAATAATTTACCCTTTTTGTATCTTCAATAGATGTTCCTGTTTTGTTGGCTTTCAAGAAATTCATGTATAGAGGAAATACTTTTCCATCTGACAGGTTTTGTGTTTTCATTTACAGAATTAGGTATGTTTTGAGGGGCACTTATTCCATTTTTTGTTTCATATTTTTAGATTTCAAGGAGCTGCAGGTTAAGAATATAAACATATAAGAATAAAGTCAGAGCTAGGCATGGTGGTATATGTCTGGAATCTCAGCTACTAAGAAGGTGGACATAGTATTTTAATGGGAGGCCATCCCTGGGAAAATTAGCTGGAAATCCTAGTTAAAAATAAACTAAAAGCAAAAGGGCTGTGGCTCAAGTGGTAAAGCACCTGCCTAGCAAGCTCAAGGACCTAGATTGATTTCTAGTACTGCTAAAAATATAAATAAAAACTCAACCTAATACTAAATTTTATTATATGTTTTATATTTATATTTTTATGATCTTTGACACTAACTTTTAAAAGAAAGTTTTCTAGAGGCAAGGGACACAAAGCTCAGCAGGGACAGGGTGGCCTGGTAATGCATTTTGACAAGCTACAAAGTGATGTGTGACTCCCCTAAGTGATGGCTGGGTGAATGATGCTTAAAAGGATGCTTTCAGAAAGAGGCCCAAAAACCCAGTTACAGAGATAAGCACTCTCTTTTCTAGGACTCATATTACCTGGGAAATAGATGCTGTGAGCACTGTGTTTTTACTGGCCAGAATTTAATGGTGTGTAGAGTATGTCTTATTGTGAGATTGTTTCCTAAAAATACTAAGTATTAGAGGGGTGGGAAGATCTAGTCTCTTAGTCTGTCTCTCTCCCACTTAGTGCAACCCCTTGAAGAGATATTGAATAATGAGCAATTATCCTAAATTGCTAAACCTGCAGCAGAATTTCAGGAATACTTAAATTTCACAAATAATTGTTAAACAAAACAGAGAGAAATGTTTTCTATTGAAGACACAGTTTTCACTTATTTTGCAATTTCCAAGAAAGTACCATTAAAATACCAATAATTCTTCCACACAAAGGATGTGGGAGCAGTAGATTTTATTGTTCTCCAACAATGTGCTGCCTGTACTAGCCAAATAGTGGGTTTAGTACTTTATCTTTTCTATTTTACTTATTCTATGTCTTTAGTTTTTTAAGATAAGAAATTGACTCAATAACAGTTTTTATAATAAGAAGGGTGAAATGTACCTGTACACTAATGATAAAGTACATGTTTTTGAATTAAGGAATGGCATAGGGTAATTGCTGGATAGTCACTATCCTATTTTCATGTAAAGTCACTGAGGTTGTAAAAGCTGAAACTTATCCAAGGTCACATCAGTGGAGAGTGATAGAACTAGGATTGCAAACTGGAGCTGTGGATTTGGACCACATTACACTGCTCTGTTCTCACACTGGGTCAGCTGTGGCCTTCATTCCTGGCTTCATCCTGGGCCAAACCTCTGGCTCTTGAGTGCAGACAAATGGTTTTCTCCACTCCTTTTTGGTCTCTCACATCTGAGAGACCTGAGACTCATGGGAAGGTCACTCTCTTAATATCAGCTCATTCTTTATTGGAGAAATCTCAAATGCCTGCATCTCAGCCTCAGTCTACCTTTCTGAGCAAGCTATTCCTTTACCTAGACCAATAATTTTTAATCTATAACGAGAAAACATTTTACATCAGAATTGAGAATACATACAAGCATGCATTCATATATGTTTGTATGATTTCCATTTAATCTTTTAAAGTGTGCAATTCATTGGGTTTTAGCATATCCATGAATAGGTTTAGGATATTTTTCCTATTTGCATATGTATGTATGTATGCATGTATCTATCTATCTATCTATGTATCATCTAGCCATCACTTATCTATCTGAAATAAAAGTTCTTGATATAATACTTTGCCCTACTATATAGGATGAATGTACACATTGTCTCTTCTATCCCACTTTACTCCATTCTTTTATTCCCTTTCAAGAAAAAGAGATTATTACGTTGACTTCATATTCTACTATTGAGTTTTCACGAACAGATTAGACAACGTTGCCCTAATCATGACATGTTTTTAGCTCTACATGCACAGAACCCTTAACTTCTCACAGATGACTCAGCACACAGGCCACCGCTTGGTGAATGGCTGCCTTTGAATGGGAAAAATCAAACTCACACAGTTCTTTTTGGCAGTGTTCACATGAGCCAATGAAATTGTAATGAGGCTATTCTATGGTGCTTGTTTACTAAGATATGCCTGTAGCTACATAGCCTTTTCCTCAAAGTAGGGATTTGGTCCCGAATTGTCCATACCACAGTCTCATTTTACTTTATTCATAAATTCACTTTGGACAGCCAGTGGAGGTGGGGTCGGGTGAAATGGAAGTAAGGCTGGAAGAAGATGGATAGAAGGCCTACCCTACCAGTGAGCTCTATGGACCCATCCATGACATGAATGCCACAAACAGCAGTCCACAACACCAACCCTTAACAAAAGCTTTGCTTTCAGTGAATCAACCAATCAGAACATGTCCTCAATGGCCCTGAAGCCTCTGCTACTCTCTCATACCTGTCTTTGCCAGTCTCCTGCTTGAAGAGCTCATCGAACTGTAGCATCTTGTGTCTTGTGATCATGAATGCCTTCAGCCGCGGCAGCACCTGGCTCAGGAGATGCAAGTTGTTGTACACCTGGCCCTTGCCATCTCTCCGCATGTAGCTGCTGGGGCCCCAGAAGATAAACACAGTGCCCTGGCTCACGTTGAGCAAGTCATGGCGATTACGGAGGATTCTCTGAATGCTGGAATGGGCGATGACCCTCAGGCTGGTGCGGTTGCCCACGTCGTGCCCGTAGCTGCGGGTGGGGGCATCATTCATGCGGATGACACACTCTGTCTGGTCAATCTGGGGGCCTTGCCCACTGCGGAGCAAATGCCCCGAGCTGGTCACCAGGGCGCAGTCCCTGCAGTGCATTTTCAGAGGCTGGAAGGATGGAGGAGGCAATGTCAGGCACAATGGACTGAACTTACTTAGTTATCTCCCTACCATGAGTGAGATTAGGGTGTTCATCTGGCGACCTGCCTGATTATATTCCATCCACTGTGACCATCAAGGATCCTTACATTCTCTCTAAACTGGTGATCCAAGAGAAATGAACTCAAGAAAAAGAGCACTGCCATCAATCTATTATATCTTGGCTAACATTTTCTGACATTAAATAACCACATGGATACATTAACTAGGCAAAGCTGTGATTATGGGCCTGTACCATCATGCTCATCCTCTTTATGACACTGATTTTGATGTTCTTCTTCACACTACTGAAAAGGTAAGCATTTATTAACATTCTTAGATGCTGTTCAAATATGTCTACCCTATGTAAAAACATCACATTAGACTCACACAAGAAGCCACATGGGGACTGTAACCCCTTTAACACCTGATTTGGAAATAATGTTGTAAGGAAGGGGGAGAATGGAGTCCTTCCATTTGCATGTAAAGAAAGCGTCAAGTTCAGAGCCCCAGATTTCATGTAGGAATTGTGAAGCTTGGTCTCTTCTTTCATCTGCAGCAAACATGTGCCACGAGGAAGCCCTGACCATGTGGTGCCACCAGGGACAACTCCAATCGCAGTGCTGAGTTCAACACCCTGAACCAATGATTTGCTTTGTGGACACCTATGTTCTAACAAATTAAACATCCCTCTGTTCACATTTAATGAGAAATATCTCTTAGTTGTTATTAGAAGATAATGAAAGTAGAGCCTGAGGCCAATGCCAGTTAAGTGCCAAAGAAAATGACAATCAGGATCTTCAGAGAGAAAGCTACACTGTTAGGTTTAGTCCAGAGCCTCTGCCCTTCTCTGTTAACTTTGATCAGGATTCACTGGCTCCCTGCCTGGCCTCAAGAAGTTGGATTCAATTTAGTTCTGCAAATATGCAGTCTTGTATTTACTGTGCGAGTTTCCTGAACCATGGCTGTGACTTTAGGACCTGACTAAGAAGACCCCAGGACAGACGCTTCTCTCACAGCAAGGCCTCTAAAGCATGGGGTCTGAGCTGTAATAGAATGAGTTCATCCAGGTTTCTATCAGCTATGGAGTCTTGGCAAATCACAGACCTCCACAAACCATAGTTTCTTTATCACTAAACAAGAAAAATCTCTGTTCTACCTAGTAAAAGGAACCAATTAAGATCCACACAATATTAGGCTGAACTACTTGAAATGAGTAATTTGATATGCATAAATAGCAATTGCATGTGGTTGAACTCAGTTCTTAGCATAGAACCTGACATAATAATCATTCAATAAATGATAGTGCTCTTGAGATTGTCATTTAGCATGAAGCATACTGGGAGCATATTGTAAGTACTTGCTAAATTTGTACTGATCTCTTTGGGTGTAATTGACACATGGGTTTGTGAAATAGAGTCAACCATTGCAAATTCGTACCATTCATGTAATAGCCAGTTGCTCTTGGGTGACAAATACTGGATAAGGCAGTCAGAATGCAAAAATGGAGAAAATAGGGCTCTTCAAAGTTTGTGCGTTGGAGAGGCACAGTGGATCCTTTATCAAAAGTGGGTCATTGAAGAAATGCATTAGGATGTGACATGTATGAGGAAGAGAGTTGATTGAGGTCTGGGTAATGGGGGTTGTTTGGAGCACAGCAAAGCTGGGAATATAAAGAAAGGTGTCATCAAGTAGCTCCTATTTATTGTGCTCTTTCCCTGTGCCAGACATTTACAAAGCTCATTATATAATTGTATTAATTCTTCAGAGACTCTTCCAGGGGTAGATAGATATTATATCATCATTGCCATTTTCCTAATATTGAAGTTTTAAAAAATGAAGCAATCTGTTCTAGGTCATACAGTTTGGAAGTGGGAGAGGAAGTCTGGTTTCAAAGCCAGTGGGATTAACCATTATGTTACTACTGTAGCACAGTGTCATGGGATAGTTATTCATTGTTTACCTTGCTTCCAACTCCCAGAAGCTGAGTTATGTTATTTTTAAATCAATAGATTATGTTGTGACAGCTCTGAAGGTATTGGGCTGGATGGATGCAGTAAGGTGACAAAGGTTTTCTAATGAAGACTTCCATTTCTTGAAGGGCCACTCAGTACAATCTTAAGTCCATGATGGTGGTACATATTTTCAAGCTGATTTATTTCTTGAGGAAAAACATTTCCCTCAGGAAGCACTAGACCTGAAAGAAGAAGTAAGTCCTCTTGGGTCCTTTGGGGTACTATGGGGTGAAGGGTAATTTCGGTAGCCCAAAGAAACACTTAACTTCCCGTTTTTCTCATTTTACTGGAACAGACCAAACACAAATGATAAGGAAGCAATGAGCTTAACAATTTTATTCATGATAGAGTTCCTACTATGAACCAGGCACTGAACTTGGTGTTACCGATAAAATAATCAATGAAACCTTTTCCTCAAAGAATATGTAGTCAAGGGTGAGGGTGCTCCCAGAGAAACTATTATAGTGCTGGACTAATTGGACCCAAGGGGCTATGAGAACCAAAGATAAGGGTAGATTTAGAATTGTCCATAAAAGACAACCAGGAAGGGATTATGGATGGAAACCACATAGGAGATAACTTGGGAAAGGAAAGAGTAGTTCATAGTGTCATAAACATGATAGGACAAGTCTGGAAAACAAAGCAGGTAGAACAGAGACTCAGAAACCAAAGTTTCACTTTAAAGAGCCAATAGATGGTTGATGGTGATGGTTGATGGTGGAACACAGCAGTCCCACAGAACTGATTCTGAATTTTAGGTGGCCACAGGCCTGCATCTTGGGGAAGTCCTTAGTCCTGGGCACATTTCTGCCACTCATGTAGAAGCCCACTAAACATTTCTATGAAAATGGTAAAAGGGGCTGGGAAGGTCGTTCAGTGGTAGAGCACTTGCCTTGCATGCTTGAGGCCCTGGGTTCGATTCCTCAGCACCACATAAGCAGAAAAAAAAGCCGGAAGTGGCTCTGTGGCTCAAGTGGTAGAGCGCTAGCCTTGAGCTGAAGAGCTGAGAGACAGCGGCCAAGCCCAGAGTTCAGGCCCCATGTCTGGACCCTCCCCCCCCCCCCAAAAAAAAGATAAAAAGATCCTTTGCAAATAGCATGTTACATGAAGAGAATGTGAGACTGAGGGTCTAAAGTTAACTTTTCCACAAACAAATGAACTACCTTTCCTACCAATTCAAAACAAAGAGGAGATGAATTAGATACTTGTGGCCAGATGACAGTGATTCATCACTCATTAAAATGAATGATGCAGTTAATTCACCCTGAAGTTCCATGTAAATCAGTATATTTTCTCCATAAGGTTACATAGAGAAACCTGTTAATCTCATTAGAATCACCTATAATGATCCCAAATTTTCCAGTTTAATTTATAAGTTCAAGACCTGCTCACTGTTACTAGGGAAACAACTTACAGAAAGATCCCAGTAGTATCTCTTTCCCCCATAATTTTTCTGCTGGAATCCTCACAGCAGAGGATTGACAGGGGAAGCACCTATCACCATAGGGACATTCCAAGGACCTTGTTCTATTTATCTTCTTTCCTTGAAGAAGAGCCTCTCATGAAGACTAAGGCTCTTGACTACACCTCTGACATTATTGGCATGATTGGACGCCGTCAGAATACTCTCAGGTCAACTCGGTCCCATAAATCCTTCCCCTCCTCCTTCCTGCCAACCTGCACGAGCTTTTTGCTATGAATTATCTTATATATTGATACCAGTCTTTGAGCTGTGCAGATGCATCAAACAATGAAAAAAAAATTAAAGACACATCAAACAGTGAAAAACAAGACTGAAATCTGAACTGTAGCTTAAGTGCCTTTTGGTAAGTGATATCAATAAGATGGCAGTAGCAGTTCAAACATCATGTTATACTGTTTTTAACTAAAGAGCATACACATGGTATGACAATTTCTTAGGAGGATAGTCCTCTGAAACAGCCATGTTCCTCTCTCTTTCACTACAGATCAGTAGAGTCTGTAGTGTCTTAATGGTATGGATGGAATTACTCACCCCTTGGTGAATTAAGATTCCAGATGCAGTATTCACATGCTCTTCCCTCAAGTACTAGGTTGCTGGGTTGATAAGTCACTAAGCAGAGCATGGCAAAGGTTAACACGTGGCTCTGCCTGTCTGCCTGGGAAATAAAGCACCATGGAGGAGGACACAGGAGACTGAGTGACTCCCAGCTGGATTCTCCATTTAGCAAGACCGCTCTGGCTTCGTCCACATAGTATTCAGGCTCATTCTCCGGGACATTTTCCTTAACGTTGTATTTGGTCAGATGCTCCATTCATTGCTTGGAAATATGGATAACTATATTGTCACCCTAGTCTTGGTAATCTCTCTTCTATCCTGACTTATAAAAAGCATTTAACTAATGAGGGATGGATGGATTTATGAGTGAACGAAACTCAAACTTTTGCCTTCTCTGTCCTAAGAGAAAATCTACATCCTGAGACATATACAGGAGATATATAATGTAGCACACTAACCAGCAATTGGTTTATAACTACCTTAGTGCTGATGCTGTGGTGGGAGGAGGGAATGGACCCTAGAAACTTCCATGTGCAGAGGAGGCTGCTTCCTGCTACCTCAGGGCAGCCTATCAGCCCAGGGAGCCCATAATGGCCAGAGCTCAGGGCACTGCCTGGAATTAATGGCTGGCTGGGAAAATGGCCCAGGACACAGTGAGGGCCATTAAGCCCAGCCAGTTATTAATCCCCTGTAAGATTTGATGCCAAGGTCATTAGAGCTGTTGTGAGGTGAAAAATGCCCAGGAAAATCCACAATACAAGGAGGAGCTCCGCCTTCTCCAGGCTGATGAGGCTCAGTGCTGCAGTTCCGGCCCAGGACCCCATGGAGGAGCAAACAAGCTGGACCAGGGCCTGTGGGAGGTGGGTGAGTGGCTCCCCAGGGAGAAGTGGTTCACATACAGATGTCTGTGAACATGTAAACCGAGTTTTTGGCTTTATTTCATTTTATACTATCCCTTTTGTATTTTGACAATTGATAAGCCTTATCTATCATCCCAGAACCCAGCACTGTGTCTGCAAGGTAGAGCAAGGGTTGAAAATATTTCATAGTGTTTTAAATGTGTGATTCAATTCCCTTGCCTCCTTTTCCCCATCAATAAAATAAACAAAACAAAAAAAAACAAACAATAGCTACAAAAACCCAAAGCAATAAAAATTAAAAAGCCAAATTCTCCATCCCCCTCCCCCAATCTCGGCATAGGAAAGCATGATAACTTTCATCACAGAGAAGCCCTTTGGGCGGTGAAGACAGGAGCAATTCCTACTTGAGCAAGCTTGCTCAGGAAATCAAGGTCTGATTTCTGTCACAGCCCAAGGAGCGAGAGCAGACAGAATTCTCTCTGTACCCCAGTTGATGCCTCTGGAGCCTTTCTTCAGAGAATAGAACAGGCCAAGTCAAATTAAACTTGACACCTAAAACACTCGGCAATGTCCTTGTAAACATTTGCAGCTAGCAGTATCAGGCTTCACTTTTTAAAATTCTGATTTATTTGGCAGAGAGAAAGGTACCTCCAAGCATAATGCCCATTAGCTCAGTAATGAGGCCGGTCTTGCTCTGGGAGCTGCCTGTTGGTCTGGAGCAAACATCAGATATATTAAATGGCTTCAGGTGTTTCAAGAATCCCTGCACTTTCAAATCTGATGTTTTCCTGTAATTACTAGGCTTTTATTAGCTGTCAATCTTTGTCCAGGCTGACTCTTGGTGAAAGCCATGCTGATTATTTAATGTGATTCACTAGAAAAACATTACTCTTTTAAGAAGCTTCTTTCCTATTCTTCAATGACAAGCCCACCCACTAGCCTTCAGGGCCACAAAAATCCTCCCACCTATACCCTTTGATTTCTACATTTGTCAGTCAGCTAAGAGGGGTGAGCCTGGAGATGTTCCTCAAGGTCTAAGCATTGTCCCAAGCTGTTTTGTTCAAGTCTAGAGCTCTACCACTTGAGCCATAGCTTTACTTCTGGCTTTTTGGTTGTTAATTGGAGATAAGAGCCTCAAGAATTTCCCTGTCTGAGCTGGCTTTGAACAGCAATCCTCAAACTCAACCTCTGGAGTAGGTAGGGTTGTAAGTATGAGCCACCACACCGATATCTACCTCATATAGTCTTTTGTGTCTAGTTTCTTTCACTCAGCATAATTTTGAGGTTTATTTTATTTGTAGCATATATTAGTGCTTTGTTTCTTTTTAATGCTGTAACATCCTATTGTATGAATGCACTGCATTTTGTCCATACATTCACTAGTTGATAGACACTAGGGTTGTTTTTTTTCTCAGTTGCTATGGTACTATGAACATTCACACACATATCTTTATGTGGACATACTCCTTAAATTTTCTTTTAGGGAGATAACTAGGGATGAAATTTCTAGTTCATAATATAATTTTGCTTAACATTTTGAGAAAAAACTGCCAGACAGCTTTCCTAAGTAGCTACTCCATCTTACATTTTCACATAAAATGTATAAAGATTCCAAGGTCTCTATATTCTTGTCAACATTATGTATTATCTATTTTTTTTCTTTTTTTCTTTCTTTTTGGTCGGTCATGGGGTTTGAATTCTGGGCTTGGGAGCTGTCCCTCAGCTCTTCAGCTCAAGGCGAGTGTTCTACTGCTTGAGCCACAGCACCACTTCTGGTTTTCTAGTGGTTAATTGGAAATAAGAGTCTCACAGACTTTTCTGCCTGGGCTGGCTTTGAACTGTGATCCTCAGATCTCAGCCTCTTGAGTAGTTAGGATTATAGGCATTAGCCACCGGCGCCCAGCTTACTATTTTTAATTATAACTATTCTAATGGATGAGAGAAGATATCTCACTGTGCTTTGAGATTTGCGTTTTTCTAATGACAAGTGATGTTGAATAGCTTTCTATGGACTTATTTATATCATTATTTTGAGGTTTATAATTCTATTAATTATGGCTGGCCTTCCACATGAAATAGAAGAAATCAAGAGTCGACAATTCTATTGAACTCTGAGCCAGCTTTCAGCTGACTTCTGCAGGGATCTTGAGTGTGGGGAGCCCAGGAGCCAGAGAAGGATGGAAGGTCTATACCAGAACAAAGCAAGAAAGAGGCGTTTACTCAGTACCTTAGGTCTGCGGGGTAAATCCAAGGTAAAAGTCGTATAAGCAGTGAATTGACATTTCTAACTAAAAATTTCTAACTAAGGCGGAAGAATTCACTTTGTTTTGACTGACATACTACAATTTAAATGCATTCCCAAGCAGATCTGGCAGAAATCTCAGCCATGATCTAGGTCAGTAATTCCCATAGAGTATTCCCCCACAGTATGATTTCTAAGCCAGAAGTAACAAAGTTCAGAGACATGGCAAGAATCTTAATTATCAGGCCTTACCTTAGACTACTGAGTCTGATTCTGGGTGGGGCCTAAAGCTCTGGGTTTTTTTTTTTTGTTTTTTGTTTTGTGGGTCATGGGGCTTTGGGGCTTGAACTCTGGGCCTACTTGCTGTCCCTTAGCCCTTCAGCTCAAGGCAAGTACTCTACCACTTGAGCTACAGCGCCACTTCCAGTTTTCTAGTGGCTAATTGGAGAAAAGAGTCTCATGGACTTTCCTGCCTGGGCTGGCTTTGAACCGCCATCCTCAGTACTCAGTCTCCTGAGTAGTTAGGATTACAGACATGAGACACTGGTGCCCAGCAAGCTCTGTGTTTTAACCAGAGCTACATGTAATTCTGATCTATCCTTCATACTGAGGCCCACAGGGCTGATGGGTGCTCTCACTGTACAGAAGAAGCCAAAGCTCAGGGGTTATGGCATTTGTTCAAGGTAAAGGGCTCAAGGCAGCACATGAGCTGGGTCTAGAGTCTCCTTCCTAAAATCTATAGATTGACTGTTCAAAGTCACTGGAGACTCACAAAACAAACATGAAATAATAACACAGTTAAGGTGGACCTAAAAGTACAAGTGGAGGTAGATGAAAAGAGAGGGCATTCCTCTTTGGCAGGCTGCCCATCAGCAGGCCTACCCACGTCTGCAACAGCTACCTGCCTGTTTGCAGTAAGCAGCCAGGAACTGAACAGAACCATCTAGTAGCTCTCCAGCCCTACGTGGCCTCTGTGCATGACAGGGTACTGTTGCCCCAGAAGTTGGGTGACTTGGGTGAATTTCAAGCCAGCAGAGCACTCCCAAGGTTGGCAAGTGAGGACCCTCTTCTCAGTGGATGCGTGGAAGGCTCCCAGCTCTCCGCGACTGACTTTCTTTGGAAATAGGGTTTTGCAGATATAATTAGGCTGTGACTCAAAATATCAAGAAGAGTTCACACAAGATTAGGGCAAGCCTTCATTCTTGTTACTGCCAAATGTGAAGAGGTGCAGAAAGGCAGAATGGAATAAGGCATCTATGAGGTAAGGAATGCTGTGGACTTCTCACATCTGGAGAATGCACCCAAGGATTCTTTTCAGAACTTTCAGAGTGGAAAAGGTGCTATCGATATCTGGAATTTAGATTTTTAGCTTTCAGTTCTTTGAGAAGAAGCCATTTAAAACTGTATGGTTTTAAGACAACCAGTGTGTGGGAAATCCTTCTGACAGGTCTCAACAGCATCCCTACCTGGTGACTATCTTCCCTCATTTTACCACCTGGCCCCAACAGTCATTCTTCTCACCATTGTATAGTTTCAAAGCATAACTCACACCATTCCTCTGACCCACCTGGAGAATAAAACTCAATTTCTTTCCCTGGTAAGAGTCTAATTTGTTTCAGACTATCACCAAATTTCACTGTCCCTCTCTCTTCATTCTCCAGTCTATTCAACAGCTGATCTGCTTTTTGTTCCTGAGAGAAGTGGGTATCTTTTCTCTGGTCCAGGCCTCCCCAGTTATTCACATGCTTTCTTCCTTCTCATCTCTTAGTCTAAAAATCACCTCCTCCAGGAGGCCTTCCCTCATGTATCTAAAACAAAGATCCTTCATAACACTAATGAGATAGTCAACCTAGGTACCAGGCACTGTTCCCAGCCCAAAATACATCATGTAACCTAATCTTGAATACAGCCCTGAGCAGTGAATTCACCATTGTCTATTTTATCAGATGAGAAAAGTAGAAGCAAAATTAATCACTAGTCACCACCCAGTTTGTTTCTTTCCCACTAGCTGCTTCTCACAATATCCAGTGATGTGAAGTTTTAATTCTTTGTTTTCTGTTCCCTGACACTATGACAAGAGCACAAGGGTAGGGATGAAGCTCAATGTATGGCACAGAGTATCTGCTCAATAGATAGTGGAAGAAATTCCTTGTTTCTTGGGTGCCCTATTTTCTCAGCAATCAGTAAGTGATGGTCCTTTGTCTCTTGGGGCATGCCTAGACCCTTCTGTATCTTGAGAATGTTAGCACAGCAGTGGCTGGCCCACCTGCCACCTTCCTGTAACTGCCTGACATGGGTTCCTTCAAAGGTCGCTCACATGCAATTACTTTCTCGAGAGGAGGTTGGAAGTAAAGGTCCCTGTGCTCATTAAAACAAACAGAAAGCTACACACTCATTAGCGCAAGGTGGTCTCAAATCAGGCTGCGTGGCCTGATTCTACAAAATTGGCCTCTCTGGCTTCAGCCATGTTTGAAAGGGGCCTAGGATACACAGAACCAGGATTCAAAAGCTGGGAAGATCACTAAAGGCCAAGGGCAAGAGAATTATGAATTCCATATGAGTTCCACGTGTAGCTAAAGGATGTGGTGAAGAGCTGTGATGTCAGTAGCCCAAATGAAAACACATATCTCAGTGACTATAGCAATGCATTCATAGTATGGATATAGAAAAGGTAGAAGGTGGCTGGAAGGCAGGCTTGGGGACCAATTCAGTTCAGTCACTTATCCACAGAGTCAACCCCACTCTCAGCCTTGGTTTGCTCATCCAGAAAATAGCTATGGTTGGCACACACTAAAAACTAGCTGTGAGTATTTTTCATGGCTTCATTATTAGAGATAAGAAAAGAGCTCCCTCAAAGCACCTGCCAAGCTCTCTTGCCTCAAGTCCAGTCTCTCATTGAGCTTCTGACTGCATGTCCACCTCTCTCTTGAAGTTAATAATTATAATAATTATAAATAAGTATAAAGACTTCCTTTCACCCATCCTTTACTTGACCATCACAGTCTTCATTGCTGTGCCTTATAACCCTCCCCCTCTCATTACTGTGTATTCTCCACACCAACCAGAGGGTCCTATCTAAAATATTCATCTGAAATTAGGTGGGTGCAGTAGCACATACTAGTTACTTGGGGAGTAGAGGCAGGATGATCATGAGTTCCAGGAAAAGTTATTAAAACCCTATCTAAAAGTAAAACACAGACAAAAGGGCTGAAAGTATAGTTCAAATGATGGAGTGCTTGTTTAGCCAGTGTGAGGCCCTGGGTTCCATCACCAGCACCACAACAGCAAGAACAACAACAAAAAAAGAACCTCATCTGATTAGTACCTCTAGCCTCTGGCCTCCTAGTATGTCTGCATGATTTCCTGTTACTTTGAAAATAACTTACCAGGCCCTGACACCTTGCCAGGCTATGGTGTATCTCCTACCCTCTCATGGCTCCATCTTCAGCTCCAATAGCCCTGACTGTGTTGGACTTTTTAGCTCTTTGTAGCTCCATAGGGGTGAAATTCATAAAGCTTTGCCCTAGGGCCTCATTCCTTTAAGGAACCTTCCAACTCTGACCAGTTTGGCCCTTTGCTTTGCTTTGCCCTTTGCATTTCTTTTGTGGAGAATCACTGGTCCAATGTCTTTTCACCAACAGAACTGTGATGTTCTTATGAACCAGGTTCATGTTTGTGTGGGTTTCTGTCCACAGTCTCCTCAGCACCTCCTATATTCACTAAATACTTGTACAAGTAACTAAATTAGTTAAGGCGAGCGACTAAATCCTTCCAGAATAATTTCCTTTTCCATTTGATAAGGTCAGTGTAGACAAAGAGGCATATCCATCCAAAGGAGAATAGTGAATCTGGGGGCAAATACTGACTTTTCTCATAAAAGACAGAGGAACATATTAAACTAACACAATAAATGAAGTCTGATGTTCAGTATTTAATTCTCTGAGCAAAAGAGAGTGCCCAGAATGAGTCCTGGTCTGAGTTTCTGGGAAGTGACTCTCGTCAAGTGGCTAGAAGTAGCAGATTGTGTCTGTGTGGGCACGTGGGAGTTCTAAGCTGATGCTTTGTTTACTCAATGACCTCCTTTAGAAGCTCTGGGAGAGAAAGGTTGGTCATCTTCCGCCTGATAACAACTCAACACCTCAGCTGGAAACAGAGGAGTAAATAAATTCGTAATTTTTCACTTTGCTAGGCTCTGTAAGCACCACCTTGATTAGCTACTATTATGGTAGCCATTAGTTAGATTAAAATAAAGAATGAAGCTAGGACAGGACTTTGACGCGGGCACAGTTTCCTCATTCTCTGACCATGATGGACATTGGCTGTGATGTACATGCTAATGTACTTTGCCACCTGCCTTCATCCTGCTAACCATGATGCCTCCTCTGGGCCACACAATGGCTTGCTTCGCATTAGTGAACAGTCACATTTTTTTTCTTTTCCCCTTTCATTTGTTCAACACACAGCTATTAAGCACCTACTGTTTATGTAATAGAAACTCTGAGGCAGGTTGCCAAGTTCGCAGCTGACTTTGCCAGACTTATTGAGTGCCTGGAAAACACAATATAGCATATTCCTGGCAGGAAGAGACAGATTTTTTGCTCCTTCTGGAAACTGGGGAAAGAATGTAGATTGAATTAAGGGCTTCAGAATTTTAAGTTTTAGATTCCTCTCTCCTTCCCATCCCCTCTCCTTCCCTTCCCTCCCCTTCCTTCCTCTTCCCTCCCCTCTCCTCCCCTGTTTGTATGTGGATTCTGGCTCTCTAGAGTTAGATGGGCTGTTTCTGTTTGTATTGATGATGCCCATAGAAACCATAACCCAGAAATGCTAACACAACAAAAGTAGTGACTATTAACTTTTACAAAGAAATCTTTATATATCTCAGCCCTGAGGTCAGCCTTTGTAAAATCTGTATTACCTCCTATGCTTATATTTCACAAAACAGGCTTGGAGAGTAAATTTCTCCAGCTCACAGAATTTTGGAGGTATAGCTTCAGTTGGCACCTGGCCAATGCTACTCCTGAGTATGAGTGTGTTCTTCTGCTTGCCATGAAAAGCAAAGCAAGTGGAAGGAATAGGGGGAAAAGATCAGAGACAAGATAAAAGAAGACCTACTGGGGGAAAGACTTGTAAGTAACAAAAATGCAAGGAGGAATTAGGAACCATGAGAAATAAAGAAATTAGAAGCACAGAGGAGACAAGATGAGTTTAAAAATTCTGAGAAATCAGAAAGGTTAAAGAGGGAATTTAGCAGAACAGCTGAGAATCCTGGAGGCATTCAGTTGAGAAGAACTTTTGCACCACTCACATCACTGGTATTATAATAAGTTACATATTCCTAATGGTCATCCTAAGTCATCATGAAAAGCTGAAGCTCAACTTGGTTCACTTAGGTGGGAAAGTATAAAATCAATTTGGAACCTTCACAAATAATTTAGATAAAGAAGATTTGGTGCTAAGAGGGACTGTGATTATGCTATTTTTAAGCTTCATTTGCTCATAAAACTCATTGTTCAATCATACTTTGAAATGAGGTGCTAGACTGTTTGAAAAGTTACAGCTGGAGGGAATAAGCCTTTCTTTCCTTACTCAGATATGATAGCAATGAGGTGGTGTCAGGGATTTTATTTCTGGTTCTCACGTCTTTAGGCAGAGTCAATGGGATTAACTCAATAGAACAGAGCAGAGATCAGTGGATCCCTAATCTTTCCCTTTCTGATACCTTCACTTACCTGGCTTAGTGAGCTCAGAAGTCACGTGTAGAAGGCAGCATAAACTTACACCTTTAATCATCCATTAACTTACTGACCACATAAACAAGAATCTCATTGTGGAGCTATTATACATCTTTTGAACATGTTTGCAACAGCAGGCAGTTTAACCTTCAGTATGGTACCAGGTAGCCAGGAAACTTCCTCTGCTTTCTCCTTACTGTACTGAGAGGCTGGAGCACATGAGCCATGTTTTCTTTCTAAAACATAGCTCTAATCACAGCTCAGACTCAATGACCTGTAACTCTCCATTCCCCACTGAGGGAAGGCTATATTTCATAGCTGTTTTTACTGACTTATTTCAAGACTTATTGAAACTCCCTCAAATAGACTATCAACCCCTTCTTGAAAGTGTCCTGTCCTCAGCGTAGCCTGTAGAAGAGCCACTATATGAAGCCCCTGTCAGTTCCCTGCTCCAGCCACCAACAGCTGACCTGTTAGAGATCTCATAGGAAGGCTGACTGCTCCCCAGAGTCATCTATAATAAAGATTGCTTAGCTCCACATCCAAGGGATTATCAGACACTGACCTAGGGGAAACTCCTCAACTTCCCTGTGCCTTAGTTCCCCCACCTATACTTGGTGATAAGGAGGGAATGACTCATAATTCATCTACACAGGAGCTTTCTCCTGCTTGTCAGTCACCAGCGTATCTCCCTTGAGGCTACCGTCATTTCGTACCAAGTATTCACTTTCTTAGGACCACATCCCTCATTGTACTGGCCTGGCTTGTTCTATGCTATCCTCAGGACTGATGTTGGTTTTAGTTTCAAAAAATAAAACTTAGGGCTGTCAGAACTGTAAATCACATTTTTATCTCTGGGTCTCACAGAAAGTGGTTGAAATACAGAGACGTACAATCAATGTTGGCTGAATGAACGAACAGAGGAATTCTTGAAGTGTCAGAAAAGGGGTTTCATTCTGCCCTTTACTCTCACTTTGTTTGCTTCTTCTCCCAGGTTGAATCCAAAGTGGAGAAAGATAAGACCTTTTAAAATGTCCTTACCATTTCGAAGAGGCTTTGATCATTTTCCCAACCTCCAATGAAGTTGTCTAACATTCTATCATGGAACCTGATTTACTAGGAAGTTTTGGGTTGCAAGGAAAAAGATATAGTCTCTGGTCAGATTGAGCAGGGGTGGACACTTTCATCTTTTTGCTCATTCCTGGATGTGCCTGAGGTTTTAGAATCAGTATTTGCATTGAGAAGGCACAGAAGGGTTAAATAATTTGAAGCTGCAAGGATTAAACGTCCTTCAGAGCTGACAGTGTGGAAGACACAGGGCAGAGGCCATGCAGAAGCTCTGTTAAATACAGGATCTGACAGACCACACTCCATACTGGGCAAGCCCAGCTCATGGTCAGTTGCACTCTGAGGCTGATGTAGTTCTTGTTTTTTCTTTCTTTTTTTTTTTTTTTAAAAAAATAAGACTTAGAAGGGAAAACAGAACTGTAAATAATTCCTTTATTTTTCAAACATGAAAGGATATTATTAAGGTACAAAAAATGAAATTTCACTACTCTTTAAATGGTATCTATTATGTTAATCCATTTCCTCATGAGCTTTACCCTTGGGCCACAAAGAGCAACCCCACCATCAACACACCAGAAGCTGAGCTCATCTTCTGCCTCTCCAAATCTGCTTCTGTTCCTTCCATGCACTAGAAATCCTGACCCCTACTAGTTGCCCCTTCTCTCCATTCCCAATGTTAGCCTTTCAGTTCATCTTTAGCCCATTGCTCATATGATTTATTCCAGCTTTCTTGTGGTGGTGGCTTACTTACCAGTGGACCCTACCAGGTTCCAGACAATTTAGAGATGTTGTCTTATCTACCTAGCTGAGTGTCTGGCACAAATAAATGCTCAGTAAATGGACACCCAACTCAAGCACAGGCTTCCTGTAATTGGAAGAGGCTTATGAGAAAGCAGATCTTCCCACTTTGCTCCTGAGTGCAGGCCCCATGAAATTGGGTCATATCCTATGTTCAAGAGTAAAGGAGCTGGGAGCCGGTGTCTCACAGCTGTCATCCTAGCTGATGAGAGAAGGCTGAGATCTGAGGACTGTGGTTCAAAGCCAGCCTGGGCAGGAAAGCCCATGAGACTCTTTTTTTTTTTTTTTTGGTCCGGTCATGGGGCCTGAACTCTGGGCCTGGGCGCTGTCCCTCAGCTCTTCAGCTCAAGGCTAGCGCTCTACCACTTGAGCCACAGCGCCACTTCCGGCTTTTTTCTTTTTGCTTATGTGGTGCTGAGGAATCGAACCCAGGGCCTCTGGCATGCAAGGCATGCGCTCTCCCACTGAGCCACCTTCCCAGCCCCCCCATGAGACTCTTTTTTTTTTTTTTGGTCGGGTTGTGGGGCCTGAACTCAGCCTGGGCGCTGTCCCTCAGCTCTTCAGCTCAAGGCTAGCGCTCTACCACTTGAACCACAGCGCCACTTCCGGCTTTTTTTCTTTTTGCTTATGTGGTGCTGAGGAATCGAACCCAGGGCCTCAGGCATGCAAGGCAAGCGCTCTACCACTGAGCCAACTTCCCAGCCCCCCCCCCCCCCCATGAGACTCTTAACTCCAATAAACCATCAGAAAACCATAAGTGGCGCTGTGGCTCAAGTGGTAGAGCACTAGCCTTGAGCTGAAGAGCTGAGGGGCAGCACCCAGGCCCAGAGTTCAAGCCTCACAACCAACCAAAAAAAAAAAAAAGTAAAGGACCTGAACTCATTTCTATCCATCATTAGTATAAAGGATAACATTCACCTTGAAGTGGTCAAGGGTGGGTGATAATCTTTCGGGATTACTTCCTAGAAGTGTGAAGAAGACTCCCCATGAGCCTGGAGTGGGCGCTGCTTGTGGCACTGGTTGTGGCCTCTGTGTCATTACCATTCATTACCTTTTGTCTTTGGATTGGAAGTCTTTGGAAAGAACCTTTTGGCTGTACCACCCCTCCCAGTCTCCCCAGGTCTTGAATAGCTGATGACCCATTTCTTCCATCAGCTGATGGACCAAATCCATGCCCATGACCTAGGCTCTCTGCTTGTTTTTCTCTTGACCAGATAAATAGCATATTTGTGTGTGGGAGAGAGTGGGGGGGGGGGAGAGCAAGCACACCAGTGACTAAGAATATGCTTCAGAGCCTAACACTTGTATCTAACACATCTGATTCATTCAAACAAATATTTCTGAGTCATCAAAGGATATAAGAGTGAGCTAACCAGACAGAATCCCTACAAACACGGAGGTCATAACAGCACATTTTGTTGCTCCCTGGCACCCAGAGCCAGAGCTACATTTCCACTGCCTTGAAAAGTCACTTGAGTTCGTTTTTTAAAAAATTAAAATTCAATCTTTTATTATTGTTAAACAGAGCGGTTTCAATTTAGCATGTCAGTTTTAAAGTTTGCTCTTTGAAACCCTGTCAAAAATGTTTCCACAAGCCAATATCAGGGCTAGAATTAGGCTGTGGTGATAAATTGGTCAATGTTCTATTGCAAAAGAAGCCTACCCAGAGGGTATGCATGTGCCTTCTAGAGATCAATTCAATTAATTATTTAATTAATCATTTTAGCATTTATCATGGTTTATTAAAGTGATGTATTCGTTTCTTTTAAAAAATTATTTTAAGTAGTTGTACAAAGAAGCTTCAATTCAACTTGTCAGTTTATAAATATAATGTATCTCAATGAATATCATCCCTTTCATTGTTCTCTCCAACCCCTCCTCCCATACTCTCAATTTAAAGAACCATTTTAAGTGCTATTGGCCATGATGTGCCCTTATGTAGAGACATCAGGACCAGAATGAAAGGGAAAAAACTGGCAGCAGAGAAGCCGAGGTTGATCCAAGTGCTCACAGGATCTAAGAAGGAGGTTTCCTCTGGTTGACAAGCCAGAACCTCTCCTTACTAAGATATCCCAGGGTCTTTTAACCCCAATATGCAGTAAAATAGATCAAAGGTTATATGAATGACCTTTAAAATAAACCACATTATGAACCACAGAGAAAAGAGCAGTCCTGGGAGTAAAGAAATTTGTTCAAAGGAACTTAGTTCATCAGGACCATAGCTAGAACTAGAATTTGGATGAAAATTTCTAGTCAGTTTCTTGCCTGATATACAATACTGTTCCAATTTTAAAATTCCTGAAGAATAATGATCTTTCCTGAAATCAATTCTTGAGAAATCTGAGGCTCTTTTTAAGTGTGAGCTCCCTTGCCTCTATTTATACATTTTGCCTGCCTTGGATGGGGAATAAGGCCTAAGTGAGGTTTGGAGGCCTTGTTCAATGCCTTTACTGTGAGCCTGCTGATGTGTGCTTTCCTTGACCCTTTCTCCCATTCTCATTCCTTGTGCATTACCTCCATTTAATTCCCCACTGCCCATGCCAACTGTGCTGCCTGCCTTCTGACTCTTGCTATAGGTATATCCCATGTTCTGGATCTTTCTAAAACACAATTTCTGATTCAAATTGATCTACTCCATGAGTTGTGTTCTAAAGATTATTTTAGCTTCCCAGAAACAGCTGATTCTCAAGAGAACATTATGCCTAGATATAAGAACTCAGTTCCTTATGCCAAAGGAGAGACAGTAGTCTTGGGATTCCTAGTGGGTGTTTTCAAACACTTTGGAATTCATGAAGCCTTCCTAGCACCTCTTAATGCATATTATCTTACATGTAGGACAAGTGGGATCCCTGACTGGGGACAGAGGTAAGATACAGAAGAGTATAGAAGATGACCTCGCCGTTGTCTGGTTCACAGCTAGGTTCATGACACCTCTTCTTATCTACATTATATTTTGGACTCACTGGCAGGTCCTCTGCTCATTTCTTCTATGCAGAAATTTTGGGGCTTCCCATGCTTAAGTCCCTTCTGGAATCTGAAGAATCAGATGAGAAAAACAGGTGACTTCTCAGATATCATCTCTCCTCAAAGAGCCAAAATAAAAGAGCACTCACTTTCAGATGCAGAATAAGAGTTTGACTAAACTGTAGCTATGAAACATTATTTGATAGTAGCTATAACTGTTCTGAATCTTCAGTTTAAAATGCAAAACAAAATCAGTTTCATAACTCTTATGTTGGGGTATAAGAGACAGAAAGTTCTTTCATGTAAACTACTTAGTATATCATGAACATCAAGTGGGTTGCTTAAAAGTTTGGAGTGCAGTAAATCCCTCTCTTTTCTGGACACAAATCTTCACTCAACACACAAAATCTAATTACTGTCATAAACAAAATTTGCATTAAATTGGCTTTCTATACTTCAGACTCAAACCTTATATGAGAGTTCAAATTTTTTCGCATTCTTTGAAAAAATTGTTATCTTTAAGTACTGTACAAAGGCATTTCAACTCAACATGCCAGTTTACAAATACGATGTACTGCAATATCTGAACCTTTTACAAAGTATTTTCTTGGTCTAAAACAATAAAGTTTCAAACCTAAAGCATGTGTTAAGGAAAGGGTAGCACCCTGTAGCTACCAATTTATCAGGAGCTTGATTTGCCTAGGAAAAGGGCAGGAGTATCATAAAGCACGGATGCTGCTTCAATGAGGTATTTTCAGGTACCTGCATTTTCTTTTTTTATGGGCTCAATGGTGAGGGAAAGCTTTCATTAGAGTAATTAAAATACCACTCTCCTCAGAAGAGAGAAATGATGCATGCTGGGCTTCTAGGAACTGGCCATGTCCCAAATAGCACTTGTCTAGATACGCGTTTTATTGGCTGGGAAACATACCACAGAGAGAGAGAGAGACAGAGACAGAGACAGAGACAGAGAGACAAAGAGACAGAGAGAGAGAGAGAAAGAGAGAGAGAGAATACATACTGTGGCTGGTACAATGGTGTTTGTGTATGAAAGTCATTTCTATTCTTATTAGGATGTCTTATTCTATGGTTCTCAAATTTTCCTGAGCTTCCCTAGATGTGTGTGTGTGTGTGTGTGTGTGTGTGTGTGTGTGTGTGTGTGTGTGTGTGTGTGTGTGTGTTACAACCTTGTAAGTTGTCAGCACATACAAAGCTAAGATTTAGAGAGTGGTTTCCACTGTGCATCCTATAAAATGTGTCCCATGAGGAAGATTAGTATCAATCACAGGCTTATTGGAGAGGGAGATGGGATCCAATGATAACCTGGCACTATCAACTAGAGTAATGGTGTAAAAAGAAAAAGCAATCAGAGAGGAGAAAGGAATATCCACAAAGAAAGACAGAAGTGGAAAATCAGAGTGCAATGTATCACATTGATGAACAGGCACTGTTATCTTGGACAAAGGCTCATGTGAACAATGCAAGTTATCACACAATGGATATTGCCTATTGCGTATCCTGAGGAGAATGGGAGGAAGCAGACCTATCACATCAAGCTGTCTGGGTGTATAGAGGGTGGCACCAAACTGTAATGAAGTTATTACTACTGAGAAGCTTTATGTGTACTTTTGGAGAACCATTTACTAATTTCAGAGATTTCTTAGAGGACACAGCACTAAGTTTCCTGGATAAGTTCATCTTGAAATGATTAAAGCAACATAGCCCAGCCCCAAACAATTTGGCTAGTTGGAGTCTGGTAGAATTATTTATTACTATTATTATTATTTACTTAGTTCTCAAGAGATGTGTTGATAAGCTATGATGAAAGAAAGATTGGAGTATTTTTGGAAGGGAGTAGTTTTGAGATAGAGTCTCGAGCTCAGGCTGGCTACCATGCCTGGATCTAATTATTTTTCAAAAGGAGACAAATTTAAGTACTTAAAACAAAATTTCCTCACATCCTGGAATTCTTTGACATTCCTCCCACCAAGAGATAGAATCTAATTCCCCTTGCACTTAATATGGGCTGATCTTAGTGCCTCCCTTCCAATGCTAAGAATGCAGTAGAAAGGGTCACTGTGTAACTTTAGGAATGGTGAGATGGTTCTTGCCTGTCTCTTTGTCTTGGATTGTTCAACCTTTGAACTCAGCAGCCATGATTTAAGGAATCACAAGTGACATTAAGAGGTGATTTGCAGGTGTTATAGCTGAAAGCTCCAGTCCAGGTCCCAGGCAATAGGCAACATCAGCCTTCAGAGAATAAGGGAGACATAAATAATTCTACTCATTATTCTCTATCTGAGACATACAGCATCCCTACCTAGTTGGACTTTGATAGCTTTTAGAACTCTGAGAAGTAAAAGTAAACGATTCCTAAGGTTTTATGCCAACTTTGGTTTGTAGCTGCTACATTTAGTAAAATGCCCTGCTTCCTCTTCTAAAACTGTGAGTCTACAATGAGAAGAAAGTTGAACACACTTGGAACTGACTTACAAGTATGAGACTATAGCCCCCAGTGCTGCTCAGTATGATGTGCTGTGCACTACAAAAATGTCAAGTACACGTGACAATTCACATATACTGCTTATCCTCCTGTCATCCATAAGGAGATGTACAACTTAAAGTCACCCCTATTTTTCAGTTTAGGGTCATTCTGAAGTGTTGTGTTACTAACACAGTTATATTACTCATCACCAATACGACAGATTCTTGGCCCAATTCTTTGCATTATTTTGATGGTATTCACTCAATTGGAAAAGGTTTTTGTGTAAAATATGACCCAGATCTTTTATGAAGTGAGTGTATTGATCAAGGCTTCTAGATACCGGTGGTTTGATGTCAGACCTCTAAGTTGGAAAAATAAGACAAAATTTGGTGCAGGAAAATAAGCATCAGACACTCATATTCTCATAATTGTAAGCTCTTGTCTTGTGACAAGACAAGAGGGGTTGCTGGATTGCTTTGGCTGGTCTCAACCACAGGATCAAGTCATTCTCTTGCCTCAACTTTCCCAGTAGCTAGGACTACAGGGGCATCCCTATGCTCAGCTCAAAGTACATTTTAGAAAACAGCTCTGTGTCATGGCTACAGGTATACTCAAGGTGGGACTTCTGGAAAAAGTAAAAAGAACCTAGATATCATAATTACAACTGGGCAAGAACTTCCTGGAACGCTTTTGCAACTTGCAACATTGCAAACAAAGCACTCATGCCTGACTTTACACAAAGCTGGGCTAATTATAAATTCTGGGCAGCGGTTCCTTCAGGCCAGCCTGTAGAACTGACGTGGAGAATGGAGATGGTGCTCAGATAGTCTGGGGAACTTTTTGTGGGAAGTGTCTAGCTGGATTGCTTTCAAGCTTTGCACTTCCCTTTGGCTATGAAGATGTAGGCTCTCATGCAAACTCCTCCAGCATCTTATATCACCATATTCTGAGAACATAGCAGTGAAAGCAAATCTGACATGGAAGGGCTTGCTCTAGCCCAATGTCACCTGTGTTCCAGGCACTTCTGTGGCAGTAACAAAGCCCTGCCCTATTCTTCAATCAGCAGGGAAGAGAAGGCCACTTCCTGCTCTCACAGATCCTATTTGGAAAAAGGCATGTTGTGTAATGTTCCAACCACTGAGCTATGGGAAATGTTTGCTATCTGTGCCTGTAACAAATGACATTGTGTAAATCTCAGAGTATTTTCCCTCTGCCTTGTTCTCTGGTAGATGTGATTTCTATACACTATTCTATACCAATAGTTTAAACATGGATGGCATTTTCCCCCTCCCAGAAGCTCATGGGAGTAAGTGTGGTTTCGTTGACTCACTGGCGGTCCAAGGAAGCCATCTGTCCAATAGGTAGGCTGAGACCACCCATGTCCTTCCCCAGCCTCAGTCCTGGCTCCCTTGTAAAATATCATGGTCATCTGTTAAGTGATCTTCTTGCTCTCTTGTGTCACAGCATGGCTTTGTAGCCAGAGTAGAAAAAAGGTTTAGAAAATGATAATGGACTAACAATGGTCACCATCATTTATTGGCTTCTCATACTGTGCCAGTTCCTGGTCTAATTACCTGAAAAGGACGGTCAGTGGCCACTCCAGGATTTAAATAGAGGCCTAATTTGGAGTCAATGAGGTGGCTAATGTTTGGTATCTTGAGAGTAATGCACATCAAAGATTTTAGAGCCAGGGGGCTGTGACCTCTTTTCTCCTAGTTTTTCTCTCTTTAAGCCTACGTTTTCCCACCTGAAGTAGAACTTTTTTAGAAGTTCTTGGGGCTGCTGTGTGGAACTATGAACGTGTCTGGCACAGTGCTTGGTGTGTTCTTGTGGATCATGACTGCTCTTAGGACTCTGAATTCTTGTTAAAATTCTTAACTGAAACAGGGCTGGTTAGACCCAAATGTAGAAAATCCTGATGACAAGAATAAAGATATACCAGTAGATTTCAAAGGGATGACTCTTACCACAATCCAGAACTTCCCCCCCCCCCTCCCTCCCTTCCTTCATCCCTTCCTCTCTTCCTTCTTTCTCTCCAAATTCTATGGAGTTCTGTTCTATAGTTTGGACCTTGAACATCTTTTGAATGTTCCTGTGTTGAAGGGCTGGCCCAAGTCTACGCAGCCTGTGGCTTTACTAGTAAATGGTAGACCATTTACAAGGTGGAATCCAATGGTCACTGGGTGCATTCCCTTGAAAGATGTTAGGAACTTGGCTCCTTCCTATTTCTTTCTTTGATTTCTAGCTGCCATTAGGTGAGCAGCTCCCTCTGCTACACATGTCTGATCTGACATACTGCCTCTCCAAAGAACAAAAAGCAACAAGATCTGAAAATTCAAAAACTCTAAGAAAAAATAAACTAATCCTATTGTTAAGTGAATTATTTGGGATATTTAGTTATAGTAACAGAAACCTGACTAACATGCTCTAATAGACTCTTTTTTTTGTCTGAAGTTGCCTAAGGGAAGAAAACATTGTAATTTAGAATGAAACTAAAACTGCTCAGGGCTGATGGAGTAATCACTGATGAGGTGTCACTCTGTGTGTGTGTGTGTGTGTGTGTGTGTGTGTGTGTGTGTGTGTGTATGTAATCACCAGGTTAGAAGCTACCACTTCATAGATGAAGACACTGGGGCAAGGGCTAACTAAGCCCTTTCCTACCGACACATTGAAACTTAGGAATTCATAATCTATTGTCTCTTTTCACATCATCCCTGCAGTATAGGGAGCAGACTTGTCAGTATTTATACTAAATCTTGGTTGAAAAGTCATTACATACAATTAAGGATTACAGAGTCTTCCATAAGAAGTTTCTGTAATGTATCTTAAACCATGTCTTCTCCTCCTACTAAAGAGTGATAACTCCCAACAACATCACAACATTTCAAGACAGAGGTTCTCCCATTTAAAAATATAAATGAAATAAGCAAACACCTAGAGTGTTGGCTTATCTTGGAACTCAAGGAATCTGTGCCACTGGGTCCCTAGTCTTTTGTACTTACACTCCTGCAGTACTGAGTAACAGCTCTATCATGTGGAAATACATTTGTCCCAGGTTAGACCCACTATCTATTGCCCCTCCCTGGCCTCTAGAGGCATTTGCACTTGGAACCCAAACTATACCAATTGAAAAGCTACGAATTGTTCTTCAGTGAACAGAGTGAGACTGTCATTTTAATATCTTGTGGAAACATCTTCTGTTCTACTTCATTGGCATTCTGATGATGAAGGAAATAGAAATTGATGACAGAATGGCTCTCGCCATAAGTGCCCCCCAGTGTTTATTGCTCTGGAGGAAGCAGGGAGGTTTTGCGTTTCTATTTTTTTTTTCTTCCTGGTTATAGAGCATGTAGCACAGGCTTGGAATGGGGTTCAGGCTCTCTTCATGCGAATCGACTAAAAAATATTACAGAAAGGCTCATCTCAGTCTCAATCTCTGCTTCTTCTTGTCTTTGTGCAATGATTATACCCAGGTTTGGAACATATAATGTGCCATTCATGCCATTGTTAATTCTCATTCCTTTTGAATTGCTCATGCCATTCAGAAATAAGAGATCTTAATAATGAGGCTTGCCACACTGTTTTTGAAACAATTATGAGTATATTACTTTCACCCAATTAAAAAGGAAGCATTTAAGAAGCTGTTGAAGATCTTAATTTCAGAGTAATATCCCTCCTCCCTTCTGTAGATGTAGGATGGCTCAAAGCCTTGAGAACCATGTTATTTTCTCCATTATGAAACAAAGTGGAAAAGAAAATGACGTAATTTAAAAGAATGCGCATCATCCCATTGATTTTTTTTTTTTTTGGCATGGAAAGACCAACACACAAAGAGGCTAAGGCAGCATTTAATGATACAATGAAAGCATCTGGGACAGAAAACCTGGACTCCAATCCCAGCTCTGGATCTGGTAAAATCACTTATCTCTCATGGTCAGCCTTTGTGTAGGCTGTGGGGGATGTGTGAGTGAGTAATCACCATTGTGGGCTTTGTAGCAGGGACATTTCTTGGGGCAGTGCTTGTTGTCCAAAAGTAAATCTTTCCTGCCAGCAAGGAGGAGATTGAAGTGGGTTGTGGCTGAAGCTAAGTCTTCTTGCCTATTGGGTCTTGCCAAGACTGGTCTTAGAAGAAATCCACTTGCAAGTTTATAGGGGCCAGAATGAACCTGTCTCCCAGGTTTTCTGCTCTTAGGATAAGGTTCATAGCTGGGCACCGGTGGCTCATGCCTGTAATCCTAGCTACTCAGGAAGCTGAGATCTGAGGATAGAGGTTCAAAGCCAGACCAGGCAGGAAAGTCTGTGTGGTGCTGTGGCTCAAGTGGTAGAGCGCTCGCCTTGAGCTGAAGAGCTCAAGGACAGCGCTCAAGCCCAGAGTTCAAGCCCCACGAAGGACAAAAAGAAAAAAAAAAGAATAAGGTTTTTTTCTGCATTCCTAAAGCACTCCCGCTTCAGTTCCACTGGTACTGCTTACATTATAGACATCATTTTCCCCTGCTTGCTTATCTGTTTCTCTTTCTAGACTACAAGCTTACTGCAAATAGGTATGACTGAGCCACCTTGACCCCCAGATTAAACATTATGTGTGGGTCTATCTCCTAGGGTGTTTTTAGTTGAGAGTAGCATTTGAACTGGTAGTCAGTAAAATGGACTGCCCTTCCTATTACAGTTCAAATCATTTGATCCATTGAGGACCTGAAAAGAACAAAGGGCGTGGGAAGGAGGAATTAGCTTGTCTTCTTTTCTGTCTCATAGTTTAACTGGGACATCTCCTCTCATCTTCTTTTGTCCTTGACTGAGGTTAAATCAGCAGCTCCTCTGTTTGTTGTGAGTCTTCAACTTGCAGGCTGTAGAGATTCTGGGATTTTTTTAGTCTGTAAAATTGTATAAACCAATGACGCATAATAAATGTCTATGTATAATATATACCATATATTATTTAACATATATGTTGATTTATATGTCCTTATATGTAATATATACCATATATTATTTATGCCATGACATATATTATATATAGTGTTTGTGTATATGGATCCTCTTGGTTCAGTTTCTCTGGAAGAATCCTAACACAGTAGGCTCAAGTAGCTAATTTTGTGCCTTATACAATATGTAGTAAGTTCTCAGTAAAGTATGTGTTGAGAGAATAAAGGGTGTGCCTGTGCATGAGCAAATTGGTATAAATCCCAAAGTTCATCAATGTAACTGATGAAGTCTAATTTAGAGTAAAAGGTATCCAGACTTGGAGATCTGGAATTTAAACACCTATTTGCTGATAGGTAGCGTTACAACCATAAGGTGGTCACTCAAATTTATAAACGTTAATTCCTAAGCTACAAAATGAAGTTAAAAATTCACCCTTTTCACTTCATAAATCATTGGAGGAAAAAATGTAAACATTTGGTGTGTATCCATGTTTCCTAGAAAATTCTATTCTTGTTATTTCTTGGTGGCTTATGTCCAGGTATCAGACCCATTTGCCTAAGGTCCATTAAACCCCAGCATACCAGGAAAGGGATCTGTGGATTTGGGCCACAGAGGAGTGAAGAAACTTGAGTGTAACTGAGGGTATGTCCCTGTTTTCTTGGTTGTCTATTGGCCTACCTAGAAAAGCTCTACCATCCTGGGCTAGGAGGGTTTTTTAGAAGCTGCCAGTCAACTCAGTCAAGAATATATTCTATTCTACAACATCTTCTGAGAGTACTGTAGTTAGTATCACAAATTGCACTGCTTAGATCATTTTAAGCCTTTTTTTTTTTAGTGTGTGGGGGTCTTTGTCCTTACATTCTTTATTCATAACTTTTTAAAACAGCAACACTAAATCTGCCACTGCTTCCCACTAATTGCCTGTAAATCACCCATGTGTGAAGTTCCACACGCCTATCTACTGGCATAAAGTTGAAAAGTCCCACACAGTCAAAGACCCTGATGGGGAAACCTGTCATTTGGCCGATGGAACTCTAATAGATGTGGAAGTAAGTGATGCATAATGGATCATGGGATTTAAAATCCAACCTCCACATCCGAGCTGCTTGAAAAGGTTAGGGGATTATATAGCTGCAGCCACATCAATTATGAAATAGAAAATACTCTCCCTTCCCCTTCTATCTCAGAAGGTGGTAAACATTTTATCCTGGTTTCCTCTGTAGAAGCTAAAGACTCTTGCTTTTCTGATATCAGCCTGAGGTCTAAATAAGTGGAGGGGATTGGGAAATCAAGTCCCAAGAATGACAGGCAATGATCCTTTACTTATGACTTTATCCACAATTTGGCTTGACAATTGATGGGAAATGAAGTGTGATCAATTTCATCTGCCTGTACATCGTTTCCCATTGACTGACTTGCCAAATTGTTGATTGAATAATTAGTTAAAGTTCAGTCTGAGCAGCTATTTTGCACAGACTTCTTCAAGACAAATCTTAATGGCATCTCAGAAAGACCAGATTGCTGCCAGGACCTGGGACATTAATTGTTTATTCTTTCACTTAAGGCAGTGAGCCACCATGTCAATGTAAATAAACATAATAGTCCCTGAGGGATGAATGCAGCTGCAAGTGAAACATGCCACTTAGAGACAGCTTAGGATTTACAGATGACTTCTTCTCATATAGGAAAAAGATATAACCAAATGTAAATATAAGCCCAGAAGACAATAAGTCACAATGTCTTTAGGTTAGGAAAAGATACTTCTCAATGACTGATTAAGGCAAGCAGCTGGGCAATTGGATGAAAAATAAACAATAACAAAGCCCTTCAAATCCAAAGCACCCACATCTATGCCTAGTACATAGTGACTTCAATAAATATGATTTCCTTTCCACTTCAGCAAGTTGAGTTCCACAAGTGGGAATGAGTAGCTTTTCATGCCACTCATAATCCAGCTTGTATATATTCAGATTCACAGAGAAGTTTAGCTGAAGCCAAACTAACACATAGGCCCTAGGTTGGAATTCTTGAAGCCTGGCGTCTTAGTTCAAGTGCTCTACCAAAAGACTGCATAGAACTGGGTGACAGCTGGCTAGTTCTTGTTCACAGTGCACCTGCACAGCTGTGGAGAGGCCTTTGCCTTGTGATTTCTGTGCATATGCTGCCCTTCAGCCAGAGATATCTTCCTACAGCACCCTGAGCAAGCATCAGTATTTCACGACATAACACATCATACTTTATTTAAGAGACTTTCTTAGACCTGATTCCTCATTACCAGGCACAATGGTTGAAACCTGTAATCCTAGCTACACAGAAGGCAGAGACTGGGACCATCACAGTTTATGAACAGGTAGGGAATAAAAGTTCACAAGACTCCATTTCAACCAGTGGCTTGGAATTGTGGTATGTGATTGGCATCCCCAGTGACACAGGGAAGAGTACGTCCTACACCTAGGGCATAAAATAAAGATTGTGCCTAGAAAATAATACAAAGGGAATGAAGGTGTGGTTCAAGTGGTAGACAGCTTGCTTAGCAAGTATAAGGCCCTGATTTCAATGCCTAGTACTTCCAAAGAGAAGAAATAGAAATTTTAAGTGTCTTTGTCTTCTAGATATCTTTATCGAGCTGCTCATGGATTTCTTGTCAATCTTACTATTGTGTGGTGAGATTTCTGGAGAAAGAGAGGATTCTTTATTTCTGAAACCTCATCCCCCATTTCCCTTTGTGTGTCTCCAGAGACAGCCTCGTTCATCAAAAGGACTCAATGAAGGCTTATGAATAAACAACCCTAAAATCAATTATAAAACTCTTCTGGTACAACCATCACCATTTAGAACTTTTTTAAAAAGGCATCTAGGTAAGATTATGACAAGAAGACATTGTACGTCTTCCCAATCATCAGGGGTCGTCCACCCAGGGAGGGTCCAGTCAGTTCAATTAAAACTTGTCCTTCAAGTTTCTCCCATTAGTGCAGGACGACATGAAACTTTCTGGGACTTTTAATCGGGATGTGAAGAGTCCCATCGTTTCTTGCATTCTTCCTCTTCAGTCCTTGTTTTTAACTGACACTCAGAGGCCATCTCTCTTCCCTTACTTGGATTGGGTGGTGCCTGAGAGGTGCTTCTCATTGCTGATTTCCCTCCGAATTTCCAGGGCAAATGCTGACCTGGAATTCCTGCAGATTCTATACTCCTCTTGGCTGGGCTACTGAGCTTTTTCAAAGTCTGATTTTTTATTGGCTTGACATTAATCAACTGAGTATGCTGCTAATAGATGTCCTAATCTAAATACTACTTCTCCAGAGAAGGCTTTTTCCCCTTTTTACATGGACTTTGCATCTCTCTCTACTACCTAGTGACTCGACTCTGTAAAATTTCCCAAAGTGTCTGGTCACTCAAATGCATGCACTGTAATTAAAAGTTTCATCTGGGTGGCAGACTCAGTTTCACTACCTATCAGCCAGAGTACATTGGGCAACTTATTTAAATGCTTTGTACCTGTCTTCTCTCATCTGCAAAATGACATTATTATATATTACTACCTTTGTCAGTCACTGTGAGAATCAATTGTGCTAATGTATGTAAAGCACTTAGACAATACCTTGTCTATAGTGCTTATAAGCTCTGTTAATATATTGCTGTTAATTTCCACTCTATTAAAAAATAAAGCTGTGAAGAAGCATCGGTCCCATGGTTTTCCTTATTTGCAATAAATGGTATAGATCCAGGATAATCTTAGCAGATGTGCAGAATAGCTCAATAGCTACATACATATGACCATGTAACATGACGCTAAGTGAAATGAACTCCAACACATGGACATAAGAGGTTTTCCTTTTTTTTTTTTTATTGGTTGTGGGGCTGGAACTCTGGGCCTGGGCACTCCCTCAACTCTTCAGCTCAAGGCTAGCACCTTACCACTTGAGCCACAGTGCCACTTCTGTCTTTTTCTGCTTATGTGGTTCTGAGGAATCGAACCCAGGGCGTTGTGCATGCAAGGCAAGCACTCTACCCCTGAGCCACCTTCCCAGCCACTGTTGTAGTTTTTAATGTACTATACTATGTGATTTCTTGTTTCTTTTGAATGTTCTTCCTCCATGTTATATCCCCTGTTGTCACTGAACTTGATTTTGGTACCCTGGTATTGTATATGTGTTTATCTGAATTAGGGAAGGGAATGAGAACAACAGAATGGTGAGACAAAGGACAAGGAGGAGCCAATGCAACAGTGATATTCACAAAAGAGTATGTTGGAAATGATCTGTACAACTTGGGGAGGGGCGATGGGGGAAGGAAAGTGGGAGAAAAATGAAGGAAGGGTAACAAGCTTGACAAGACATGTACTTATAAACTTACTCATGTAACTGTAACCCCTCTGTACATTACTGTGACAATAAAAAGAAACTAAAAAAAGAGAAAACTGTGACATACAAAATAATAACAGTCATCCCTCTGCATCCATGGAGGACTTGTCCCAGGAACTCCACAGGGACACCAATCCATAGATACTCAAGGCCCTTTAGTAAAAAATAATGCAGTATTTATATACAACCTGTATACACATCTCTATATGCTTTAAATGTCTGTAGATTACATGCAATATCTAATACAGGGTGGATACTGGCAAAATTGTGATTATACTGTGTTGTCTAGGTACTAGTGATCAAAAAACTTGTACGTATTCAGGATCAATCAAATATTTTCCAAATAATTCTGATCATATTTCATTGAATCAGCCAATTTAGAACCAGCAGATAGGGAGAGCTGACTATCTTCTGTACTACATGCCACATATACAAAAAAAAATTGAAAAGATCATTATCTATCAAATAAAATATTCACACATGAATTGGAAATAAAATAAACTCAATTGGTTGTAGGTAGAGCTACACAAATAGGTAAGCTTTCTCAAGGACTGCAATTCCCAAAGCCTATACTCTAGAGTCACTGGGGTATTTGTGACTCATATAGCCAGGCACTGGTGGTCTATAATCCTGGCTAATCAGGAGGCTGTGATTGGAGTATTGTGGTTTGAAGTCTGTGAGACACTTATCTCCAATTAACCACTTAAAAAGTCAGAAGTGGAGCTATGGCTGAAGTGGTAGTGCACTAGCCTTGAGCACAAAAGCTCAGGGACAGTGCCCAGGCCCAGAGTTCAAGCTCTAAAACTGGTGCGCGCGTGGGCACACACACACACACACACACACACACACACACACACACACACACACACACACACACAGGGGCTTTTCTGATCCTGAAAGCAAATAAACACTCCTGTTATTTCAAGGGTTAAGATATATACTTCCACCAATCACAGTTCCATTCCTCAGTTTGAATATATGTGTGATCTTGTATGAGCCAGAGATGACAAGATCCCAATATGCATCTGCATCTCTGAATTCTGCTCCGGAACTCAGTGCTTCTCATAGCAAAACATCTCTCATTAGCTCTAATTGTCCTTGTCTTAAGGAGTGCTACTCACAGATTACTGGCAGTTCAGGGAAAAGGCCAAAGCTTGTTCCCAGTGAGGAGCTGTCTGCCTGCCAGAAAAGTATGAGGGTAGTTTGTCCTCTGCTTTTCAGAGGCTTAGAGTGGCGGCCTCAGATTTTAAGGAATATAATCAGACTTTCTGACCAGCTGAGACTTCAGGAAATGAAAGACTTTTTGCCACTTGAGGGTCCCCAACAGCTTACTGACATGTAGATTTCCTTGAGAAGATAGCAGCAGTTCAATTTTTTTCTTTGGAATATTTTTTATTGGTGTGTGTGAGACCTGGTGAATTGAATACGTTTGTCCTCAGGCTGAAATTGCTGTGAGCAATAGCCTAAGAAATCCCATTTCCAAGCTAATTAGGGCATGATCTTTAACATTTATAAGAAGAGGAGCCACGGAAGTGTTCTGTTTGGAAAACCCAAGTGTCCTGGAGCTACAGGCTCAAATGACTGTCAGACACTGAAGCTGCTCAGGCTGGAAAGCTGGGCCACGCACCCAAATGGACAGTGTCTCAAGCTGCAAGGATCTACTTGCTACAACAAGGAGGAAAACATTCCCAGAGCTCCAAAGACTTCTTCTTGGGAGCATGAACCCCAGTGGTTTGCAAAAATGCCTGGAAATGTGATCCTTTCCTATAGACCATCTGCCCACTCCTTAGTCAAAGGAGCACTGATTGTGCACCAGACTTTGTGTTGAGACCCCATAAGACACACATGGTGAAGCCTCCTGTCTAGAGTACTGTGATTTTACTGCCATCATTGGTAACACCCATGGAATCTGACAAAAATTTTTAGTGTTGTCAATGAGGTTGTTGTCAATAGACTGAGAACCCCTTCATTCAACTTTCCTGCTTCAGCCCAGAAATTAGAAAGAACAGCAAACGGGAAGGAATTGAGATCATTATATTAAACAACAACAACAACAAAACAACAAAAATGTTTTTCAGTATTTTCTGTACAAAAGGAAATTGGCAATTTCATCCTAAGAAAATACTCTTCAGACAAGTAAGAAACTTGAAGACACCTCAATTTTCACAGTGATGGAATTACGATTCCCTCAGGGAGAAAAAGATCACCTATAACAAGGTAGGAGGTGAGACAAGAATCAAGGTGAGAAATATAGCCTCCGAGGGAAATAAATCCAGGCAGGCAGATCAACTTCCTGTCACATGGGAGGGAGCAAGAAGACAGTATTTTCCCAAAGTGTGTTCCGGGTAATGATGTTTGTGTAACTGCTGGAAAGCTTGCTTTTCAACTTTGTCCATTTCCCCTTTGAATCCATCTCCTACCCCTAATGTCTTTATTTATCATTTCTCTTCAGTACCAAAAGTCTTGCAATTCTGCCTGGAGATAGCATTTGTCTTTCTCTCTATATCTCAAGTTTATGGGTAAATCCCACAAATTGAATGGATCCTGTACTTGTGATTCAAAATCAGGTCTCATCAACTCTTACCTCATGTAAAACTCCTATTTGCATCCATCCAAGTCTATTCCTTTCCAGACCTACCTTCAACTCAATCTGAAGGAAAAATCAATCAACTTACATTTTAATAGTTAAAGTCTATGGAAAGTACGACAGGAGGTATTTTGGTCTTTTTCTAATACTCTCAAAGTCATTCCAGGCAAAATGTGTGTTTGAAATGTTGGATTGTCTGTGGTTGTCTGGAAAGACTCAGCCTCTCAGGCAGATCTTGTTACAGAGGCCTCATACAAATAGTGAGAAATACTATCAAATAGGATTCCCATCTGCCTACATAGAAAGAGTAAAATTTCCTTTCACAAATGTCTTTCTGTCAGCTTGGAGGGGGCTAGGGTCGTCCCTTTCCTGTAGCTTAAACTGTGGCAAACAGCCAGGTCAAAGCTACCTGTTTATGGTGATGAGACTGTAGGTCAGAATAGCTTGAATTAAGATAACAGCCTTTGGCTAAAGATTTTTTATCAACTGCCTACTACGGTCACGATACTTAGAACTCTCCATGCATTCTCTTAACATTTCCCATTTTATAAAGTAGATAGGGTATGACCCCATTTTATTGATAAAGATGCTTAGGCTCATGTTAAGTCATTTGCTCAAGGTCAGTGTTAGACATTGACACATTAGTCTGACTCCAAATTGCATGCTTTGAACACTTTTATATGCTACCTACTAAATTTCTTCCAAGGCAATGGCCAGCAACATTGAAGGCTGGAAGTTGACTGCTACCCAGTAAAAGCCCTTGCTCACTATGTGAGTTTGAGTTGGTAAGGTTACTTGAGCTGCATCCAAGCACCTGTGAGTCCTCAGCTAGGTCATTAGGCTGATCTCCTTTCAAGGTGCTGATATACATTTTCAGTTGATAAAAATCAACATTTCCAATGAAGTCATGTTATTTTAAAAACACAGAATTCTCTCTATCACACAGGACTCTATACACACACACACACACACACACACACAAAGAAATGCCTAAAGAAAAATGTCTATTCTAGACATCCATCACAATTCAGCTGCATGTGACCTATGAACTTTGTAAGGCTGGCTGCCTTGCCTAGGGCAGCTCTGAGGCCAAAAGTTTTAGCTAACAAACCTTGAAGAAGCATAATGGAGGTGAGAAACAAATCTATCTGTCCTTCATAAAGATTACAAGTTAAAAGCCAGTTCTTAAGTCCTAACATAGGTTGGCATGTGCTTCCCTATATTCAAGTACCTGTAACTTCTAATTAATCCATCAATAAAAGCACAGAGTGAAGAATAGATAATGAAGAATATTAACATTATTATTAATTAATATTAATATTATTCAGGTAGTGATGGCTATCCTTCTCCTCTTCTTCCCCTTCCTATTTTTCCTTCTCCTGTTTCTCCTCATCGTCTTTCTCCCTGCCCCTCTCCTTTAACCTAATCAAACCAAACCAAATCAAAATATAACAGGACAAAAGACCAAGTTCATGGTTTGTGTGGATGGGTGGGGGTTGGTATCTATATATTTACTGTCATTCCCAAACAGTAGAATGTCATTTCTGAGAGTTCAGAAACTTGTTAGTAGCTATATCTCCTAGGCCTGGAAAAATTTCAGACACAATAGTCACAGAAAATATGTGGTATGTGTAAAGTGGATGGCGAGACCTATAATGAAGAACACTGTGGAGACACTGGAGTGTGTAGTTCTGAGGCACACACACACACACACACACACACACACACACACACACAGACAACTTTAGATACTTAAGTGAGTGTGAATTTGGGGCTTTGGACACTGTCAATACTTACATACTCTACACACTGATTTGGTGGGAGAAAGTTTTTAGACACCCCAGAGTCATCTGCTACATTAAGCAGGTAGGCCAGGGTAGAGCGGTGTTAGTAATAGTCCCAGCTTTTTTTTTTTTTCTGCATCTCCATATTCACACTCATTGGTAGTGCCCTCCTTACTGATTCTGGGCTTGTTTAAGTGACTTGTGTTGGCCAATGGAATAAGACAATACACAGAGGAATCTGAAAGATTCTTTCATTGCTGCTCTCAGCAGCTTGCAACCATGTGAGCAAGTCCAGGCTAGCTTGCTGGACAATAGGTCCAGTCACTTTCCAGCCATTAGCCAGACCTACACTAGACATATGATGGAAATCAGCTCAGAGAGTCAACACTCAACTGACCGACTAATTGACCAAAAAAGTGTGGGCAACCCAGATGAGACAAGTCCAGGCCAGGGCACATGAGCTGCCTAGTGTCCAAGTGAGCTAAGTCAGTGGATGTGGCTTTTAAGCTTTTTATTTTATCGTATTGGGCAACTGATAAATGAATACTTCCTAAGTTTTCTGATTTCAAGTACTGGCTAAAATTATACACTTACAGTATGGTGGTTCTTGAAAAACATTAAACATAAGTTTGTCACAAATCTCTTGTTTTTCTTTTTGTCAGTCATGGGACTTGAACTCAGGGCCTAGACATTATCTCTGAGCTTTTTTCTCCCAAGATGAGTGTTCTACCACTTGAGCCATAGCTCCACTTCCAGTTTTTTGATAGTTAATTGGAGATAAGAGGCTCACATACTTTCCTGCTGGTGCTGGCTTCAAACAGTGATCCTCAGATCTCAAGCTCCTGAGTAGCTAGAATTATAGGTGTGAGGCACCAATGCCTGACAAGAAATCCCATTTTTAAAAATATATCCAAGGGTATTAAAAGGAATATTTGTAAATCAGTGTCAATGACAACATTTTTCTTCATAACCATGGTATAAACAACTCAGATGGATGTCTGTTGATGAATAAACACTGTACATATATATCTATATATCTATAACACATAGACACAAAGAATGGAAGACAGCCTTAAAAGGAATAAAATTCTGATATTATTTACAATACATATAAACCCTAAAAACAGTGTATAAAACTATCCTGGTACATAAAAGTAATATTGGATGCTTTCACCTACACAAGTTACCTAGAGTAGGCAAGTTCATAAAGACAGAAAATAGAATCATGGTTTGAAGGGGCTGGGGTTAGAAGAAAATGGATCAGTACTTTCCAATCAGTACAGAATTTCTGTTTAGAGTGATAAAACTCTGCATATAGGTAGTGCTGTTTGTTGCACACTAATGTGAGTGTACTTAAAGTCACTGAATTGTCTTAAAATTATCTTAAAATGATTAAAGTGCGTTTGGTGCAGCTGCTTACACCTGTCATCCCAGCAAGTTAGGAGGCTGAGAACAGGAGGATGGCAATTGTAGCCAGTGTGGCAAAAAATTCTTAAGAACCATCTCAACCAATTAAAAGGTAAGCATGGCAGTGCTCTCTTGTTATCACATTTATGCAGGCCAGTCCTGGCACAAAATGAGATCCTATTGAAAAAATGTTGAAAACAAAAGACCTTGGGACGTGGATCAAGTGATAGAGTATCTGTCTAGGAAGCATGCAAGCGCACGCACACGTGTGTGTGCACGCATGCATGTGTGAACACACAAAAGTATGTGATTAAAATGGTGTGTTTAATGTTGTATAGTTTTATTTTTTAATTTTATTTTATATGTTTTTATTGTGAAAATACTGTACAGAGGAGTTATAGTTACATAAGTAAGGTAATGAATACATTTCCTATTGAGCATTGTTAACTCCTCCTGTTTTCTTTTATAATCACAGTTGAAAAACATCCCCAGTCTACACATTTTCAGACTTGACTCCAAAGTGACTAAGTCTCCTTCTTGAGAATGGAGTAAATGGGTACCAGGCCAGGCAATGTCCCAAACCATTCTTTTGCATAATTCAAAGACATGAACACAGTGAATAAGAATAAAAGTGAATCTTGACTCTTAATCAGGAAATATTTGGAAACGTCACCAGATAGTGTCAATGTTTGAAGAATTAAAGGTCCATATATAAACCCCTTATTTAATTATAGAAAAGTACCAGATTTCACATGAAACACAGTAAAAGGGCAAATTCTTCACTGTCCTCAAGTTCAAAGCTGAGAAAGCTGCCTGATTTTTATTTGTTCAGGCATCCAGGGGAATGGATTTATGAAAAGGTAATTCTAACCTTTTTATTTTTCGGCAATATTGGAGTAAGAATAAATTGAATCACTCTGTCTGAAAACAGTCAGTTGTATGAGTTTACTTCTCTTTCATAGTCACTAGATCTGAGTAGTTATAAAAAATATTGAATAGAAATGATTCTAAAATAATTTCCATTCCAGATATGAAACACGGCCTCCCTTCTGTGAGAGGCTGAGTGTTATGTACTCAAGGTAGGTAATTCGCAGGCAGAAACCATTCCATATTCTGTGGTGTATAATTACAAAAGAGAGTCTCATCTTCAAACATTTCACACATATTAGTCATGGAAATTTTAATTCCCCTGGAGTTTTGATGGATCACTCGATGGTGGTTCATAGGCTTTGCAGAAGTCTCTGGGAAATTTTAAAAGTCTAAACTTAAGCCTCAAGTTTAATAATGAGAAACAAAGCAATATACAAGTGGCATGTGAAAAAAATCACACACTAGGTTTTTGTTTTCTGGAAAAGACTACCCTTCATTCTACTTGGTAGCAGATATGATTCATCTCTTTGTCTACTCTTTGGAGACTGTCATTAGAACTAAAGTAGGAATACATTTTATAGTTGTCCTAAGCACTTTTCCCTTCACAATGTCATTTACAGAGTGTTTTATGTTAGGTACAACCTAAAATCGTTAGCTGCAAACATAACCTGGATTACAGACACTTCATCTAATTTCTTTAATGTAAAATAGAAAGAAGCCTTTGAATGATACCTACTATGGTATTCTGTGAGGAACAAGTATTTGCCTAGATTCTATTAAGGGTCACAGGTCTACATGGTGGGGTCTTCTACAACATCGCTGTGATTGCTGAGAACTTTCTATAAAGGGTTTTCAGTTAGATTTAACCACTGGTAGACAATTTTATCCTTATCTACTCTACATTTGATGAAATCACTTTCTGTAGGTCTATCATGACTTTTAAAATTTCCCTTCTGTGTCAGTGTTCATGATAACCTACCTAAATGGTCTCTCCTTTTCTGAAACTAGGAAACTAAACAAAAACTCCAGATAGTTCCTTTTATAAAAATCTTCTAATGTCCAGTTTGACTTCTTGAATCCCTATTCACTTATGGACTAAATTTTATGTTAGCTTGTTTCATCTATTCCAAACCAAACAACAAAGATACTTTCCCTTGTAATCTGCAGTTTGTGGGACCTCATCTCTCCCTAACCTTGCCCAGCATCCCTGAACTGTGACTGTGACAGCTGGTCAAGCATCTCTCCTTCTCTGGGGGAAATCACATGACATTTCTGAAACTGACCCTTCTGGGAGCCCTTCCTGTTAAAATATAACACATCTTGGTACAAATCCTAGCAGATTACTCTCATGCCTGAAAGTGCCATTTTATTCCCTGTCATCTCTGACCATCTGACCTGCTCAAATGTTGTAATACGATTTCCACCTCACACCTTTGCAGGTTCTTTTCTCACTTGGAATTCAATAGAGACACCAATCCTGGAATAAGAGAAAAGATGAAATGTGCTTGCTGCCTGCATTTTCCAGAGAAGCACACAAAGAGTGCCAGCCTCCTTCCAACTGTACAGCCTGGAAGATGTTCCACAACTGTTTTGAATTTAAGCCTCCTAGACTCTGCTCTGCAAATCTGAAGTGTGGTGAGTTTCCAAGCACATTGCAAAATGGTGAAGGTCTTGCTTAACAAATGATGCAGGAGTCTTCAGTGTATGGGAAAGCCATTGATGTTTACTTTTTTTCCAGGTAACCTGCACTCTATTATAACTATGGGCAGGGAAAGTTACTAGTCACAAAACTATTCAATGGTATATGTTCAAGACACTCTGCTGGCATTAGACTGAGTGTTTTCAGGGATAAGGATCTTCACAACTCATTCATGTTTGGCACCTGAAAGCTTTGTGCAATGACTGGTGCAGAGCAGGCAGGTAGTTAGTACACCTCCAACACTGATTCAATACACACTATGATAGGGAAGAACTTCCATAAAGGCAGGAGAGGCCACCTGGTGTGGGAGCTTCAACTTGTCTGGTTCAGGTTAGAAATTCAGAGGTTCAAGACACACACACATACATAGATACGTACATACATAACACACACACACACACACACATAATGGATTTTTTATCCATCCATCAGAAAGAATAACATGTCATTTGCAGGGAAATGGATGGACCTTAAAAATTATGTTGTCATATTCAGAGAGATAACGAACACATGCTTTTGTTTATATGTGGAAGTTAGATCTAAAATGTAAACATACATGAAAATACATACAAAGTCGTATGTAAACTGACTAAAGCATGGTATATGATGATATAGCTGGAAGAAATCGACTCCAGCATATATCATCATATAGATTTCCGTGGTGTACCATGTTTAAACAATTAATAGATGGTTTAACAAAATGAATATCAAGAAATTAAAACATGCCTGAAGGGGGAATTAAGGTGAGAGGGACAGATAAATGGAAAGAGGAATAGTGCATGAATACAATTCTAATACTTAATGTATACATGTGAAAATGCAACTAAGCAACAAGGGGAGAGTAGGATTGAGGGAGATGGGAAGAGGAGAATGATCAGAGGGGTGACACTGATGGAAATGCATTGTACTCATACACTGGAAGGTTAAATTAAAAGCTCTTTGTATAATTATTTAAAGCGATAATAATTTTTTTGAAAATTTGGTTCTGTCAAAGCTTAGCTGTGAAACTATTTGCAAATTGTTTAGCATTTTCCAGTCTATAAATGAAGATGGGGCAATCATGCCTGCTACTTTATAATAAAGTCATATTTGTAAATTATAAAAAGCATAATAACATGATTGAGCCACACTTACACAGAGAAAAACTTTCAAAGACAGTGATGCTAGTGGTCCCTTTCTATTTATGTTTTCATTAGATCACCAAGAATTCAACTCCTGGGCATTCTGCTAGTTGCTGAGAGTTAAATGGGGACTAAAAGAAATATTGTCTCTTCCTTGATGCAACTAACATTCTGACACAGATATGAATTTAATAACATTAACAGAGTAGGTGATAAGTAATATATAAGTGGAGTTTTTAAGTGTGTATTCATGGTTTTTCATGCATGCCACTCAAATTCATCCTTTTATTAAAATATAAGTCTAGGAGTGAAAGATAAAGCAATGGGGGAAGGAAAGAAGAAACAGCAATTTTAAAATTGTTGGTAACTTCCTAGTGTCTTACAAGTTGCTTTATATATCAGAAATCTAAATGCATATATATATGTGTGTGTAATATATATATATATATATATGTATATATATATATATATATATATATATATATATATGGGCTAACAACTATTTATGGTGCTCAATTTAAGATACAGTCTGTATCAATGGTGGATGATTGACAAATTTTAGTGGATAATTCTGATGACATACAATTCTCTCCTTAAAGAAGCTTTAAAATGAACTCTAGTCCTGAGGTAACTCAAGTTTTGATTCTTCTTTGTCTATATTTGATGTCTGAATATATGCTCAATTTTTTAAGGTTCCAGAGCTGCCTTCTGATAATCTTCTCTAGATTTTTGGCCCAAAGTCTTGAAGCAAGAAAGGGGAACTTGGCTTCCTTCAGCCGATTGTTGTCCCAAGTGCCTTTTTTTTTTACTGACAGTGCAAGTAATGATAGCTGTCCTCTTGAGGAAAATGATGGTATTTCTGAATTCTCACCTACTGGGACCACAAACAGCATCTCCATGCCACTCTGATGTCTGAAACTCTACATAGAAGTTAGACAAAATGAAAGTTCCATGTGAGATTATCATTTTTAATACATGCCATTAATAATTCCCTTGCATCAAAATGAAACTTTAGAAACAATTTCATCAATTGATGAGATTCATCAATGGATACAATACAAATCGCTCCTGAGATATTTTGGGAAAGCCCAATCTCTACCTCAGGCCATGTCATTCTCAATTTTAGTTGAGAACATTTTGGCCACAGAAAAATTCTCACCTTCATGAGTACAACAAAGTCATTTTGGAAAGAGAGCCAATGAGCAAATTAATTCTTTTATGGAGCTGTCAGATTTGATTAAGATGCTATACTACATTTTAAAACTCATTAACAGGGTCTATCAAGCCATTTTCTAAATGATTTTTTTCTAACATCTTTACATTTACAGTCCTGGAAGGCTTTTGGTGTCAATCAAAATAGATGACAATGCTAAATCACTGGCTTCAAAACATAATTCAACACTGGTTGAATTCTGCTGTCTCTGTAAAATACGACCTTGCAAGTGGGGCTGATTTGCCTGTTGCCTTCTCTGATAAGAAATATACATTTATAACCACATTGTGGTTGCATATATATTTCCTGTGTATATTATTTCATAGTATGCTTGTTTAAACATAAGAAAATTATCTTCAATGTTAGGTGAAGGAGGGCAAGATTTTAAATAGTTTCTTTTCCTCTCTTTCCCTTTTTCAACTAGTGTTTCCTCAAATAGACTGTAAATCAGGAAGCATCCGTGGAAAGAAACTCACAATTGAAAACAGAAGGAATACGGCTTTCCTTGGCATGCTTAATGAAAGAAAGAGGGGACAGTTGGATAAATCTGCACAAAGGAGCATACCAGGAACATTTCTAGTGCTGAAAGCTAAACATAATACAGTGAAGAATGAACTGCTTCGATATGAGTCAAAGGGCCCTGGCAGAGTCAGGCTTTGAAATTTTTCCCAACATTTAACAATTTCCTTAAATAGAAATCTCAGAGTTTTGCCAGATAAGTCATTGCAGCCATTATTTCTGGTAATACAAGAAAAGCATAAATAGAATTAATCCCTCATGTGACCAAAGATTAGTGTACAAATGCTCCCATAATTCTCACAAAATTCATTAGACAAAGCTGCAGTGAAACATAACTTTGAGATCTGAGAATGATGGTAGTGTTTAATGGGTACTGAGAATGCACCATAATGTAGTCTAATAAAGTGTTCATTAATCTAGCATCCATTGATTGAGCTCTCACTATGTTTCCAATTTTACACTGAGGATGGGATGATGAAGAGAAACCACAATATATCCTGGGACTTTGGGTTTTTCTTAGTTAGACAGAATTTTAAGGCTATAATTACTGTGCAGTACAGAAGTAGACCACTACTATGTAGGTAATAAGTGAGAAAGGGCATGGAAAGAAGGTCACAGGGGTATCAAGGCAAGGTGCTATGGGAGGTGCTTGTTAAAGCAGAAGCTGTAATTCCCCAGAGGAGTCTATGGAGTATGGCACAAACTGGGTAAGGTGACTGCAAAGGTGAAGTGCACAGCTTCCTTTCAGTTGGTGGGTAAAGAGAAGACATGTCAAGCTAAGTGGATTGCTAGGGTAAGTACCTGGGTGGGTTCTTAAGAGGTGGCAAATTGGACAGTATTTCCTGTGTCTGAAGACACTTTAGAGAAACTATGACTTACTTCAGAGCATGAAAATTTGAACACAAGACATTGTGGGATAAACATACAGAAGTTTTTTTTCTTTACTTGGCAGGGGGACCAAGAAACCAAGGGGGAGTAGTGAGAGTTATTTTATTACTAAGAAAACACAGGATGGCAGAATCAAAATTACACTTTAGAAGGTCAATTAGCTAAAGAGGAAGGGATGACATAGTAGATTTACAGGCAAGATGGAGTCTGAAATGTTGTTCAATGCTTTTGGAAAAAAGATTATAAGGACCTAAGTCAAGCTAATAGCAGCAAGGATGAAGAAGAAATAGAAGGAATCTGAAAGTTAACTTGAAAAAGACATAGAGTCCAAGAAATAGTCATTTTAATACCAGACGCTGGAGATTAATGTGGAGGAGGAAAGACATAAGCTATGTGTCTTTATTTTAGAGAAAACAAAAAACGAACCAGAACAAAACAAAGATTTCGCAGGAGAGGATGGAAATATAGAAAAGAAATCTGAGGTAAGAAATCCAAGGAATGGAATACAATGATGGTGGAAAGAGGGAAGCTGGATGAGAAGGCAATCAGAATAACATCACATAAAAGTTGATGGTTTTTACTTAAGTCCCAGTGAATGTACATTCCAAAGGCACCGTGCCTTAGCCTCCAAATCTAGGTATTTGTTTGTTTGAATAAAATGACAGGAAATTGTTTTCAGTCCTAAAATTCACCTTGTTATTGACATATGGTCTTGGATATGTGTGTGTGTGTGTGTATGTGTGTGTGTGTGTGTGTGTGTATACTGGTCCTGGGGCTTGAACTTGGCCTGAGTGAGCTGCCTTTTGTTTTCCTTCTCAAAGCTGGCTCTACTACTTGAGCCTTAGCTCCACTTCTGGCTTTGCTTTTTGGTGACTGGCAGTAAGAGTCACAGACTTTACTGTCTGGTCTGGGTTCAAACCACATTCTTCAGATCTCAGGCTATTGAGTAGTTACAATTATGGACTTTAGCTATTGGTGCCCAGCTTTGGATATATCTTTTTTTTTTGGCCAGGGCCTGGGCACTATCCCTTAGTGTCTTTTGCTCAAGGCTAACACTCTACCACTTGAGCCACAGCACCACTTCCGGCTTTTTCTGTTTATGTGGTACTGAGGAATTGAATCCAGGGCTTCATGCATGCTAGGCAAGCACTCTACACTAAGCCACATTCCTAGCCCCTGGATGTATTTTTTAAGAACAGCTTTGTGAAAGGGGTGATATTTCCCAAGATATATTGTATTCATAAACTACTTTGCTAAATAGCAACTCCTTTGTACAACTATTTAAATATAATAGAAAAATAAAAACAACTGTGAGTTTTCTGTAAGATAATAATCTTTTAACATGTTAGTAATGGAATAAATTCTCTTTCAGATTTTGTTTTATCAGTGAGTGGATTTCTATGGTGCTATTCACTTCACCTTCCAGGCCTTCACTCCAATATCCTCCACTCTGTACTGGGAGGCTGACCTTCATGGCGCCATATGCCATCTGGCTTTGGCCAATGGGAGGCACTGGCAGGAGTTGGGGAAGGGAGAAACAGAGAGGTAGAGATTTTTCCCCCTACTTCTTTCCTTTCATAGTCCACAGCCCTACTGAAGACCATGGCTCCTTTCCTGGAAGGCTTGTCCAGCCAGTATTGTGCCATTGCTACACTTGTCTCCCTCTGGCCTAGAGATGGAAAAGGCTGCTTGTCATTTACAGACTTCAAAGTTATCCTTTGGATGCTTTCTTGAAATCCTGAAAGAAGGTTTATAGGCTGAGAGGGTTGAGGAACAGTCCCTTTATTAATTTCTCTAATCACCCAGATTGAGTGTGCTATCATCCTGGTTTGGTGCCAGGAACAGATTAGTTGATATGATCATTTGTTGCCAGTGACCCATTTTTTTCCATCTACTGGCACTAAATGAGGAGAGATTTTGAGATTAGGTTGGAGAGGGATCAGGAGGAAGTCAGGAGAAGGCATGCTTGGCTTGGAGTCAGCACTACAGTTCTCTGGGGGTGTTTCTCTCAAGTCCTTAGGAGCCAGCAACAGAGACAGTAGGACACAGAGACAACAGAGACAGAGAAGGCACACACTTTACTCTGACAAAACTGACAGATTGGGGCACAAAACCCCAAGTGACTGGATTTCCAGGTAGCTGCTGTTTGAGTTCATGCTCAGACCATCAATTCTGTGGTGGAAATGGTCCATAAATCAGCTGCCACATGACGAGAAATGCCTGCAGTTGCAAAGAAGATATTTGTACACTGTTTTTGGCCACTGTACAATGAAACTAAAGTGGCAGGAGAAAGGATCTTTCAAGCCATCAGTAATTACCTTTGTGTTGGAGGCTGGGAGTAACTGTGAGGACACTAAAATATGTACACATGGGTGTGTGGCACAGTCTTCCCCAGACTTCTCTACCAGAAAACTACCCTAAAGCAAATAAAAAATGGAAAATGTCAAAATAAAAGGGAAAGTTTTAATATACTTCCTACAGAGTCTAATATATTTTAAGATTTTTCTAAATCAACTGAGTTCTCCTGGGAGGAAATAAGAGAGAGGCTGAGAGATCTCAAAGTCTCGGTGGTAGTAGTCCAGCCTTGACATTGCTCAGGACATGCTACACAATATTGCTTCTTGAAGGTGAGAGATGTATGTCCCAAGAGGCAGAAGCTGTGTCCTGCTAAAGTACAAACAGGAAGTGACAGAAATAGTAAATCACTTTCCAGTAGAACCATAGGAATTTCAGGGAAAAAGAATCTCAAAATGGATATTCAGAAGAAACCCTTTTCATTGTGCAGCTCTGTTAGATAGGAATGTTGACCTTTTCATGCCTCAAGAAAATTTTTGCACTACAAAGACCCAGGCTAGGAAAATGAAAGCTGTTCAATGATAAATAATAAAAAGAAGCTATCATATCATTGGTGCAATGATACTCTTAAGTCAAAAGTGATAAAAGGGCAAAATTTGTTGGCAAGTAACATCCTGTAAATACCACAGGGTAGATGAAGGAGGGGAAGGAACGTCTTCTTCTTGAGTTTGGAGAAAAATAGCCAAAATAGAGTTATCACCTGGATGAAAAAAGTTAGCCAACAATGCAGGCTATCAATGTTAGGATAGCAAGAGAAGACAAGGCATGAGCTGGCTGAACTTAGAAAATGCGTAGAGGAAAAATTAAAGAATTAAATGAAAACAAAAGGAGCATAAAAGTGGATAGAGCCGAAGCAGTAGGTTCATAGAAGACAGCTGTGAAACGTTAACAGAAGAAATGAAGAATTAATCAGGAAAGACTCAGTATGACCAATAAGACAGAGCAGAGTAATTAAATGAAGCATACCAGAATTACCTATCTAAGGGTAGGTGGGTGCAAAGATCAAGTTAACTTTATAAAGAGAAGAAAAATGTTAGGTTTCTGTCTTTACAGTAACACCGAATACTGGATACAATATTAGATTCTCAAGAGAAGAAAATTTGAGATGAGGATTGTATACACATGTAAAATCATCTTCAAGTATGAAGGTGTAAAACATAAAGTATATTATTTTCTTGATTTTATTTTTGTGGGATAAGTTTGTAGGGGACTGAACACACTTAACAATTTTCATTAAAATGAGATGAAGTAGAGCTGTAGCTGAAGTAGTAGAGCATTAGCATTGTACACAAAACCTCAGGGACAACTCCTAGGTCCTGAGTTCAAGCACTAGGACTAGCCCAAAAGAAACCCAAAACAAAAACAAAAAACAACTTTGACCAGGTGCCAGTAGCTCATGCCTGTGGGTCACTCTTGAAATTCTAGCTACTCCAGTGGCTGAGATCTGAGGATCTGGGTTCAAAGCCAACTTAGGCAGGAAAGTCCATGAGACTCTTATCCCCAAAATAGCCAGAAGTGGAGATGAGGCTCAAGTGATAGAGTATCAGCCTTGAGCAAAAAAGCTCAGAGATAGCACCCAGGCCTTGATTTCAAGTTCAGGACTGGCAACCAACAAAAACAAAACAAAGGAGATGAAATTTGGGTTGGAGTAGTAGCTGTATCATAACTCAAAATGTTGGAAAGAAGAGGGTGATAGTTGGAGGGAGTAGTGTGTTTTACCTGTCAGAGCTTGATGCCAATAGACTATTTAAAATTGACAAACCAAGCAATAATGCAAATACTGCTCAGCTATATCAAGTCAAACAGCAAGCTAAGTAATATTGATGAAAATCAACATGGTACAGGAGATATGAAAGGGAAGAAGGGGAAAGACACTTACTGTTTAGCTGTTCAGACTAATAGGAATAAATGAATAATAAATAAATAAATAAATAGTAGTTAGCACTTTGTAGTTTGTAATTATAAAAATACAGTAACTAACAGAATGAAAATATAAATATTCTATCAAGAGCAATATAAACTTCACAAAGAAAACAAAGTGAAGGAAATTGACCATACAGTGAAATTTTAAAAAACACATGTAAAACGTACTACAAAATGTTAGACATTATACAAAGAATCTCATGGGGCCAAAATTATGTAGGAAAAGAAAACAAACTTTTTGTGGGATTTTTTAGTGTGAAACACTCATAATATTTATACAAAGTGGTCCAAGATAAAGGAAAAGCAAAGAATAAGCAGAAGCATATAAAATATATGGAAAAAGATAGACATAGTCTTAATAGAGGTTAATAGCAGGCAATATTTAATGCAAGCTTTATATAGCTTTTTATATATTTCAAGTATCACTGTACATGAAATATACATATATGTATTTAGTGTGACTCTTTCCTAAAACACAATAACAAAGTTACTCTCTGGATGTCTACTTTTTGTCAAACAAATAAACTGACACAAATAACACATCAGCATCTAATACTGTTCAATCCAGATTTTGTGATTAATGACTTATTTCTTACACATCAAAGCAAAGTATGAAATAAAATGAATGCAATTCATAATGCAGAATGTAACAGTTATGGATTATATATCCATCAAGAAAGTAGTATCACCACTGACAGAAAAGATAAAAAAGATATTTATAAGGAGAAACAAGCAGAAAAACTAGTGAAGAGCTTAATTTTTAAAGCTACTATATTGAGTTATAATTCACATAACACATTTCACCCACTTAAATAAGTCAATGGGTTTTAGTCTACTTATAATGTTGTGCATCCATAATTAGAATCAATTTTAGGACATTTTCATTATCCACTAAAGAATTTGTGTACCCTCTGTCTGTTTCCCTTCAACCCTATGTAATCATTAATCGACTTTGTGTCACTGTAAATTTGCCTGTTCTGGGCACTTCATATAAAAGAAGTTAGATAATACGTGGTTGTTTTTTGAGTGTTTCCTTTTCTTTTCCCTTGGCTTAATGCTTTCAAGACTCATTCACGTTACAGCAAATATCTCTACTTTGTTTCTATTTTTTTGCAGGTAATTTTTCATTGTGTGGATTCATGATACTTATCAGTTGATGGACATTCAGTACATATCTTCTTTTTGGTTATTATGTGACTGCAATTTGCCTATTCTGTAGTGTATATATACACCCAAAATAGGAGAGGCTGCAATGCTTGATAAGAAATGTACTCATTATCTTGCCCATGTAATTGTAACCCCTCTGTACAGTATGTTCACAAAAAATAATAAAAAAATATACACACAAAATATTATATTATGACTATATGCAAATAATATGTTATATAATGCTGATATGTATATGCTGTGTGGTATATGCTACATGACACACACACAAGTTTCTGTGTGGATATGTTTTTATTTCTCTTGGGTAGAATTATTGTATCATATGATAATGATATACTTAGCAATTTGAGAAATGCCAGATTATTTTCCAAAGCGGCTGCACCATTTTTACATCTGACCTTCAGCAATATATAAGGATCCTCAGCAACACTTGTTATTCCAAGTCTTTTTGAATACAGCCAATCTAATGGATATCACGTGGTATCTCATCATGGTTTGGATTTGCCTTTTCCTAGTGATGAATAATGTTGAGCATTTCTCCACATATTTGCTGCCCATTTTGCATATCTTTCCTGGAGGAACGTCAATTAAGGTCTTCTGCACATTTGTTGATTGATTGATTTGTTTAGTGCTAGTGATAGAACTCAGGGCCTTGGAAAATGCTAGACTTAGATGACAGAATATTTAGATAAATAATCAAGTTCTACCTAGTTTTTTAAAAAAAACTGAAAACCATCAAATTGTTAGTTTCATTAATCCAGGGAGAAAAGGTAAAAAAAAAAAAAAAGTAAAATTCACAACTAGAAAATGATGTGGTAGAAAACCTATAAAATTAGAGGAAATTACAGAAGGGGTTGCTTAATTTTGATACAAAGTACAAAAATTAGATAAAATGGACATTTCTTTTTCTAGGAAAATGTTATTTATCAAATGTGATCCAAATATTGAAGAAATGTGGTAAGCAAACATTTGTAGAAAAAAAGTGCTGTAGAAAAAACTGTAGAGAAAGCTGTTATGGAAGCTTCTTTTCTTCAATAAGAAAAACAAAAGGCTTAGCTGGATTCACAGAACATTTCTACATTCTCTAAAAACAGGAGATCTTTTTTTTAACACTTGCCCAGTCGTGTCAAATAAGGAAAATAAATCAACATTCTTTTTAGGGAAACAGCAGTTTAAAACAGAGAAAAGAAGAAAGGCTGGAAGAAACAACAGACATTAACTTTTGAATATGATACAAAATTCTAAATAATTTAAAAAACAAACATGATACATATGGAGAGAGCAATGTTAAATATAAATGTAACATTTCATAAATTGTTATTAGCCCTATGTCTATGAGAAATCATTGAGATCAAAAATTCAAACATAGCAGCCTAAGAAAGTACCTCATAACTCTACTCAACCACCCTTCTCTGCTTTTTACAAAGTAACAGCTTATCCTCATTTTAATGTTAATTGTTTCCTTAAAATATACATTCTTAAGTACAGTACTTAAATTTTCCCATGTTTGAACTTTATACTAATGAAATCACATTGTTTATATTCTCTCATGAGTACAAACATGTTGTTTGCATCTGGGGTTTTAGTGGGTTAGATTATATAAAATTACCTTCATAAGATTTATTCATCTTGGTGCATGTGTTTGTAGTTTGCTAATTTCTTCTCATGAGTATTTCAAAATCATCCCACTTTGTCCCTTATTCTTTTGGTAAATATGTGGATTATTTTCAGTTAAAAATAATGTAACACTAAAACATTCTTTTAAACAAAAGCAATTTATTCCTCATTTGTAAAAATGGTTTAAATTTAGAAAGTATTTGGATATGATTCATCACATTCATAGATCTAGAAGAAAGATAAGTACTTAGTAAAACTAATCAATGCTTGGTACTTAACATGAGATAATACATCTACCTGGGTTTCATAGCCAGTCTTATTATTAATGGAAAAACACTAAAGATAGCTTCTTCAGAAAAGGATACCAGATACTAACATTATTACCTAACAGTGTACTAAATTTATAATCTCAAGAAATTATGGGAACAAAATTACAGGTATAAAAAGTGGAAAGGAGAAAGAATAAGATTTTATATCTAAAAACCCATATAAGCAATAAAGAGATGCAGTAATGTATCAGGTTGTAAACTAACATATAGAAATCAATAATCTTCATGCCAGACCCCATTTACAGCAGCCACAAAAATAATAAAATATCTATGAATAAATTTGCCAAGAAAATTTGCAGGTTTATATTAGGGAAGAAAGTGCCTGTAAAATAGACCTGAAGAATGCAAAAGAAGACTTGAATAAAACAAAAAGCATTCTGTGTTTTATAAAATGAAGATTCAAAAATCACAAAAATGTCAGTCCACATTAATTTATCATTAAAATTCAAATCTAATTAAATATCACTTTTTTATAAGAAGGTCAGTTGGGTTTATCTTTAAGATTTAGAATAATCAAGAAAGGGAACTCTTGAGAGAGGGAAAACTAGCTTTTCAGAAATTAAAATACTCTATAATGTTTCAGTAATCAAAGCAGTCCAGACTTGCTGCATAATAAAATAGATAAATCAATTCAATCAGAATATAAAACTTAGGAAGCGATTTAAGTACACGTGGACCTTTAATAAAAGGTTATCTTCCATCAGAGAGAAAAATAATTGCAACTTAATTCTATAGTTGGTATTGGGCAATGAAACACCGTCTGTTTCCACGCACAGAAGAAACATTTACAAAAAAGATAAAAATATGAGCCCTGGTGGCTCATGTTTACAATCTTAGCTGCTCAGGAGACTGAGATGTGAGGCTCACAGTTCAAAGCCGGCCTAGGCAGGAAAATCCATCGGACTCTTATCTCCAGTTAACTATCTCGAACTCAGAAGTGGAACTGTGGCTCAAGTATTAGAGAACTTGCTTTGAGCAAAAGAAGTTTGGGGACAGCACCAAGACTCCAAGTTCAAGCCCCAGGACCAGACAAAAAAAAAAGATTTAAATATAAAAAAAACATAAATAAACTAGGAGAGTATGAGGTTTATTTTTAAATGATAAACTAGAGGCAGACTTTCTAAATATGATACAAAAAATCTAGAAACCATAAAGTATAGGGTTAATTTTGTATAACAACTTGGCTGGACTATATTGCCTAGATATTTAGTGGATGAGTATTTTTGGATAGGATTATCATTTAAATGGAAGGATTTTGAATAAAACAGATAATCCCACATAAGGGAATTAAGCAATTAATAGTCCTGTATGAAAAAGAAGACTATCTTGAAGCAAGAAAGAATTCTTACAGCATTATTTCTTCTGTGGGTATCTTGTCTGCCAGCTAACCCTGTAAATTTGGGGTTTGCTAGCTTGTTTCTATGACCATGTCAGCCAATTCCTTTTGAATAAACTTTTCTATAATTATGCATATCTTAGTGGTTCAGCTTCTCTAAAGAACCCTGTCTAATATAGAAAAGACTTTAAAAAAGTTTCCTATATAAAAAAATGTGTATATGCTAGTCAAAATCATAGGCAAACAAAATAAAGCAAAGAAAGCTCCTACCCATCAACAAAACCAAATATATTTCACAAAGTGGAGGAAATATTTGTTTAGACAAATTGTTAATATCTTTAATATAAAGTGAGTTTCTACTAGGCAATAAAGACCAATGGGAGAAGGGAATGAGCAGTCTTATATAACTCTAGAAATTGTGAAAAGATACTCCTTCTCACCCATAATTAGAAATAAAAAATAAAGACATAGCCAGGCACTGGTGGTAGTTCATATCTGAAATCTTAGCCACTTTGGAGGTGAGATCTGAGGAATGCGGATTGAAAGCAGCCCTGGCAGGAAAATCTGTAAGACTATCTCCACTAAATTATACTGAAAAAGTCACAAGTAGCACTGTGGTTCAAATGGTAGAGTTCTAGCCTTGAGCAAAAGAAGTCCAGGAACAGAGCTCAGGCCCTGAGTTCCAGCCCAAGAAACAGTACAAAATAAAATAAAATAAAATAAAAACACAGAATTATCATTTTAGCTCAGAGTAATGAAAATCCAATGGAAGTATTAGCTATATGGGTGAGAATTGGTAGAAATAGGTAGTCAAAAATTATTGATGATGGGAGTATAAAAATGGCATAAAACTGTAACATTCATATGAGCACAATTGCCATTCTCTATCAAGATGACAAATGTCTCTACTTACAGATTCAGCATTTTACCTCTAGAAATTCATTCTATAGATAATATATTCTTATATACAGAGTGGGGTATGTACTATGCTTGTAGGTCTATAAAAACTAATAACCCTGGATTTCAAGAATAAGAGACTGAGTGAGTAAAGTATGGCATATACATATAAGAAACACACATATGAAGTATTTTTCTCTGTAGGTATGCAAACATTTAAAGATATAAAAGTCAAAAAAGCAAAAAAAAATCATTTATAGAGTATGATGCATCACTTGACTAAAACTAGAGGGGTAGAAAATAATCTTTTATTGAAGTGTATATGCACAATATAGTTTTTGGAGGGATCAGTATCAAAACTGAAAACAATTACACATGCATGGAGAGAGAGAGATGAAAGTAGGTTAGATGAAGGTTTAGCTTTTCATTCTGTGATTGGTATAATCTCTGCTATTTGGACAATGTGAACATTTAACTTGAAACATTAACAAAAATATCAGGGGACCATTTCATAATGGATTTAGTCTCAGTAATGAATACCAGGAATATTACACCAATTTACTCACACCAAGGACAATTATAAAAGCTGAAAGGATTAAATTTCTTGGAAGCATTGGTGAACCAACAAAACAGTGAACTGCAACAAGTTAAGCTGCAGAGGAGGCGAAGGGCACAGAGGAGGAGCGGAAGAGGACGGCTTTGCCGGGTACTTTCCCAGTTAGCCAGGTTTTAGAGGGACCATAGCACAAAGGTATCAATGAAACAGACCCAAAGAAGCTTCAGGTATAGACATCTCCAATGAAATAAGAAACAAACTATTATTACTTTGTAAATAACCAAGATGAGACTGCAAACTTTGACTTAGAACTTGAAAAATTGAGAAAAATAAAGAAAAAATGGACTCTACAGAATTAGAAAGCGGGAGCCACCAGTTAGAACCAGGCATACGATTCAAGCCGTACTCCTGGCTACTTGGGAGGTGGCAACTAGGGAACGGCTCATGGCTTGACGCCAGCATGGGTGTAAAGGGTCATGAGACTCCATCTCAGCCTGTGGCTGGAATAATGCCATGCACTTATCATCCTGGTCACCCTGGAAGCACACAACACTACAGTCTGTTTAGACCAACACATGAATAACTCCAGGACCCTATTTTGAAAATAGACAAAATTTAAAAAAATGAATTGGTAGCTAGGCAATAGTGGTTCACATTTGCAACCCTAGCTACTGGGAAGTCTGACTTATCTCCAATTAACCACCACAAAGTCGGAAGTGGAGCTGTAACTCAAGGGGTAGATGGCTATCCTTCAGCAAAAGGGTCAGGGATAGCTCCCAGGTCCTGAGTTCAAGCTCTGGGACAGGCACAAGGGAGGGATTGGGGGGTGGGAGTATGTGGCTGGCAGAGAGTGAGACCATGAGTTCAAAGCTCAGAACCAACAAAAACAAAAATCAGAGTTAGAATGTCATTTATTAAACAACTAAGTACATCAGTGGGGAAAAGGTCAGTAAATTAAAATATAAAACAAAAACAATATCCACAGTGAAGCTCAAACAAGATAGAAGGCTTGCAGACACAGAAGTAAGCCACTGTGTGATGTAATAGCTGTGTTGAAATGTTTATCACATGTGCATGGAATCCCAGAAGAAAAGATGAGAATGAGGGAATATGCCATATATAAAGTGCTAATGACTATTTTCTCCCAAAGAAGAAAGTAACACATCAAGCCACAGACTTTAAAAGTTCCCAAATCCCAAATGTAGAATAGCAATAAAATAGTGCTACCTATTATAGGCACACCATAGTTCACAAATACTAGCAAAAATGATGGGAGAATATTAGAAAACCACCAGGAAACATTATACATTTTACTTCAATGAAGAATAATTAGATTTAATACATATTTCATTTCTCAAAAAAAGTAAAATCAATGAAATCCAGAAGACTATGCTATCTTTAAAGTGATAGAAGGAATTATCTGTCAACCTAGAATTCTTTATGTCGAGGAAAATCCTTTTAAAATGCAAGTGAAATGAAGATATTTATAGATAATTGAAAATGAAGAGAATTTGTCACTGGCAGAGCAACACTAAAAATATGAAAGGATAAAAGGAGTCTCTGGTTTAAGAAAATGATTCCAAAGGAAGATTAGAAATGCCAAAAGCAGAAAACAATAAAAATCAATATAATTAAGTAAATTAAATATTAACTGTACAAGACACTAATGTTTTGGGAGGTTAAAATCTCTAGAGGTAAAAAATATATGCATACACATATTAGCAATTACACATAATTCTGACTAGGGTGACAAAGTTACAGTATTCCAAGATCTTAGTATTGACCAGAAACAGGTGCCAATTGACATCAGACTGATTAGTCAAGAAGAAAGTTACTTTTACTTACTGTGGCTCACAAAGTGTGGTGGCCCTGCAGTGGCATCTGCACCACCTGGAAACTGGAAATCCACAAAATATCCTCCTTATTTGTGGAATCAAAAACTAAGGATGGACTCTGGCATCTAATAATGAGTTTTAAAAAATGGATGTTTAAATATTGGAAAGCACCAGACATTGGGATTAATGCCTGTAATCCTACCTGCTTGAGATGCTGAGATCTGAGGATTGTGATTTGAAGCTACTCTGAGCAGTAACTTCCTTCAGACTCTTATCTCTTGCTAATCTCCCAAAAGCTGGAAGTGGAGCTGTGGCTCAAGTGGTAGAATGCCAGCACTGAGCAAAAATAAAATAAACAAAACATCTTCAGGGACAGCTCCCAGGCTCTAAGTTCAAGCACCAGAACTCGCATAAAAAATATATTGGAAAATAACAAGAGGGGGAAAATATTATCTTCAAAGGAACAATGACTAGACAAGTCCTCTAGGGGTTCTAAACTGCACTACATTGTGAGAGTCACTGTTTTCAGATAATCACTAAGAGAATTATCAAAGAATATATAATTTCTAAGTTCATACAGAAATAATAGAAACTATGCAATTTATCTTTTTTGGGGGGGTCATGGGGCTTGAATTCTAAGCTTTGGCGCTGTCCCTCAGCTCTTCAGCTCAAGGTAAACACTCTATTTGAGCCATAGCACCACTTCAGGTTTTCTGAGTGGTTTATTGGAGATAAGAGTCTCACAGACTTTCCTGCCCGGGCTGGCTTTGAACTGTAATCCTCAGATCTCAGCCTCCTGAGTAGCTAGGATTACAGGTGTGAGCCACTGGCATCCAGCTATACAATCTATCTTAAAGAAGGCAAAACTAGAGAAAATGGAAGATGCAGGTAGAAAGAACAAACAGCATTCTTTTTTAAAAGATCATAAACATTAAACCTAAAGATATTATTAATTAACAACTTGGATAACACCCTCCAATTAAAAGATGGCAGCTGACACAGAAAAGTAAAAGGCAATTCATCTATAGGCTGGAGACATCTAAAATATATATAGATAGATATTTGATGTGTCCAGGAATGAAAAGATGTTTATTATGGAACAATAACTGAATTTTCAGCAGCTGTACTTAAACTAGGCAAAGAAGAAAATAAGAGGAAAAACATTATTAGATGATGAATGGATCAATCTTCTAAGGAGAATGCATTTAAATGTTTGTTCCAAATGACATGCTTTAAAATGAAAAGCAAAATTTGGCATAATTACTAAAAGAAATAGATAAATCCACAATCATGGAAAAATTACTAATAATGACAAAAGTTACTGAAGTTCACAAAAGAATCAGATAAAATGATATGGTACCTTTAAAATTTACAATAATAAGGTCCAGTAACTAACATATATACATTTTTTAAAGAATATGCAATAATTTACAAATAGCAACCTCATGCTAGGTCAATAATAACCAAAAATTTATGACACATTTTCTTTGACCCTAAAGCATTAAACAAGAAAGCAGTAACAACAAAAATCATCACAAAAAAATACTACATATTGGGTAATCAAGTGATTTTTCTTTCTTGCTATTATTTCTAACATATTTATAAGGTGATTTTTTTGTTGCTTTGTATGTCCCTCCTCCACAGTATAACCCTGTTTTCACTGTATTTGATGTTGGTATAATTTGTGGAAGGGAAGGGAAAAAAACAAATTGCTTAACTGGGGATACAGGTGGACCCATTGCAACAATGAAATGTACAAGATGCTATGTCAAAAACTGAACTTTGGTGGTGGGGGGGGAGTGTAGTAGTGGAGATGGGAGGGCAGGGATGGAAAGGGAAAAACAAAGGAGAAGCCAACAATGTTTGATAAGAAATGTACTCACTACTTTGCTCATGTAATTGTAACCCCTCTGTACCGTATTTTCACAATAATAAAAAAATATTCTGAACAATCCATGGGCCAAAGTAAAAACCATACTGGAAATATGATTAGGAAATATTTAAAATTAGAAAGTAAGAATTAGGAAATATTTTAAAGTATATATGTAAAACTTTATATATATAACTTTCAAGATATAAGTAACATGATTCCCTTTGGGGGAAACATGGCTTTATATTATACATCTTAATATTTTCTAAAATCAACAGATTCAAAGGAAATATGAAAGAGTAGATATTAAGGAACTGGTAAACAAATATAAGGAAAGAATAATCACCAGTTGGTTTTCTCAAACAAAACAGGCCTGGCTCCAGTAGCTCAAGTTTGTAATCCTAGCTACTCAGGAGGCCAAGATTGAAGAATCACAATGTGAAGCTAGCCCAGGCAGGAAAGGTTGTAAGATGCTTATCCCCAGTTAATCACCAAAATGTCAGAAGTCTGAAGCCGTGGCCAAGTAGTAGAGTGCCAGACTTAAAAGTAAAAACCTAAGAGACAGCACTCAGGGCCAGAGTTCAAGCCTCAGTACTGGCATTATAAAAAAGAAAGGAAGGAATAGAGAAAAATTAAATCTACAATTTAAACCTTTACAATAGTGAAACTATATTTCTAGCTCACTTCTCTGATTTTACTTTACATTTGAGAATTTTATTAAACATTTGAGAATATTGGTCTCCTATAGAAAATAGAGCAAGGGTCAAACTATAACTTGCTTTATAAAGCCGTCATCACTTTGACAGTAAAATCTTACGAGGAAATTATGAGAAAGGACAATGAATGACAATTTAAGCAACTAAATCTAGCACACACACACACACACACACACACACACACACACACACACACACACACACACACATACACACACACACCACAAGCATACACACACTATCAGACCCCTATACATTATGATGAAATGAAGTCTATTTCTGGAATAAAAGGTAAGTTTAACATTTCAGGGACAAATTGATATAATTTATGTTATTAAGCATATAAAGGAGAAAAATGATATGAGGAACGCCTATGTATTGTTCTATTTTAGAATGCTTAAGAAACTGAAGAGTAGTTATACCTCGGTGTTTACATTATGAAGAGGAGCAAGAAAACAATAATAAAAGTGAAATGTGATTTATTTTCTAGTTGGAAACAACAGATAGCTGTTGGAACCTTCAGCCACATTCTTTAGTGCGCTAAGTTCTAGTAAACCTACAGTCTTTACTACCCTGCCTTCCCAGGCCTCCACTTAGCTCTGTCACTTCTCAGTCATTTTACCAACTTCCTTCTTTATGCTCACAAGATCCTCTGCAACTTTCTCTAATAATTCCGTATGCAAACTTTTTGCCAGGGGGAAAAAGGGCCATCCCATCTCCATACCAGGTGAAATACAACATAACTCCATAAAAAAGGAAATGTTCAGCTATTTTCTTAAAGCTTGATAAATAGTAAGGAATTACAAAATTTCCTTCACTTTTAGAGTTAACAGAATACACTAATATGCAGAAAACAATAACTGTGTTCTCCTTCAGACGATGAAGAAAGAGGGTAATTAAAATTCTAAGTAAGTGCATTTTATTTTGAGCCAGGTATGATAGTGCATGCTTATAATTCCAGGCAAGAGACTTGCAAATACAAGGTTAGCTTGGGCTACATAGCAAGATTCTGTCTCAAAAAATAAAAATAAATATGAAAAGAATATAGTATTTTAGTTTAAAAGGTACAGTTTTTTGGTTTAAAGCTATCATTTTGTTATACTCTTTTTAAAAAAGACTTTCTAAAAATCTGTGTATGTGTGTGCAGGTAACAGAGATAGAGAGAATTCATTCACAGATTCAATAATGCTTTCTCCTTAAATAGCAACTTTATTGCCCTATACTACTCACTGCCTTTAGGTTTTTCTCTATACTGTTGAAAATAAAAGCACTTCATAGATTTGCTTTGAATTTCCCAGCTGTACACTTTGGGCCCTGTTTTATGTAAACAGGTATTTGTTAAAGTGAAAGAGGCAACATTATCACAAGCAGCCACTGAGCTGTTGACTATGTAATTCATTACATCTCCTTCAAGTCCTCTTGACTTTCCACTGGAAGTCTCTCAACTTCCTGTGAGCTGCTTGACATTTGATCTGGGATGGTCCAAGCTGCCCTCCCCAGTCTCTTCTCCTGACTGTGCCTTTCAACTTCTGGCAGCAGTGATGTGACTGGGAATGAATGTTGCTTTCAGGTTCAACCCGTGAATAGCTCTGAATTTTTTATCATGTTTTCTTTAACCTCTTCCTCAACTTTCCCCCACTACTTATTCCAGCCGTCTCTCAGGCTCTGTATATATTCAGTTGCTTCTGCATCTTTGTTAGAATTTAACAGATAAAGACATTTTAAAAATCCAGCTAAGTGATATCTATCTTAATGGTTGGTTGTCTGACATTTGCTCCATTTGGGACATTTAATTCTTATCAATTATATTATAATTTCCCTGAAGCATGTAGCACAATTTCATCCAATGCCTCCCCCGAGTCAGTTTTCAGGCACCTGGGATTTAATGCTTGGCCAAAATAAACTCTGCTCTAGCATTCATGCAGATTATGGTCTGAATGATTAGTAAAGGGCCTTAAAGAGGTCATAGCATTGTAACTGAAAGGAGTAATTACTCTTATCTAGCAGTTGCTATCAGGATGTATAGCAGAGACATTTGAAGAAAATCCTTCTGAAGAAGCAATATTTGATCTGGACCTGAGCAATGTTCAAAGAGAGATGAACTAGGTGCTGTCCATAGAGTGGAGACAACATTTGCAAATAAACATTCTCTGGCAGGGTGTGGGTGGCTCACGCCTGTAATCCTAGCTACTCAGGAGGCTGAGATCTGAGGATCACCGTTCAAAGCCAGTCTAGGCAGGAAAGTCCATGAGTCTCTTATCTCCAATTAACCATCAGAAAACCAGAAATGGCCCTGTGGCTCAAGTGGTAGAGTGCTCACCTTGAGCTGAAGAGCTGAGGGACAGTGCCCAGGCCCAGAGTTAAAGTCCCACGACTGACAAAAATAAATAAATAAATTTAAACAACAACAACAACAACAAAAACCATCCTCTGGTGGAAAGAAGCTTTGCACCCTGAGCCTATAATCCCAGGCACTTGGGAAGTGGACATAGGAGAATCATGGTTTGAGTCTAGATGAGACAAAAAAGTTAGCAGGATCCTATCTCAAAGATTAAGCCAGGCATGGTGGCCCACACATGTGATCCCAGCTAACCAGGGAGGGGGAGGTAGAAGGACTACAATCTAAGGTTGACCTCAGACAAAAGGGAGACTCCATCTGAAAAACAAAACAAATAGGACCAACAGCACCTCACAGTGGTAGACTGCATGCTTAGCAAGCATGAGGCCCTGAGTTCAAATCACAGTACTCCCCAGTCCCCAAAGAAGCTTGGCATGTTTGAGAAACTGAGATGAGGTTGGCATGACTGGTGCTCAGCATGAGAAATCAGGTATGACAGGTACTGTGGAGAATTTCAAGGAACAGAACATGAAGGATCTTACAAGTTATGCTAAGGGTTTGTCCTTTAACCCATGGCAAGGAAAATGACTGTAAGCTTTATCCAAGGTTAGGTGACACCTTTCAATTTTCCTCCCTCCCTCCCTCTCTCCCTCCCTCATTAACTCCCTCCCTTCCTTCCTTCTTTTTACATAGAGACATGTGGGTGTACTATGAGTAATAATTGTAAACACAACAATCTGCAGAACTTCAGGGGAGCTTGTGGTACAGAGGTTTATCATTGGTCTTCTAATGTATCCAAAGGAGACTTGTAGGCAATGGCTAGGGAGTCATTTAGGTGGCTCTGGCTGAGTATGTATTTAAGAGGAGGGTATCACAGTTTTTCCCACCACTTCCTAAAGTTGTCCAAAGATGCTGCTGCTGGGCCTCATGAAGAGTTACTGACTCATGCCTTTGCAGGTGTCTTGATTGCTTTTTGTAAGACTCTGAGGAAGCATAGCCCCCATTTCATGGAATACCTCTTGTGATTTCAAGATAGAGGCTTTCAAAAGGGACTGAGTAGTTCTTGAGAAGTTCTTTGGCTGCGATTCCTGCTGGATGCCCTTGGAGAGAATGCAGTAGCTGCGTATGAGAAGAAGAAACCTCGGGGGAGAATTTGGGATGTAAGCAAGTGACTAAGACTGTGGGGACCCAGAAGGCTGCTCTGTGGAACCTGACAAATAGCCAGAGTTGAAGGGCAGTTGGTCTTGAAAGACAAGAGGAGTGTGAATCCCAAGTGCCACAAGGTTGACATTTCAGCTTTTCTGAAAACAATCAAGACTTCCTCTGCTTTTGTCCATTTTGTTCTGCAAAAAGCCACTTGTGGACAAAGTCCTAGCTTGCTACTTATTTATCTAAGCATCTGTTCATTTTTAAGAAAACTAGGCCATGGTTCCTTACGTTCCCTTGTGCCCATAGGCAAGAGCAAGGTCTCTCTAAACAAGCCAGAAACAAGAAACAATTCCAGGAACTTGAAAGAGCTAAAAATAAAAAGCAAACCACACACAAAAAAGAAGACCATAGATAAGCTTACACTATAATATTAGATTTTAAAGATGTGAACTACAACATTGTATTTACCTTAAGCATCAAAAAAGTTAAAATGAATAGTGTGGGTTGGAGTTTCTATACATTAACTAAATGTGGATCTTTCTACAGAGATTCTCCAAAACCTAGTGACAAATAAAGAGAACACATAAAATCACCTATAATCTCTGTCTACCGAATAACTAGGAGACAGATAATGTTATGAATCTCACTTTGCACACAAGAAGGGAAATGACAAATGGAAGCCTGCTGAGTCAGCACTGGAGCTCTCAGAGAGGTAGTTGGAAAATGCTCAGGAAAGAGGACAAGGCAGCAGGTCAGAGCAGTGACAGAGGACTGAGCAAGCCAACTCAGCAGAAAATCATCATACTCTGAAGACAACTACAAGGAATCCAGGATCCAAATGGATTACATATATAAACTATTACTAGATCATCAAAGGAGGAGTTTGAAAATGCAAAGGTCTAGATGCAGAACTTTTGAAAGGCATTTCTTTTGGAGAGGAGGTATCCTTTGTACCTAGGTGCTGAACAAAGTCCATGGGAAAGGGAAGTCATAACACCATAACCCCAGTGTATACAATAAGCACCATCCATTTGAAAGAAAGTGCACTTCACTGCTTCAAAAGATGTATTGAACTAGAAAATTAACAGAGCCTCCTTGTAACCTCATTGCTAACTCCAGAACCACCTGTTGTTGTTGTTGTTGTTGTTTTGTTTTGTTTTTTTCCAGTCCAGGGAAACACAAGACAAATGTGAAAAGAGTAGGTAATTCCCCAAAGCCAATAACTCATCAGTAGAAAGTGATAGTGCAAGTATTTGAGTGGGTGAAAAATTCTTCCTCCAAACAATCTGATTACAACTTCCAAACTGAATTTAATGTCTAAAAGATTTCAACTACAGGGTTTTAAACAACTCTTACCAGGAGTTCAAATGCTCAGAACAGAAATGGGACGTTAAAAAGAAGATAGGAAATCAAGAGGTCAAACAAGAAACTGTGTGTTTCAATGGAGAGAGGTAGCTGTCGGCATCTGAGCCAAACCATCATGTATAGTATCACAGCAAACATGCATTCTGAGACTCCCGATGGCATGTAATAGGAGTACCCGATGCCACCTGTACAGTGTGATTTTCAAAAGTCAAACCTGAATGCTATAATAAAGAAAAAAATCAATTCTGCTTTCTCTAAGGACAATTAAACTTGAAACAAATAAACTTCGAAATCAAGAAATAGGGCTTAAAGTATGTTTTCATTGCAGGTAGCTGGCTGTATGGGATAGAAAATTATAAACCTCATCAACTTTTACTTAAATAAATTTCTATTAACCACTTTAAAAAAAAGAAAAAATCAAATCTATCTGGAACAAATCTATGTTCCGGATTTATGTGGCTGATCATTGGTGTAAAATGATACACTCAGATAATGTAATTCTTTAGAATGATAAAGTCAAAGCTCAACAAATTAAGTACCAGGAGGATGAGGCCAAGGAGAGAGGGGTAGGAGAATGAAGCAGAGGAGAAGTGGGGGAGAGTGTAGTCAAGAATTCGCTGTATATACAACAAAATAAGAAAGGTGAGGGAAGAAGAAGGGTTGGGTTGGAGGGAGGAATGGGTGACATGGATTAAGATGTATTGTATTCCTAAACTGCTGTGTTAAACGATAACTCCTTTTTACAACTATTTAAAGATAAAAGATTGCTAGATATAAAGACCTAGAGATATTCTTGGGAGTTTTATTGTTTGGCATGTAGTAGTGAGAGGGGGGAAGGCTCTAGAAAGAAGGTAAAGGGACAAATTAGATCCTCCATTCACACTAATTAACATTATATATAAGCAATCATTATATAATAAATCATAATAGGAACAAAATCAATATTGGATCTATCTTAAGACAAAAAAAAGATGTTGGCTTCTTTGTTAAAATGTTCCCTGGGAGGAGAGATGTTGAAAATGGTTACTTAGTTTTCTGTAAAGCCTGGAACCAATCTCACTGGGTCTGAACTCAGGTCCTGTTTCTTATTGCTTCTGTAACTTCAGATAAATGAGGATGATAATAGTTTCCTTATAAAGTTGTTGTAAGAAATATATATATATATATATTATATATAATTCTTGTATATATTATATATATATTATCCTTTTCTTTCTTGTGGATCTAGTGCCTAAGTAAAAGACGTCTCTTAAATTTTCCAAACTACTTTTGGAGCAGAACTAATGATGTTAACATAGTTTAATCCTGCAATTTTGAAGCAGCACACCCAGTTTCCAACAAGAAAAGACTGCTCACACGAACAAGATGGATAACTTTTTATTTGTAGTTTTTATTGTAGTTATTATTTTCCAATTATTTATTTTCCAGCTTTTAGTTTTTCCAGTTATTTATTTTCCAAATTTCTGACAAGAGAGCAGTATTAATTTGATGCTTGAAAAACAGAAAATAATGAGCATGCTTCCTCCTCACCTCCCTTCTGGGAAATGGAGGGGATAGAGAGAATGGTGAGGAGGAAGGACTACTCTTTTTATTTTAAACAACATGATCATTAATCAAGAAGCAGAGGCATAATGGGGTGGGATCAAGGGAAAGGGATAGATGAAGAGCAGAGGGGGAGCATGCAGTCAAGAATTCAATGCATATCCTACCACATCAACAAGAATGAGACAAGAGGTGGGTTGGCATGAATGAGGATGGTGAAAGGGGTGACATGGATCAAGATGCATTGTATTGAAAAATTGCTTTGTTAAATGGCAACTCCTTTGTACAATTACTTAAAGATAATAATAATTATGTATTAGGAAAAATAAGCAGAGGCAGCGATGCCTGGCTAGCCCTTATTTTGCCCTTCTATGTTCACAGGCAGCCACACTGAAGCTGGGTGCTCAGTAAGTTGGTGATGAGCTAAGGGGAAAAGACAGAAAAAACTTAATAAATAAATAAAATGAAAATAAAGAGTACTCGATATGAATTTCATGATGATGAAAGAAAAACAAAGGGAATCAGGAAAGCAAAAGAACATCAATAACTTTGGAAGTTTATTTAACGTAGATTTATGAACTTCATTACAAAAACATATTGATTAACAATAGCTTTCTTCCAAACAAAACCTGAAGTGTATCAATAGTTGAAAATAAAATTGGTAAACATTCTTGCCTTCATATAGTCTTAGCTTCCAGGATTCTAGTTTCCTAATTCGTGTATCATAGCTTAGACAATATGGAAGAAAATGGTGTTAAAAATATACACAGCATCTGACCCAATGACTACACCCTTATTTGCTCAATTTACCTGCATCTTTATGCAAACAAATGAATCTCATCAGCAAATTACATATGATGTCTAGATTCTTATAGTAAGAGGGGGAATCTTAAAGGAACATTACAATTTGCAATGCAAAGGACAGGCCTTAATCCTCAGAGGAAGACTTCAAACCTCTGTGCTATACTAGTCTGATCCTGATTTGTAATAATATTGAACAACTAATACTTAGCAACTTCTGTGTGCTAGAACATTGCAGTTATTTTAAAAAATATTTTATTGTTGTTTGTTTCCATGATAGCACCTGACATTTTTCTTCTTTGAGCTACTTATTGTATTTGTAATACCATGTCACTAGTGTGCTTATCCACTGTTTACCTCTTTGCTGGACTACAAGTTCTCTGTGAGAAGAAAAAATTGTGTCTACTTTGCTTACTGCTGTATACTTCATCCCTAACTACATAGGCAGCAACTGACTGAATATTTGCTAAAGCATTTATTCTTTAAAAAATTATCTTGATCCCTTCATCTACTGAGGGGCATCTGGGTTGGGTCTATATCTTAGCTATGGTGAATAATGCTGCGATAAACATAGCTGTGATTGTAGCTTTAGTATGGCCTTGTTTGTGAATATTTGGGTAAATGCCCAAAAGTGGGATTGCTGGGTCATAAAGAATAAAGAAAATGTGGTACACACACACACACACACACACACACACACACACACACACACACACACACACACACACACACACACACACACACACACACTGGAATTCTACGCCTCCATCAGAAAAAAATGACACCACCCCATTTGTTAGGAAATGGAAAGACTTGGAAAAAATTATACTAAGTGAAGTAAGCCAGACCCAAAGAAACATAGGTCCCATGGTTTCCTGCAATAACTAGTACATGTCTAGGACAAGCAGAAGAGGTCAAAAGCTACATACATATGACCATAACCTGATGCTAAGTGAAATGAACCCCAAGATAGGGGACACAAGAAATTTTTATCTTTCTTGTTCTTTTTAATGTACTTATAATGTATTGTGTGACTTTTTTTGTTTCTGTGTATGTTCTTCCCCCATGGTATAATTCCTGTTGTCACTGTATTTCATTCCAGTGTCCTGAATCTTGCATGCACATTTTTCTAATTTGGGGAGGGGAAAGGGAAATAACAAAGTGCTGAAATAAGGATACAGGTTGACCCATTGTAACAATGAGATATACCAGACAGTATGTTGAAAACGAACTTTACAACTCTGTGTGGGGGGAGGGAGGAGTTGGGGATGTGGAGAGGAAGGGGATTTGACCACAGAAGTAATGATTGTTCTACCAAGTTTCCCAAGCTATTAATTAGTTTGAAGGAAATCTATTTCTTAAGCAATTCCAAATGAATAGCGTGGATTGTACTCAATTCCTGCTCCCTTCTCCTAAGATGAAGTAGGAACATAAAATTTGAGTTCTATTTTCCTACAAGTTGTGACTAGGGCCACCCCTGGGCCTTGATGCTTTTGTAGTGTGTTGTATCATACATTTTCAAAATTTAGAGGCATTCACCATCCATAATCATCCTTTTTCTACTGTTATTGTATAAATATATCATAGTATGTCCTGGCCAGCCAGTCTGGCTCCTACATGCATTGTTAAAGTTTTAGGAATTTTGTGAGCTAGTTGTTTAATTACAAATGAAACTTGCAAAGAATTGAATTATACTAAAAGCAAAGGAAATTGAAGTGAAGAAAGGATAATCATTTTAGCAAATGTTGACTGGAACAATTGAACATCCACAGGCACACAAAAAAAGAAACAATTTAAGAGTTCACATCATGTAAAAATTAATTCAACGGCTGGGTTGTAGCTCAGTGGCAAAGTGCAACGTCCTGGGTTTGATTCCTAGTACCAAAAAAAGAAAAGACAAAAAAAATACACTTAAAAAATTGATTCAAAATGAATCACGGATCCAAATGTCAATGTAAAAATACAAAAGTTCTATGAGGGGCAAATATTTAAGGTCTAAACCTATGGGATTTCTTAGATATGACACCAGAAGTGTAACTTTATGAAGGAAAAATTTGTTAAACATTAAAAAATTTTAAGATGAAAAGTTACAGACTTGGAGAGAAAAGGCTTATAAACAATGTGTCTAGTAAATTTCTTTTATCTAAGACAGAGTCTTTGAAGGTAGGTGTGTTGGTTCTTCCCTCTAGTGCCACCTATGAAGGAGACAGAGGGTGGGAGGACCTTTGTTTGATGCTGGCCCAAACAAAAAGTTAGCAAGTTGCTGTTTTCTCGAAGGTGAAGCTCTGTCCTAATAAAGCAACTACATTTTACCACAGTCACTAATTTAATAATTTAATAATGCCCATACACGGTGAGAGATTAAGAATGTGGAGGGAATGGGCTGGGTGTTACCACAGGAGTAAATTTGTTCACTTCTCTAGCCTTAGTAAATTGGAAATAATGAAAAAGGATGGTAGATACATTCTATAAAACATAATACACTTGCAGAGCTTCTGCAGGGCAAATGACATAGCTAGCAAGATCAATAGAAAGCCCACGGATTGGGATCTTTACTAGCCATACAACAGACAAGGGTCTCATATCTAAAATATACTTGGAACTCAAAAAATTAAACCACCCAACAACAAATCCTCAAAGAAACAACTGCCCAATAAAAAAGTGGGCGAAAGACTTAAAGAGAAGCTCCTCTGAAGAAGAAAGAAGGATGGCCAATAGACACATGAAGAAATGTTCAACATCCCTAGCCATAAAAGAAATGCAAATCAAAACAACATTGAGATATCACCTCACTCCAGTTAGAACAGCAAAAATCAAGAACTCTAACAACAACAGATGCTGGAGGGGATGTGGACAGAAAGGAACCTTACTTCATTGTTGGTGGGAATGTAAACTTGTTCAACCACTTTGGAAAGCAGTATGGAGGTTCCTCAAAAGACTTCACATAGAACTCCCCTATGACCCAGCAATCCCACTTTTGGGCATTTACCCTAATGTTTACAAAAAAGACCACACTAAAGCTACCAGCACAACTATGTTTATTGCAGCATTATTTACCATAGCTAAGATATGGAACCAACCCAGATGCCCCTCAGTAGATGAATGGATCAAGAAGATGTGGTATATATACACAATGGAATTCTATGCCTCCATCAGAAAGAATGACATTGCCCCATTTGTTAGGAAATGGAAAGGCTTGGAAAAAATTATATTAAGTGAAGTAAGCCAGGCCCAAAGAAACATAGGTACCATGGTTTCCCTTATTTGCAGTATCTAGTATATGTATGAGTCAAGCGGAAAAGGTCAGATAATGTGATGTTAGGAAAACGAACCCTTAAATATGTATTTTAATGTTTTTGTTTCTTTCATGCATGTGTTTCTAACGCATTTATAAGATTATTTCTTTGTTGCTTTGTATGTCCCTCCCCCACAGTGTAACCCCCGCTTTCACTATATTTGATGTCAGTATAACATGTGGAGGAGATGGGGACAAACAAGTCGTTTAAGGATTCATGTGGACCTGTTGCAACAATGAGAAGTACAAAATGTCATGTCAAAACCAGCTTTACAATGTCGGTGTGGGGGGGAGGGGGGAGTATGATTGGGTGGGGGGAGGGGGGAGGCTGGGAAGGGAAGTGAAGGGTAAACAAAGGAGGAGGCTGCAATGCTTGGTAAGAAATGTATGCATTATCCTCCCCATGTAATTGTAACCCCTCTGTACAGTATGTTCTCAAATAAAATAAAATAAAATTAAAAAAAAACATAATACACATGATATAATAATGCATATTCAATGACCATTATTGGTACTATTCATGGTACTAGACTCAGTTTTCATTGAGTATGTCTGAATTATCTAGTGTAGTCTAGTGTTAGCCCAATAGCCTCCCATCTCATTGCTTAGCATACTCTCTCCCTAGGCAACACTAGGACAATTTAGTAGAGATAGTAAATAATTAGCCTCCACCCCCTCTACCTTGAGAGGGCACTCCTTTGGGGTAGTTATAACCATATAAGGCAACTAGATCCCCTAAACCTCACAGGTCACAGGGGTCACCTCTCAGGGCACTCCTTTGGGACAGGTATAACCATATAAGGCAGCAAGTTTCCCAAAATCTCGGAGGTTCTAAAAAGTCACCTGAGACAATGGCCAGCACTTCTTCTCTCTTATGAGAAGGGGTCTTGCTGGTCCCTTTACTGTCAATACACCTTTTCTTTGTTCTTTGTACCTGGATGTCTGTGTGGTTTCTGGCAAAATCTAATTTACTCTAACATCTAGGATGGGTGCACTGGCCTTAGAGTCAGGTGTCAGAAGATGCAAGCCCTCATCTTGGTTCTTCCATTGTGTGTGACGTTGGCTGTGTCAGTCTCTCTGAGTTCCAGTTTCTTTGCTCTAAGATGTATGAGAGAACCTGGGGGAGAAGGCTGAGTTTCTGTAGTTTGTAACTACACAATGCTGGCTGACAACTCCTCTCAAATGAGCTGGACTTCCGGTGACAGGCAGGCCTATTTTCTATTACTTCTTCTCACTAAACCCTCCTTTAGTAGGCTAAAGCTATCTTGATGATGTATTATGACATGGCATGAAAAGGTACCCAACCATTCCGCTTTGGTGACTACAAGAACGGCCTTCTTCAATTGATAACCATAGTGACCATCTCAACGCTATAGAAGGAAAAGAAAATCAATGCATGCAAGTTTGAGAGGTGGCATGTCTTGTGGTTTTTCTTGGAAAGTCCTGAATGTGGGATGCCTTCCAGTTGACACTGCTCTGATTTATCCTCCTCACAGACCCATAAGCCATAGGACTGGTGACCTCAATTACAGACACAGGAACACAGATGCCCAGAACAGAGTGTCACCACTGGAAGAGCCCTTGTCTAGTCCAAACATTCGATTTCACACATGAGGAAGCTAGAGCTCCTGGAGGCCAGAGGACACTTCCAAGATTGCAGGCTTAGTTAGTGGCAGATCTGGTCTGGCCAGCGCACATGCTGGTGTCCTCACATCTGTGAGGGCATACGTGAGCAGCAAATAGGCAGTGTTCATACATCATTCTTCTCTTGGCCTTCATTCATAAATAAAGTCTGGGAAGAAAAGACCGGGAAAAAGGTGCAGATGGTCTTGAGAAAAAAAAAAACTAATATCTAATTATTCTTAACTCCCATGAGTGTGTCTCATGCAGATACCATGAATTATCGTGTGTGTGTGTGTGTGTGTGTGTGTGTGTGTGTGCGTGTGTGTGTGTGTGTGTGTGTGTGATCAGATTCTGAAGGCAAATATTCTTGATCTATTAGCAACTGATGTCTCCAAGCCCTTCTTTATCATGGCTGATCTTGAAACCAGATAGAAAAATGAGGTATGGTCAGCTAACAGCAAATACAGTAGATATTCCTTCGTGTACTTCCCTTAAGATTATGGGAACAAAACTCATTTTAGGGAAAATGAAGGATAACTTAAGGAAACTGAGGCCTGGTGAAAGCAACTGAGAAATACGGTATTTAGAAACTGAGAAATGCTATCTTTGCTTCAGAGAGAGACAAATGAATGCATTCTTCCTGAGGGATTCCCAAAGATTAACAACTGTCTCACAGGATGCCCCCAAATGCAGATAGCAGCATGCCTCCTTGTTTCAAGGATAAGGCTCTGTTTTATGGCAAGATGCATTCTTACCTGGAAACTCAGAGATAACCACACCAGGTATGATTACAGCAAAGACAAAAGCACCTAGCATTGCATAACTTAAAGCCAGACCCCCTGCCTTTATCCTGTAAATATCTAACAGCCCAAGGAGCTGTCTCTCTCTCTCTCTCTCTCTCTCTCTCTCTCTCTCTCTCTCTCTCTCTGTGTGTGTGTGTGTGTGTGTGTGTACCTCCCTATGAGCACCCCATACTCTGTAAGAGTGTGCCCCTACCCTTTGTTTGCTTGCCTGCTCGTTTACTTACTCAATAGAGCTCTGCCAAGTTTTCTTACCATTGTGACTTGTCCAGAAATTCTTCTTCTATCAAAGTCAAGGACCCTAAGTGAAGCATTCTTATATTTAAAAGGAAGCTTCACTAAACCTCACCTCCATCCGGTGACAAACTCATAGCTAGTAATGCTTCCTAGGAGGTGGGTTATAAGGAACAGTGGTTATGTTTCCTAGGTTGTAGGTGTTAGAACTCAGAATTTGTTCCTTGAGAGGAGTACCACGCCCATCACTGGGAAGACATTAAAAATACTGATATTGAAAAGGGTGACATTGGTTGAGATATATTTTCTTTATAAACTGCTTTGTTAAAGGGCTACTCCTTTGTACAACTACTTAAAGAGAATTTTTATAAGCAAACCGAAAAAAAAATAAAAATACTGATGGGGATGAGTCAGGAGGAATGTCACAGCACATGCCGAAGAATATGAACTTAACAGTTATTCCCCTATTAAGAAATAAGGGTAAGATTGCTAATGAGACACTCGGGAAGGAAGCTTAAGTTCTTGACATGTACCTATTTGGAGTGAAGAAATCAGACTAACAAGCTATTCACTATGGTGGGAATAGTTATATGGGAGGAAGGAAAGTAGAGTGAGAAATATGTTCTCCGGTGTGGTTTTACTTATTTGAATGGTATAAGCTTATATTGTTGTTTCAGTAGTGCTCTCTCTGCCCCTCTCTCTGCCCTGCTAGCTCTCTTTTGCATTCAGGTGAATTCCAACCTGTAATTCTGCCTGGGACTGTATATGAAAGCCAGTGATCTCATTCCATCTCCTTCTCTCTTACTTGCAATTGCAATTGCCTTTCTGTGCAGAGCCCCCAGTTCAGTCCTGAGGAGGGAACACAGATGGCTGCCTGCTGAGGCTAGAAGACCCTAAGGGAGTTCGAAGGTCTCAGTTAAATCTCAGTTCCTGTCCTCTCTCTGGCTACATTTGCCTTAGATTCCCCTAGGTGGGATCTTGTGGTAGCACTGCGATCAATAAAATATAAGGAAGAGTGTCACTTCTAAACCTATCCCCTGCAGTCATACCTGGGGCAAATTTTTGGTTTTCTCTGTCATAGCCCCTTGACAGCTACAAGAGGAGAAAGGGCCAGCTGATGCTATCTGGGCTTTGAATGCAAAGTGTGTTAAAGGCTTCCTGCTCCAGGGTTTATTTGTTACTGAAGCATAGTTTATCCTGCTCTTTTCCTTCTGATCTATCAAATCCACCTTAGCTGAGGATGACAAAGGGATGAAAATGGAGGGCAAGAGATTTCTGTGGCTTTTTCTGGAGGTCCTCTTCTGCTACCTTGTTAGGAATATGGACATTCGCACAGGACACAGTGATCTGAGGAAAAGTCATATACATGCACATAATTTCTCTTCTGTCTTATTATTTTCCTAACACCCTAATTTTCCCTAATCATTCTTGTCTTGATTAAATGTATACTACCAAAAGTTTTTATGATGAAAAACTTATACTTCAGGCAGTTCTGCACTATAAACAATACTTTTGAAACTTTTAAATAACCATGACCCAATTTAAGTCTGAACACTTCAGCATTTTAGTTCTTATGGAATTGAAAAAGTTTAATTTCTACTTATTTCCTGCTATATAGGAGAGTATATATATATATATATACACGCACACACACACACACACACACACACACACACACATATGTTCAAGGCTAGTGCTCTACCACTTGAGCCACAGCGCCACTTCCTAGTCTAGCATTCTTTTATTACCAGCTATCTACTTGTCTAAAATATATTGAAATAAAATATTATTATGAATTTGAATTGTTGCTCATACAAATTATAACATGGAATGAACATGAGACAAGTAAATAAAATGTTTCACTTTTGATAAGTATGTTTCATAAGCTTAGTATTTTGTTAAAGGAAATAGGACTCAATATATTTTTCATATATTAAAACTATATCATTCTTCATATACCAAAACTATATCATTTTTATCTTCTAATTCTGTAATCTGCTAGAATGACAACCTGTTCATTTAGTGACAAGCATACCCTTTTGAAAATAGTTCTTACAAATATTTTTAAAAAATGAATGCTTATCCTTGTGTATTGAGAACACATTATCAAATTTAGAGACAAAAGCACAAATTTAAAATAATAAAGTCCTAGGTGAATTTATTTAAAGTGTTAAAATGAAATAACTGCCACTTATATTTTTAACCACTCTGGACCGACCACTCTTGTGAAAGCTCACAAAGCAATTTGACTTCGAGTTATTTTTCTTCTCTGACTCTTCCACATTCAACTTAGTATTAGCATGTTCAATAAAGCAAGTAGCACTTGCACTGGATTACTTGGAACCATTCTTGACCTTCATTTCATTCTAGTTGGAGGTAATTACTCCCTGCTAATGCATAGTGCTAAAGACAGCTCTAAATTCTGTTGAATTACTATGTAGATTGGAAGTCAGATCTTCCAATTCTTCTCTTAAAACTACAACATAACTCTATTTTCTACTTTGTCAAATAGAAAAGTCCACCTGATTTTTCTGAGGGGAAACCTTTTTGCTTAAAGTATAAGATATTGGTCCTGGACCTGACAGAAAAAAAAAATTGGTGAACTCCCTTGGGAATGAAGTCAGGAATTAATAAATCAATAATAGTACAGGCAAAGTGTATACTTTCAATGTCTAATCACGCTAGTGGATTATAGATTTCACTTTCTTTTTTCCTATGTTAAATGAGAATACATGCTTTTCTTTAAATATTCTAAGTAGCAGCTCTTGAATTTAACCAGTGATTGAAATATTTTTGTTGAACTGAGTGTAAAAGGAAACTGCAAATATTAACTTATTTAAATTCAAATCAATCATTTCTGTACACTAAGAACTCATTAATAGTATTTGCAATAAAATGGAGCAGGGTTTCTCTTAGCCTCATTCCATGAATCAATAAAAAACAACAGTCAAAGGCTATTTTTTCCTGCAAATTCCTAAATGACTTCACAACCATTATTCTACTTGGAGGAAAAATTATTCTTACATCACAGCAAGGGGGAGAGAAAGCATGGCTTCTATTAAGACTAATGGAGGTTGGGATGCAAATTTCAGTTGTCAGGAAGGAAGTTATTTGCCATAGGCCTGGCGAACTAGAAAGAAGTTTACCAATTAGCTCTTCTTAAACCAAACTATATTGTTGCATCCTCTCTCCTCCCAGGCAAGTAAAAAAGAGGACTATCACATATTTTTGAAATGGGAAAATCAAATATCCTTTATAACTTAAAATGTCAGAAATAGAATAGTCTGAGTTTATACATATGGGATTGTACAATAGTCTTTACAGTATAGAAAATTAAAGTCTATAACATATGAAAATATCACACTTGAAAAATTCAGAATGGATGGGGTCACGTGTGACTTTGTGTCATGTCCAGAAGGTAGGCCTAAACATGCTTCCTACCACATCCCCACTGTTTTCAATTTGCTAATACTATTTTTCTGGTCTAATCAAGATATTATTTTGACCCAGTATTTCCAATCTTCTTTCCTTCTTCCTTTTTCTCTCACAAACATCATCTCAGATAGCTTGAAAGCAATTTATTGAAAAATAATAACCTTGTACTTAAAGGACAACCAATCTCTACTCTGAGCCTCTGAACACCTTTGGTCAGGTTTAAAAAAATCCTAGAAACTGGGGATTTCATACCGGGCTCATGTCAGAGGCTGGTTTTCACAGGCCTTCATATACATAAGTCATCTCAAAGCCAGTCCTTTAGCCTTGTTCTTACAGTTTTGGGGGGCCAGAACAGGATCTAAAGTTCACCTCAGTTCCTTCAGAGAACCATTCTAGCCTAGGCTGCCCAGGGTCCCCATGCAGCAGTGAAGACTGTTGTCATGTTTCCAGACACCTTGCATCTTCAAGATGGCCAGGCCTTCTTCTAGCTTGGTGTTGCTCAATTTGCCAAAATTCAAATGTAAGGAAATATATTTTCCTCAGGTGAATTCTGGGCAAGAAAAGTTATAACTGGAACTGAACTAATGCTGATGGGAGGTAGCAGACAGAGATTTTTACTGAAGAGCAATATTGTGAGGTTATGTGCTAAAATCAAAGTCTGTCTCATGACAATCTTAAAGTTTGCTCCTTAATCAAAGATTAAGAGAGTATGCTGGGCTATTTTAACAAACTCTTCTGCAAAATAGCTTTCAAGATTTCAATTCATTCATTCATTCACTCATTCATTCATCCACTGATGGATGAATATCCCTGTTTACAGCACTGGGGGTACTATAGTGAAAAAATAGGAAACACTGCTTTCATATGCTTTTTGTTCCTGGTGGGGGAAAGAGGTGCAGAATAAATAGTGCTATAAAATGGTAGATAGAGAGGATGAAATCTAAATACTTTTTGCTTCTCATCCTTTTTTGGGCCTGTGACTAAGCAAAAAATCTCCACTGAAACAAACTTTCTCTTTTTCCTGTTATATCATAATATATATTACCTTTCTTAGATATACATCATCTTGTCTTAGAAAATATTAGCTGTGGAAATGTTATAAGTCTGTATTTCTCTCTAAAAAAATGAAAGCAATTCAGACGGAATTGTTAACCAGTGTTCTCAGATAGAACTGGACACATTTTCCTCTAGATTTCTGGCACTGTATATCAGGGAAAGCTCTTCTACGTGCAACTAGGATGAAAACTCTTGCCTTGGGCAGCCTTAGGGTGAGAGAAGCAATACCAGGAACACACAGTCCTGTTTTCCTTTGATCTGCCTACATTTGGGCTGCTCAGCACATGACCACTAAACAAATTACCTGCTGGGCCCACAGCTCTCCTTAACCCTACCTGTGTAAATCCATACCCTAGCTTTGCTTAAAGAATCACGTAAAGAATCAGGTATTTGCTTAAAGAATCAGGTATTACTATACTCCAAAGAAATCCCATACCATTTGAGATGTGTGCTAACCATATCTAGTCTACTAGCATGCTTTATAATTTCAAAACAGTTTCCATAAGCTAGATGCATTACACTGCAACAATAGTGAACTAAGAATGCAAATAACATATTGAATCATCAGATTAAAAAAATTCTGTTACACTATCATGCTTGTCGGGTTTCTGATGCAACTGAGGAGGATTGGGCTGGGAAACCTAGGTTGTTTTTGGAATGCTTCACAGGGCTGCCTGCGTGTGGAAGTCAGCATATCTAATCCCTTCCTCCTTCAGGATGTGGAAGCTGGTCTGGAAAAGTAAGTGTGCTGGCCAAGAGGCTTTCCCTTATCACAGATCTCATTAGGTAGCCTAAGTTGTTCTGGAACTCATGCTCTTTCTGTCTTTGATTCCTCTAAGATTATAGGTGTGTATCACCATGGTGAGTGGGGGTCACTGTTAAAGCAGTCAAATGGAAGGTTTTAATGCAATGTTTTGCAACTGTATATTCAGATTTTTTTCTTTTCTGCTTTTAGGAAAAATATGACCCTGAGCAGAAAGATCAATACCTATAGTCAAAGAACCTTGATACTTCACCATTTGGCTCCAATTAGCTAATTAACTTTCAAACGCAGGTAGGTTAATGCAAGTTGTTCTAGTTCTATGATAGAAATCTAGCATTGTAGTTAAGACTGTGGACTCTAGTGCCAAACTTTCTCGGTTGGAATCTAATCTCTATCACTTCATTGTCTTGAAAATTGTTCAAGATATTTGACTTCCCTTTAGCTCAGTTTCTTCATCCGTAATTCAAGAAAACTAGCACCAAACTCAAATGTATGGAATAATTAAATCAATATCCCCCAAGCTATTTAAAACAGTGCAAATCCAAAAACATTAGTTATGGCTAAACATTGCTTGTGAGAAATAACTGGTTTTGTCTAGTCAAGCTTACTGGGAGTGATCATTTCTACTCTTAATGCAATTTTCACTTCAGGATAAAATCAGAGTTGTTTATGGAATTTATGATGGCTTGAAGTATGCTTTTAGGAGCATATATCTGCTTTTTAGTTCATCAGATTGTTATGGATCTGTGACAAATCCACAGAAAATCAGCTACTTTTGGTATTGAGTTATGGTCTGTCTGGACCTAGGGTTGTCATGAGCTGCTTCAGATGTCTGTTAGGGATAGATAGGCAAATGGGGAAGGAGACTTCTGCCATCTTATGACCCCATATTCCCAGAAGGCCCATGGACACTTGTGATTGGACTTAGGGTCTACCTGGGTAATCCAAGAAGATCTCATTTAAAGATCTTTAGTTCATTATATCTGCAATGATCCTTTTCCAAAATAAGGTCACATTTACAATTGGTGGGCATTAGAAGTTGAAATCCCTTTTGAAGAGTCAGCATGCAATCCACTATACAGCAAATGAGAATAGCAACTAATTTTCTTAATTCAATATATGGGGTGCCACAAATCCCACAAAGCTAGTGAAGGATGAAGGACCTATGGTGTTGACAATAGCGTGAACTCCTGGCAAGGGAAAGTACATGATACATGACCTATTTCAGAAGGCAGTGCCCACTAACTTTCCTGCATGCTGCCTGCTCAGGGCAACCAGCTTAGCATAGCACTGGATATTTAAGAAGGCACAAGGGAGGTATTTTAGAGGACTGTGTGGACCAGGAATTTCAAAGTGTTTGACCCATACCTAGACTAAAAAGATTGTCATCCTGACTGGTGCTCAGCAAGGACACATCTATAACTTGTCTTCAACTGCTATAGAACTACAGCTGTGCCTAGTGATTGACAGTTTTCCTTCAATACTTCCAATTAAAATGCTAATTTTGCGAGGCTTCAAACAAAAGATTTTTGAGAACCTACACAGGCATAAATAAGCCACAGTCACCCAGTACAGCCAGTTATAATTGCCAGTCTTGGGACTTTTGTGTCCCAAAGACAGGTGGCAGAAAGTAGGGAGTCAGAGAAAGCAGGATTAATGCAGCCCAACGCTTCTCTCGAAGCCTGTCATGAGTGGGAAAGGCATTTTTAGTTGGCCACTGTGGTGTGGATGTTACTTACCATCCATGTCATTGCACATGAGATGAAGTAGTTAAGGAGAAACAATATGGTAGTACAGAAGACCTTTCCTAGCTGAAACACAAGAGCAAATTTTAGTTTCCACTTACCACTCCCTCTGCAACCTAACAAATTAGTTTATGTCCCCAAATCTCAAGTTTTAGTATCCTGAAGGCTGTACATCATATAATTTCCACATAACACTTGTTTAAACATTCTGCTATAAAATGCATACTGTCATGGGTGTGGGCACACACACGTGTACCAGCTATAGCCTTTGTTTATTATGTGAGATGTACAGGGACTACCCTAGTGTTATTTCATACCAAGGGTAACAATTCTAAGCCTCATTCTAATTCTCTAATATCCTGTCACAACCACCATTTTTTTCTACTACTCTATCTTCAACTGCCACTTAATCTAAAGTTGTGCCTAGTAAGGATAGTTTTTACTTAAAACTCACAATTAAAATGTTAATTGTGTTTGGCTTTATACACAAGTGTTTCTTGAAACTGCAAGCACATAACTAATCTATAAGGACTCAGTGAAGTCAGATACAAATGCCAGTCGTAGGGTTTTGGAGTTTTATTATGCACTCGTGCATATACAATAACTAAATAACCATAACTGCCCTGTGAGAAAGGTACTGTGATTATTCTCATTTTACAGATAAGAAAATTGAATGGTTAAGTCAAGGTCATTCAGCAGGCAACTAATTGTTGTGATTCAATTTTCAGAAATCTTATCTTGAGTAGGTTGTAAGTAACATGAAAGTGGCAACCATATTTATCTTCTTTGCTTTGATCACAGATGTCTCACCCAGTGTCTGGCACACTGTAAGTGACCAGTAAATGCTGTGGATACTATGAGTCAACTAAAGATTAATTCATGTCCCACATATGTAACCACTCTATGTCATAGAGATCATATAATCATCCCTCTCACGGATTCTTGTAATTGATGAGAAAGAGGCCAGCTCTAGTGAACATGGTAAGAATTAGCATTATTTCTACTATGTCCAGTTCTGAAAACCAGCTGAAACTAGTTCATGTTTTGTTGTCCATGGGCCCTTCCTGCTTCACAAACAATGTGTATCTGTAAGTAATTGTTTCAGGGATGCAGGAGTAAATAAGCCCATAACCTTGGCCCTAAAATGCATCTCTTGACTGCTTTGGAAAAGGCTGCTGGACCATCATTTGTGTGAATGACTATCACTTGTAAAAGCTATGAATAGATTTTCTTTTTGTTTTTTAATCATGTCTATGCCTTTGGCCCACCATGATGTTTTGCTTCCATTCACCAGAAGTAGGTCTATATTAGTGTGTTTTCTAGCCTTGTCAAAAGAGAAATGGAGAGAGAGAGAGAGAGAGAGAGAGAGAGAGAGAGAGAGAGAGAGAGAGAGAGAGAGAGAGAGAGAGAGAGAATGCCAATGGCACTCAGCCTGCTAGTGCTATACCAATAGTGATTCCCTCCCATTAGAGTTGACTGAATTCCCTGAGACAAAAAAGCTGCTGCTTATCCCACTTTTGGGCATTTACCCAAATGATCACAAACAAGACCACACTAAAGCTACCAGCACAACTATGTTTATTGCAGCATTATTTACCATAGCTAAGATATGGAACCAACCCAGATGCCCCTCAGTAGATGAATGGATCAAGAAAATGTGGTATATATACACAATGGAATTCTATGCCTCTATCAGAAAGAATGACATTGCCCCATTTGTTAGGAAATGGAAAGGCTTGGAAAAAATTATATTAAGTGAAGTAAACCAAGCCCAAAGAAACATAGGTCCCATGGTTTCCCTTATTTGCAATATCTAGTATAGGTATGAGTCAAGGGGAAAAGGTCAGATAATGTGATGTTAGGAAAATGAATCCTTAGATATGTATTTAAATGTTTATTTTTTCTTTCATGCATTTGTTTCTAACGCATTTATAAGATTATCTCTTTGTTGCTTTGTATGTCCCTCCCCCACAGTATAACCCCTGCTTTCACTGTATTTGATGTCACTGACGTATAATTTGTGGAGGAGAAGGGGAAAAACAAGTCGTATAAGGATACTGGTAGACCCGTTGCAACAATGAGAAGTACAAGTTGTCATGTCGAAAACGAACTTTACAACTTTGGTGGTGGGGGGGGAAGATTGGGTGGGGGTTGGGGGGAGGCTGGGAAGGGATGCAATGCTTGATAAGAAATGTACTCATTATCTTGCCCATGTAATTGTAACCCCTCTGTACAGTATGTTCACAATAAAAAAAAAAAAAGAAAAAAGCTGCTGCTTAAGCTCCAGTTACTTCTAGAACACCAGTGTACAAAAAAGGCATCCTGGAAGAAAAACCCTGTTGCAAATCAAAGGCATGTAGCTCAAAAATAAACAAATGTAGTCATTGTATTCAATGTACATTATGTAGAAATTGAAATTGAACTATTTTACCTTGAGAGGAAGGGCAGAAGGGGGAAATAGGGGAGAATGGTGGAAGGAGTGACCTTGATCAAAATGCATCGAACTTAACATGACTTATGGAACTGTAACCTTTTTGTACAACTACTTAATAACAAAAAATTTAGCTATGAGAAATCCAAGAGGGTTGATTGTTTAGTAAATATTTCATCAAGAACATTAGCCATGGAATTTGGATGCTTAAGTAGTGCAGATAATTAAATGTAAACAATTAAAAATTAATAATGTTTGAAATGTTAAGCACAATTAGACAGGCAGTGTATCAGTAATGAAGGGGTCCACTCAAGCTGAATATCTCTATATTACCTGCAGGGCTGAGATGCAAGAGAAATGGCCTATAACAAATCCTAGTAGTTTTTCCTGGATACTGCCCTCCAAGCTGACTTGGCAGAAAGTGTGATTTGCAGGTCTTCTGGTAAAAACAACTACAGTATAGGAATCTTTACAAATGAGTTGCATGGAACATCGATCGGTATTTCCTTGAAGGAAAGTGGAGGATATTCTATAAATATATTTCTAGAAATCATACTTCCAATCAGAAGAAGCTACAAATGAAAACACAGATGAGTCCACACGCATTTAGTAAATGACGCAATGGAAATAGGCTCTCTGGAGAATTGTTGCATTTATTTTTTCTTTTACTTTGGCTCTCTCATCTTCAATCATTTCCTTTTTCCTCCCCAGTAGCTATGATTCTCCAGTCTAAAAATATGTTCAAGTGTTCCTTGTCTTACAGAAAATTCTTTCAACATGTTTCCCCATAAAAGCAACCAGCCTTCATTTTTCCTTTCTTTCCTCATCAAATTTCTTCAAAGAGTGAAGCACCAGGTGTCAGGTCTTACATTAAGATCTTTGATCTTGAAACTACTACGAAAAGCATGGGGGAGAACTCTTGAAGATATAAGCATAGACAATAATTTTCTAAACAGGAATCTAATCACCCAGAAAATAAGAACAAGAAATGACAAATGGGATTGCATCAAGCTAAAAAAAAAACTTCTACACATCAAAGAAAACAATTACTAGAATGAATGTATAACCCATGAAATGAAAGAAAATCTTTGCCAGCTATTGGTTGGATAAAGGATTAATATCTAAAATATACAAAAAACCTTCAAAACATTAAAAGAATAATCCAATTAAGAAATGTGCAAGTGATGAAAACAAGCAGTTCTCAGAAATGTAAATGGCTAAGACACACATGAAGAAATGTTTATACAGGAAATGCAAATCTAAACAACATTGAGATTCCATCTCATCCTAGTCAGAATTGCTATCATCAAGAAAACAAACAACAACAAATGCAGGCGAGGATGGGGAGGGGAGGAGAAAGAACCTTCATATAGTGTTGGTTGGAATATAAACTATTGCACCTCTAGAAATCAGTATTGAGTTTCATGAAAAAGCTAATTATAGACCTTCCCTATGTCCCTGCTATAATTGTCCCTATGATCAAGTCTACTTGGGCATGTCTTCAAAGGACTGTAAATCAACATGCAAGTGGAATATTTGCATGCTCACATTTATCATAGTCTTGTGTACAATACTTACACTATGGAATTAGACTAGATGTCTGACAGCTGATAAATGGATAAAGAAAAATGTGATACATAAACACAATATAGTTTTATTTAGTTATAAAGAAGAATAAAGTTTTTGCCATTTGTTGGAAATGGATGAAATTGGAGATCATCTATCATATTGAATGAAACAAATAAGCAAAGCTCAAAAAAAACTGAATATTACTGACATGGAGGCATGGTTCAAATGGTGGAGCACCAGCAGAGAGCAACAAAAGGCAAGTGAAAGTGTAGGAGGGCCTACGGTCAAACCTCAGTATCCCTACAAAAGCCCAAATATCTCATGTTTTTGCTCATCTATAAAATTTACATCTACTATGATAATATTGATGATGAAAATGAGATATGACTATACAAAGAGGCTGAGGGGACAGGGAATAAGAAAGGATACAGAGAAAGGAAGAGTTTGAAATATATTTTATGTGTATATATGAAAGTACATATGAAAACCCACCAAACATTGTTTGAAGAGGGGAGAAAAGAGAGGGAGTTACAGAAATATAAGGCAGGAGATAACCTTGTTCAAAGTGCCCTGCATGCATCTATGAAATTTTATCAGTGCAATTCCTGAACAATTATATATTCCTAAAAATTATACAATAAATATTATGTAAAATATGTTTTTTTTTGCCTTATCAGAAATAAGAGTGGAGCACATTCCTGTTTTGATTCTCAGAGCTTCCTTTCCCAGGTTCTGCCCCTGTACCATGCTAAAATTGTTCTTAACAAGTTCACCAATGCAGTTCTGCTGGATGAATCCAATTACCCCATTGGACCTCTCTGCAGGGTCTTGTACTGGCAACTCTATTCCAAAAAGCCTCCCCTTTGATCTCAGCTCTAACATTTTTACCTAGTGTTCTTTCTATCTCTCTAATAACCAGATCTTAGTTCCTGGTCTGCCTTTCAATATGAGCTTTTTTCCCTCAGTTCTTTTTTTTTCTCTCTACAAGGGCCTGCAAACTAAAATTCAACTGAGACAAGGCAGGACCAGTCAGTGAAATGGTTGGGAGATGAGGAGATATCATTCACAATCGGGAAGGGATATGTAATTCTCTGTTCCTTAACACATTCAAACTGGAATACTGACAGCTCTGATCTCATAAAGTTGTTCATCCTTAATGCTTATCATTTCCTATGTTTCTTATGGTAGCTGTTTCACAGATTTAAAAAATGGTGCATTAACAACTTCAAATTTGTACCTCGAGTCTCAATATTTTATATGAACTTTCACTCATGTGACTAAGAAATCTAAGAATCAAGGTGTACAGCAAAATCTTTGAACTCTAAGTTGTGTAGGAAGGAAGAAAATAGAAAAGTGAAAATTCATAAGAGAAGAATAGGCCCCATTTGAAAAAGGGAAGAATTAGCTTGGGGCTGGTGGTTCATACCTATAATCCTAGCTACTCAGGAGACTAAGGTATGAGGATCAAGGTTTGAAGCCAGCCTGGGTAGGAAAGGCCATGAGACACTTATCTCCAATTAAACACACACACCAAAAATGCTGAAACTGGGGCTGTGGCTCAAGTGGTAGAGCACTAGCCTCGAGTGTAAAAGCTCAGGCACAATATCCAAGCTCTGACCTCAAGCCCTAGGACCAGCACAAAAAAAAAGAGAGGGTGGAGAGACTTTCCTTATGGTGCTAACATTTCAGATTCCTTGAAGGACTCTGGAATCACCTAGTTCACATCCTCATTTGTAAATAAAATCTCACAAATCTTCTAATATATAGTCCAATACTCTTATCTACTGTATTACCATATAACATGTACTATAGACCTTAGAAAAACCTTAGATATTTGAGACTCATTATAGTAGTAGAACAACTTAATGGGGTTTCAAAAATTAGTGATTGTAAAATTTATTCTTTTGGGAGAATTTCACAGACACTACTACATTGCATCACAATAATGTCCTCTAAATTGAAGGTGGAGTTCACCAAAGAAGCAACTCCATGGAAAGGATGCATTCTTTCCCAGAATCTACATACATATAAAGCCTCAAAAGAAGAATATCCTTTCATGAATTCTGCCCACAAACTAGTCTTCAAGGGGAAAGGCTCAGTCACAGAAACATGCTAGCTATTATATTTGGTGTGCACTTTTTTCTTATCACATTTTAGACTATGGTTGACCAAATGAACTATAGGTTTTGTTCTTAGTAAAATCTGAAAATAAATTATTTTTTCAAATTAAAGACAAATCAGACATTTGGCTTTAATGGATTGCACACCAATTAAATATAGCGATAAGGATACTATAGAACATATAAAAAGCAAAATACCACAATTATGCAAAGAATCTCAAAGGAATACAAACATACTAAGATTACAGGAGAAATAAAGAACAATTTATCAAATAAATAAATGAAATTCATTAATGAATAAATAAGTTGGTGCAAAATAGGTAGCTTATGCAGAGGTATCTCTATTGCCTATTATAGTTGTTATTATACTAGCAAAATTCTCTTTGAAAAATTAAGGATGTTTTTATTTCTGTAAAAATTCACTTTTTAGCTATGCTAGAGGAATAAGATAGGACCTACTTCCTGGTTCTCTCTTTCGCTAACAAATGACAGCTCAGCATCTCAACTTCACTTAGGAAGAAATTGGTATGACACTGCAGAGTTGTTGTTGTGTATAATTAAGATGTTATACAAAGGGTCTGGTTAGGAGATAGATCTAATGAGTGGAAGTTCATGAGAGGAAGACTTAATTTTGGTCATAGATGCATCTTCAGAGTCTAGAAAGAATGGACCTTGCAGGCATTTAATAATAATTATAACCTTTGCATTACATTACTTCATAATGATCTAATTTACCACCTTGCTATAGGTCTGTTATAAAAATCCCCAATGTGTTTTATGGATGCCAGGACCAAATGTCACTAAGCGTCTATTAGAATCTTGCAACTCAATTGTTTATTTAATATCTATACAATTTCCCCTTTCCAAGAAAAAATAGAATTAATTGAGAAATTGAAACAATCATAACCAACAAATAAATGCCAATTTCAATCCCCAGTTAATTATCTTACTTCAGTTATGTAGCATTTCATAGCAGAAGTAACTTTCCAACTTACACTTTACATATACAGTACATATTTATTCAATTCAATGAGTATACACTTGCTACACTCACTGAATATTGCCACTACTGATGATTTGTTCCTAAATAATAACTCCTGAATAAAACCTACTGTTTTATGGGTCTTTGGTGAAAGTTTTTAAAAAATATATTCGACACAAGGGATGTTATTAAAATTGGGGGAAACCTATAATCTGATTTTCCCCTATGCAGCCATTGTGTTAGTTTCCTTTCATTCATCTAAGCAATAAAATCACTTTGACACAGGCATTATTTATTGTTTATTTTTCACATATTTCCAAAAAAGGATTTAAAGCAGTTCAGTTTAATATGCTGTTAGAGTCTACAAAATTTGCTTCCTTATGAACAGCCACGAAATTGAATATATAAAACTAAGCTCAGGCTGACACAGTGTAGAACCAATTCCTTCGGTGGCAAATAAATAAAAGAGTTTATTACATGCCCGCATACTTATGATATTGAAATAACTTCTATTAAATTAGCATTTAAGCAAAGTAAAATTTGACTTATGATACAACCAATATCACAATGAGATAAAAAGCAGTTACAAGGCAGTTTGTGAATACTGCGTATAGCGTTAAAATATTACTTCCACATTCATAATATGACTGATTAGCTCAAAATGTCAAAATTGTAACTGAAGAGCCCACAGATGCTTTCTACGGGGGATACTTTCTTTTGTTTCTTTCCTTTCCTTTGTAAAAAAAAAATTCCCTTCAAGACTGCTTTAGGAGAACTTGACAAGGCAAGGCTTCCCGTTTAGCCTGTTAATAACTACCAACATATTCACGATATTCCCTGGGCTTTCAGCATCTCTCACATGGTGGGTTTTAGCATGCAGGCCTTATTCTCAACCCAATTACCTGCATATGAAGCTGGAACTTCACAGATGTCACAAAGCCCTATATACCATTTTAGAAAGGCATTGCTATCAATAACCAAAAAAAAAAAAAAAAAGATAGGGATTTTATCACAGACAATATGTGAAATTGCAGCTCACTGACAAAACCACTGCAGAAGCTGGGTGATAATATTATTATAGTAATTACCATATGTCTTACATCAAATGCAACTCTACTTTTATTATCATTAAGATTTTTTAGAAGGAGATAGGAGAGAGCTGTCACTGTTAGACAGAGAGCTTGTCCTTTATTCAACTGCTAGCTCCCCTCTGAAATATAGGCTTTCTATTCTACTAAAGGAAATACAATTATAACTCCATTTGCATGGAGAACAAGAGAAGCCCTAGGTTAATTACAGGTAAGGTTCTGTTTACATTCCCTAGGGATAGCCACAGCCATATTCTCTTTCTCAGGTAAAGATATGCTTCTGGAGTTTGAACTAAATCCATGTTTGTGTGTGTTTTTTTTCTTTATTCTACTGTTGAAAATCTGTGTAGCCAAAGGGAGCCTGTCACTCAAAGCTCTTTCAAATGGATCCTCAGAAACCTTCATTTTCCAGAGTCTGAATGCAGTTAAAGAGCCCAAAGTTGAGGACCCAAAGCTTAAACAAAAGAAATGATGGATAATCAACTGATTGAAAACAGGAGACAAGCCCAGCACTGGTGGCTATCTACTACTATCTACTCAGGAGACTGAGATCTGAGGATCAAGGTTTGAAGCCAGCCAGGACAAGAAAGGCCATGAGACTCTTGCCTTCAATTCACCAGAAGGCCAAAGGGGAGCTGTGTGGTTCAAGTAGTAGAACACCAGCCTTGGACAAAAAATGTTACAGACCATCTCTGAGGTCCTGAGTTCAAACCTTAGTACCAGTATAACAAAGAAAACTAACTGAATAATAACATAATACAACTTTGAGTAGTAAAAGTAGTTCTGGGTGCTATTATACTGAGAGCAATTTATTGACAAGACACTGAGGGTTAAGAAAATAATTTTCCTTACATGCAAAGTTTTTGCTTCTTTTCCAACTTACTGGAACATTAAAAAAGTATCTTCTTCCCTCCCCGCCTCCCTCCCTCCTCCCTTCCCTTTCTTCCTCTTTCCCTTCCCTTCCCTCCTTCTTCTTTTTCTTTTGTGTGTGGCAGAGGATATGATGGACCAGCTACCCTTAACCATAGCCAATGCAAAAAATATATATCTCCTTCTGGATTCTTAGAGAGTTTTATCTCTTCTGATTTACATTTAGTTTGCCAAAAATATGTACAAAATAGATACTATGCCATTTATGTCCTTGCCAAGTTATTCATAGGTTTCTTAGTGTAGATTCCAGGTGTTGAAGCCTGCCTCGTCTCTGGATTTGTCCATCACCTTTCTACTTATTAGTTGTCACCATCTGACTGATTTTGTTTTTCTTTTGTTTATGTGTCCATTTATTTATTTTCAGCTCTACTTTCCTTCCCACAACATACACACAAGAATCTTAGCTTCCTGAAACAGTCATCATTATCTAGACACCACAATGGCCCCAGAGAGAAAGATCATCTTGCTGAATGAAAGAATAATCTATTATAATTTCAGAAGATCTGGGTGCTGGCTGTAAAGTAGACACTGTGAGAAAATTAGCTGTACTCAGATGATCTGCCTCAAGAAATACATTTATGATAGATTATTTCTTTAGAGAAAGAAATTAAGATTTGATTTAAAGATAAAATGGAACAGTAGTCAGTCTTACAGACTTAGGCTTCTGAAGGAAAACAAGTTCCCTCTAAAGAATTGTAAAATAAGGCTGGGATGTAGCTCAGTGGCAAAGCTCTTGCCTAGCAAGTGCAATGTCCTGGGTTCGATCCTCAGTACCAAAAAAGAAAAGACAAAAAAATACAGTTAAAAAAAAAGAATTGTAAAATATAGCTTCCAGAAAAGTTAGTGCTAGAGAAAGATGAAAGATGAAGCTCCCCTGATTTTCTTTAAGTGAGAGAAGAAGTGGTGGGGATAATTTCTTTTCTGTATCATGCCCTGTATGGAAGTATCTCCGACATTTAATATAATGGCCTAAATATTTTCCTTCCTTGATTATGATGAATGAAAACAAGAGCCCCCATCCCACTTTTTTTGGCCAACTAAAAGACACAGCACTACTGTGGTTAACCTTAATTCTCAACTGGAGTGGGTTCAGAAATGCCTTGGAGATTAGTAAAGATGCCTCTGGGTGTGTCTGTGATGACATTTCCAGAGACAATAAAAGCAGGAAAATCTGACTTAATGAATGGATTAATCCATCCGTGGATTCACAATATGATTTCAATTTTGGGAGATAGCAAAGATAGGAAATGGGGTCTCATAGGAAGAAGTACCTTCCTGGGGATGTATTTTTGAAGGCCAATGGAAGACACTGTATGAAAGGAAATATACTCATGTAATTATAATCCTTCTGTACATTACCTCTATCACAACAATAAAGTAAATTAATTAAAAAATAAACTTGTTTGTCATTTAAGGAAAACACTATCATTGACTTTCTCTCTGTTCCCTCTTAGCAATGATATAAGTGAATATTTACTTTCACTTGCTCATTCCTAACTTGTTGGGCGACTCAATGGAATCCAGCTTCCTTTACACCTGGCTTAAAGTCAATTACGCCTCTCTAATTCCTAAATCCAACCATCACAGGTCTCATTCTATTTTTCTTTTAGGGGGATCTATTCATCTTGAAACTTTTGGCATTTCTTACATCACTTTCCTAAACCTTGCTGACTTCCTCGATTTGCTTCTCCTTTGGTAATTCTTCATTTGCATGATCATTAAATGCTGCTCTTTCCCTGGATCTTCCACTCAGTCATCCCCCTACCTTCTGTAGATATCAAGTGATTTAATCCATTTTGGTAGCTCTCATTACCAAACAAAAGATGCTAATAAAGGGGAAGCAAAGAGGAGGCAACAATGCTTGATAAGAAATGTACTCGCTATCTTGCCCATGTAATTGTAACTCCTCTGTACGGTATTCTCACAAAAAAAAATATATGCAGCGATTTGGGGAAAAAAAGATGCTAATAACTTGAAAAAAAAAAACATTCTTTCTGGACTCAGTTGATCCCCAGGTCCCTAGATATTGTTAAAATGACAGATGCTACTAAAAAAGAACAAAATCAGGAACAATGAGTCCCAATAGTTTCAGTGCATGTATCTTGCTATACCCAAAAATATACTTAGAGGCTAAATTTATTAAGTCAAAACACTATTTGTTTAGTTTAGGGAAGAATTATCATAATATTACCACAAATTAGCCTCAAAATAGCACACACTTTAATTGTTCCACAATTTCTGTGAGTCAGGAGCCTGGCACTGTTTTACTGGGTCTCCCAAGGCTGAATTCAAGGTATTAATGGGGCTGTGGTTTCATTACAGGCTCGAGTAGAGAAGAATTTGTTTCTGAACTTACTCTTGTTGTTGGAGTTTTTTCTCTGAAGCGTGTTTCTGGCTGTTCTCTCAGTCCATGATTAGTTAGTAGAAGATGCAAATAGTTTCTTGTTAAAGGAACCCTGACAGCGCTCTTAGAGCTTGACTGCTTCACTCTCTGAAGTGAAGGAGGAACTACTGTCTTGTCATGTTATTACATGTATGTAATCCTAAGCACCAATCACTGTCACCATTGTGTATTTGTTAGCACAAGTCACAGCTCTACTACATATTCTAGTTGGGGGTGTCATATAAGTTCCAGGAGACAGGTAGCAGGGGTCAGTGTAAGAGCCTCTGCCACAAACATTGTGTGTTTTCCCTCTATTCACAGATTTTATACATGGCTCAAATTTTGACAGATTCTCTAGTCATCTATTCCTCAGTTAATTAAGGAACACACAGGGGCTTATAAGTGTCTGCTAACAATGCTCTTTAATGGAACTCTTTAGTAATCAATCCATTCTTTAAGTTAGAAGCTGAGGTTGCCATATTTTAGATTTGTCTCAAGATACTCACATGAAGTAATGGGATAGTAATAATGTGAAGGAAAACCAAAAGTATAGGTTCGCCATTCACTCCAGCTTCTTTCTCCCAAAGAGCCTGCTAGAGAATAATATAATTCATTCAGCTGAGTTTTGCTCTTTCCTCCATCTGTTGGGGAGGGAGGAGGAGGATGGGAGAAGGGAAATGACCCAATAAACCAACAAAAATCTCTCCCACATTAGTCTGTAATTGCTACTATTGCTGCCAGAAAAATACAGCTTAGTTATAAACCTGCTACTGGAAAATGACATTATTTTTTTAAATAATTTAACCTAATATGGTGAAAATGCCAGTGACCAGTAAACTTGTTAACAACAAATATTTGAATACCTGTAGTCTATGACAGGCAGAGGTCTAACTTATGTACCCTATGAAAACTATGTAACAATACTACCTGTATGAACTACTGATATCTTGATTTTGCAAGATGATAAGGCCAAAGAATTCAAAACAGATTATGTGAGTCACCAAGGATTATAAAACCAAGGATTTGGATTTGAAGGAAGCATACACTATCTGAAGGTACCATGACAAGAGCCACAAATGCCAATTAACTCTTTAATTTTAAGTTCTCGAGAAGTCATATAAACTGTTAGAGAGAGAAAAAATTAATTTTAGGAATATATTTATTAAATCTGTGTCAAAACATCTCAGCATGTAATTGACCTATAAATTATTGAGATATTTAATATTTAAAAATACTCAGATGACAGTTCATCTCTATTCAGATTGGCACACCTGTACATTTAGAAGCTGCATAATGCACTACACAGCTCTAAGCCTGTTTTTCTTACACAACAGTGTCAGTAGCAAAGCCCCAGATGTGTGTTTTAAATTTATTTCTTTAATATGAGGGCATACATGATTTGTTCATCTATGCTGAAATGTGAAAACCTGCGCACATTGGACAAGTGAGACTACTGAGTTATTCCATTAGATTTGAACTCCCTGAAGGCAGGAGTTATTGCCACCCTTCCTACCACTGTGTGCTCTGTGCCAAAAACAATGTCCACAAAATAGCAAGCATTTGGATATTTCTGGAAGGAAGAAAGGAGGGCTTGAAGAAAGCCAGATTTATGGTTTAATCATCAATTGCTCATATTCATACTCAGTATGTTGAGATGGTAAAATGGATTGATTGGCTTCACACAGTTGAATTCTTCAAATGTCATCTCATGCTAAAAGCCCATGATAGACACCCAACTCTGAGCATAGACAGATGACAGGTGTGGATCTTGATCTTAAGATGTATATAAGGGGACAGATAGCTTAGCACTTACAGCACAGAGGAGGAGAACCTGGCCAGTATCAGGAATGATTAATGGACTCTGGCAGAGTGTAAGGTGCAGGAGTGTGCATAGCAAGAGGCAAAGGAGCAAAGATGACATATGATAAGGCTAGGGAAGACATTGGTATTTGCAAAATAAGGCACCACTCCCATTCACTATAGCTACCTGTTATACACCTGGCCTTTGCTAGTTGGGGTGTATTCACACATCGTATTTAGGTAAAATGCCAGTAAAACTACCAGCAAAACTCTCAATGTTTCAAATAACTCTAATATCAGAGTAATGCAGTGGAACCAAAATGCTACTTTTACTGCTTTGAAATTGGGTACAATACCCCTACTGAATCAGGTATATTAAGGGCTTGATGTGACACACAGTTGATAAGGTACAAATAATCATACTCCTGAAAGCATAATTTTGGTGCAGCACTATGTAATAGGTACTATTTTAATGCATCACATCACATTAAAGGCCAATAAAGAATGAATTCAAAAGTGCGGTATTCAAAACTAGTCAGATTAGGATAAAGCTGTAGACATTTATGTTCTGTTTCTCTGGTCTTAGTAGAGAAACAGCAAAGCTGGTAATAAAATGTGAAACAATTGTTTCACTTGTTTGGCAGTAGAAATTTTACAACATAAACTGTTAAGTACAGTCAACTGATGGGAGTCCTTACTGGGGGGGATTCTCTCTCAACCGTGAACGCCCACATTGACCCTATCAAGCTTTGTTTTTCTCTAATAAATAACACATTGGAAAGATCACCACTTTCCACTTCGAACCCCAAACTGGTCCCAACAACATTTGGCTAATCTTCTGGAAAGCAGTATTAATAATGCCATGCACAATTATGTCAGAATCACAAATAAATGACTCTAACAGATTTATGAACCACCTTGATGCATAAACTCATTGATCAAATTTAAATGCTTGAATGATGCAATAATGCCATACATGAGACAGGCATAAAAAGAATGGATAATAGAATTGTTGCCAAAAGTAACAAAATATAATAGAGAACCTTGGAGACCCTAGAGTTAAAAAATAAAAGGATTGGCTGGGCACTGGTGGTTCATGCCTCTACTCCTATCTACTCAAGAGGTTGCAGTTCAAAGCCAGGCTTGGCAGAAAACTCCCCAAGGTTCTTATCTCTGAGGAGGCAGCAGAAAGCTGCAAGTTGAGGTGTAGCTCAAGTGATAGAGTGCCAGCCTTGAGCCCTAAATAGTAGTGCTAGCACATATACATACACACACATATATCACACTTACATAGACATCCAACAAAGAAAAGAAAAACCTCACATCCCATAAGAACAAAGGGGGCTCACACAAAGGAAAGATGGAGAGACCCAATTAATATAATAACTTTGTTAAGGCACACATATGTGTTATAGTTCTGACACTCACAAAAAATTCTTTTTTTCTACATGGCTACTTTTTCTTAACACACATGTCATCAACTTTATGAAATATTACAATTAAGCATTTGCTAAGTCATTGTCCTTTTTCCAACCAGAATAATGGAAGAACAGTCTCACCTCAAACACATCAATATTTATAGTGATGAGAAACTGAAAACAAGAACAATGATAAATATAGCTAACTGTAGGAAGCAACGGTATTTTCCTAAAATGTATTTTATATTCTCATGTAAATATTTTGCCAGGATTTTTAATAACAGGGGAAAACAAAAGAAATGAATGTTTTTTTAAAAAAGCAAAAGCTGTATATGCAATTATGTATAGATATTATTTGATGGAACCAAAATACGTTCATAATTTAAACATTTTTGTACACTAAGAATTCCATAAATCAAGAGATAATGAACAGATTGAAGACATGTTTGTGTAATACAGGATAGATATAAAGTATGGATTTATAATATAAAATAAATCTTAACAGCAATTTAAGAAAAAGTCTCAATTTATAATGGGGGGTTTGCAAAAGAAACAAAATTATCAATAAATATATGAAAACATATTTGACTACACTATTGTTGAAAAACTACAAGTAAAGGTGACATCATTTTTATTTAACAAATGGGACAAATATTTCACTTTCTCCCAGTAACTGAAGGGAAAATTATTAACACTAATAAGAATTTTGGGGAATCTATTTTTTTATGTATTGCTATTGAGAGCAAAAATTCTCACAATCTTTTTTTTCAGAAGTCCTGAAATAAGTATCAATATTAATCTGGTAATTCATCTTCTAGACCTTTATGTCAAGGAGCTACTAGATTAAATTAAATATAATATGTCTACATGAAATGTCATTGAAACATTATTTAAGACAATGAAAGTTAGAAAAAGCTACATAATAAAAAAATAAGAAGCTGGGCACCAATGGCTCACACTTGTCCTAGATACTTAGGTGGTTGAAATCTGGAGGATTGTGGTTTAAAGTCAATCAGGCAGAAACATATGAGATTCCATCCACAATAATCAGGAAAAAGTGAAGGTGGAGGCATGTCTCAAGTGGCTTACACAAGCCAAGTAAGTGTGAGGCCTTCAGTGTGTGTGTGTGTGTGCGTGTGTGTGAGAGAGAGAGAGAGAGAGAGAGAGAGAGAGAGAGAGAGACAGAGACAGAGACAGAGACAGAGACAGACAGAGACAGAGACAGAGACAGACAGAGACAGAGACAGAGAGACAGAGAAATCAGCCACACATCCTTGAACATCTACCCATTTATTTAAAGGTATCATTACAACCATTAAAAAGAATATTTTTCTTTTTTTCCCCCTGCCACCAAAAGAATGTTTTCCTATCACTGTATCATTGCACTTATGGTAAGATATCTCTGAAATTCTAAGGGCAGAAGATGCTGGGCGTGATGCAGATAAACTTCCCATAAGTCACAGGGGTTAACTATGTTTTAGTAAGATTTTATTTTAAGCCTTGGAATTCATTGATAGTTTGTGTGATATACATTTTTCTATATTTGAATTTTCTGAAAAAAATGTTTTTAATTTTAGGAATAATATTTCTATACAAAAATATGCATTTGGGCATGGCTCAAATGATAGATCATTTGCTTAGTATGAGTAGGGGTCCAGGGTCCAATCATTAATAGATAAAAAAGCAAACTAGATGATTATGATTTGATTGATTATATGCTTTCTTTTAGGGTTTTCGAAATTTTCTAGTTACTTTTTCATGATTACTTTTTTTGTTGTTGTTCCAGTTCTGAGGCTTGAATTTGAGGCTTTACACTGTTATTTCTTTAAATATTTTTAAATATTGTCTTTCTAAAATTGACATATGAATGTTGAAAAGGTGACATTAAAAATGTATTTATTCATAAAGTGCTTTGTTAAATGGCAACTCCTTTGTACAACTACTTAAAATAATAATAAAAAGTTAACAATTTAAAAAGTGGAATAAAATGGCCAAATACAAAATAAGCAGGACTTTTGAAAAGATACATTATTTTATCTCTCATATAAAACAAATGTTTTCACTTATCAACAGAACTTCTGACAAAGTTGGGTGTGAGTACATATGTATTTATTTGTCTTCAAAACACATCATTAATCTGGTCTATATTGCTCACAGGTATCTACTGACTCTTGACTCTTGACTTACATTTACCTTAACCTTGCAAGGTTTCTTGGATTCTCTTTGTTCACTTAGCTGAAATTAGGTGTTTGCACCCACAAAATTGTAGATGCTCCAAGCCAGTGTGCCCCAGGGATAGAGTATAGAGCACTTAGCTATGTGTTTGCAGATCTGTTAGGGGCTAGACATATTTGCAGTCATCTATCAGTGAAGTCATGTTTGCTGAGGAGACACAAAATCCTGATTGTGAGCACTCGAAAGAGAGGACAGTATTTTAAATGGTTTCATATCCTCCACAAAATTCAACAAATGCTAGATACAAAGCTTGATCTCACTAAGGCTGTGTTCATACCATCATGTGATACATTCTTGGGTGCTCCACACAAAAGTATCTGAGGTTTGGCATATCAAGATGCCTGACGTGGCCTTGCCCTCAACAAACTTGATTTGAATGAACTTCCCAATAGAAATGTTGTCTCTAGAGTCTCAGCCATTTGAATATGCCCTCAAAGTTCTGCTTTTGGACTGGTGGAGAGAAAGCAAAGGCACTGAACAGATCCTGGTTTCTGTGCTTTGAAGGTATAAATAATATTTCTTTTATCTGGAAGTAAAAGTCTTTAAGCCAACACTGTGTTATCCACATAACGCATTTATGCATACACACCCTCACATAAATTAAGACCACCCAGAAGCAATCTGTCTTTCCTACTCTTTGGTATCACAGCAGGGTTGATTTTCCCCTACTTGGCTCTAATGTTCATTTTAGTACCATCATGCTGTGTTTATTTGACTATGTTTTCAATAGGACTTTCAGTTGATGCATTTGCAAAGGCCCTGGAATGAAGCATGCAGTAACTTTTCTTTGGAATGGCACATTAATTTTTAAAGTGTTTAAACTGATACATTTCTGTGACTATCTGTTGGGTGTTCAGTAGATGTGATAAGGGATAATTATATCTTGGGATCATGCTTTTCAAATACAGTTGGATTTGCCCATTGTTTTGCAATTGGATACCTAATGGAACTAGTGACCAAATTATCTTTAGTAATACTATTATTTATCTCTTATGAGCTGTTTCAAATCCTGTCTGAAGGCTATAATTGCCATTCTCCTTCTCTAGTCTTCCATTCAATTTTCCTTGTTTCTGTTTTGGGGATAGAATCTCACTCTGTAGCCCTGGCTGTTCTTGAACTCATGGTATTCCTCCTCAGCCTTCGAAGGGCTGGGATCAAAACTGTACCACCATGCCCAGCTCAGAACTCTATTTTGCTTTCTTCTCATTATGAAATACTTATAAAAATTTAACTAACCTTTTTATTTTGGAGTGATTGTAGATTCATGTGCAGTTATAAAAAATATATACACAATGGCCAGGTGCCAGTGGCTCACACCTATAATCCTAGCTAATCAGGAGACAGAGATCTGAGGATCATGGTTAGAAGCTAGCCCAGGCAGGGAAGTCTGTGTGACTCTTATCTTCAATAAATTACTCAGAAAAAGCTAGCCTTGAGCTAGCTTGAGAGACTCAGAGACAGAGCCTAGGCCCTAAGTTGAAGCTCCAGGACCCCCAGGATTGACAACCCCACCAAAACAACAACAATAGCAACAAAAACCACAATGAAATTCTATGCTTCTATCAAAAAGCATGACATTGCCTAGTCTTAAGTAAATTCAGAAAAAATTATACTAAGTAAAGTAAGCCAGACCCAAAGAACATAGGCTGCATGGTTTCCTTCATTAGATTCTGCCATAAATCCAGAAGTAAACCTAATAGATAGCAAAAGACAAATAATTACTCTTGCTGGGTGCTGGTGCCTCACACCTGTAATCCTAGCTACTCAGGAGACTGAGATCTGAGGATCACTGTTCAAAGCCAGCTGGGGCAGGAAAGTCCATGAGACTCTTATCTCCAATAAACCACTAGAAAACCAGAAGTGGCGCTGTAGCTCAAGTGGTAGAGCACTAGCCTTGAACTGAAGAGCTGAGGGACAGCGCCCAGGCCCAGAGTTCAAGTCCCATGACCAATAACAACAACAATAAAAATACTCTTGGACATAATTAATTAAACAATACTCTAAACATTTCACACAGTGGGATTAAAGAAGGATATTCTTAGGAGAGGATCACAAGGACTCAATTATTATGTGCATATAAGCATATAAAATAATGCTTGTTGAAATGAACTCCAAGAAATGGAAGCAAGAGGTTTTTTTTTAATAGCACTGTTTGTGGTCCTTTTTTTTTAACCTTTGGTTTATTCCCTTTTGTCACTGAATTTGATTTCTGTACCCTTTGTTTGTATATGAATTTATCTGATTGGGGGTAGAAGGGAATCACAAAAATGGTGGGACAAAGGATAAACCAATTCAATGATGGTATTTGCTAGACACTATGTTGGAAATGAACTATACAACTTGGGGGGAGGTTGGAGTGGGATTGAGAAGGGAAAAACTGGGAGAGAATGAGGGAGTGGGTGATAATGTTCAAACAGAAATGTACCCATTACCTGACTTATGTATCTGTGACCCCTCCGTAAAAAATCTTATTTCCTTTTTATTTATTTTTATTTTTAATAAGTTTTTTATTGTGAAAATACTGTACAGAGGGATTACAGTTACATGAGCAAGGTAATGAATACATTTCTTATCAAGCATTGTTGCCTCCTCCTTTGTTTTTCCCCCACCATTCCTTCCCTCCCACCTCCACAACTATACTCCCCCGGTCCCTGCCTAAATTGCCGTTTGTTTTCTTAACATAGTGCCTTGTACATTTCATTGTTACAATGGGTCAACCTGTATCCCCATTTAAACATTTTGTTTTTTCCCTACATCAAATGGATTGGAGGGATCAATATCATGAAAATGGAAATACTTCCTAAGGCTATCTACAAATTATACGCCATACCTATCAATATTCCAACTTCATTTCTCAAGGAAATAGAAGAGGCAATCCAAAAATTAATATGGAACAATAAAAGATGCCGAACAGCAAAAATGATCCTTAACAGAAAGAACAGTGCTGGAGGAATATCAATATCAAATTTCAAACTCTACTACAAAGCCATAGTAATCAAAACAGCTTGGTACTGGCACAAGAACAGACCTCAGGACCAATGGAATAGAATTGAAAGCCCAGAAATGAAACCACAGACCTATAGCCACCTAATCTTCGATACGGGAGCTAAAAAAATAGAATGGAAGAAAGACAGCCTCTTCAGTAAATGTCAAAATTGATTAATCATTTTTAGAAAAGAAAAGCTAGATCCTTATATATCACCCTGCACCAGAAACAACTCCAAATGTATCAAAGCAAACACCCTGAAAACATTACTGGATGGAATAGGAGAAACACTAAGTCTCCTTGGCACAGGCTGAAATTTTCTTAATAGAACCCTAGAAACACAACATATCAGAGAAAGGTTGCACAAATGGGACTGCATGAAGCTGCAGAGCTTCTGCATGACAAAGGACATAGCTAGCAAGATCAATAGAAAGCCCACGGATTAGGAGAAGCCATACAACAGACAAGGGTCTCATATCTAAAATATACTTGGAACTCAAAAAATTGAATCCCCCAACAGCAAATCCTCAAAGAAACAACTGCCCAATAAGTAAGTGGGCTAAAGACTTCAAGAGAAACATTTCTGAAGAGGAAATAAGAATGGCCAATAGAAACATGAAGAAATGCTCAACCTCTCTAGCCATAAAAGAAATGCAAATCAAAACAACATTGAGATACCACCTCACCCCAGTTAGAATGGATATAATCACAACAGATGCTGGAGGGGATGTGGCCAGAAGGGAACCCTACTGCATTGTTGGTGTGAGTATAAACTTGTTCAACCACTTTGGAAAGTAGTATGGAGGTTCCTCAAAAGACTTCATATAGGGCTCCCCTCTGACCCAGCAATCCCACTTTTGGGCATTTACCCAAATGATCACAAACAAGACCATACTAAAGCTACCAGCACAACTATGTTTACTGCAGCATTCTTTACCATAGCTAAGATATGGAACCAACCCAGATGCCCCTCACTAGATGAATGGATCAAGAAAATGTGGTATATACAAATGTGGTATATACAATGGAATTCTATGCCTCCATCAGAAAGAATGACATCGCCTCATTTGTTAGGAAATGGAAAGACTTGGAAAAATTATATTAAGTGAAGTAAGCCAGGCCCAAAGAAACATAGGTCCTATGGTTTCCCTTATTTACAATAACTAGTATATGTCTGGGATGAGTAGCAAAGGTCAAATGCTATGTACATATGACCAGACAAAATGAAGTTAATTGAAATGAACCCCAAGATAGAGACACAAGTGGTTTTTTTCTTTCTTGCTATTGTTTCGTAAGGTACCATATGATATTTTTGTTGCTTTTTATATTCCTCTCCCACAGTATAACCCCTGTTTTCACTGTATTTGATGTACAACACCTTTACAATAAAATTTTTAAAAAATAATAAACTGTTCACATTCCTCAGCTATAACATTTTGTGAAAGTATAAAGCAGTACAACCCAAGTGTTAACATTAGTACAATCAAAACACAAAATATCTCTATTTAAACGATTTGTTTTTGCCCTTCCCCTCCACAAATTATACCAACATCAAATACAGTGAAAGCAGGGGTTATACCATGGGACATACAAAGCAACAAAGAAATCATCTTATAAATATGTTAGAAACAATCACAAGAAAGAAAAAAACATTTGAATACTTATCTTGGGGTTAATTTCACCTAACATCAACTCATCTGACCTTTTCTGTTTGTCTCAGACATATACTAGTTATTGCAAATAAGGAAAACCATGGGACCTATGTTTCTTTGGGCTTGGCTTACTTCACTTAATATAATTTTTCCAAGTCTTTCCATTTCCTAACAAATGGGGGAATGCCATTCTTTCTGATGGAGGCATAGAATTCCATTGTGTATATATACCACATTTTCTTGATCCATTCATCTAGTGAGGGGCATCTGGGCTGGTTCCATATCTTAGCTATGGTAAAGAATGCTGCAGTAAACATAGTTGTGCTGGTAGCTTTAGTATGGTCTTGTTTGTGATCTTTCGGGTAAATGCCCAAAAGTGGGATTGCTGGGTCAGAGGGGAGCTCTAGGTGGAGTCTTTTGAGGAACCTCCATATTACTTCCAAAGTGGTTGAACAAGTTTACACTCCCACCAACAGTGCAGTAAGATTCCCTTCTGTCCACATCCTCTCCAGCGTCTGTTGGACCCATGGCAACAATGAAATGTACAAGTCGTTATGTCGAAAAACGAACTTTACAACTTCTGCCTGAGGAGTGGGGGGGGGGGGGAGGGATTGTGGAGAGTGGGGGGAGGATGGGAAGGGATGGGAAGGGGAAACAAAGGAGGAGGCAACAATGCTTGATAAGAAATGTACTCATTATCTTGCCCATGTAATTGTAACCCCTCTGTACAGTATTTTCACAATAAAAAACCCCCACAAAATACTTTATATTTTCTTTTTATGTTTTTATTTATTTATTTATTTTTACATTATATATCTTTTGGTAAAGATGTCCAATTGTTGCAGCACCATTTGTTTTCTCCATTGAATAGCTGTTGTATTTTTTATTGAAGACCAGTTAGACCTTTTTTGTTAACTTTAGTTGTACAAAGGAGTTGTCCCAATGAAGTAGTATATGAATACAATCAATCCTGATCACTGTCAGCCTTTCATCATCCTCACTCATTCCTTCCAAACCCAACTCTTCTCTTACTTTTCTTAATTTTGTAGAATGTGTATTGAAATTTATTACTACGTTTCCTCCCCTTCCTCTCTTCATTTGTCTTCCTCCTCTCCTTGACCCTCCTGGCTTTGGAATACCCAGTTCCTGGTGTTTATTTGTTGGACTATGAGTTAGCCTTGTAAGTCTAGCGTACTTTGGTTAATATACTTGTTGTACACTTGGACACTGTGAGTTGGGCATATGTGTATGATTGTGTTCTGGGTTCTATATTCTACTCCTTAGATTCACACAGTACCATATTATGTTGATTACTTTAGATGTTTTAGCTATTTTAGAATCTGTGCCTTTCCATATAAATTTTAGGCCATTCCTGTTTAATGCTACAAAACCTTTGCTTTATTTTGCTAGGCAATGCATTATATCAAAGGATCAAGGAGCTGGGAATGTGCTTCTGTGGTAGAGTGCTTGCCTAGCAATGCATGAAGCCCTGGGTTGGATTCCTCAACATCACATAAACAGAAAAAGCCGGAAGTGGCGCTGTAGCTCAAGTGATAGAGCACTAGCCTTGAGCACAGAGAGGCTCAGGGACAGTGCCCTGGCCCCGAGTTCAAGCCCCAGGACTGGCAAAAAAAAAAAAAGGATCAATTTGGGGAACATTCACATTTTACTGTGTTGATTCTTCCAACCCAGGAATGCAATTTATTTAGGACGCATTTTTCCTTTATTTTGTATTTTGTGGGTGTTATAGCCTTCCAATTCTGTACATGTTTTTATTGTTTATATCTAAGTATCCATCTACTTTGGAGAGTCTCTAAACATTTTTGAATTTAAAATCTTGATTTCCATATAATCCATTGTAAAAAAATAGAAGTGCAATTTCTTTGTGGCTGTTGATTTCTTATCTTATGACCATTTCAACCTATGTAACCTATTTTTTAGTCCTAGTAGTTTGTTTCGTTTGTGGTGGTGGTCTTTTTTTTTTAGTAGATTTCTTAGAATTTCTCTAGATAGATAATTATGTCATTTGAAAATAGGAACAATTTAATTTCTCCTGTATCTGTATTAGCAAGATTTAATCAATACTATCACCAGATACTTGTGAGAGACTTTTTCTACAAAGCAAGATTTATTTGGGAACCTGATTTCAAAGGTTTCAGTCCATGATTAACAGGCTCCATTGTATGTGGCCTATGATGAGGAAAACATCAGATAATGTTATTTGTATCAGGGAAGCCGGGAAGCAGAAAGCGTTAGAGGAAGGGTCCTGGGGCAAATTATAGCTTCTAAGAACATAACCCCCACCCTGACGTACAAAAAGGCCACATCCCTAGAAATTTCTACAAGCTCTCAAATAAATGCCATAGGAACATGACTCCATGGATTGATCCTCTCATGAAGGTAGGGTTATCATGGTCCAGCTACCTCTCAATGATTGGATGCACTAGTTATTGACCAAGTCTTCAACACTTGAACTTGAACTTGTTTTCCTATCCAAACCCTAACAATGTCTGTTTATTTTCTTTTTCTTATCTTATTTCACTGGCTTTAGTACTATTTCACTGACTTCAGTACTATGCTTTATTTCTGATCTTAAAGAGGACGCATATAGTCTTTTTACTGTAAGAATGAATGATAGCTGTGTAGCTTTGGTTGCTTTGTAGATATTTTTATTAAAGATGACTGATTTTCTATTCTTAGTTTGCTAAGACCTTTTATGGAGAATGAGCTTTTGAATTTGTCAGATTATGTAGGGTTTTGTTTGTTTCCCTGTTATCCTGTTAATATGGTGATTAACTTTCAAGTGTCCAATTAATTTTGTATACCTATAGAGCTCTTAAATTACAAACTTAGTTTCATTAATAACAATAAACTATTCAAGTTGAGACCTGGTATTTGGTAGTTTCTAAAGGAATTGGTGTATTTCTTTGAAGTTGTCAAGTTTATAAGGGTAAATAAGCTGTAGTATCCCATGATTATTTTCTTAATGGCTACAGAATTTGTAGTGATATCCCTATTTATCCTTGATATTGATGATTTGTGTCTTCATCCGTCTTACCAGAAGTTTATCAATTTTATTGATTTTTGTTGAAGAACAAGCTTTTTGTTTCATTGATTTTTTCTGTTGTTTTCTTGTTTTATATTTCTCACTGAATTCTTTATATTGAAGATCAAGTCCTTACCAGACAGGGACAAAACTCTCATTTTCTTCTTCATTTCTTTTTATATTTTTAAAATATACTTTATTGTTATTGTAGGTGATGTAGAGAGGGGTTGCAGTTATATGTCAGGTAATGACTACATAAGTTTCTTTCTGAACCATGTCACCCCCTTCCTTCACTCTCTCCCAGGGTTTCCTCCCTGTCCCCACCCACAATTCTTTTTTCTTTCTTGGTCTTTTTCCCCTAATTCTCCTGCACTTGGGAGAGGTTCATTTCTTCTCTTTTCCAAGGCTAAACATTTTCTTTCCTGTTTTGTTTCCATATGCCTGTTTGGGGTCCTATCACATCCAGTAACTCTTAATTTGTCTTTCATCCTTCAGTTAGTCCTTACCTTATACATTTCTACCATTTCCATTCAACTCTCTAGTAAATTATTTAGTGCTTTTCTTTACCATCTAAGTTCCCAAGCTGATAGTCAATGTTCTCTGGCCCTTTACTTCTCATTCAGTCTAGCTTCACTTTTTTTCTTTTTGATGACTTTACCTTGACTATGTTTCAATGTACCACTGATTCTGTTTGCCAACTTCTATTTCTCCTGACACTAACTGCCCACTTAAATGATGGTTTATTTTGCCTGGACCAACTTTGATCTCCCTATTCTTCTTTCCACTGTGTGTCTTCTGTGTTCTGTACCTTCTGCCCCTATCCTGTCTGTCATTTATGCATCATTGGCCTTTGGCATTGCATTCTTGTTTGTGTGAGAGAATATTTGATTGGTTTACTAGTCACTTGCCACTACAAGGCCCTAATGAACTATAACTATTTGTAAGAATAAATCATAGGCTGTTCTCTTATCCAATCAGCTGTGCCTTGCCCAGGAAAGTAATGAGTATCTAGTTATGGTAACTATGCATGAGAAATTGGTCAGAGTATTGTGGATTAAACAGAAAACCTGCAATTTAAAATTCCAGGTTAGGTATACTTATAGCATGAGTTTTGAGTTTTGACAATTTTTGCCAGAGGAGATAGTAGATGTATTGAATGATGGAGGTTATATGTGAACTGTCAAATTTTTTATAAGAACATAAATATTAATACTTTTAGGCTTAAATTTCTTCAGAGTTTCTGTAATGCATGCATCTGAAATTCACCAAAGATTATCAATCATGTGGGTCTTTACCTCGAAGATATCAGGAAATAATGAGGCTGATTCACTGAATTCACTGAATTTATAGTAGCTAGATTTTTTAAAATTTCTAAGTGTGTTTCTTTGTAGAAGGCAAGACTGAAAAATTAACCAACATTTTGTAAACCCAGGTATCAAGAGCTCACTTAAGAAGCTGTTCTAAGATTTTTGGCTCCTTTCATGCACAGAAGTGATATTCATATTTTCCTTTCCCTTTTTTCCCCTCATATACATGCAAAAGGAAGTCATCTCGTGAAAGATGAATACAGCATGTCAAAACATGATACAGGACATTATTTCTCACTGCCTTCTTTTTCCACATATATTTCCATCTTCAAGCTTTCCACCTTATTTAATGCCATATTTATGGTGTTTTCTCTGATTTTTATTAGCAATTTTTTCTGAAATTGGTTATGGGAAATTTCTATTATTTCTTGTACAATGGTGACAAATTCATTCAGGAACACTATAGTTCTTATTCTCACTTTAGCTTTAACTCCCTGATTACAAAGTTATTTAAGGGCCAAAGGTATTCTGAGTGTGTCAAGATTATAATGAAGAAAGGTCAGAAGTTTATTTTTAAAAAAGTAATGAAGAACTCTTGGCTTCATCTTTGGGAATCTCATGTAGTTCAACTCACATTCACTCAACACTCACATTACACTCTGTGAGGACCAGGGATAGAAGATGAATTAATACAAATTCTAAAATCAAATACACTACAGAGTAGTAAGTGAGACAATGATTGTATACCAAGTTGTGGTCAAGCACAGGTGAATTTCCACTGGATGATAGGGAATACACACTTTTTACTTTCGAGGGAGATTGAATGTCAGAGAAATCTTTTTGGACATGTTGTCTGAGCCACACCTGACAAAATCAGCAGAAATTCAAAGGAAAACAAGGAATTTGTATTATGTAGAGAGAAATCCAGAACTGAGAATACATAAATGGTACAGACCCTCTGCAGCTTTATTTCAAACTCTGTCAGCTATTTATTGCTTCTGCAGTATAACATGGCTACCTGGGAAAAGTGCTGAGAGGTGAGCAGAGTAAGATGGAAGGAACTGTCTCCTAGCCCTGCTAAGGGTTTTCACTCAAACTACAGAAGGAAGCTGGAAGCCTCAGATTACTGAAGAAAGTTGAGCGCCATATAAGGTGTAATAGCTCTTGTCATATTAGTTCTTCAAAAAGAATCATGCAGTCAACTATATGGAAGGGTGAAACCAAAGGCAGTGAACTCTGTGCTCATAATTAAAAAGAAACAATACTGGCCTGAAAACTGAGGTTGTAGTAATAGGAGCAGAGGGGTGCTAACATGACAAAATTAAAACGTAGACTTTTGATACTATCTTGTGATGTACTGGTTTCATTCCAATACTTCCAAGCTAAGAGTATGAAGAAATGCAGAATAAAACAAGTCAGAGGGGGCTGGGAAAGTGGCTCAGTGGTAGAGCACTTGTCTTGCATGCATGAGGCCCTGGGTTCAATTCCTCAGCACCACATAAGCAAAAAAGAAAAAAGCCAGAAGTGGCGCTGTGACTCAAGTGGTAGAGCGCTAGCCTTGAGCTGAAGAGCTGAGGGACAGTGCCCAGGCCCAGAGTTCAGGCCCCATGACCAGACCCTCCCCCCCCCCAAAAAAAGTCGGAGATTATTTCATGCCAATAAATGTAAATCTTTGTCTCTCTTGCAGTTTATTTAAAACAGTTTATTTAATATTGCTATTCAGCTAAGGAGACTTTGTCCTCAAGTACAAAAATCAGAATGATTTTTGTATCCAGCTTGGGATCCCATTAAACTTTCTAGTGCTGGTGTTACGGTAAAAACCACCCACACATTAGAAGAATTAATTTGAGATACCTTTGGTTTCTGATTCTCAAACTGTAATGGGGACCAGAAAGAGATTTCGGTTACATCAACGTCTGGACTTTCCTTTATGAATACCTTTTATTTGGAAAGATGACAATTTCCATCTAATAGATTAGCTTTCTTTCTTTTTAAAATAAGTATCTTCTTATATGTTGTTCAGTGTGATGGTTAGTTTACATAATAGCTGAGTTTGCCATGGAGTATCCAGCCATTTGTTCAAAGGTATTCTGTTTGTGAGAAGTTTCTGGCTGAGATTTACACCTGAATTTGCAGTCTGAGTAAAGCAGATTGCTCTTTCTAACATGGGTAGGTATTAGCTAATCAGTTAAAAACCTGACTAGAATAAAAAGATGAGTGAACTAGTTCTGCTGATTGCTCAAAATATAATGTCTTTTTTGCCTTTGGTTTTGTATTGAAAAAAGCAGTTTGATTGGGTCTGGGACCTGTCAATTTCCAGACATGAACTTAAGACTATCAATCTACATTGGTCTCCAACTTTCCACTTGTAGAACTTGGGACCTGTCGGAATCCATAATCACATGTGCACCAATTCATTGTAATAAACCCATCACTTATTTTTGGAGGATACCACAATGTTGATGTTTTAAAGGACACTCCTTTAGACCAATATCATAAATGGAAGTGAAAATTAGTTGATAGTGGAAGTTATTAGTACCAGTCTCTGAGACCAATGCACGGCATCTGAATATAGCATATGGTAGTTTTTGTTGCAGTTGTTTTTTTTATGGCTTTATTTTTCTTTCATATAGAACTTACAAAAAAAAAACAAACCAGAAAGTCTCTCTGGCAATGCATGGCTGTTTTAAGATGCTGAGCAAGAGATAACTTGTTAGAAACAACGTGGAGCAGCTGTGCCTTGCTGTGTGAGGCTGGCTCAGTCCTGTCCCTCCGTGATGTGCTGCTGTCTCAGCTACCCACCTGTGTCTCAAAGACATTTAGAGAACAGGCCCAAGAGAGCTTGCAATCAAAAAGGTGAATTCCCTTCCTGGTTCAAAGGTAAAGAATACCTTCCTCTTAAAAAGCTCTGTATGTGGTGAATCAGTAGGCGATCTATTCTGCAGGAGTGCTTTTAGTAAGCTGATTTTTGTCTCTACGCAGATAACTAGATCGGTCTTCCTTTAATTTTGTACAAAACATGCTTTTTCTTCACCTTCCCCTCCTCAAATGCACAAAAGGATTGTTATTACCACCAAGGAAGTTTCATAAATACTTAAAATCTTAACTGAGGCCTGGATCAGCTTCAGCAGCTCTGAGTAAGCACCTGGGCTCTTCTGAAGTCAGAGCAGCTCTTTAAACATAAACATAGCTCCCTAGACTGTGCTTTTGATATGTGTGGAAGTCTAGAGCCTGAAGGTTAAACTTGATTAAAGCTTGGTTTTAATCAGCTAGGATTTCAGTGGGTGATTGTTATAGCTCAAATGTGAAATGTCCTCTATAGTTACTTGTGTTGTTGGTCCCCAATTGGGATCCTATTTTTGAATGTGATGGGAAATTTAGAAATCAGGACACTGGAAGAAGAAGATCACTGGAGACAGTTCTTGTGGGTTTATTTTTTTTTTTTTTTGTCTCTATCTCCTTGTCTCTCTTTGTATCCCCTCGGGTATATGGTGACTCTCCTGACTCCATGATGTCTGGGCCAAATGAACACACATTATGAACTCTTACTTTGTAACTCAAAATAAATCTATAATGAATTAAGTTTTACATGTCAGGGGTTTTGTGATGCAAAAGTAATTTATCACAATGGTGAACTTAAATTATGCTATGAAGTTTGAGCATTGACCAGTTATTTAAATACAATTCTCATATGATGTATAATCAGAAGAATCACGGGGATCTGGAAAGGTACGTAAATCACCACAATCTGGATCAGCATAGATAGGTCAAATATTAATGATGATGATATACATGCAGTTTAGGGTATTGATTAATGCTTCTTTAACCTCACATTGACAATGACTGACGGTAAAAGTATAATTAGGAGCATGTGATTCTCAATATTTTATGCCTTCAAGTTAATATTGAAGCTTTATAGGCATTTTACCAGGTATCAAACTTATCATTTAAAACTAAGAATTCTAAATTTCTAAGTGAGAAGAACAAATAAAAACAAAATCTCTTATCTAGCTCTAAGTGTTTGGCCCTTTGTACAACTACTTAAAATAAAGTTTAAAAAGTATTTGCTTGGGGCTGGGAAGGTGGCTCAGTGGTAGAGCGCTTGCCTTGCATGCATGAGGCCCTGGGTTCTATTCCTCAGCACCACATAAGCAAAAAGAAAAAAGCCAGAAGTGGCACTATGGCTCAAGTGGTAGAGCGCTAGCCTTGAGCTGAAGAGCTGAGGGACAGCGCCCAGGCCCAGAGTTCAGGCCCCACGACCGGAACCCCCCCCCCCCCCCTCAAAAAAAAGTATTTGCTTGATTTATTTGGGAAATCAGTTTAGATAGCTAAAGTGTTTTCCACCAAAATTGCCATATTTACATGAGTTTTATTTTTTTCAAAGATTAAAAACATAACATAATTCTTTAACCATTGCAATTGTGACACTGTATATCACCACCTACACATTCTAATTCCATGATTGCATATATTTACACAAATTATATAATAAGATGCAATTGCAATAATTATGTAGGAATAGGCAACAATTGAAAAAAATTACAAATACCTACTACAGTAACATTAACTGATAAGAAAATCATCAGACAAGCCAATATAAAACAAGAAAGTGTTTTAAGATGAACCAACTGTAAACAACAATCCAGCAAAACACTTTAGTCATAGCAAAGTAAACTAGGTTATACTGGGAAATTTGAGACCTATTGTTTAAGAATAAATTTTTTTTCCTAACGAGTTTCCTAGTCCTAAAGCATTTAGTATCTTCACTTTCCTAAATATGTTACAGCTAGAGTCTTTTCCTTTGCTGATTTCTTGTGTTATTTCAGAGAAAAGAGGAAGGATAATTACCAGAGTAACACAACATAAACATTTCAATGGAATTTTAATTAGGAAGAAGCAGGTCTTACTCTGGTTTTCTTGTCTTATTTCCTGTAAGCTGTCTCCAAGTTTGCAAACTACTGTCAAAGGTACACATTCTGGGAATACTGTTTGTTCAATCATTTCATTTTAGGAAAAATTGTTCATAAGACAAATTGAGCAACTCATACTTTTGAGGTCTTGATAAATTGCTCTATAGTATATTTATTTGAGTCCCAATTTTGTTACTTTGTGTTGGCCCTGGGGTTTGAACTTAGTGTCTGGGCACTGTCCCTGAGACATGCTGCCCAAAGATAGCATCCTATCATTTAAACCACAGCTGCAGTTCTGGCTTGTTGCTGGTTAGTTTGAAATAAAGAGCCTCATAGATTTTGTTCACAGGCTGGCTTTGAACCACAATCCTCAGATTTTAGCTTTCAGAGTAGGTAGGCTTACAGGAGTGAGTCACTAGTGCCTGGCACATTCCGTTTTTTTTTTTTACTTTTTTGTACTCAAATGTCATTAATATAAAACTTAGAAAATCTGTTTCTTTAATTTATTTTCCTAGTTATTTTATTAGACTTAAGTCCATATCTTGATAGACTATGACAATGATGAACATTTTTGACATGCTAGATTTATCTTCATTTTAGCTTACTGTATTTCCTCTACATTCCAAGCACTTTCCAGAATTCCATATTTACATACTCTATTACTACTTAATAACAAGCCTGCATGATAAAACTTCCTGCCAGCAGAATCCCCTTTTTTAACAGATGAGGAAACTGAGACTTTGAGAACTTTCATGCAAAGGTAGATGTTAAACATTATAGAGTCAAGATGTGTATAAGCCTGTCTTAGGCATTTCTCTAAACATCTACAGACTTACAGTAACACTAGAGGTAGATATGACATGACATTTAATGTTGTCTGGGCAAAAGAAACACAAACACAAACATCAACTATTCAGTATAAAAGAGAAAGTCCTAAAGGATCTGAGTTATTTTTCTTATGAAAAAAACAAAAACCAATTCAGAAGTGAAACTCACTAGACACTATCTTGGAAATGAACTACACAACTTTGGGGGAGGGAAATCAGGAGGACAAAACTGGGAGAGACTGAGGGATGGGATGCCAATGAGTGATTGTTCAAAAAGAAATGGATTCACTACCTGACATTCATGACCTCTGTAAACACCTTTGCTGTAAAATTTAAAGAGAAATTAGAATACAGAAAAAGCAGTAGATACTTTCTTAAGGCATGGCAGATGCTTTCTGTATTTTACTACACAGAAATACAGCTTTAATATCACATTGGGTGGGATCATTTTAAGCAAAGAATAAATCAGACTCTTTCAGAAATGAAACTAATATATAATTTCAGGAAACAAAATTTCAATTTCTTAGAACATTAATGAATCACATAGAATTATACATTCATTGACTTACTGATTACATGAAGACTAGATTAATTTATTTATTCACTCATGACAAATAATCACTAAGTATGTGCTCTGGGTCAGGTACAGAAGCAGGCTTTGAGGATGTAAAAATAAACCAGCAAGACAATTATGGAGTTCCCACCCCTGAAAATAATCCAACAGAGTATATTGGGTGCTATGTGAAAGGAGGGGTAGATGCTGTGAAGGCAGAAGAAAATCCCTAACACAGATGTTCTAGAGGAAGGGAGGCTGAACTGATATTATAAAGTGCCAAGCAAAGAGGAAGAGTATGAATCTAGTGTCTGTTACATATTTTTGTTACATATAATTTATTACATAAGAACCTTCAGAAGAGAGTGTGCTATGATCTGCCCTTAGTTCCTAACATGAAATCTAATTAGTGATGTGCTGGTATTAGAAAGCAAAGCCCTTGGGGCCAAGAGTGATCCACCCCTTATTCCTGTTCTGTCTGCCATGAAAGGGTCATTGAAGAAAAGATCACTGCCACTGAATATGTAGCTCCTTACCACATACTGATTCTGTTGGTGCCTTGATCTGGACTTCTCAAGCTCTAGGAGTGTGGGACATACATTTCTGCTGTTTATAGACTATCCAGTCTCTGGCATTTTGATACTGCAGCCAGATTGCTTTGAATATGGCCTATCTCTTCCAAAAAGTCCTATTGAAGTTCAACCCCCTTGTGACGTATTAAGAGGATAAAGCTGGGCAAGGTGATTCACACCTGCAATCCTAGCTACTAGAGAAGCTGAGATAAAAAACATAGTGATGTGAGACCAGCCTAGGCAAAACGTTCATGCAACCCCATTTCAACCAATAGCTGGGTACAATAGTGAGCTGCTTGTTATTCCAGCCCTGTAGGAGGCTGAGATCAGGAGGATTATACTTCCAGGCTAGCTCAGATTTTTTAAAAATGACCCCCACCATCTCAGCAGAAGAAGCTAGACATGGCGATCCATGTTTATCATTCCAGCAACAGCAGGAAGCATAAATAGGAGGATCATGTTCCAGGTGGAACTGAGCAAGAAGTGAGGTTCTAACTAATAAATAACTAGAGAAAAGGGGGCCAAAGGCATGAAACAAACCAACAGTAAAGCACTTCTTAGCAAGCATGAAGCTCTAGGTTTGAGCTTCAGCACTGGAAAAAAAGAAAAGGGAAAGAAAAAAGTAAACAGAGGATGAATTTTTAACCAAACTCTGGTATTAGAAATGGTATTTGAATAGTGATCATGATTAAATGAAGTTATCAGGGTGAAGCATCTATGATTGAAACTGGTGTCTTTTTAAGAAGAGAGAGGGAGAGAGAGAAAGAGGGAGAAAAAGGGAGAAGGATATCTATCTATCTAGATAGATAGATATATGTCTGTAATATTCCACATCATGCTCTGGCATAAGCTTCAGGACTCTGCTGTCAGGACAACCAATAACAAGCTCTTGACCTTAGACTATCAGAACCCTAAGCACAAATAAATCTCTCCTCTTTAAACCTGACCTAACCTCCTGTCATTCTATTACTAGTAGCACAAAATGAACTAGGGAAAGCATGGAAAAAATAAGAAGCTGGGAGAAATTTAGTCTGCCTGAAGCCATAGGTAAGAAAGAGATAATGGTGAGAAAGCTTATTTCAAAAATTTGGGGCCAGTTGTGAATATGAGAGTCAAAACTTTCTAGAAGTTCTGCAGGTGGTTCTTGCAATGCTAGAAATATCTTATGTGTTACCATAATCAAAATACTGTTTAATACATCAAGTTAATAATTTTAGCATATATATTGATATATATCTGTTTCATATATACTATTAACAGGGCAAAATATAAAAAGGGGGACTGAGATGTTTTAGGAATTAAACAAAGAGTAAACTAAGGATGCAGGTAGAATTCAATTAGTGAACTAGAGACAAAGACTAAATTCAAGCATTTGTTATAAGGTTTCTTTTCATACTCTCAGGTAAAGAAAGTAACGAAGGGTAATGTAGATCCTTGGGTGAAGTAGGAAGATCTAGTAAGGGGAAATATACATGACTACAGTTGTAGCATGAGAAAAATCACCTAAATGTCTGCCCTGCTGGTGAATGTCTCTCTCCACATAAAGGATCATTGTTTGTCTTAGACTATTGGTTTTTATAATTGGCTTGGGCTGTTATCAAATCTGACAGCCTGGTGTTCTAACTGATGTCTTTTCCTAACATCAAAGAAGGTTGAACTTGCTTAGTCAGTACTAAAAGGGAGAGCTCTGGCAGAGCCACAACAGCTAGTGTGATAAACAGGGTCAAGGTCATGTAGAGTCCTATAAATCACTTTAAGGATTTTGTTCTAAGAAACATAGAAGCTCAGTGAATGGTTTTAGGTAGACACATGTCATAATGGTAAATTATATTTTAGTAAAGTCCCTCTAGTGATAATGGATTAAAAGGTGGCTGGGCTGGGCGTCATTGGCTCATGCCTATAAACCTAGCTACTCAGGAGTCTGGGATCTGAGGATTACAGTTGGGAGCCAGCCCAGAAAGGAAAGTCCATGAAGCTCTTGTCTCCAATTAATCATGAAAAAGCTGGAGATGGAGCTATGGCTCAAGTGGTAGAGTACTAGCTTTGAGGAAAAAAATAGCTCAGGGACAGCACACAGGACTGAGTTCAAGCCCCAGAACCAGTACACATACATGTGCACACACATTGTCCAGGAGTAGATAGTTGCAGGGAGATTAGTTAGGAAAAACTGTGGTGAGTTCTAGAGGCCACAGTGACAGTGAAGAACAGAGATGGGCTCAAGAGATAATATGGAAGATAACTGGTAAAGATATGTGGCACAAGAGATGGCGGAATCCAAGGAAGATACTTATTTTATGATCACTGAAACTGCTTAAACAATAATGAATAGAAAATACATATCAGAAACTATAATAAAGGACAAATTTGGTGGCAAGATAAGGCAGGGCAAATGAGCTTTATTCTGAATATCTCAAAACAGGGTACCTATGTGACAATCAAGTGAAATATGTCTAGTGAGCAGTTGGTTGTGCTGATCTTCTAGTGTGGAATCTGGAGTGGAGATACTAAAGATATCTTGCATTAATCATGTGCACTTCCAAGTAAAAAAAAAGAAATTCAATTTTCAAATTCTCTGCTTCAGAGAATCTTCTGTTTATATTCCATCTTATCAACGCTAGGTGTCTTCTTAAAATTCTCATCATGTTTTGCTCAACAATCAAAATGTATGGGATGAGCACTGTATAATGATGGAATTCCTCTAAAATTCAACACTTTAAGCACCATTAATTCTCTTATCTTATATAGACTTTCAAGAATAATTATCTGATTAGGAAGTTCAAAAGTTCAGATTATTTTAACTGGCTTTCTCAAGTCAAATTCTTACTTCATCTTTTCAAATACTCATGAAAGATACGATCACTTTATTTTCTTTATGAAGAAAGTGACTTCTGAGAAATGCAGCTATCAAACACCAATGGGAGACACTTACACATTAAGTTGTTTTAGAAGCTCTTGAAAAAACTCCTTTGGTTAAAGCACTTTTCTTGTCATATCCTCCATCTTGAAAAGGGTTTTAATTTGGCTGTATGACAGCCCAATAGAAAGAATTTTTGTAAGCATTTTTTACATGACCTTGTAATTTTTTGCTTCTAGGTAACAGCTTAAAGATCATTTCTTACTATTTGCTTTTGTAAAAAGGGAAAATAAGAACTCATTATGGCCTTCCTTCCTGAAAATGATGAATAAATTTAAGGTTCGAACAGTTTATTTGCTTGCATGCAGTTAAGACACGTTAACGTTCCTCGTGCTGATGAGAGCAAAGTGGTTCAGCACCACGGACAGCACCCTCCCAACCTCACCTCTGCATGAAAGAAATGTCTGCATTTATGAAAGTTTTCAAAAGACTGTCATAACAAAACATGGGATTTTGTTCTGTGAGAATAATTTTGCAAAACAGAATAGTTTTATTTTTGCAAGTGAAAAATTATGTTCATTCATAACAAAGTATTAAGTTTGGTGTTTGATAGAACTGAAGGAACAATCCCTTCCCCCAGTCACATTTTAAAGAACTGTAACTAATAGTTAACAACTCTGCTTCTTAATGGTTAATGTGCAAGAAAGAGGATGATCCTGATGTGGGTGAATGTCCACAATAGAGAGAAATATATTCTGTTCCCTACTTCAGTTGCACCAGATCTAAAGCTTTGCCTCCAGGCAAGTATCTGAAGGAAGTTAGACTGGCCTGGCCTGACCAATGTGGCAAGGAATAACCACAATCGTCATTAATATGAAATGGAAAAAAAACTTCTGTACAGTTTGGATCCAAGACAATGAAAATAAAGTAGCTAATCTGGAGGATACCCTATTCTTTCTATGCCCCAAAGCTCTGTTTCTGTGGTTATCTCTCCACTGCATCCTTGGATATGATTGGCCCATTTCTATAGGAAGTACATAAAGTCCTTTACTTTTATTTGAATATAATATACATAGAGAAAAGTGCATTCATAAATTTACCACTTTTTTCATAAAGTGAGCACCTCCTGTACTCAGCCCTGAAACCAAGAATCAGGACACCTTCAACACCCACAATCCTTCTCTACTCATTTATCATAGCACCCTACCAGGACAGTTGCAAATGTGTGTTCCCGAGATAGATTCACTTCTACCATATTTGAACTTTATATAGTGTCTACTTTTATGAATGACTCATTCATTCAACATTGGGATTATAAGATTCATTCATCTTGTATGCTTTTGACATTTACTCTTGCTTGCTACCATATTGTATTTCATTCTGAATATGTCACAATTTTTACTCAAATATTGATGGTTAAATGGAGGTAATAACTTCTACTGTTACAGATATTCATGTACAATTCTTTTAATGAAAGTGAGTGCCTATTGCAGCACCCACGTCTGAATCCGAGTTTCTTCTACTTTCTCTTCCCAACTGAAACTCTAACAATCTTTCTTCTGGGTAGTAAATTTCTACTCATTTTTAGCATCTGCCACCTATTCATCTTCCCCCCCTCCCCATAAAAGTTACTTTCTTCCTATTGACACCCTATATTTCCAGGTGAAACTCTGTCCCAGGAAGAGGCAAGAATAGGATCTGAGTCTAAGCTAGTTAGAGAATTTCATTTTACTGCTTAGTTTTATTTTTACAACAGTTGTTCGAGATATAAATCCATTAACCCATTAAAGGAAACATTATAATTTAGAAATATATGAAAAATGTCATCAATTTCATGGTGTCAGTGTGAGCTATCAGCCAATTTCAGGACATTTTAAACACATCAGACAGAAAATACTTGCTCTTTAATTATTATGCTATTTGCCCCTTCCCCACTGGGCTTGAGCAAGCCCTAATCTAGTTACTATTTTTATGAATTTGTCTACAGACATTTAATACAAGTGGAATCACAAATATATAGTCTTCTGTGATTATCTTATTTATTGAACCATATTGGTCCCATGATATCACAGTCTATCTATTCAAAAGCATTAGTATTACATTCCTTTTAATGATCAAGTAGCATTCCATTGTTATGGATGCATCATGTTTACCCATTCAATAACCACTGGAAATAATGCTACTGTAACATTTATGTGACTTTTTTCCTAATGAATGGAAATACCAGGACATGAAGTAACTCTGTGTAGCCATTTGCAGAACCACTAGACTGTTTTCTAAAGTTGACAGCATCATTTTGCATTCTCCTCAGGTATATTTTAAGGATGAAATTTCCTTACATATTGCACACATATACTGTTATCCAGTAATCCAGGCTTACTTGTGAATTTGTTACATATGGTTTTGACTAAGTATGGTCTAAAAATACTAAATTAAAAACATCAAAAGTAATTTTAAAAATAAAAATTATAATCAATTCAGCTGATATGGACCAGTTCTCATTATTGCCACTTGTGTTTAAGTCATTGTATGAGATACTTACTCAGCTTCTAGCTTTGTGAAAATCCACCTCCCCCAAAGCAAAGGCTTCCCTAAAGGCAAGTAAAATGTGCTTAATTTAGTGATGAAGTGAATATTTTATTTTATTTTATTTTATTTTTGTTTTTGGGTCCAGTCATGGGGCCTGAACTCTGGGCCTGGGCGCTGTCCCTCAGTTCTTCAGCTCAAGGCTAGTGCTCTACTACTTGAGCCACAGCACCACTTCTGGCTTTTTTCTTTTTGCTTATGTGCTACTGAGGAATCGAACCCAGGGCCTCAGGCATGCAAGGCAAGCGCTCTACCACTGAGCCACCTTCCCAGCCCGAAGTGAATATTTTAGATTTATTGAAAGGTGGCATGTCTTTAACCTTAGTTGAGTGGCATTATGGGAAAAATAACCTAAGTATCTCTAGTACAGTATTAAATTAGCTCTATGTATACTGAATATTTTTTTCTTAATAGTGATCTTCTTAGAACCATATACCTGTGGATACTAGGAATCTACTAATCTTTTAAATACAGTCATTTCAAGGAGTATGACCTGGTGTTTACTATGTTGTTTAATTTGCATTTTTCTCATCACTAATGATGTTAAAAATCTTTTCATGTGCTTGTATTCCATTTGTATATCTTTTCTAGGGAAATATTTGTTCTGCACCTTGGCCTATTTTTAGATTTGTTATTTCTTTTTCCATCTTTTTTTTTTCTTTATTTTTGGTATTGGTCTTGGGGCTTAAACTCGGGGCTTAAGTATTGTCCCTGAGCTTTTGTGCTCACAGCTAACTCAAGGCTGGTTAATTGGACATAAGAATTTCACAGACTTTCTTGCCCAGGTTTCAAACCATGATCCTCAGATCACAGCCTCTTGAATAGCTAGAATTAAAGCCACCAGCCTTTGGCTTTGATATTTCTTTTTATTATTGAATTGTAAGGGTTCTTTACATATTATTGATGATGCAAGTAAAAATGTGATATATGATTTGTAAATATTTTCTCTCATTCTGTGGGTATTTTCACTTTCTTCATAGTCTATTTTAAGCATATAAAACCTTAATTTAGATGGAAAACAAGTTATTTTTGTACATTTATTTTTGCTTTGTTTTGGTGCTTATACTTATGGTGTCATACCTAAGAATTATTGACGAATCTAAGAATATACAGATTCACCATTAGGTATTCTTCTCAGTATTTTATATATGTACATTTAATTGTGTCATATTGATATCTTTACTGCATTTTGGATTAATTTTTGGATATGGCATGAGACAAGGATTCAATTTCTTTCTTTTATATGCAGGTATTCATTCACTTCATTATTTGTTGAAAAGATTATTCCTTTTATAACATCCTTATTAAAGTCAGTTAGCAATACCTACATGTGTTTATTTATGGACTTTCAGCTCAATTTCATTGTTATATGCCTATATGAATAATAATGAATGCCTTTCTTACTGTTACCCTATTACAAGCTTTGGAATTTGAAAGCCTTTAACTGTAATGGCTGTAATCCTAGCTAATCAAGATGCTGATGTCTGAGAATTGTGGTTCAAAGCCAGCACAGACAGAAAGGACTGTGAGATTTTTATCTCTAATGAACTAAAAAAGCAGGAAATGAAGCTTTGGCTCCAGTGACAATGTTAATTTTGAGTGAAAAAGCTAAGGGACAGAGCCCAGGCCATGAGTTCAAGTCCTAGTAGTATTGGCATAAAAATAGATTCAATATAGTATTGAAATTCCTAGCAAGAGCAATGAGGCAAGAGAAAAACATAACAGAACCAAATAGGGAAAGAAAAAGTAAAATTATCCCTAGTTGCTGATGACATGACCCTATATTTAAAGGACCCTATAGATTACTCCCCCAAGCTATTAGACCTAATTAAAAACTTTGGCAGAATATCAGGGTATAAAATCAATCCACAAAAATCAGTAGTTTTTCTGTATATAAGCAATGAAAAGACTGAGACAGAAATCAGGAAAGGAGCTCTGTTTACAATAGAGCTAAAACAAATACCTAGAAATCAACATAACCAAGGATGTGAAGGATATGCACAATGAAAACTATAAAAACTTGAAGAAGGAAATTGAAGAAGATACAAGAAAGTAGAAAGACCTTTCATGGCCCTTGACTGGATGAATTAATTGTGTGGAAATCATTATATTGCCCAAAGCAATGTACAAATTCAATTGGATACCTATAAAATCCCAGCATCATTCTTTACTAAGGAAGCAATCCAAAAGATTGTATGGTACCATAAAAAGGACCAGAATCAAAAAAGCAATTCTGAGCGCAAAAAGTTGTGCAGGCTGTATGAAAATTCTAAACTTCAAACTGCACTAAATCAAAGCAGAATTTAGAAAGTGGAAAAATCTCCCATGCTCCTGGATTGGAAGGATCCACACCGTGAAAATGGCAATACTTCCCAAGGCTATCTACAAATTCAATATGATACCTATCAATATTCCAACCTCATTCTTCAATGGAATAGAAGAAGCAATCTAAAAATTCACATGGAACAATAAAAAACCTTGAATAGCAAAAACAATCCTTAACAGGAAGAACAGTACTGGAGGAATATCAATTCAAATTTCAAACTCTACTACAAAGCCATAGTAATCAAAACCGTTTGGTACTGGCACAAGAACAGACCTGAGGACCAATGGAATAGAATTGAAAACTCAGAAATGAACCTACAGACCTATAGCCATCTAATCTTCGATAAAGGAGCTAAAAAAATAGAATGGAAGAAAGACAGCCTTTCCAGTAAATGGTGCTGGCAAAATTGGTTATTCACCTACAGAAAACTAAAGCTAGATCCTTATATAACAGCCCGCACCAGAAACAACTCCAAATGGATCGAAGACCTCAGAGTCAAAGCAGACACCCTGAAAACATTACTGGATGAAATAGGAGAAACCCTAGGTCTCCTTAGCATAGCCCGAAATTTTCTTAATAGAGACCCAGAAACACAACAAATCAAAGAAAGGTTGGACAAATGAGATTGCATAAAGCTGCAGAGCTTCTGCATGGCAAAGGACATAGCTAGCAAGATCAATAGGAAGCCCACAGATTAGGAGATCTTCACTACCCATACAACAGACAAGGGTTAAATCCCCCAACAACAACTTCTCAAAGAAACGACTGCCCAATAAATAAGTGAGCTAAAGACTTATAGAGAAACATCTCTGAAGAGGAAATAAGAATGACCAATAGACACATGAAGAAATGCTCAACCTCTCTAACCATAAAAGAAATACAAATCAAAACAACATTGAGATTCCACCTCACCCCAGTTAGAATGGCTGTAATCAAGAACTCTAATAACAACAGAGGCTGGAGGGGATGTGGAAACCCTACTGCATTGTTGGTGGGAGTGTAAACTTGTTCAACCACTTTGGAAAGCAGTATGGAGGTTCCTCAAAAGACTCCACATAGAGCTCCCCTCTGACCCAGCAATCCCACTTTTGGGCATTTACCTGAATGATCACAAACAAGACCATACTAAGGCTATCAGCACAGCTATGTTTATCGCAGCATTATTTACCTTAGCTAAGATATGGAACCAATCCCGATGCCCTTCAGTAGAAGAATGGATCAAGAGACTATATATATATTATATATATATATATATATATATAATATATAAAAAAAATATATATATATATAATGGAATTCTATGCCTCCATCAGAAAGAATGACATTGCCCCATTTGTTAGGAAATGGAAAGACTTGGAAAAATTATCTATATATATTTTTTTTTTAGGGGGAGGGGTCCAGTCATGGGGCCTGAACTCTGGGCCTGCTGTCCCTCAGCTCTTCAGCTCAAGGTTAGTGCTCTACCACTTGAGCTACAGTGCCACTTCCAACTTTTTTCTTTTTGCTTATGTGGTGCTGAGGAATCGAACCTGGGGCCTCATGCAGGCAAGACAAGTGCTCTACCACTGAGCCACCTTCCCAGCCCTGGAAAAAATTATATAAAGTGAAGTGAGCCAGGCCCAAATAAACATAGGTCCCATGGTTTCCCTTATTCGCAATAATTAGTACATGTGTAGGACAGCGGAACAGGCCAAAAGCTATGCACATATGACCATATAAGATGTTAAACAAAATGAACCCCCAGACAGGGACACAAATATCTTTTTTTCTTTCTTGCTATTGTTTCTAATGTATTTATAAAGTACCATGTGATTTTTTTTGTTGCTTTTTATGTCTCCCCCCTCCACCACCCTATGGTATAACCTCTATTTTCATTGTATTTTGTATTGGTACTTCCATCTTGTATATACACTTCTGTAATTCGGGGAGGGAAAGGGAAAAAACAAAATGCTTAAACAAGGATACAGGCTAACCCAAAGTAACAATGAGATGTACAAAACACTACGTTGAAAACAAACTTTACAACTTCGGGGGGTGGTAATAGTTGTGGAGGCGGGAGGGACGGGATGGAAGGGGAAACAAAGGAGGAGGCAACAATGCTCAATTTGAAATGTACTCATTACCTTGCTCATGTAACCCCTCTGTACAGCATTTTTACAATTAAAATGTACAAAAAAGAAGTTGAATAGAGCTATTTAATGTGTTATAATGCTTTAAAATGTCCTTTTAATATACACACCAAATATTTGAAACTGAATAGAAAATCACTGTTGCTTTTACTGTAAGGTATGTGAAAATTAAAAGTGTTTGTCCAATATCATTCAGGTATAAAACTTAAAATGTCTCTATTTTTGGAAGGGAGACAGACATGTATGGTCTGATGCCATGTAGTCATCTTATCCTGATTACTAAGTAACTGGTTGCTCTTAAAACCCTTTAGTTGGGATTCTCTGGTACAAGTCACTGCCAGTCTTCATTGGCTAGGAATTACATGTAGCAAGGACTGAGAAATCCAGTGTTTAAACTTGTAGGGTACTAGGACAGTGTTCTCCAATCTCTTTGAAGTTGTGACACTGTATTTTGTTTGTTAGATTTCACAACTGCCCCTCCTGTCATATCATTACCATATGCCCAAGGAAAAAATGTAATCTATAATATGTTGTATTAAAAAACATTTAAATGAACTTTAAAAAACTGTACTATAGAGCTAAAGTAATGAGAACAGTTTGGTACTGATACAGAAACAGGCCCGAAAACCAATGGAACAGAATAGAAGGCCCCATAATAAAACCACAGACCTACAGCCATTCGATAAGGGAGGCAAAAACATAGGTTAAAAGAAAGACAGCCTCTTCAACAAATTGTGCTGGCAAAACTGTACATCCACATGCAGAAAACTGAAACTAGATCGTTACATATCACCTTGTTCCAGCATCAATTCAAAATGGATTAAAGATCTCAATGGAAGACCTGAAACCATAAACCATTATAGGAAAGAGTAGGGGAAACATTAGGGCTCTTGAAAAAAATCAGAATTTTTTTAGTAAAAATCCTGAAGCACAGCAAATCAAAGAAAGACCTGATATACAGCACTGCACCAAACTAAAAGGGTTTTGCGTTACAAAGGATATAGCCAACAATCAAAAAGATAACCTATAGAATTGGAGAAGACTTTTGCCAGGTACACATAAGACAATGTCCTAATACCCAGAATATGCACAGAAATTAAAAAATTAAACCCTCAAAAAGCCAGCAACCTATATACAATGGAATTTTGCACAGCCATTAGAAAGAATAGTATTATGTCATTTGCAGGAAGTGGATAGACCTAGAACAAATTATGTTAAGTGAGGTAAGCCAAGCTCAGAGAGACAATTGGTGCATAATTTCTCTCATACGCAAAAGCTAAAATACATTGGGACATAATAAATTATACAGGTCTCTAGGCATTCACATACAGTGAGACCAAAGGACAACAATCTTAGGAGAACAGAAATGTGCAATGCCTATGTGCATCTGATTATACAAAATAGTATTTATCAAAATGAATTCCAGGAAATGGAAACAGGAAATGTGAGGTGTTTTTTATTTTGCTGTTTTTGTTTTCTTTTCTTTTTGTCTTGTTTATCTATATGTCTTTGGGAATGTAAGGGGGCACAGAAATAGAGGAACAAAGAGTAAACAAATGCAGCAGTAGTACTCACTGGACACTGCATTGAAAATGAACTATACAACCTGTAGGTGGGATGGGAGGGAAAAACTGGAAGAGAACAAGGGAAGAGATGACATCATCCAAGAGGAATTGTACTCTTCTACCTGACTTATATAACTGTAATCCCTCCGTTTTCAGCGTTTTCAAACAAACAAACAAACAAAAAACAGAAATAAACCAACAACTCAATGACTCAATGGGCTAATCAGCTACAGAGTGTCTTCTCAGAAGTAAAAATGACCAATAGACATATGAAGAAATACTCAACATTTTTGGTCATAAAAGAAATACAAATTGAAACCACACTGAGATTCAAACTCACCCTAGTGAGAATGGCTATCATCAAGAATATACAGCCAATAACAGATGCTGGCACAATGTGGGAGAAAAGGAACCCTTCTGCACTGTTCATGGGAAGTAAAGTTGTTCAACCACTCTGGAAAGCAGTGTGGATGTTCCTCAAAAAATTAAACATAAAACTACCTTATGATCCAGCAATTCCACATTTGGGCATTTATCCAAAAGATTACAAACCAGGATACAGTAAAGCCACCTGCACAATCATGTTTACTGTAGCACTATTCACCGTAGCCAGGGTATAGAATCAACCCGGATGCCCTTCAGTGAACAAATAGATCAAGAAAATGTATGCATAGGTAATGGACATTTACTATGCATTAGAAAGAATGATACTGCATCACTTGCAAAGAAATGGAAGGACCTGGAAATTAGGTAAAGTGAAATGAGTTAAGACCAGAGAGACAAAGGATGAATTTTGTTCTCATATGTAGAAAGCTAGACTTGGTTTATAAGTATATATGTAAGCATTTTGGGATGGTATTTAAGTGTACACATTAACCAAAATATGGTAGATTCAGGGGAGAACTCAAATGGTGTAATCCCTTAGAAAGTTTAACTCACAGTCTAACAAACTATGCACCAGGACACAGGTACTTGAAAGTGATGAGGCTCAGAGAAGGGGTGTAGATGCATGCAGAGGGGAAGAAGGGAAGAATTCATTCATAAAATTCAACGCATATTATATGAAATTAAGAAAAGTGAGGGACGAGGTGGGGTTGGGAGGCATGGAGGTGATCAAGATGCATGGTATTCATAAATAGCTTTGCTGAATGGCAACTATTTTGTACATGTACTCATAATAAAAATAGATTAAAATCAATTTTCCTTATAGGTTCCACTTTATATGGCTATCTCATGAATACATGAACACCCAGAGAAATTTAAGCTGAGTTAAATGACAGTGAAAAATCAAAATTCATATCAATAAAGACATGTTATAAACTTCCAAGACTAAGTAGGATTTTATTTGCTACACAGGCAAAAGACCTAGAGAGCGTCAACTAGTCCTGAAGACCAATGCATTGTGGGTTACAAGTAGAAAATTCACCCAGAGGTAGTGGAAAACATTTCATATGCAAAAGGGTTTGTATTCCTCAAAAGCTCCTTTGTCTAGTCTCGTGTTATTTTATCAGTTTCTCAATGTACTGTTATTTATCTCACGTTTTCCAGGTATAGAATCTGATGGCTTGTTATGAAATCACTAAAAGGACACTACTTAGGCTATGAGAACATATATCACTATGGCATATATCAAATTCTTCCTAAAAGCTTAGATATTACCTGTGCATAACACTGCCCATGGAGGCTGTCCTCTAGTGGCAGATACTAAGAGAGGGCGCTGCAGATGGTAGGAGTGCCAGGCTCCTTTTAATCCCGAGAAAAGTCCTAACAGAGAAACCGGTATGGAATGATATGCAGTGACATTTTTATCCCATCAAAAGGATAATAAGGACAAAGGAAGCAAAATTATCAGGTGAGTCCATAAGTTTTGTGGCCCGGGAATATTTTGAGGCCAAGTTGTTAATGTGTGAATTTTTGCCAATTATGCAATTTCATCAAAAGAAGATATTGAGATGAATGAAGCACAAATACTGATTTCAACTATTTATTTCTTCAACCTCTTATTTGAGACTACTAAGGAATCTTATGAAATATCTTAGTGAGAAATACATTGACACATAATGTGCCAATTATTTGCTAAAAACTGATGTTTTGAGAAAATATTAATACACAGGATGGTTTAAACTTCATTAGTGATTTAATTGTATAGTGAGATAATTCTCAGCAAATTAGTTGTTAAACAGTAAAAATATTCATCATAGTAAAGCTTTCTACGTGTGATTTTTTAATCGTAGAAATAAGAAATATATATTTTTAAAAAGTTCCTGATTTCAGTGTGAAAATGAGAATGAAATAATGGTACACAGGTGTGTTTGCTTTCAAAATCACTTCATTTTGTTCAAGCATGTTTGTTTAACCTAGTAGCAAGGGTGTTTTGTAACTTCTTAGAAAGAAACAAATTGGCTCATTTTTTTAATGGCAGACTTGATAAACATTTTCTTTTGCCACAGCATATTCTAATTCTTGGCAAACCCTAAAGTTTTCTTTGAGAAATGTACCCTTCTTGTTGTTGTGGTCTATGCAACCTTTAACAAATGTGGTTAGGAACCTTGGGTCCTGCTTATTGTAAATGGTAGTGGTGAAAAACTATGCTTACTAACACAATTTCACATCTCAATACTTTTTCCATTCCAAACCTGTGCATCCCACACCTACCACCTGTATAACACTGGGTAGCATTTAAAAAATTAATTGCTAGGACATTATTATCTTTACTCACAACATTCAACTTTTGTAAGACAACATCACAAAAGGAAAATGTGTTTCCCTCTCCTTGAATGTGACCCCAATTACCTAGCAGCAAGTGTCAACAGGGTGCTTGCTAAACTCCCTTGGAAGGTCCATTGGACACAGCTGGATGCATAATTTTCTTGCCTAAAGTTTCCCCTGCCTTCTGTGCACTCCAAACTCCCATGTCCCTGGGTGTCATTACCTACACTTGGCTGCTTTTTGTCATAACTCCCCTGTGAAGCTCCTTAGGATACTGAACACTTCTCTGCCACAGGGGAGGTGGGAGGTGGGAAGTGCACACTCTATTTGGGTCGACAAAAGGTCAATTACCAAGAGACCTTGTTCAGGCAGCTCCAAAGCAGACTCAAAGAAAACTTCAGAGTTTTATAACAACTCAGTTTTTGTTTAAGCTTCCAGGATGGTTGAGAACTAAACTTTAGACAGGTCAAGGATTTTTAAGAAGGCAAGTCTCTCTCTCTCTCTCTCTCTCTCTCTTTCTCTCTCTTGCTTGCTCACTCTCTCGTTCTCTCTCTCTCTCACACACACACACATACACACACATTCTTTTTTTATATAGTACATATATGTATATTGTTGTTGTTGTTAGCCATGGGGCTTGAACTCAGGGCCTGGGCACTGTCCACAAACAGTTTTGCTCAAGGCTAACACTCTACCCTTTTGAGCCACAGCACTACCTCCAGTTTTCTGATGGTTAACTGGAGATAAGAGTCTCACAGACTTTCCTGCCTGGACTGGCTTTGGACCACGATCCTCAGATCTTAGCCTCCTGAGTAGCTAGGATTACAAATGAGTCACCAGCACCCAGCTTATATTCTTTTCTTTTTAGGCTTCACTTGACAATGTTGTCCTGAACTTATTCCGAAGATAAAGAAAAATCTAAAAGCCAACCACTCAGAATGGATTTGAAAATGTTTACCTTTGTGTACAGTGACCACATCTCAAGGTACAAGAAAACATGAATGTAAGTCATATCTGCTATAAATGACTGGTATTCCTGGAGTTCTACAAAGGTGTTGGATATCGTAGCACTTTCTTATTAAATACTGCCAGTAATCTAATAAGGGAAGGTACTGTTTATTATACTATAATTCTTCTTTTCTAGTTTTGAAGACTTTCCCTTTATTCCTACTTCTTCCCTCCCTCTCTCCCTTTCTCTCCCCTTCCATCCCTTCCTTCTTTCCTTTTTTCTTTTTTCTTTTTTTTTGTGGGGGTGATAGGCTCTCACTATGTAACTCAAGCTCTGGCCCCAAGCACGTACCATTGTGTCTATCTTTGATGCCTTTTAAAATTTGCCCTTTTTATCTTTTATCTTCTTGTTAATATACTGCTTTCATTTTTCTCTACTATAAAGGATGGAATCCAAATCCATCTATTCCTGTGCTTTCCTCTCTTCTGTTTCATTTTTCTTTTCTCTTATAAAACTCCTATTCTATGCAAAGCTTTCTTCTGAGTACTGGATCTCTAAAAACATACACAGTCCTGAGGGTATATGCTATGTTTCTTCATTGTGATTTTCCTTATGCTTGCCAAAACTACAGGTATAAATTAAAGAGTGAATGCATAAATGATATTTAGAATACAAATCCTGCTGCCTAGAAACCTCATTTCCTTGGAGCTACCCCAGCACTTGATATTTGTTGCTGAGAACAGACAAGTTATGGTGAGCAAGGGACACACATTAACTCATTTGTGGAGAAGCCTATGAAGCAATTAAAGGCTTTTATTACTAAATTGCACATTGAACCATCTTTCTTTTCTATGCACATTTGCATAGACTGAGGTGCAAAATCTTAAAAGAGAGATTTGATTAGATGTGCAAGGCTTACCATGTGTTCTGTATAGTGGTAGAACTCCAGATACAGGAAAGTTTTTAAATCTTTCCCAGGTTTTCTGTATATTGGCCATAAACAACATTTCATCTTTAAATAATATCCAATGTGTGGTGCTGCCAGAAGTCCCCTGTGCTCGCACTGCAGACAGGTAATGTTTTACTGAGGAAGGATATAAATTAGGGTAGAATATTTAAAAATATAGATGTTCCCAGGTTTGAAGGAAAGTTTGAGACTGCATTTATTCTATTCATTCTATTCATTTTCGTAAGTGTATAGACTTCATAGAGAGGAATATAAGCAGCCCCACTTACTTTCATTGTTTATAGACAGTAGCGAATGCCTTTCTGGGTAAATGGGAAACTACTGTAAGTAAAGGGAGAAAATGTTCTAAACATGCCTCTTTCAACATGTACCTTCAGGTGTTGCTTCATATTGCAAAATGCAGTCTTTTGAAATAACTACCAAAAACAAAAGACGCCCTAAATAACAATCATGGCAACAAAAGTGGTCATTTGTTTTCTCTGTCCACAGTAACGCTCTCAGGGGAGTACTTTCATTTCAATGTGTTGTGAGTGAGTTGTGAAATCAAGCTTCCTGCAAATGTGAGCTCAGAATGATTTGAGAAATTTCACAGCCTTTTAACTACTTATTCAATAGTATGCAAAGCAGACCTATTCTTAGTCTATAAATCAGTAACAACAACAACACCCATAACAACAACAACCACAACAACCTTCTCTGCTGCACAGGCATCTTCAAAAGATCTTTTAAAACATCTGGTATTGGTGGCTCATGCCACCAACAACTCATTATTATTTTCCATGGCCTGTGATAATCACACCAGCTTTAAACTCATAAGAACTGTAATGTGTGGTGTAGCTAGTGATGAGGTGTGTAACTGGAACACTCCCTCACATCTGTTAACTTACTTTATCTATCTATCTATCTCTCTATCTATCTATCTATCTACCTATCTATCTATCTATCTCTCTCTCTCTCTCTCTATCTATCTACATCATCATCATCTATCTTCTGTCAATCTTCTATTATCTATCTGTCTATTCATATACCAAGAGAACTGCGTAGAGAACAGGATAATTTCTTTAGCCAGTGATGCTGGACAACTAGATATCCACACACAAGGAGAATATAGTGGGGCAGACACATCACATCATATACACAGTTACTTCAAACTGGATCATTAACCTGAAGTAAAGGGTATACATATAAAACTCTTAGAAGGAAACACTGAAGTGATTCTTCATGCTATTAGATATTAGGTGATCATTTTTATTTTTATTTATTTATTTATTGTGAAAATATTGTACGGAGAGGTTACAATTACATGGACAAGGTAATGAGTGCATTTCTTTTTTTGGGAGGGTGGTCTAGTCGTGGGGCCTGAACGCTAGGCCTGAACACTGTCCCTCAGCTCTTCAGTTCAAGGCTAACACTCTACCACTTGAGCCACAGCGCCACTTCCGGCTTTTTTCTTTTTGCTTATGCAGTGCTTAGGAATCGAACCCAGGGCCTCATGCATGCAAGGCAAGTGCTCTACCACTGAGCCAACTTCCCAGCCCAAAGTTGTAAAGTTCATTTTTGACATAACATCTTGTGCATTTCATTGTTGCAATGGGTCCACCTGTATCCCTATATAAACAATTTGTTTTTTCCCTTCCCCTCCACAAATTATACCAACATCAGATACAGTGGGGGAGTGATATGCAAAGCAACAAAGAAATCATCTTATAAATATGTTAGAAACAATAACAAGAAAGAAAAAACAGTTGAATCCTTATCTTGGGGTTCATTTCGCCTAACAGGGTGATCATTTTTAAAATCAAAAGTACAAGTGAGACAAAAGAACATTGTTATCTGAATCTAAAACTTTGTGCTCCAAAAGACACTATCACAAAAAGAAAACACAGGCAGATGTGGTGATTCACACTTATCCTAGTTACTTAGGAAGTAGGGATGGGGAAGATGTTAGATCAAAGTCATCCTGGGCAAAATAGTTCCTCAGACACCATCAAAATCAGTAAAAAGCTGGACACAGAGGCATGCACTTGTCATCTCAGCTACATGGCAAACCTAAATAGGGGGATCATGATCCAAGTCAGCGAAAGTATAAGTAAATGCAAAACCCTATCTGAAAAATAACTAAGCAAAAAGGCTTAGAGTTATGGCTCAAGTGGTAGAGCATGTGCAAGTGCTCTAAGTAAGTGCAAGGCTCTAAATTCAAACCTCAAAACATGGGAAAAGGAGAGAAAAAGGAAAGAAAGAGAAAGTAGAATCCACAGAACAAGAGAAAATGATTTCAAATCACATGGGTTTGTATACAGAAGAACACCTACACCTCAACAATAAAAATCAAAATAATTCAATTATAAATGGGCAGAGGATCCAAGTAGAAAAATACACAAACATATAATAAGTGCACAAAGTGATGCACATTTCTCATTAGAGAAATGCAAGTCAAAGCTGTAGCTAAACACTACTTAACACCTATTAAGGTGGATAAAAGGGAAAGGGAAATAGTGACAAGGATGTAGATCAGTTCTGACATACATTGCCGATGGGACTGCCAAACGGTAGTTTCTATACCTTACAGCAGTTGCTCAGACAGCTCTTGCATCGCCGTATGATTTAGCAATTCTACTCCTAGATGTGTACCCATGTGTTTCCATAAATAGAAGTCTAAACAATGAACATTTTTATTTTAAAAAATGTAATGAATGAGTATCATATTAAACATATATATATTAAGTGACATGAACATGAAGATTTTTATTTGAAAAGACAGCATTGTTTTCGTACATTCACTCTGATGGGAGTATGTAAAAGGTCTGCGCTTATGTTAGGGAGGTGTTCTAGTAAGGCCACTATGAGTTCAGCAAAAGCAAGTGAAATCGTTCTTTGGAAGAATGGGTTTCAGGTAATTATAAATTCCTAAAGACATGAGTACAGAGATCAGTATGGAGTCTCCACAAAGAACAACCTCCACAAAGAACAAAGAAAACAGCAACTTCCTTTGAAAGAAATCAGCACATAAATAAAGCAGTTTTAATTCTACAAAGATTTAAGTCAGTGAAATTATTATATACCAAAATGTAATGTTTAAAGTAAGAAGACACCATGTAAAAAGACCAAGACAATGTTCATAAAGTAAAAATTGTTTAGTATTCCCAACTAGTCTGAGAACAAACAACTCAATATCAACAAAAGACAGGGAAAAACACATGGAGAAAATACCTGAAATGGACAAAAAAAAGGGTAATTTTAGATGGACTAAAATTGTGTTAACCATTAACAGAAAAGCATCAGTGAAGCTTCTGAAAATATAATTCAAAAAGAAAAGGAAATCTAGGTTCAATAAGTAATTAAAAAGCAAAGCTATTGGCAATATACAAGTAAATCTATGTAGGAATCTAACTTAAAGAGCAACAACAATAATGCTAATATCCAGTTTGTTAAGTTTGATAGAAAAGAATTATGAAACAAACACCAAAAGTTGGACATAACCCAAGTGTCTTGTTAATATAAGAAAAAGCAATAGGAGGGGTAAATCTGGTCAAAGTACATTATATACATGTATTAAAGTGTCAGAATAAAACCCCTTACTTTGTACAGTTTAATACATGCTAAAAATGAACAGATAAACAAAATATGTTATATCAACACAATGGTATAGTGTTTAGTATTTAAAAGGTGTAAAATAGCTAGCCACTGGTGGCTCACACCTGTCATTCTTGCTACTCAGGAGATAGAGATTAAGAGGATTGTGTTTAGAAGCCAGCCAATGCAAAATATTCATTAGGCCCAATCTCAGCAGTAAAAATTAGATGTGGTAGGGTCATCTGTGATCTCAGCTACATCAGGAAGCATAAGTAGGAGGATCATGAACCATGCTGGCCTACGTCAAAAACAACACCTTATTTTCAATTGGATAATTTTGTTTCTATAGTCTCTGGTTAGCAGCCTAAAATGATTTTTAAAAGTTAGGATGTTATATGTGTTTCCTATTTGATAATCTTTACTGCACTTCATTGAATGACTATTAAATAGCTCATGGTTTTAAAATAAGAATAACAACAACAACAACAACTAGTGAAAAGAACATGGCTAAAGAAGTAGAGTCTGCCTCGAAAGATTCAAACTCCACTACTGGCAAAAAACCCCACAAAATCATGATACACATTACCAAATAAAAAAACATTGAAAAGATTATGCTAACTGAAATTAGACATGAATAAGATTAAATGCCTTACAATGGTGTTTGATGGAGTTTGTTTTCTCTTGCCTTTCCACCTTCAAACAGGCTGATTCAAAAGTTATAAGATATCAAGACTAGATAAACCCATAGAATGTGAAACAGTAGTAATCATGGACCTAGAGAGAAAAGACTGGGAAGTCACTTCTTAATGCTTATACAGTCTTCCATGGGTGATGAAAAATTTGAGACATAAATAGTGGTAATTGTTGCTCAACACTGTGACTACAGATAATGCCACTAAATTGTGTATTTAAAATGATTAAAATTTCAAATTATATGCATATATGTTTCCATGATCAAAATATTTCTAAACAAAATGTGAAGGATTAAGTGCTTTTTCAATTTGGAGGATAAAGGAGTACTCAGGCAGAAAACAAGGGAATAATTTGATTTGCAGGCTTGTTTGCAAGCTCTCTAGTGTTTTCAGACTCATTCCTTTACTTGGAAGCAACCAGTCAAGACATACAAAATGTATCTTCTGTCTAGTAGATGTCATGGGACAGGCAGGCCCCAGTGTCTCTAATGACAAGATTATTCTTTCCAAGGATTGCAAGAGTAAGAGCTCTGGGATTATGCCAAAAAGCAAGATAAAACAGCAGCAGGTATTGAAAACCATAAGAAACAGAGTAGCCCAGAGGCTTTATGGGGTACAAGCAAAATTAGAAAAAAAGGTATTGAATGCAAGAAATTGAGTTACAATGAGATAAAGAAATTAAAAGTTTCACATAGAAGATGAAAAATACAAGAAAGATCACTAATTATTAAGGTGATAATTATAATTACTTATGCTGTAAAAATTATTTTAGGAAAGATAATTATATGAAAGTAAATCTGTCTTACACATGGACAGGCAATTGAATCTGTACCATTTATGGAAAGGGAATTAAATCAATCATGTTGGGGAGGTACCCTGGGATGAAACCTTAGGCCACACCTTCAAAGCAGTTATCAATGGGTTGGAGAAAATTTAAAGAAAATGTGACAAGGAGAATTAAAGGACTATTAGAACTATAAAACAAATATTATTAAATATCAAATATCACTTATTTTATTATCAAACAATGTAATATATAAAATATTATTGCTAGAATATTAAGTACCATAAATATCAAACAAATATTTATAATAATATTAAGTATTACAAATAGTATAAAATTTAAATATTGCTGGAGCATACTATGCAACTGGGAGAACAGAAAGACAGAGAGAGATAGAGAGACAGAGACAGACAGAGAGAAAAAGGAAGGAAGGGAGGGAGGGAGAGAAATGTTGACGTAGGACTATAAACCACAGGAGTGGCTACTTTAGTAGAGGGTCACATACACCTACAGGATAGTGACCTGAGACTTCAGCACACACATTAATACACATTTCCTAACTATACCATACATAACTTGGATATAGACGGGCTTTAAGCTATTAAGCTTACTGGATTTACCAGTAAGCATCATATATTCCTTATATTCCTGATTATTTCATATTGGCAAATCAATACACACATAGACTTTGCATATTTAGCATAGAAAATAAAAAAATTAGAAATACATTGATATGTCACCTATTCATATTTTGCTATGTATGAAATCTTCAGGAAGAAAAAAAACATTAACTTATCAAGAGTAAGTATGTTTTAGTGCTAGATTTATGAAGAATTTTTACTTTCGTCATACCTTTTGCTGTTTTTAGAGGAAAAGGAGTTTATATAAATTTGGGAATTATATGTATATATATATACACAAACAATTGGGAATAGAATAATTATGGTTTTCTAAAAAACTAATGTCCTCTTGGGTGCCAGTGGCTTATGCCTGTAACCCTAGCTACTTGGGCTGACATCTGAAGATCACATTTCTTTTTTTTTTGTTGGTCCTGGGGCTTGAATTCTGGGCTTGGGCGCTGTCCCTCAGCTCTTCAGCTCAAGGCAAGCACTCTACCGCTTGCCTATTCCTTGTTTTTGAGTGGTTTATTGGAGATAAGAGTTTCACAGACTTTCCTTGCCCGGGCTGGCCGTGATCCTCAGATCTCAGCCTCCTCAGTATCTAGGATTACAGGTGTGAGCCATTGGCACCTGGCTTGAAGATCACATTTCAAAGCCAGTCTAGGCAGGAAAGTCTGTGAGACTCTTGTCTCCAGTTCACCACAAAAAAGCCAGAAGTGGAGCTGTGGCTCAAGTGATGGAATGCTAGCCTTGATCAAAAAAGAGATCAAAAGCTATGTACATATGACCATATAAGATGATGTTAAGTGAAGTGACCCCAGGATAGAGACACAAGTGTTTTTTTCTTTCTTGCTTGCTATTGTTTTTAATGTACTTATAACATACTATGTGATTTTTTTTTGTTTCTTTTGTATGTTCACACCCACAGTATAACTCCTATTTTCATTGTACTTGATTCCGATGCCCTGCATCTTATATATACACTTTTCTAATTTGGAGAGGGGAGGGAAATAACAAAATGCTTAAATGGGGATATGGGTCAACTGATTATAACAATGAGATTTGCAAGATACTATGTTGAAAATGAGCTTTACAACTTCAGGGAGGGGGAGGGAGAAGTTGGGGAGGTGGGGAAGGAAAGGATGGTAAGGGGAAAAGAAAGGAGGAAGTAACAAGGCTCAATAGGTAATGCACTCATTACCTTACTCATGTAACTGTAACTCCTCTGTGCAGTATTTTTACAATAAAAAACATATATATATATATATATACACACACACATATATATATAAAGAGAGAGAGAGAGAGAGAGAGAGAGAGAGAGAGAGAGAGAGAGAGATCAGGGACAGTGCTCAGGCCCTGAGTTCAAGCCTAGGACCTGGTACAAATGTGTGTGCATGTGCACATGCATACACACACACACACAAACACAAACACACATGTGTCCTGTTCTCTTTCCTTATTGAGTTTTTGTTTGCTTGTTTTATTTTTGAGACAGAGTCACACTGCACAGCTTGGGCTGGTCTTGAACTCATGATTCTTCTTCACAAGAAATGCTTACTAGGTATGCAAAGGCAGTGGCTGAATCTTGGATTTCTACCTTGTAAAACTATGAGTAATAAATTCCAGTTCTTCTTTAATGACTCAATCATGGAGATTCTGTTAGAGCAACACATAATAGACTAATTCCCTTCACTCCTTCAGACCATTCAGGTCATCCCTCAGCGTTGTTCATGTTACTTTTCTCTGATGTGCATTTCTCGAGTTTGGATTTCAATCCATTGCATTTCAAACTGAGCTCCAAACCACAGACAATTGTTAGTGGGTGCAATGGCATGATTCTTTATGGGATTAGGGAAGAGTCCGAGAGGCAGAGCTTCCCTCATCCTTGCTAGAACACCTGAGTAGAGACAGTATACAAATTTTGACCATCCCAGGTTCCCATGTTTTGAAATATAAGTAGAGTATTACTATTTTCTCACTTTCATTGTTCAAAACTTTTAAGGTGGGATGAAAATGAGATGAATTGGCTTTATGTTTTTTGGTGCAGAAGGAAATAGATAACATGGCTGGGGGTGATGTGAGAACTTGGATATATCCTCGACAGCAGGCTGGCAGGTGCAACATTGCCAAGTAGCTCCAAAGATGTGTCCCATAAACCTGAAGTTCATTTCGATGAACAGCATACATATTTGTTCCCATCTAATGCTTTCCAATGAACCAGGAACCAGATTCTCTCTTGACAAATTTTACTTTACAGCCAATTTCCTTTTGATGCAGGTGAAATGGAAACTTTCTTTAGAAGTTGCTAACAAACTTAAGTGATTTAAAAGAATGGTAATAGGAAATGAAAAGAGAGGAAATGTTCTACCCAGCACTTCCAACAGATCTAAACCTGGTATGATTTATTATGCAACAAAGTTTTCCTTGACAAGAACAAAGTCTGCCCACCCCGCAGACTATTACAGAAATGGAGGAGTCTCTGACAGTGTGTGTGTGTGTGTGTGTGTGTGTGTGTGTGTGTGTGTGTGTGTATACATGTGAGCGCACACGCGCTCATGTTTAATTGGAGATAAGTGTTTCACACCCTTTGCTGCCCAGGCTGGTTGTGATCCTCAGATCTTAGCTTCCTGAAGCTTGAATTTAGAGCCTGAGCACTGTCCTTTGAGCTTCTTTGGTCAAGGCTAGCACCCAACCGTTGAGTCCCTGCATCACTTCTGGCTTTTTTTTTCTTTTTGCAGTATATTGGAGATAAGAGTCTTTCCACACGCCGGTGGTAGCCTTGAGCACAAAGAAGCTCGGGGACAGTGACCAGGCCCTGAGGTCAACAACAGGATCACAATAATAACAAAAACTTTCATGAACTTACCTGCCCATGTTCACTTCTAACAGCAAGGCTCAAATCTCAGCCTCCTGAGTAGTAGGATTACAGGCATGAGTCAAGGTCACCTGGCTCTGCCACTATTTATTCTGCATCTCACTGGCTAGACTGCAGGTGTAGGGTCTAATTCCTAGTGTCACTGAATACATTATGGTGTTGCCACAAATGGCAACTTTTTTTGTTTTGTTCAAGTCAGTGTGTGGTATTAAAATGCACAGCTAAGTTCGGCATTAGACAAAGTTGAAATGCCATCTGGGATCATCCTGATTCATTTCAACAACTATTGAGAGGTAACCTTGAACCACAAAACTTCTGCTATTTAAGGAGACTGCATTCCTGACTGCATATGCACAGTGGGGTGGTACATCACAGAATCAGGGCAGGCAGAAAGTCTGGAGCTGCTCTTTCTCTGGCCATTAGCTTCATTCACTCAGAACACAGCAACCATCTGCCTAGTGGTCCAGAAGGGCCAGTTAGGGACCTACTCCAACTGGTGTCAAGCCAAAGCTAAGAAGATCCAATGAAAGACACATTGCATAGAGCTACTCCTCTAATTTACCCTTTAAAGGCTTCCCCAATGCTTTCTGGATAAAAATTCAATCTTTGTAGCATGTAACTTTCACAATCTAAATTGGCACTGCAGTTTTATGTCTGTTTCTCTGACTCTCTCAGAAGACAGTAAGTTTCATGTAGTCAAGTTACTTATAATTAGTGGCCCACTGGTCCTGACATAATGTTGGATATAGAGTAATCACATGATATTATATAACAAATGAGGGAACAAGTGAATATTATTTAACTTCTTGAAGAATCTTAGGCCCAGCATAGTATGACTTGCCAAAGAACTCACTAGAAGCAAAGGGCCAGGACATATCTCCCTGTTTTCCAGGGTTCCATGCTATTGTCAAATGTGGGCAACCACTGCACATGGTTTCCCATTGTGAAAGGGTCTTCATGTGCTACTTTGTATTTGAAGGGTGACAGAAGTTAAACATATATACCATGTATGCAAAATTCTTGTGCCCCAATTTATCATTTTTGCCTATTCCTATGATTAATGAGTCTATTAGCCAAATTTGTTCAAAACTCTATTATATATAATCACAACATGACTCTGACTACCAAATGTTCAACAAAGATATTTTGGGCTTTGACAAAAGCCCAGAGAATGCATGAGAAGCAAGATAGATAAACTGTGTTCTTGGCTTGAAGAAGGTAGACTATACAGGGAAACAAGCAGAAGGACAAATAACTGCAATATTGTTACTAGAACTAGGCACAAGACCCAAAAAATAAGTTAGCATTTGCCAAGGTATAGTTGTAATTGTAATAATTGTATAATAATTATAGTGTGTAAGTGGAATGCAGTCACCCATAACACGATGATTTTTATGTCAATAACAGATTGTATTTTTTTTTTTTTTGGTCGGTTGTGGGGCTTGAACTCTGGGCCTGGGCGCTGTCCCTCAGCTCTTCAGCTCAAGGTGAGTGCTCTACCACTTGAGCTACAGCGCCACTTCCCAGATTGTATATATTATGGCGGTTCATAATATTATACAATTGCCTATTTCCTAGCCGTCTTGGTTTGTATATGTGCACTCTACGCTATTCCCATAAAAATGAAATAGCCTAATGATGGATTTCTCCAAATGTATCTCACAATTAAGTGAGACATGATTATACTTCTTTCTTTCACTGGTCCTTCATCTTGCTTCTCCTCTACCCAACCATGTCTAACACAAAGTAGTTGTCAATACGTGGTGAACTGACCTATGCACGGGTAGTCTAAGACAATGTCTTGTCTACTCTGCATGGGGGTTGTATGTGAAAAAGCTTTTAAAGGACATACATGAAGTAGATCTTATGGTTAGTTCTTATGGCTTATGATTAGTTCTTTATCTGGTAAAAAAATGGAGAAAGAGTATTTCATGCTGAAGGAAAAGCAGATGCATGTGAAGTAGCAAGCTGTGTTCCCAAGGCTTCTAGAACCTGGGCTTAGGGAGCTGTAGGAGGTGAAGTTGGAGACATAAGCCAGGCAGACACCTTGGTAAGGTGTCTGAACTTGATCCCCTAAGCAATGTGAAGCCATTGGAAGCACGCAAGGAGCACACGCAGATCTGTAAGTAGAAATGCAATAACACTTGCAGTTCAGCCAGTGGAGATGTCCCATATGTGCAATTAATTTCCAGAATATGCTTCCTTATGAAAAAATAATTGTTTAATTCGGCATTTCAGACTGTGATGTTCTCAGAAATTCTACAGATAAACTCCTCCGCTGCAAAGAAACACCACAATAAAAATGTTTCCTTTTCATCCTGAGCTTCACAACAACTAGCAAGGTTAATTTTCTCTCCCTTAGGTAAAAATAGTTATGTGTCTGAAATAATTTAAAACAGGTATTCCATCTCAGAAATTAGGAGTTAGTGATGCTTGCAGAATGGCATTCCCCCCCCCCCCCCCAACACTTGGTTCACTGTGTCTCTTCCTTCTTCTTTTTTTATTTTTTATTTTTTTGGGTCCGGTCGTGGGGCCTGAACTCTGGGCCTGGGCACTGTCCCTCAGCTCTTCAGCTCAAGGCTAGCGCTCTACCACTTGAGCCACAGCACCACCTCCGGCTTTTTTCTTTTTGCTTATGTGGTGCTGAGGAATCGAACCCAGGGCCTCTGGCTTGCAAGGCAAGCGCTCTACCACTGAGCCACCTTCCCAGCCCCTTTCTTCTTTTTTAAAAATAAGTTTTTTATTGTGAAAATACTGTACAGAGGGGTTACAGTTACATGAGCAAAGTAATGAGTACATTTCTTATCAAGCATTGTTGCCTCCTCCTTTGTTTTTCCCCTACCATCCCTGCCCTCCCATCTCCACAACTACACTCGCCCCCTCCCTGCCTAAATTGTAAAGTTACAAATGGTTTAAATAGGAATACAGGTTGACCCACTGCAACAATGAGATGTACAAGACGCTATGTCGATTAACTGTGTCTCTTGATGCCTTCCTCCCTACGGTGGAGAAGGTAACTCTGCTAAGTGAGTGTTCTGGACATGGCATTTTCTGCAAATAATTATACATGACTTCTTTTGTCTTGGTGGATGTTTGTAAAAGGTAAAGGCTACTCTGGTTTGCACATTATTTCAATTACATTAGTGCCATGCCATCCTCGGAGTACCCATGACAATGTTAGTCATTGGTGGAAGATTCTTTTAACCTATCCAGAGTCATGTTCTCATATCCATTTCAGAATAATAAGATGTTTAAATATTTATTTCTTTCCAATAACTCGATAGGTCCAGGCTCTTCATTTTAATAACTTCTGTCCAAATAATAGTGAGTTCCTGCTTCGAAGATATTGGCACTGAATTTTCCTGATGGTAATGATGTTCATGTTGGATTCACATTTTCTCCTGAGCTCTGCCACTAATCCGTGACCTTGGACAAATTATATGACTACTAGTGAATTCCTTTTGATAATTTTTAAGTTTCTCTTGTAGCTCAAAAATTCTGAGTATGTTCTAAGAAGTTTGATTAGTACAAGAAAGTATGAATGAATTAGTTATAGAACTACAAATTGTGGCAGAAAAAATTGATATTTATGATATGCACCTATTCCTTTTAAATCACACCAGATTTTGAGAAATTCTTGAAGAAGATTCATTTTAGAAGGTAATTATAATCCTTATATAGATAATGCTCATTTGTTTGACATATATTTATTTAAGATTTTGGTATTATGTTAAAGTCTAGTAACAGAGAGGGAAAGAAAAAACTTCCTAACCTGCAGAAACTGGGAAGACAGACAATTTTAGACAAGAAATAACAATAAGCCAGAATAAGTATTATCATGGGACTCTGGCTATGAAAACAAAATATACAGCTAAGATCTAACTGGGGCTACATGTCAGGGAAGGCTTCCCTGTGGATGGGCTGTTGAAGCATAGTGTGATTTTTGGGAAACCATATTGAATGGAACACAAGAAAAATATTTGTCCCATGCCCAGACTAAACATTTAAGACTGAAAGAACTGAAAGAAAGGTTGTGAAAACATCTCATAAATGCCCCTACCCTCAAGTTTTAGCAATGATTTGATCATAAGTTCACTGATGGATCCAGTCCAAGGCTATAAGTAATAATATTATTTAACAGATAACCAATCATTGTCTTTCTGTCTTTCTACACAGCTTCTCAAAAAGTAGATAATAGGTATACATGCTGACTGGTGTTGTTTTTCAACTTTTTGAAAACCTTTCTCATTTCCCTGACTACCAATATTTACAGAACAGGAATTATATCATACTGCCTTGACACTCCATGTTATTCGAATTCACCTCTATACCAAGACAGACTTGACTGTAAACACTCTGCCTTTTGACCAACACAATTACATTCACATTCATCATGGTACAAAATAGAAGATTTAACTTGGCTTTGAAAGTTACCATATATGTTACAGAGATGTTTAAACCAGGTTGTTGGCCTTCAAGAGTCCAGGAGAGTCCTATTTATTAAAAAGCATACAGAAATGTCAATCCAATATGGTTGCTTTGATAATCAAATCAGTTACTAATTATTCATTGGATAATACATACATGAACCCAGGTACAGGAATAATAAACAAGGTAACACTAGTTTGAATGCTTTACAAACTTCTAAGGTAATAATGGTCTTTAACTTGTTTTATAGTTGGGAGAAAGATTATAGAAACTGCTTCTTTTAGTATCACTGCCTTGATTTATTATTTCCTGTATTCATATTTTCAGTCAGCACATGCTTTATTATTAAGCTTTCCTTGCTTTATCTTTTGTAGACAATCTGATCAAAGGTTATTTGAGGGTAGAGATTGTGCTTTTCCTCCAGAATATCTAATTTTGAAACTATTAGACCTTCAATGAGTATTTACTAAGGACTATAATTAGTTCAAAAATGTCAAAACGAATCAACCACAGAACTCCTCATTGTGATGACTTAAAAATTTCCAATGATGGTTCTAAACTTTAATGTGTACAAAAATTGTAAGGGAAATTTATGGAAAATAGACTCCTATACCTCATTCCCAAAGATTATTCTGTTTTAAATCATTCTCACCTTTCTTCTCAATTATTATCATTGTTCTTGTACAAAGCAAATTTAGGAAATAAATACTGGAGCCTTGGGATTGAACTGATGCTTCTTAAAGAGAAAGGGCTTGACCTAAAGTAAGGCATTTCTGTACTTCTCTCCATCCTCCCGTTCTTCTATTAAATATTTATTGTATATCCACTAGTACCATGTACTAGGTCCTGGAATTAAACTGCTCAACAAGATATGCAAAGACTTTTGCTGATGTGGCACTTAGATTTTTATTTGAGGTAGGACAGATAATAGGCAAATAACTTTGGGATTATTACAGATATTGTTCTCTGAAATAAAATAGGCTAATATGGCAGGCAAATATTCAAGAAGGATTAAATAATGTGGTACAAAAGAAGGGAACACAAGATCTGAGAATTGAATGACCAGAAAAACTTAAAGCATGCCAAACACAGCAAGTATGAAGGTTTTAAGAAAAAAAAGAATCAGTAAGAAGAAAGCATGTGTGGGGCTTGAGATATAGCCTGGTCAAAGTCATCCACCAGAAACATCAGGGGAGGAGACAATTGGGATTACGCTCAAGGAAATCTGGGAAAAGGTTACTAGCTGACATATCATTAAGGAAGAGTTTTTTTTAATGTTGTACAAACACTTCTCCTGTTAAAAGCAAATATAATATGGCAATGCCTTATCCATTAAAAATAGTTCATTCCATGATTCCTTTTGAAGCTTCATGGTAATAGGATTCCATTATGACTGGCAGATTACATTTTGTAATACCTGAGTATTGAAAATAATCTCATTTTGAATTTCCTTGAGATCCTAGTGACTTATTATTCATCGAATTACTCAAATGTCATTAAACAGGACCTAATAAATGATGTTAACTTGCCTTTCAGAATTCATATACTTTTCTAAAGGAGAAACACTTATCCTATCATTTCTAAATCAGTTATATGACATAAGCTTTTATGCTAGCTTGGGATTCTTTTTCAGTCTGGCATTGATTTGTCTTACAATTCCAACTGGACATGTACCAATTAATAGTAATAGTTCTACTACAACTAACCATTTTTTAAATTTATCTACATCAATGAGTGTCTAAGGAAGACAGGAAAGAGCCAAGGATGAGCATGTTATTGTTATGTAGGCAACACATCCTGGGACAATGTGGTAGGGTAAGGGGAGGGGCTACTTCGGAAATGAAGAGATAGATGCTCAGCCTCAGACCTCATTGATCACTAGCTGCCCTTTCATAAGCCATCTCAAGGAAAGGCAGCCAGGGGGATTGTGGCCTTCTGTGATACGGTCCGGTCCACTGACAATAGGGATCTGCTCATAGTTTCATTACACAGGGCTACCAGAAGATGAAGGACTAGATCTGTCCAGACCAAATCCAGACTAGAAGCTGCATTTTCTATCTCTTTTTACTCTGCTCTAAGACTTAAATATTTCTTTGAGGGGTGGGTGGGAATCCCTGTTTGTGTGTGTGTGTGTGTGTGTGTGTGTGTGTGATATTATACATAATGCTATAGTTCTAATGAAAAAGTTTCCCACAGCCATGAAAATTGAGTTTTTCACTTGTATCTGGTCAATCAGGTTAGCACCAATATCTTCCAAAACTGGGGAGCAGAAGAATAATCAATCACAGACTACAATTACTGTAGCTGCAGTACCTGAAACAAGATGGAAATATGCTGGTGGAAAGTTTATGGAAAAAGGTGTGGGAAAAGGAATTGGGAAAGAAAAGAAAGGCTCTACTAGAATAGAAAAAACCATCATCACAAGAAACTGAGGAGTTTAGTCATGCTGGAAATACCACTGCAGCTCACATCTTTTGTTAAAGTAAAAAGGGAAGTAGGGGATAGGACCAGGCAAAGTGATATTTTAAGCTTCAACACACACTGCTCATCACTGACTTGACTTGCAGCCTCTTTCAACAAAAGCACACAGTGATTTAATCTCAACAGCAGTGTAGTCTGAAGCCATATGAGACAAAACTATCACTGCAGACAGGCTGTAATTTGTGAGATTCAGGTGCCGGGGATTAGGACCACCTGTTGAATTTAATCTTGGAGTTATAATGTTAATACCATCGTGTAACTGAACATAAACACTACATATTTATCAGTCTTTGAGACCTCCAGCTATGGAGATGTGAACGTTTTCCTAAATAGTGTCTGCAACTCTCTCCAGACTCTGTAAATCAACGGCAAATAAAAAGTCTGTTGGAATTCTCATTCAATATGCAGCAGCATATGGCTTCATGGTCATCACATTCAGCATATTCTATCATTTTTTTCTGAGGCCTGATGTGAGGAGAGTGGGGGCAAAAAACCCGTCTGGGTGTTCCCTAGCAGTATAAGAATAGGAAATCTTTTGCTTCTTACCCTCTCCTGCATTAATTGGGAGAAGATATTCCTAGCAATACGCTAACAAATGATTTCCACCCTTGCCTCAGCAAGAATATAAGCTCTCAAATGAAACCTAATTAACATCAATTTCTAGAAAGGACAAATACATCGCACACATGCACCTTCAGCTGGCCATCAGAGGAGAGCTCTGCCTCTTTTTCAGCCACCTCAATAACAGCAGTAAATGGGGTCAGTAAATGACTGCGTTTTGTGTAGAAGTTTACATTTACTTTGGTAGGATGAATGGGTTAATCCCTAAAGAGAAGGTACATACTTTATCATTTCCATTTGTTCCTTTGCTTGAGGTGAGGTAAACTTCATTGATAACTTGGATAAGCAGTTTTGTAAGAGACAGGTTTGGTTTGGTTATCCCTCCCTTCCTTTTTGGATTTTTGAGACAGAATTTCACCAGGTAGTTCCAGGATGGCTTTGAACTTGATTTCTTCCTGCCTCTGCCTGGAATTACAGGTGTGTACACCACCTCACTTTGGGAGATATTGGTTTTCTACAAAAGAATTTTATTGATTTACTGGTAAACAAAGATCTTCCTCTGCCAAGAATTCCAAGGACTTTCATGTAGTATTTATCATTCATATAGTACTTCACAATTTATAAAGCCACTTTACTATAGTTTGTTTCAATTTTTCTTGCAGAGTTGAGAATTTCTTCCAACAAAGAAAAGAGCTGTTCTTCATTCTAATTATATAAGGCTCTGATTCATTGAATACTTTATTTTAAAAATCAACAGGAGGGCATTATGTTTCTCTTAAAATTCTTAGCCGGCATCTCTCTAGCAGTATTACACAAGGAGGAAAGCATTAGGAATAAATATCTTTCCCACCAAACAGATCAGAGCTTTCAGTAAATCGATCTTTTGACACCTCCATTAATCACAGCTTCACAAGTGTTAGCCATTTTCATTGAACAATAGCCATGAAAATCTACCAGTTCAATATATTCATCAGACATCAACTACCACAGAAACACCATATCCATCCAACAGCCAGAAGCCCATGTCTAAACTTTCCATGACTTCAGCCCTTACCAGTTGCTTGTACATACAGATCCAAACTATGCAATCAATCCACAACTAAGAAAGAAAACTGAAGCCATAATTGGTGAGTCTATCACCTTCAACTTTTGGATTTTAAGTCTATCCTCCATCATTTCCTCTAATATTTCCCCCTCTTTCCTGCTCCTCTGAGAAATTCCTAGTATAAGTGCCACCTTTTCAAAGAAACTTTTCTTACTTCTTCCAGGAGATGTGACCTTTCTCCTCTGAACCCCAATACTGTATGTAACTAACATCTGCTTATTTGCCCAGACTTACTTCGTGACACATTTTGTCTTGTACAGACATTTAAAAATCCCTAAAGGCTGGCTTCTGCCTCAAAGTCTTTTGTGCCCTCTGATCCTCAGCATTATGCATGGCACACGTGAATGGCAATCTTCTGATTATCATTTAAAAAGAAGTTTGGCTTTTTCATACATAGTATGAGCAGTCTTTCCACATAGGAACATCTGCAAAATATTACTTCTGTTTACATAATAAAATGTAGCAATTAAAAAAAAAAGCCCAGTTGTGGGATTTCAAGAAATCCACTGGCTTTATAGGGAGGTACAGATCAGATGTATGTTTTAATAAAAACACATTACCAGGTTTAGATAATGAGAGATGCGCTAAAACTGTATTAAACTATCCTCTGAATCAGGAAAGTTGATTAGGATTCTCCCAGAGGCTTCCTCCACTGAAACCAGAGATTTATTATTCCAGGGAAAGGAGGTTTAATTTTTTTTTAAAATCAGCTTATTAATTATTAGCCAAGTCATGCTGTAGCTTCTCGGAAGGCAGAGGAAAACAAGCTTTCAAGCCAATGGGAGCTGAGTTTGTGCCTCTAGCTTTCAGAGGCTGCCTGGGCACTGCTCCTCAGAGCTAAAGTCATCCAGCCCAGGGTAATAGGGAGAGATCAGAGGGGAGCCTGCAGTGACTAGGGACTGCTGGTTGCTTCCTGCCCTAGTCCTGGATGGCAGAAATGGTGCCTGATCATGAGCTATCCCAGGTTTCCTTCTGCCAGGGCACATCCTCCCAAATTGAAAGCTTCCGGCCATAGGACATCACAGGCAGCCTGGAACTCTGAGGCTTGATTCTAGTAGCAAGACTGGTTCCTGTTAGTACCACTGAGCTTTGGGGTCACCTTATTCCTATTCACCCCCCCCCAGTAAAATAAATAAATAAAATAACCGAAAAGCATACAAACAAAAACTTTGCATTCTTTTCCAAATAAGAATTCACACCAAGTAGGTAGAAAGCCACCCCACCCACCCCAGCCAGTCCACTTCCCAGCCAGCCTCTTGGGAAATGAACCTACTCACGGCGCCTCCCAGCCTCCCCAGGAAAGGGTGGGGGAAGAAGGCTCAGGTGTGCGGGATCCCCAGGCTGAGTGGCGCACGGACTGGCACGCAAGCCTTCACCTTGTGGTCCGCCACGCCGAGGTATCCGTCCAGGGGTCGCGGTCCCGCGGGGGCTGCCAGGCGCGGCGCGGGGCTGCTCTCCGCTGCCGGCTGAGCGCTCCCGGTCGCCGGCGCCTGTGGTTGTAGTGGCTGCTGTGGCTGCTGCGGGGGCCGCTCCTTCTGGCCGCCGAGGCTGCTGTACACGAGCAACAAGCTGGTGCACATGGTGGTGAGCGCTAAACACACTGCCAGACCATGTCGCTGCGGGAGGGCGGGAGGGAGAGAGCAGAAGACAGCGACTGAGCCACGACCCGGGAGTGAGTGCGCGCTGCGGGGGACCCCGGCACCGTGCTCGGATCGGCCCGGGGCCGCAGCCTGACCGGCGAGGCACGGTCCCCGCGCGGGTGGCTGGGGATGCGCCCAGCGCGTCGCCGCTCTCGGCCGTGGCTGCCGCCCAGATCTCTCAGTAGAGGGCAGGTGGTGGCGCGCGGCGCGGGGATCAGGGAAGGAGAGCGCGTCCGCAGCTAGGGCAGGGGTGGGCTTGCATTTTGGGGAGGGGCCCTCCTCCCTACCAGGCTGGAATCTTTACCCTTGGCACCCCCTTTCCCCTCCCCGATTCTCTAGGGTTCCACCTCGGCGAGCCTTGCAAGTTTTCAACCTGGCAAGGAAACCCAGAAAAGTCTGCAAAGGTTTCCCCCTCCCCGCCCCTCGTAGTTCTTGCCAGGTTGTTGCTTTGGGGGGACATCTTCCGTCCCCAAAACGATCTATCCGCTTCTTGGGCTCTCTGGCTGGCGGTCCTGCCCCCTTTGGACCACCGGCCGGAGATCCAGGAGCCTGAGCAACCCAAATATCCACCCGGGATTGCGAGCCAGGCAAAGCCACGCAATCCGGAGGGGACACGAAGCAGGTGGAAAGTTGTCCCTTTTTAACAGGCGACCCCACTGCACAAGGTTAGGTCCTCCCTGGGGCTCCTCCGTGGGACCCCGGGACGCTGAGCCCGGAGGGGTCCTCGCCTCTGCCCGGTAGAGTTGCAATAACTGACTCACCATCAGGGTCTTCATTTTGGGCGCCTCTTTTGTGCCGAATCCTCAGGCACGCGCGTCCGGAGCCACTTTTTTTTGGAGGGTTTCCATCGTGGGCGATAGGGCACAGGCGGCTCTGATTTTTTTCTTTCTTTCTTTCTTTCCCGCGACTGGCGGCGGCTGAGCGGGCGCAGGAGCCGCGGGACCCGGGAAGCGCCGCTGTGGCCAAGATTAGAGACAGAATTAAAACTGAACCGAACCCTCGTAGTCTCTCAGTGATCTACACAACTGCTGCCTGCCGCCGCCTGCTGGGTCCTAGAGACCTCTGCATCTCCTTTCCCACCCACCCACCCACCCCCAAGCCCCGCCCCCAAATAATCTCAGCAGAGTAAAATTTCTGGGGCCAAAGAGTTGACCGTGTCCGTGCGACCATTTCTTGGTTGCAGGGTTTATTTTTATTTTTTTTTATGAAGACATCAGCCCCAAAAGAGAACCTTAGCTTCGTAATGTGATAACCTTTTGAAAATGGGCAAATTCAATTTTCTTTTGAGTTTTTGGTACCACCCCAAATATCAGTAACCCTCTATGTAGTTTCTTTATTTAGGGTCCTAGTCAAGAGAAATCTACCGTGAAATTATTTCCATCTCCCCCCGCCCCCCTGACAATTATATTAGCTGTTGTCCAGTTGTAAGCGATCAAATTTTGTTTTCTCCTTTATTTTTTATCAGTTGTCTCCATATGCGCTCTGTAACTGTATTTTATTCAAATGATTTCATTCATTATTTGCATCCAAGATTACGATAAATGTTTTCATTTGGCCTTTGAGGAATCCAATATTCATCTAAAGGCTGGTAAAGTTTTTAAGACATTCAGCCGATCATCTCCACATGGTTGGCATGGCTTGTAGATTCCTCTGAATTTCAATGAAGAATTTTTGGCTAGTTGAGCTAAAATTGCTCATGGCTTATTTCATAAGAATTCTATGGCCCTCCATACTCTCCTTATGCTGGTCACTTTTACAACTTGGACTAAAATTAAAGCATTAATTATTGCTCCTTGTTGGGGAATCCACACCAATAGCTTGTTTTTTGTTTTTTAACCAATAGCTTGTTTTTAAGAATGCTGTCTTTCCTGCCTTGAGTTGCAAATGTCATTTGTTAAATGTCTAATTTAGCTGAAAAACATATTTCTTGTAAAATTGCTCAGTGGAAATAGTTGTCTTAATGTGATACTTAACACCTCACCTGCAGCAAGGTAACATTAAAGATTACATTAAGATGGTAACGATCAACAGGCCAACTGAAGCATGGGTGCATTAAGAGCTTTCTCAAGGCCAAAAAAGGCATTGTAATCCTCTTTTAATCTCCACGACTCTACTGCTGGACTGATGCTATAACAGGAACTATTTTTAATTTACAAAGCACCTTTCCATACTTCTGATTGAGGAACTTATTGGTTCAACAATGAATACCAGTGCAATGCACTTGAGAGGCAAAAACAAAAAAAAACTTTTAGTTTTTTTAGTCTTTCAAGGAAAAACACAAAATTCAAAACACTGTTCAACATGGCCAGCCTTGGAGCTATTTATTCAATTTGTGCTTTAGGCATGAACAGTGGCAGTTGTTAGGGCAGGAAAAGCAGCAGCCAGAGGAGAATCTTATCAGGTCTTGGCAATTCTTTATTGTATGGTTGCACTTGACACTCAAATTAATGAAACAAAGGACCAACTTGATGAATCGTTGCAAGCAGATTATCTGGGTTTCTCCAGGGCTCTTGTTTGAGATGGTACTAGAAGGAAGCTCTTTCAGTTTTTCAGGATTATTCTCCTGCCACAACAGCAAGTTGTCCAGTGACCGATAAAACACTTCTAATATATTTCTCCATGCCAAACAGAGACATCATCTTTATGATTTAAGCTCATAGCAGCATGCTGGACATCTGTTACACAGTATGTCTGACCAAATTCATTAAGCTTATGCTCTCCCACCTCCCCACTCCCACGATAGCAGCTAGCTAAATGCAGAATCTACTTATAAAATGACCAGGGTAAAAATTAAATGTTTAATTTTGAGCTTGATTTGAATGTCTTCAAGGTGTCTGTTTTTCAAATATTTGATTACATTGATATTGGGCTATTTTAGGTATTTCAACCGAAGAGCTAACTGGCCAAAGGCAGAGTGTGAAATAAAACAAGTAACACAAGTTTCATTCAATTTGATGATTATTTTAATGATCAGCTGGTATCTGATGCTTCTATATTAAGGTCTACAAAGATGAATTAAATAGAATTTCCTCTAAGGCTTCATTACCTAAAGTGTGTGTGCGTGCACGTGTGCACACGTGTGTGTGTGTGTGTGTGTGTGTGTGTGCCTAGTCATTTCATGCATCAACAGCAAAAACAAAACCCAGAATACTATAGAATTAGCACATATTTTCAAAGCACCCACTATTAGAAATTAAATTGTTATTGTAAAGATCATGCACAGAAGGGTTACAGTTTCTTAAGTCAGGTAAGGAGTACCTTTCTTTCTGGACGATGTTACCTCTTTCCTAGCTCTCTCCCAGTTATTCTCTTCCATCCCCACCCGTAAGTTGTATAGTTCACTTTCAACCTAATGTCTAGTGAGTAAGCACCTACTCTTTTAAACACTTACCCTGTTAAACGCATTCTATGTACCAGGCATTGGGATACGTAGTTAAATAGATCTCCTCCTAATCGTGGTTAAATAGATCTCCTCCTATTTCCAGAGAACTCACAGGCTGTTCACAGATGTGTGCTATGAAACTTTGTTACAAAGAAGCAGGAACAATCAACATACCTGGTTCATTTTTTCAACTTTTGATTGCTTTTTTATTTAAGATCTGGGGAATTTGAGGTTTCAAGGACATTTATCTATATTTATACAACTTGATTCACTCTTTTAAGTTAATAGTTTGAGTAGCTGGAAAGAGCAGAAAATAGGCAGCATTCACAAGCACTTGATTGACTTGGAGACAAGCAGACAGGTAGACAAGTCAATGAGGCATTTGTAGTTCATCTAACTTGCACAGTTCAATACAAAGCCAGTTGAGAAATCACAATTTGCTTCTCAGAATCCATGTAGCTCAGATGGATTTCTCACCATTTAAAATTTTGCCACATTTCTGCCTCTGGTGCTATCACATCCAATCAAATAGATTCCTGTTTTTGAAAAAAAAAAAATGAGCGCAAGGAATGGAATGGAAAAGAAATTGAGTGTTCCACAATGTAAGTTTTGTGATAAAGTGAAGCTGAGAATTTATGAAACAAAGAATGTCAGAGGCAATGAGGGAACAGGTGGAACCTGGAGCTCAGATAATATGCCAGCCAATGCATACAGCCTCAAGGACAGCACAGTGCTACCAAAAAGGAGGAACAAACACAGACTGGTGCAAACCCAAGAGCCGTGCCCCCTTCCCCAAGTGACTTTTAAGGCAGAAGTAAACATTACTCACATTTCCAAGATGAATGAAAAGCAGTAAGAACACAGTGTAAACTGAATTTGAGACCCAACTGCCTTGAAACTTATGCTTTTAAAAAAAAAATGCGATTTCTGCAAGGTTCAGCAAAAGCCAAAAAGTTTTATTATGACAGAAAGTCCTCGAACAAGTTCAATATTTGTTCATTGTGCCTTGGTGTTTACCTTATATATAACTTTATATATTTTGGAGGCTAGGCCGAGAGGGCTGGTTAGTTGAGAACAAGACCCTGGAACCAGGCTATGGGGCCTAGATTCTAACCTTGCCACTTACTAGGTCTTCGACCTCCATGTCTTACTTAGCTGTGCGTTAGTTTCCTCATTTGCAAAATAGTTCCTGAAAGTGTTGTTGTGAAAGGTTAAATGAACTATACATGAAATGTCAACAGCAATATTAACCTTGACAGTTCTTTATTATTAGGATTAAGAAACTGTGTTTGAAAGCAAAACTGAAGTTTAAGAGTTTTACCTAATAAGCCACAGGACCTGAGACAGGGGAAATATAAAAATATTCAGAAGAAGCTGGGCCACTGAGGCTCATTCCTATAATCCTAGCTATTCAGGAGGCTGAGATTAGAGGATCTCAATTTCAAGCCAGCCTGAGCAAGAAGATCCATGAAGTTCTTATTTCTAATTAAGCAGCAAAAAGCCAGAAGTGGAGGTGTAGCTCAAGTGCCAGCCTTGAGTAAAGAGTGTTAATGTTTCAACAAAATGAATATAACAAGGATGATTCGACAAATTGCTAGAGGGCTTATTAAGAAATTGTTTATGTGACTGCTTTATAAACTGTGATGCTTTGCAGAAGCTAAGTAATAATACTGTGATGTGAAAGATTGTTGTGCAGGGAATTTTATCCCCCTGGAATTGGTCCTAAAAAATGATGTAGATCTTTAGGAGATGGGGCCTAATACAAGGTCCTTAGGTCACTCAGAGTCTGCCTTCAGACTCTTATGGGACTGCCTGGCTTGCCATGTGGTCCTTTCTCTTGTCACACTCAACCATCTGCCATTGTCCGTGTGGTCCTTGTCAGAACCGAGTTGCTACAGATGTCATGCACTTGATTCTCTAAAACTGTATGCTTAATAAACCCTATTTTCTCATTAGGTCAACCATTTCAGGCTTTTTGTTACAGTGATGAAGAGCTGACTAATACAAATAGTAACTCATTCATTCATTCATCCAACAAATATCTGTTGGGCATTTCTTATGTTCCAGGCATTATTCTAAGCCTTATACATTTGCAAGGATTTTGCTTCATGAAAATTCAAGGGAGGACAAAAACAATATAATAGAATGCTAGGTACAAGAAAGAAATCAGGGTGGTTGAAAAGTTTACACTCCCACCAACAATGCAGTAGGGTTCCCTTCTGTCCACATCCCCTCCAGCATCTGTTGTTATTAGATTTCTTGATTATAGCCATTCTAACTGGGGTGAGGTGGAATTTCAATGTTGTTTTGATTTGCATTTCTTTTATGTCTAGAGAGGTTGAGCATTTCTTCATGTGTCTATTGGCCATTCTTAATTCCTCTTCAGAGAAGTTTCTCAAAAGACTCCACATAGAGCTCCCCTATGACCCAGCAGTCCTACTTTTAGGCATTTATCCAAATGATCACAAACAAGACCATACTAAAGCTACCAGTATTATTTACCATAGCTAAGATATGGAATCAACCCAGATGCCCATTAGAAAATGATCAAGAAATGGAATTCTATGCCTCCATCAGAAAGAATGATATCACCACATTTGTTAGGAAATGGAAAGACTTGGAAAAAATTATATTAAGTGAAGTAAGCCAGGCCCAAAGAAACATAGGTCCCATGGTTTCTCTTATTTGCAATAACTAGTATATGTCTGGGGGAAGCAGAAAAGGTCAGATAAGATGATGTTAAGCGAAATGAACCCCAAGATAGGGACACAAGTGGTTTTTTCTTTCTTGCTATTGTTTCTAATATATTTATAAGGTACCATGTGATTTTTTTTTTATTGCTTTGTATGTCCCTCCCCCACAGTATAACCCCTGTTTTCACTGACTGTATTTGATGTTAATATACTTAGGGGAGGGGAAAGGAACAAACAAATTGTTTCAACAGGGATACAGGTTGACAATGAGATATACAAGATGCTATGTTGAAAAACGAACTTTACACTTTAGGGGAGGGGGGAGTTGAGGAGGTAGAAGGGAAGGAATGGTAGGGGAAAAACAAAGGAGGAGGCAACAATGTTTGATAAGAAATGTACTCATTACCTTGCTCATGTAACTGTAACCCCTCTGTACAGTATTTTCACAATAAAAACATATTAAAAAAGAAAAGGAAAGGAGAGAAAAGGGGAAAAAGAAAGAAATCAGGAAAGTAGTTAGAGATTGAGGTGAACCTGTTGTTTTAGCTGTGATAATGGCATTAAGCAGAAGTGTGAATGAAGTGAGAGTGAGCCTTGAAAGTCACCTTGAGGAGCAGCATTCTTCAGAAGGGAACAACAGGTAAAAAGATCATGAGGTAAAAAAGAACTTGTTGAAAAGACAAGAAAGAGGTTGGAGGGTATGAAGCCTGAGGGAGATTGGAAAGGGCAGAGGGTAGAGAACTAAAAGTTAAGGACTCAACACCACCAAAGACTGTGGATTGTTCATGTTTCAGAAACATCATTTGGCTGCTGTGCTAAGATTGGCTCCTGGGGGAGTGAGAGTAGAAAGGATGGCTAATTTGGTTGTTTGGTTGTTAATAAAGCCGGGTCAGGTGGCTCATGCCTGTAATCCTAGCTACTCAGGAGGCTGAGATCTGAGGATCGTGGTTCAAAGCCAGACAGGAAAATCTGTGAAACTCTTATCTCCACTAAACCACCAGAAAACCAGAAGTGGCATTATAGCTCAAGTGGTAGAGTGCTCTCCTTGAGCTGAAGAGCTGAGGGACAGTGCTCAGGCCCAGAGTTCAAGCCCCCACGACCGACTAAATAAATAAATAAAATAAACAAAAACACTCATTTATACTTTTAGAAATAAATGAATTCAAGGTTTACTGATTGTTGGATATGAAATGCAGGAAGAGAAGAGGCAAGGAAAATGTAAGACTTTTGAACTGGGCTACTGGGAGGATGCAGCTGTATTTTTGAGTTGAAGGTGCTATGGGAGGAGCCCGTGTGGGGAGCAGAGGTGGAGGAGGCAGAATTAGATTTCCTCCATGTCAGGTATCTCAGGCACTTGCGGCTCAGATGTGATGTTGGGCTGAGATACAAGAAATGAGCCTCTTGCGCATGAGTGATGAGATCTCTGGACCACAAGCCAGGCTGCAGAAAAGAAGCCACAGGCTCAAAGTCGGGATGCTCCAAATCTCAGATGCCAGGGAAAGGAGGAACCACATGTAGTAACCCTAACTTTAAATCAGTAAATGACTATCCAAATCGGATGTGATTTAGACAGCGGGTTCTTTTCATTTTCAATGGATTTTTTCGTGCCAAAGCAGTTAGTCACTTACGTTTTCAAACCATTTTTCAAGGTCTATTATTGTACTGAGCATATTTGGTCATATTTATTCTTGAATTTATTGTTGATCCTCCCTTCCAAACTATAAATTTTCTAGAATTGGGACTATGTTCTAATGCTGTTTATATCTACCAAACCAGGCACTAAACAGAAAATGGTAATATGTATCACTAACATTTATGGAGCTCTTACTATGTGCCAGCATTATTCTAAGAGCATTGTTTACAGTAACTCATTTAGCCTCCACAATAGCCTCAAGAGATAGGTGTTATTACTATCTTCATTTTGTTAATGGATGAAGCAAAAGCAAGAGTAACTTCCCCACACTCATCCAGATAGTAAGTGGTAGTGTTGGGCTTAGTACCTATTGGGCAACATATGGATATTTGCTAACAAGAATAAACAGAAGGTTAAAAAGAGTTCCTACAGCTATATTTATTTCCTGAAAGCTAAATTGAACAGATTTGGAAGAATTAGGTCAAAATCAAATATTTAAATAATATGATTAAAGACATTTTCTTATTTAGAGAAGTACTTGTTTGCTACTTTTATTTTTCATATGGTATCTTACATATATACTTATAGTAAGTGTTTCTATATATACTAAAACTTCACTGCAAAATGTTGTGAGAAGTTCCAGGATAACCCATGGTAATCGGCATACTCTCAAGACACAAGTTATTCCTTTTACTCCAGGAAAAGCCTTTATGATTACTTGAAGTCATACTAACAACATCAATAAACAGAAGACGAAACCCTCTCCTGGTTTTATGAGCATAGATTAGGTATGTGTGGTATATATGTGTATATGTATACATATATATATATACATATATATGTATGTGTATATGTATATACATGTTTGTATATGTACACACATATCTATGCATATACACACAAGAACAAACATACATACACATGCCTTTTGGTCTTTCTTCATTCAGCATAATATTTTGAGTTTTATTCATATTTGACAGCTTATTAATCACTGTTTCCTTTTATTATTTTATTGTGTGAATACAGTACAGACTTTTAGTCTAGTCTTCTATTAATATATACTTGGGTCATTGCCAGTTTGGAGCTCTTGTGAATAAAACTACTAGGAAAATGCTTGCAAAGGTCTTTTCTGACTATGCTTGCTTTCATTTTTCTTTTGGGAGTGCCTTGGAGTTCAATGGTTGGGTCATATGAAGTGTATTGTTTACTTTAGAAGAAACTGATGAATTTTTCGAAGTGGTTGTACCATTTTATATCCTCACTGACAATGGATAAGAATGTCAATTGCTACATACTGTTGTCAGTACTTGTGTGGTCAGGACATTCTTGGTGGGGTCAATCTTTGTAATGTCTTTTGCTTTTCAAAAGCAAACACAAAATCTCAGTTTCTTACCCAGTATCCTTCCCACTTCTGTGCTTATCACTCCCTGTTGAACTCATCTGCTTGTTTTTTATATAAGAATTCTTGGAACTGGCCATAAAAATCATACTTTGATTCCATATCTTAGCTATGGTAAATAATGCTGTGATAAACACAGTTGTGCTGGTAGCTTTAGTGTAGCCTTGTTTGTGGTCATTTGGGTAAATGTCCAGAAGTAGGATTGCTGGTCATAGGGGAGCTCTAGGTGGAGTCTTTTGAGGAACCTCCATACTGCTTTCCAAAGTGGTTGAACAAGTTTACACTCCCACCAACAATACAGTAGGATTCCCTTCAGACCACATCCTTTCCAGATGCTGGAAGGGAAGGGGAACAACAAAATGGCGAGACAAAGGACAAAGTGGGAACCTATGAAACAATGATATTCACAAGACAATATGTTAGAAATGATCTGTACAACTTGGGGGGAGGAGATTCGGGAGGGGGAAGGGAAAGAGGGAGAAAAATGTGGGAGGGAGTAACAAGTTAGACAAGAAATGGAATCACTTGCTTAATGTAATCACTACGTTACTTATGTAACTGTAACCCCTCTGAACATCACCCTGACAATTTTTTTTTACATGTTCTCTGAAAACAGGGGTTAGACCATGGGGGAGGGACATACAAAGCAACAAAAAATCACATGCTACCTTGTAAATATGTTAGAAACAATAACAAGAAAGAAAAAATAACTACTTGTGTCTCTGTCTTGAGGTTCACTTCGCTTAACTTCATCTTATCTGGTCATAGGTATGTAACCCCTGTTTTCACTGTATTTGATGTTGGTATAATTTGGGGAGGGGAAGAGAAAAAAACAAAATATTTAAATAGGGATACAGGCTGACCCATTGCAACAATGGGATGTACAAGACACTAGGTTGAAAAACAAACTTTACAATTTAGCGTGGGGGAGGGAGGAGGGTATATAGTTTCAGAGGTGGGAGGGAAGGAATGGTAGAGGATAAACAAAAGAGGAGGCAACAATGCTTGATAAGAAATGTACTCATTACCTTGCTCATGTAACTGTAACCCCTCTGTACAGAATTTTCACAATTAAAAAACTTATCAAAAATGTTCTTTGAATTTGCAGTATTGATAGCCACTCAGTGAGTTTTTGAGAAGTCAGTCTACCTCTTACTCCTCTGCATCTTACCCAGGACCCTGCCATCCACTGGGAGCCACATTTCCCAAGCCTCTAACCCAAAGTAAGCCTCCACTGCTATGCTTCAAGTTCCTGCTGGAATCACATAGACTAGGTTGGGACTGGTCTCTGACACTTAACTCTCACAGGATCAAGAGAAGCCACTGATTGTGACTTGCTACTTGAGAATCAAACCTTTCTAGTGGAGTGGTTGTATAGTCAAAATATTCTAATTACATTAAATATCCATCATTCTTTTGGATATATACTCTAAAGGCATTTTTATGGACGACTGCCTGATTGGTATAAAGAGAGGCCCATTCATCCTTCAAATATTTATTCAGCTTAAAGCAAAATACCAGCAACTGTGTATTTGTGCCTGTCATTAGGTATTGTGTTTATTACAGCAAAGCTTATTTAACCCCCACAATGACTACCTGAGGCAAATAATGGCAGCATTTCCATTTTACCAACAAGGAAATAGAAGTGTAGAGCTCTAGAGATGTGAGGCCATTTGTCCAAGGCTTCATGACTAGAAAGTGACAGATGGAGAAGGGAAATAACAAAATGCTGAAACAAGGATACAGGTTGACCCATTGTAATGATGAGATGTACAAGACACTATGTAGAAAACGAACTTTACAACTTGGGGGTGGGGAGGGGGGAGTTGGGGAAGTGGGGAGGGAAGGGATAGTGGGGGGAACACAAAGGAGGGGGTAACAATGCTCGATAGGAAATGTACTCATTACCTTACTCATGTAACTGTAACCCCTCTGTACAGTATTTTTACAATTAAAAAAACAAAAAAAGAAAGTGACAGATTAAGATTTGATCAGGTCTGTTTTGCTTTAGAGCTTCTTACCACCTCCACATCCCAGGGTTTTCAAGTTCTCCATCCAGCCCCCTGCTAGATGCTGGGACACAGAGGAATAAGACAGCTCTTACTGTGAGGAGAAACCTGTGGGCAGCAGATTATAATATATATACAATATATATACACATATAAACATATAATATTACAATATATATTATATATACATACATAAAAACTGCATACATGCTTAGATAGAGAGATTTTTATCAACTTCCCTAAAAAATGACCATCAAGCTTTCTGCTTTATACTTATCAGAATTCTTACAAATATTTTCCTGTAGCTAGGAGTGATGCATTGTAGCTGAAAGATTCTTTGTAAAATTTTACAAAAGTACTGTTTGTCCTACAAATAGTCTGCCTAGAGTTCCCTTCTTGGTGGGTGTTACTGGAGATGGGCCATGAGGAGGATGGATTTGTATATGGAAAACTGGAGCTAGAGAGCATCTGGGAGATTCTTGTAGAAACTCAAGTGGGAGATAAAGGCTCTGGCCAAGGAACTTTGGTCAGGATGGATTTAAAGGAAGAAAAAAACAACTCTTGGTTAAGTATGTTTTAATGGCTATAATGGTTCAAATCCTGACTTTTTATAAGGAGATTAAAAAATACAAAGCGTCACTTTTCCCATGCAAAGTGGCATGCATAATCCTGATCTCGTTTCAGAATGATAGAGAATCATAATAAAAATGGCTTACATCTTGTCTCAGTATGACTTCTCTCAGAAGCATAGCCAGGGATAAGGACCTACATACAAGTACTCATTTAGCAGGGGAAGGAAACTCCATTAGGGGAGTGGGGAATTGACACAGGAAGGGAAGATAGCCAGTGAACTGTGTGTGATCAAGCAAGTGACTATATACTGGGAGCACCTGGAGCTTCCTTGTGCTGGGAGAATTCTGGCAGTCAGTGTAGAACTGGGGCCTGGGTTATCCCCTTGAAGGATGAGAGTGGTGGGCTCTGTTAGGTACGGCCTGCTCTGGGTGTGGGGCAATGGCATTGATTCCTTAGCACACATGGTCTTATAGCACAGGTGGTGACGCTGGCAGGCTCTAGGGGCTGGAAAAGTCCCTCCTGCAGTGATGCAGGTGCAGAGGTTTCAAGTCCCCAGCTTGCCCTGAAGTGGCAAAGGCATAGGAATATGGGGGGCACCAAAGCATCTGCTCTGCATGGGAACTGCTCTTCAGAGTACTGGAAGGATTCAAATTCAGTTTATCATTTGAACCTCCCCATAACGCTGGAAGGCAGAAGAATGTGAGGCTGAGATGCTTTTCATGAACAGCCAGGTCCTCCTGGCTTTACTGTTGCAGGTTCCAAATGGAAACATTTTCCTCAAGGTCTCTGTCTCTGTCTCTGTCTGTCTGTCTCTCTCTCTCTCTCTTTTCCTCTGATTTATTTAGGTAACTGTCTCCTAATCCCCATTGTGAGCAGCTGAATTTAGAAACCTCATATTACTTACATTTGTTTTTTCTGGTGCTTAGCAAACAGTAGGTGCTTAGTGAAAAGACTTGTAAAGGAATGAAGGATTGTTGTCATCACCATGTAACTTTGTTAAGATTAGGGTGAGAGAGCTAAGTAGCTTGCCCAAAGTTACACAATCAGTTAGTGGTGACAGGACTTGAATTCATTTCTCCTGCTGTCCTCTCTAAACCTCTTGAACTATAACAGGGCTCAACAAAGTGACACAGTTAATGTTTCCTGGTAATTCACAACACCCCACACACATGGGTGGAATGTTTGTGAAGGTATGACAGAAAAGAATATACATCCTCTTTCCCAAGAGAAATAAGTCAAAGTCACATTCATTATTCTGGCTTGAAGCCTAGCATCGCTGAACAATATCTGCCTTCTATTATGATAGTACATTAATATCATATACCCGAATATACCCGAGGAATAGGGGAAATGGAGACAAAGAATAAAGGTCATCAGTTAAACTATATAAATATACTCATGTGCCAGACACTGGAGGCTCACACCTATAATCCTAGCTACTCTGGAGGCTGAGATCTGAGGATTGCAGTTTGACGGTCCAGGCAGGACCGTCCATGAGACTATTATCTCCAGTTAACTGCCAAAAAGCCAGAAGTGGAGCTATGATTCAAGTGATAGAGCACCAACATTGAATGCAGAAAGCTAAGAGACAGATCCTTGAGTTTAAGCCCAGTATTGCCAAAAACAACAAACACAAACAAAAATAAAAACACTATGATGTAACCTGAAGGGAGTATTGGAAGAAGCTTTAGTAGAGGGAGCTCTAAACATTAAGAATTGATTTTCATATATAGGCATATAATTATATATGAGGCCTCTAAGTAAAATAAGCAAAGGCAAATAGGAGTGAACATCATGGTCCCTCATGAAAGAAAACAACATTTTCTTCCAAATACTAAGGATAAAGGACTGTCTCTCTGTGGCATCCCATGTTATGCTCCAAAGCTATCCTATAAACTCCCTGTGCCCTGGCTGAACCACTGACTCAGATGACAGTGGCCGTGTTCACTGCCCGTGCTGTCAATATGTTATGCAATGTAAGAGGAGAAATTACAAGAGGGGAAACCGACTAGACTTTTGAATTATAAGTGAATTTTCTCTGGTCTTTGCCATTATTTGGTGATGTAAAAAGTGTGGTTGGTCCATCTGCATCGTTTTTTTAGTTTTTCTTTATTATCTTTAAATAGTTTTACAAAGGACTTGCCGTTCAGCAGGGCAGCGTATGAATACAATGCATCTTGATCAGTGTCACCTCGCCCATCCCTCCCAACCCACTCCTTCCTTCACTGTTCTTAATTTTGGAGGACCATATGCATCTTTCAGCCTCTTTCCCACATGAATTTATGTCATTCTCATCTGCTTGCTTTTGTTTGGAAATGCCACATGCTCCACTTAAAAGGGTTTCTTTAAGTGATATTGAATTGTTAAAGTTTAAAAAGTCAGCATTCTTGAAAAGTCAATTTGGATCTTGCCTCCTCAACAGAAGACTTAAATTGGGATTTTTCAAATTCCTTATTTGTGAAACATACACTCACCTCTGTGTAAGTTTAAGGACAGAGATTCCACTTCTGTGCTTCATTCCTAGCTCTGTCACTTACAAACTGACTTGGAATAGGATCTTGAATCTCTGTGTACTTCATTTGTCTCTTCCATGCATAGACAATGGGATTACTGCTTTCCTCAGGGCAAGCAGTTTTAAGAAATGAATAAGATAAAGATAACAATAGATTACATATATATGTATATATATATATATATATATATATATATGAATGGATGTATCATTTTCTACATCCTTAATTGTATTCAATCAATTTTTGTTACCACAGCAAAGTTATCTGACACAGGATGGCTTAATAAAGAGGTTTATTTAGCTTAGTTTTGTATATTCAACAACAAGGGGTGAACATGGGCTCAGCCTCTGGTGAGAACCCCATGGTAAATGCCAGACGGTGTCCAAACAGAGGCCGTACAGAGGGAGAAAGAGACACATCCTAAGAAGGAAGCCATGGACAGACACAGGGGCCAGGCTTGTGCATTACTAACAGTATATGAATCACTCCAGAGCAACATCCCTATTACGTAAAGCCCATTCTTGAAAGGCCCAGGCCATTGCCCAATTCTACCTTCTTGTGAAGCAAGTATTCAATATATGAACCTTCAACATATGAAATTTTTTTCCAACCACAATCCTCATGTTACCTGTCTGGTGAATTCAAGTCAGAAAAAGACACTTAATCCTTTACATATCCACCAACATACCAAATATGGTACCAGAAAATTTAGAGTAGCCAAATTGACTTCAGTCCTTGTATCTGGCAAGAGAATACTTCAGGCAAGACCGGAGTATAGTAAAGGTGATAGGAAAATTTGTTTAAAAAGAAATCTGGCACGTGGCATCAACATAAAGTGGGAAGATCCCACTTTACCCACCTCAGCCATCTGACCCAGTCTTCAGAGATTGGCTTTGAATAGGGAGACTGGGTGAGTAGGGAGGATGGGAGTTCTTAAAGATGACTTTCTGATTGGGTCTCCTTTCTGTTCCCGATAAAGTCATGGTACCAAAGATTTAGTGTCTGTCCTTACTTCCTCATTCTTTCATCCTTGTTTTCTCATTCTTCAGTAGCCCCCTGCCCTTGGTTCATTGCCAGGCAGTTTTTGATTTATCAGCTTATACTGCCATCTTCAAGTTGTATAGGCTACAATTTTTGACTGCTGCTTTCCCACTAACTCATTATCACTTAAAGCACTGTACGATCACTATTTCTTTTCCTTTTTTCTTTTTTGGTAGGTTGTGGGGCTTGAACTCTGGGCCTGGGCGCTGTCCCTCAGCTCTTCAGCTCAAGGCAAGCGCTCTACCACTTGAGCTACAGCGCCACTTCCCGATCACTATTTCTTTTTACACAGAAAGAAACTGAGGCACAGACTGGCGTAGCATGTTCCCTAAATTCATGTAGTTTTTAAGTGGTGATGCTGGTATTTGTACTCTGGTGCATATTAACCTTAAAAGACTAAGCTTTACTAATAACTATTGTCATTCAAATAAAATCCTACCTGGAGCATTGGTATATAAATTAAAAGTGGAGCTTCTCTGATTAATGTAGATGTGGGAAACAGAGATCTCACCCTCTTCTCTGAGACAGCCACTGAGGCAGCTCTTTGGAAAACAAACACAACATGAAAACCACTCACCTCCCTAAGGCTCATAGCGCAAAGCAAACATTAATAAAAAATGAGAACAGGCTGATGGATCCCTATACAACATGTTCTGTTTGTAGTGCCTTATATGTCTTATTGGATACTTCCGACATAAGTACTCCTGTCATTGCACAAATAAACAGCTACATCTCTTGAGATGGCCAACCGGAGTCATAACAGCACGTTTTCCTTAGGCCTGTTTTTTATTTTCTGAGATCCAAGTGAAGATATAAATAGCACAATCAACTGGTTTTCTTGCATTGAGATTTGTACTTAAATACCAATTTAAACATTTTGGGAATGTTGATACATTTGTTTATATATTCAATAAATATTGATATAGGACAATGTATGAATCAGACTTGTTGCTGGTAGGGGATCAAGATACCAAACTATGTACCAGTATACTTTCTCCTTCATAATCAGGTTACTGGACACCTGCAGGTATCCTCATAGCTTGCCCAGGTCCCCCTCTGCACAGTCTGAATAATCATTTCTTTGTGGCTCCATCTCAACCCAATTATTGCATCCTTCCATCCTCACCCTTGCCTGCCCTGCAATGTGTCTGTCTTCTCCGGAAGACGCATGGTTGGTTTTATTCTCTACTTTCAGAATCTCCCTCCCATTGCCTTTCAACCAGAGTAACTTCTCACGTGATTTTATTTTCCTCTGTCATTCAGAGAGAAAACTAGTGTCTCTTTTAGTAAGCTGTCTCTGAAGAGGCAGAGCTGGCGCCAAACTTACATCTTCCAAGGCTTAACTGTAGGAAGTCATTTCATACCTGGTTCCGGCCCAGCACAGAGCAGGCTCTCAGCTCTATGTGATCTCATCCCCTCTTAAAAAATACGGTAGCTGAAATGAAATACTGTGTGATCATTTACAATTTATTCATTGTTATACATCAAAGACTTAAATATATGGAGGTCATTTCTTCCTTTTGTAAGTTATCAAATAGAATTTATGAACCCTCAGATTCATGGGGCTGGGATGAATAGTATAAAATCGAGGCAATAAAGCTCTATTCTACACTTTTACTCAGAGCTTCTTTCACACATATTTTCATAATCTAATATTTTACAGGTACAGAACTGATAGTCATACATCTTGGAAGTTTGCATTGTTTCATCCTTACATCAACTAGTTAGATATATACTGATGAGTAAAGATTTAATCATTTTGTACATAAATTTGGTGCTTGGATTTATATATGTCATAAATGAAAAGGCCAATTGACCAATGATGAAATTTGAATTGAAGTGACTTAACATGTCGTGGCTTCTAGGAGTGATTAATTAATTGTTTTACCTATATCTGGCAGTTGGTTAGGTATTGATAATACAAAGATGAGTGTTAGGTTTTTTTAAAAAGAGGTGATCGAGTAAGAACAGCACCATGCACGTGGTATTCAGGTAAGGGGTAGGTTTATTCAGTAGACCTGCTGGGACCAGACCAGGTTAGCACTCCACGCTTATGGGAGAGGCCTGGGAAAGACCTAAGAAAGAGAGAGAGCTGGGAAAAGAGGTGGGAAAGAGAAAGCACTGGGAAAAAGAGCTAAGAGAGCTGGGAAAGAGCTGAGGAGGAAAGAGCTGAGAGAGAGCATCTGGGCCTGGGCTAGGCCTTAGCTAGGGTATGGGTGGAGAAAGGTGTGGCCACATCAAATTCAGATGTGAACTCAGCAGATGCAGATGTGACCTCTTCCAGGTGTCCCAGTTGCCTAGGTAACGCAGGTACTGTGTGGAAACTTTGCGGCAAGGAGGGTGGAGTCTTCTCACCATCCAGGAGCAGACCTTTGAATGAGAATTTCTCATCTTTTGGGTTATCTGCAGACAGATGTAGTATAATATGGTACTTACAAAAATAGCCGTATAGTTCAGTGGCTCACTCTTGTAACCTTAGTTATTCAGAATACTGAGAACTGAGGATTGTGGCTCAAAGCCAGATGAATTGGGATATCTATTTCCAATTAACCAGCAAAAAGCCAGAAGAAGAGTTGTGGCTCAAGTGGTAACACTAGCCTTGAGCAAAAAGGTTCAGGGACAGCACCTAGGCTGTGAATTCAAGCTCCAGGATTAGTGTATGAGCACACACATGTGTGCATGCATGCATATACACACACGTCCTATGTGTGTTGTGGTGGAAGTAACAATCAGGAGCAATCAACACACTCTATTTTATGTGCATTTATGCATTTCTTCAAGATCCTGGTAAGGTACTGGGGCTTGAACTCAAGGCCTCCACTTGCTAAGTAGATGCTCTACCACCTTAATCATGCCTGTAGCTCCAACACGTCCTTTATAGATTTTCTTATTATATAGATACAATGAGGCCAACAGATCTGATGATTGTAATTGAAAGCTAGTTTCTTATACTAGAGACTCCAAGAAGAAGGGCACACCATGTTCTGGGGGACACCTGGAGGAGGATCAGGGTTATTGGGGAAATGCTGCTTCAGGTGGTGGAGGAGGGCAGTCTCTGGGTGAGAGTCTTCCGGTTGTTGGGCGGGCAGAGTAAGCAGATTTAGGACTATCTAGTTGTAGTGATTTCAGCAGAGCAGTAGGGCTGTTTTTGTCCTTTGTCTGGTACCTGTCCCTGAGGTAGAGTTAGGTAGATGTGAGCTGATAAAGGAAAGAAAGCAGTGAGATGACTACTTTGCATATCAAAGAGGTGCTCCCAGCTGTTCATTCTCTAGGGGAATTATCTCACTCTTGATATGGAAAGGCTCAAGATGTCAAGCATCAAAATACGCCGAATTAAAAGAAATATAATTAATGAAACCATATGAAATCAGGGCAGCCAGGAGAATGCCTAACCCAGATGGTGAAGATCCTTCTGAACAGATGGTTCATTTTATGCAAATTCCCAAGTACATGGAAGACACTAGTTGGACTTCAAAGTGTTTGAAATCTTCAGTGAGAAAGTAACTTCAGTAACAAGGAAAAGTGTCTGGAATGTCAGCAGGGGCCAGATCAGATCATGAAGTTTACTTGGCTATGGAATTTCTATTTTATTATTAAAAAAAACATAAGCAAACAACCAAATACATAAAAAAAAAAAAAAAAACACAGTAGGAATAGCTGAAGGAGAGTGGCCATGATTTTAGTTTACTTCTGTTTGTTGAAAAATCTATGCTACTAAATCTATGCTACTTAAAAATTAATGAAGTTCCACATTTCATCTTTGTAAGATAAACAACCTTGTATGTTTAGTACTATCAGTGTTTATGTAAAGAATGTTTACTCTTTTTTTTTCCCTGGGATTATAAATCCTTGGTTTTCTCATTCTAGTGCCCACCCCAGCAAGGAGGTAGCACAGCTGAGAGCATAAAAAGATAGGAAGTAGTAGGAAGGCTAGCATTTTTGGTTGGTGCATTGAGTGAAACATTTTTCTCCTGAATCATTTTTCTCCAAGAAGATCCCTCCCCCTCCCTTTTCTCTCACGTTTTCAGTCATGCCTTGAAGCCAGACAATGGGTGTGTGAACCCATGCTGTGTGACCAAAGGTAAGTTATTTTTTGCATTTTTCTCATATGTAAAATGACAATCCAAAGAATATATATGACATAGTGTTGATAAGAGGATGTGGATTTGCTTTCTCTCCTTCAGGCCTCTGTTAGCAGCAACTGTGGGCATAGGGCTGCTTTAGGCAGTGCTAGGCTGGTATACAATTGAAACAGAGATGCATGCATTACAGGATAAAAGATGGTAGATTCATGCTTACAGAACTCGTAGTAGTATTCCTGCAACCTCCAGGAGCAAATTCTCTCCTGTTGTGCATGAATGGAATATTGAAAAATCATTGTTCTTTGATGCTAACACCCTTTTCAAGTTGGTGCCCTGGTCTATATATTGTGATACATCCTCAATATGTGGTCCATTTTCTTTCCTACCTACTGTCAATGAATATGATGCAGAAACCTGGGAACCAATAGGTATCTCAGGGAATACTGCCTTATAAGACCACATCTAATGGTCTCCTAGCAACATTTGTCTACTTCTCTTATAATACTGGGTTCTATTTCTACCAGGAAGCACCTTTCAATTGAAAACTGCCATTACTGTTCTGCCCCTTTAGGTTCTTGATGACATTGGGCAATCACACAAAGAATTTGTATCAGAGCTGAGCTGCCTGCCCCTGACAGTTCAAAATAGGATAAGAGTAGTAAGAAGAATGGAAACCAAACCATAGATGTCAAGTGGTATCTCTGCTACAACCCTTCCTCAGCAGACACATCAAATGATTGAATCCCTAGGTCTTCCGTTGAACTTGGCAATGGATTCCAGATGTGTTTCTCTAACATGTATTACCTTACAGACATTTATAGTAAAATTCCACATAATTCCAAAGATAGAGTCCCAAACTTAAAATTGTACTTTCATAAGATCGGTGAAAAAGGGGCTGGGAAAGTGGCTCAGAGGTAGAGTGCTTGCCTTGCATGCATGAGGCCCTGGGTTCAATTCCTCAACACCATATAACCAGAAAAAGCTGGAAGTGGCGCTCAAAGTGGTAGAGCGCTAGCCTTGAGCTGAAGAGCTGAGGGACAGCGCCCAGGCCCAGAGTTCAGGTCCCAAGACCCGCAAAAAAAAAAAAAGATTGGTGAAAAAAATACAGTATTATTACTACATGAAATAAAAGAAAATGCTTTCATTATTAGTTGTATAAACAGAATGTGTCCTGCACATTAAAATAATAAAATTAAAATGATTATAAATGTCAACTCTCTAGCTTTATCTTCATCTTCCTTCCTTCTAAGGAGGTAGGAAATTTGGTCTAGTTTTAGAACACAGAGCTAGTTGAAGCATGGGAATTAAACTCTAACCATAATCCACTGGTAAATTCTCCCCTGTGGGTGTGAGGGAGTGAATATATTTTTGTTGTTGTTGCTTCTGATTTGGTATGGTTTCATTTATTTTTACCTGAGAAAAGTGAAGCTTGAATTAGGTCTAAAATATTATAGAATTTAATTTCATTGGTTAGTTTCATTAAACCACATTCTTTTGGGGTTTCTTTTACAGACTTACCTCTATCTCATTCTTGTCATCCAGATGCCATTTAGAAACACAAAACTTTTCTGCCTCTCTAACCAATGCCTGATTCCTGACCACTTATGTGTCCAGGGCCCATCAGACTTTTCCTCTCGGGTCTTGAGGAAAAGATGAACACAAAATGTGGCTTTCCCCATGATGGCAGCACTATGGGTGACCACTTTTACCAGGATCTCTCCTTCTTGCTTGTTCTGAGCCTTCAATTTTGTGCATTATCTTGTAGTCTTCTAAAAATTCATTTTCTATTACATTGTGTTGCTCATATAACAGCCTGAACTAAAAATGGAGTAGCTATTAAAACAGGTGGAGAGAGGCAAGTGGGCTGGAAGCGTGATTCAAATGGTAGATCACCTGCTTAGTAAGTGTGAGTCACTGAATCAAATCTTACTGAAAATGGAAGAGGATGGAGTGGAGAGTCAGATTCTTTTGGCATAAGGACAATGGGAACAAAGTTATGCTGGTCTCAGTAGCAAAATGAGTCTGGATAACCCCAAGAAGCTCAAGCTTCTTGGAATAAATAATATGTTAAATTATCCTACTTAAAGTGATGTAGATAACCCATAAAATCCATACTAAAATCCCAGTGAGATTCTGTATAGAATAGATAAAAAAAACTATGCTAAAAGAATACAGGCAGGAATAGTTACAACAATATTGAGCAAGAACAACAAAACTGGAGACTTTACATTTTTAAATTTTCAAATCATAAATCATAAATAATAAAATAAATGATAAATATATTTCAAATCTACAAAAATTAAATAAATAGAAAATAAATTATAATAAAAATTTAAATATATGGTAATAAAACAATATAAAACAATCATGAAGACCGAAGAAATGGAACAAAAATCCTACATATAAATTGAGGCATCTAAAGCCAACTGATATTTAACAGAAGCAAAAAATACCCAATGAGGAAAAAATAGGTTGGTTTTCTTCAATAAATATGTTAATAAAGCTAGATATTTACATAGAGAAGGATGAAATTGAACTCTACTGGGTGAGAAAAACCTTTTGACATTTGTCTGGACAGTAATTTTTGTTCATGAGGAAAGCAGCAAAAGAACTGGCAACAGAAGCAAAAATGGAGAGAAAAAAAAGCAAGGCTGATTAGTAAAGCAAGCTGCCAGCAGGGTAAAAAGGCAATAAAGAGATGGCATGTCCTCAAAGAAACAACTGCCCCATAAATAAGTGGCAGCCTTATTTACCATAGCTAAGATATGGAACCAACCCGGATGCCCCTCAGTAGAAGAATGGATCAAGAAAATGTCTCCATCAGAAAGAAGGACACTGCCCCATTTGTTAGGAAATGGAAAGACTTGTAAAAAATTTTATTAAGTAAAGTAAGCCAAGCCCAAAGAAACATAGGTCCCATGGTTTCCCTTATTTGCAATAACTAGTACACATGTAGGACAAGCAGAAAGGGCCAAAAGCTATGTACACATAACCATATAAGATGATGTTAAGTGAAATAAACCCCAAGATAGGAATACAAATATCTTTTTTCTTTCTTGCTATTGTTTCTAATGTATTTATAATATATCATGTGATTATTTTTATTTCTTTGTATGTTCCTCCCCCACGGTTGAACCCCTGTTTTCACTGTATTTGATGTCAGTGCCCTGTATCTTGTCTATACACTTCTCTAATTCGGGGAGGGGAAGGGAAAAAACAAAATGCTTAAATAAGAATACAGGTTGACCCTTGTAACAATGAGATGTACAAAACACTATGTAGAAAATGAACTTTACAACTTAGGTGGAGGGTGGAGTGGGGGGGCGGGTAGTTGTGGAAGTGGGGAGGGAAGGGATGGTAGCGGGAAAACAAAGGAGGAGGCAACAATGCTTAATAGGAAATGTACTCATTATCTCGCTCATGTAACTTTAACCCCTCTGTACAGCATTTTTACAATTAAAAATGTACAAAAAAGAAAAAATAACCCAGTTTTGTGGTACTTATATGCAATGGAATATTATGTAGCCATTAGAAAGGACAAAATAATGGCATTCGCAGGGATTGGATGGAAGTAGAAAAAATAATTTTGAACCCTAACATATGTATTCAAATTTTTTTATGCAATTGTTTCTAACACATTTATAAGACTATTTCTTTGTTGCTTTGTATGTCCCTCCCCCACAGTACAACCCCTGCTTTCACTGTATTTGATGTCGGTATAATTTGTGGAGGGGAAGGGGAAAAACAAATCGTTTAAATAAGGATACAGGTAGACCCATTGCAACAATGAGATGTACAAGTCATTATGTCGAAAACAAACTTTACAACTTTTCTGCGGGGGGGAGGGGAGGAGGCGGGGAATATTGGGGGGGGAGGGAAGGGATGGGAAGGGGAAACAAAGGAGGAGGCTACAATGCTTGATAAGAAATGTACACATTATCTTGCCCATGTAATTGTAACCCCTCTGTACACTATTTTCACAATAAAAATAAATAAAGAAAAAAGAAAAAAAATTTTGAGCAAGGTAAGCCAAGAACAAAGAGACAAATGGCACATGGTCTCACTAATATGTATATGCTAAAGCCAAAATGCAAGGAGATATGACAAAGTAAACAGGACTCCAGAAACAAAGGACTTCCACTCATTTTGTCATATCATTGCTAAATGACTCCATGTTCTTGACCACATATATGGTATATGTATGTGCACACCTGAAGGAAGCTAGGAGGAGGACACAGAATCATAGGGAAATGGGAAAACATACAACAGATGGGCCCATCAGCAGCACTGGACATAGATGAAAATGAACTAAGCAACTCAAAGGCATCGACAGGAGAGAGGGAATGAGAGGCAAAGAGGGAACAGCTTACATTAAGCAAAAGGAAAGAAAGGTAAATATCACCTGATGTAGAAGAAATAGTTGTATTGTCAAAGCTCATAGGATTCACAAACTTTATAGACCATGATGATGACAATTTGCCTTGTGAAGGTTAAAATGTGCTTGTGACTTTAACTAAGTATCACTATTCCACAATACTGTGAAATATGTGAAATTTATGTAGTCACGTAATCTCAATAAAAAATTTAAAAAAACAAAAAAGATAACAACAAATAACCCAGTTTACCATTTGTTCCCCTTGGGCAAACAATGAGTGAGTCTAGATACTAGTTCTACATCATAGTGATGAAGTCCCTGACAGCCACTGACTTTGGCCATGAGACACACTAAAGAGAGTCAAACAGGAGAGTGACATGATGAGATTGTGTTTCAGAAGGATTAAACTGGCCTCCAACTGGAAGTGCCAGAGGAAAGAAACAGACGATCAGAGAAAGCAGCAAATGGCGGGGGAATGTAAGAGAGAAGCCGTTTTAGAACTGACAGGGAGAGGAAGAGGTGATTCTGACCAAGAAGCACTGGACACTTACGCACTGGGCATGTTCAATTGTGGTCCCCTTGTGCAATCTTTTGAAGTGCAGAAAAATTTTAAAAAAGAGAGAGAGAAGAACTGATAGCATTGGGCTAGCAGCCCACAGCCAGGGCACCCTGTAGGAGTAGCCTGTAATGATGCCCAGTGGGTGCTCTCAATTTAGCAGCCCACAACCTGGAGTAGTATGAGCACCTTGAGGGAGTGCCCTGTACAGCCACCCTGGGGTGACACCCTGTGAAAGAGGTGCATTCCAGATTCTAGTGACTGCATGCTACCTGAGGAAGGTTCAACTGCCAGAGTCATCTCCTGTGGGCTGCGTCTTAGTAATGAAAACTGTGCTGATGACTGTAGGCTCCCAACTTGGTTTTCCTTTTGTGGATATGTTTCCACTTAAATGTATAAATACGGGTGGAGGACTCAATGGTGTTTGATTTATTTATTTATTTATTTATTTGCATCACGCTTGAGACTCAAACCAACTGAGTGACTCATTTCCAAATTCTTATGATTAACAGTAAACCTGGAACTTTTTTAATGCACCCTCGTATCATGAAATAATACATGTTGCTGAATTATTCAGATAATTTCCCGGACAAGAAAAAGGACTGACCTTAACTGGATGCTACTTTTTCTTCTTCTTTATTTTAGAGCAGCTTGTGTCTAGGGATCAAGGATTCTCACTTTTTTTTTTCTGGTTCTCATAGTCTTCATTCATATTGGGTCTCACAGCATGACAGGGAGGGTTAACCCCACTACTTCCATCATGTGTGGCTTCTCGCCTAAGGTAATGCTTGTATGACTGAAGCATTTCTTATTTCCCAATATGAGTGACATTGTGTTCTGTCTGCTGAGTTAGTCTAGTCAGCCAAGAAGACTTTGATGTGGACCTCTCCTTACATCGCTCATAGATACTCACAGGAGTTTTTCAAATCACTCTGCATAGATAAAAAGAAAGCAGTACCACTTGAAGACCTACACATGCATTTCTTGGGCTTTTTAAGGACTAGACTTGTCCCAATAATCTTTAATCCTGGGTCTTATTGCAAGGATGTACAAGAGAGTGGTTATAGTGTTTTTAGTACGTTGAAGATAGAGCTAGCTGCTTGTCAGTGTTCTTGCTCTATGCCTTTATTTACAAACCATTCAGTGCATGCATGCACACACACACACACACATACACACACATACTCACAAACATACACATACCTCTTCACAGATCACATAGCTCCAGGCAGCCCAGCTAAAGGCAATATTCCCAGGTCTCCTAGCAATTAGGTATGACCAAGGGTAGTGTGAAATTTCATGCTACTTTCCTTTCAGAGATTTGCCTGCCTTTTGTGGGCTCACTTTCTGCTCCCCTATAGGCTGGGAATGAATACTATGTTGCTGAGATGCCTTTGATTACAAGACCAAGGCCCCTCCCTCAGAGACGACAGAGGCAGCAGTTTGACATGTACAGGTTCTCACAAAGTTGATGTAGCTATAGATCTACAACCTAGATACTGACACAATACCTTCAACAATAGAAATAATATTAGCACCCCTCTGAATATTACCAGAGCATTGTTTGCATATATTTGAGAAGCATTGGTCATTTTCTGAAAGCCCCACTCATCTTGACATTCCCAAGCCTTCAGTTCAGCCGCTGAGCTAGTGCCCAAACATTTAGCTTGACTGTCCCAACAAATAGGCTGACAAAATGATGACATCGTGGAGTAATTCATTGCTTCAAATACTTTTCCTTTTTACTGATGGAGGTAAAGAATTCCATTGTATGTATGTATGTATGTATATATATATAGAGAAAGAAAGAGACAGAGATAGATAGATAGATAGATAGATAGATAGATAGATAGATAGATAGATAGATAGATAGATAGATAGATCACATTTTCTTGATCCATTCATCTACTGAGGGGCATCTGGGTGGTTCTATATCTTAGCTATGGTAAATACTGCTGCAATAAACATAGTTGTGCTGGTAGCTTTAGTATGGTCTTGTTTGTGATCATTTGGATAAATGCCCAAAAGTGGGATTGCTGGGTACAGTGGAGCTCTGTGTGGAGTCTTTTGATGAAGCTCCACACTGCTTTCCAAGGTGGTTGAACAAGTTTACACTCCCACCAACAATGCGGTAAGGTTCCCTTCTCCACATCCCCTCCATCTTCTGTTGTTATTAGACTTCTTAATTATAGCCATTCTAATTGGGGTGAGGTGGAATCTCAATGTTGTTTTGATTTACATTTCTCTTATGCCTAGAGAGGTTGAGCATTTCTTCATGTGTCTATTGGCCATTCTTATTTCCTCTTCAGAGAAGTCTCTTTGTTTCTTTGAGGATTTGTTATGGGGGGATTTAATTTTTTGAGTTCCAAGTATATTTTAGATATGAAACCCTTGTCTGTTGTATGGCTAGTGAAGATCTTCTCCCAATCCGTGGGCTTTCTATTGATCTTGCTAGCTATGTCTTTTGCCATGCAGAAGCTCTGCAGCTTCATGCAATCCTATTTGTTCAACCTTTCTTTGATTTGTTGTGAAAAAATATTCTCTTAATATTTAACATTTTTCATTAGAAATGAATACCCTTGATTCATGAGAGTGTTTTGTTTTCACAGCATCACTTTGTGAAAGCTAACTGATACAATCAGAGTACAATTCAGTAATAATACATCCCCAAATCCCAGTGATTTAGCAGAAAACACATAATGCTCTTGTTTAAGGAGGATGATGTCCACTTTGTCTGGGACAAAGTTAAACCATTTATCATGAACTGGTGGATTTGAACTTATCCATTCAACTTCTTCTATGTGTACCACATTTAGCAAAAACCACTGGATGTGACCTTAAGAAGGTATGAATTGTTATTTTTATTTTCTTGTACTTCAAACCCTCTGTCTCCTTATCCTCTCCAAATCCTACAGAGGACTTGTGTGTATAGTTTGATGCTTGCCATTTGGGGATTTATTTTAATGAAGGATGTACCGTCTTTTTAATTATTAAAAAAGAATTATTTTGATTGCTCCAAATGAATTTATTCTATTTTCCAAGTTGAAAATTCTTTTGAACTTATTCCAGAAATTGCCTGGAGAACTGGTCTTATAGTGCAGAGAGTGATTTGGGCCACTGCAATCTTGGTAAAGGGGAGATTGAGATCAAGACTTCTATCTCTGTGCTATCAGTCTTAAATCCCACCTAGCATTTCTAAGTGGTCCAAAGTGACCTGCTTACTTTGCCCTTACCTAAAGACGATGATTAAATTAACTCAGCGCCAAAGCTTTAAAAGTCTTTGAAAATAGTTTAAAAAGTCAGTCGATCTTTGATTAGGATATGTGTATTTAAATGTCCCAACTCTTTTAAAAATTCTTCAGTAACTTTCCAAGCCTCTTGTTTAATGCAAGTGACCAATTGCCTTTCCAACTGTCAGCCCTAAAGAAATCTAAAATCATTTCTCTGACATTCTCATCGACTAATTGGACCTTGATTGGTGTCAGCTGCTGACAACTGTGATAAAACTGTTTTCAGGAAGCCTTGACACTGGGCCACCTCCTCACACTTATAAACAGGAGAAAGAGAGAGAGAGAGAGAGAGAGAGAGAGAGAGAGAGAGAGAGAGAGAGAGAGAGAGAGAGAGAGGAGAGAGAGAGAGGGATGATAATGATGATGATGTAATAGTCTTTCATTCAATAGACTGAAATTAAGAACTGACCAGGTACTAGGTCCTACCAGAATGAAGTCAAAATTTACTCCCTCTTCCAAATTCTGTCTAGAAGGATCAAATTAATGTAACTGGAAAAGATTATAAGTGCACTCAGGAAAATGCTTTCGAGCTTTGAATGCCTCTGCGTTGTATAGAGGAAAAGTCTATCTATGTAGGGTTAAGAAGAAAGAAACACACTGGAAGGCACAGTAGAGGCAATGGGGCATTGCAAGAGGTGTGTGTGTGTGTGTGTGTGTGTGTGTGTGTGAGAGAGAGAGAGAGAGAGAGAGAGAGAGAGAGAGAGAGAAAGAGAGAGAGAGAGAGAGACAGACAGACAGACAGACAGACAGACAGAGACAGAGAGAGAAAGCAGGAAAGAGACGATAGAGCAGAAGAGAGATAGAGCAATATGACAACAGGCTCCTGATATAGATCTCCTGGCATATAAGACAGTCTTCCCTGGGCTTACACACATTCATTTACTCAAACATCATACTGAACTATGAGGTCAGTCTTAGAATTCTCATGTGCAGATGCACTAAGAGTTTGTAATAGACTCAGATATGCAATAGAATACTGTAGCTTCCTAATAAAGGTGTTTTTGCCAAGTTCAGACAGGGGACAGGTGGCCCAGTTCACATTCTGAAACACATGGAAAAGAACCTTAATAGCTGGCTCAGAAATGAAGCCCTCTCTAGAGGTGACTACCCAGAATGAGTCTACCCACCCCCATTTCCTGGAGCCAGTCACATGTCTTACTTGAAAAGTGGATCTACTGTAAATCTAAATCTTCTTTTCTATTTGTCTTGGGCCTGAAATATTTGATCAGGGACTCATATTCCCTGAGCAGAATCTGCCTTAACTTTTTTTTTTTTTAGAAAATTATCATCAAAGAGTTGTACAGAAACGGGTTCTATTGTAACTTTTTGATCAGTGTCATCCCCTCTATTGCCTGAACTTTTGATGCTGGACAGACATGGCAAGACCTTTGCTGACTGACAAACAGAAATCTCACTGGATAGCACAGAATAAGTAGGGACTCAAAGGATGAGGGTAATTTATCCTTCAAGTCATGGGAGAAGGAGGAGGAGGGGAAAAATCAAGCGAGGGAGAAGTGGGAAGAGCAGGAGATGGAGGAGGAGAAAAAAGGAAAAGCAAGAGGAGGAAGAGAAGGAGAAGGAAGAAGAAAGAAAACTCTCAGTTATGCTCTCATTTGTAGTTTCAATAAGAGAATGTGCAGACACTGAGCAAAAGAATCTGAGAGGAGGAAGTATATGTTGGATATGACAAATTCTGAATTTTTAGAATGGAAAAAGCAGTCAGCAAATGGAACAATAGAAAACTGAATTATTGGTTGAGAAATAGCTTTGAACTTATCTCAAGGTAGTAAGAAAAAGATAAAGGAATAGAAACAATTAGAGGAAAAGGACACTGGGCATGATCTTTGTGATCTGATGTCATATGATTAAAACTCCCTTTAAGTAAAGACAATAAATGTTCGGAATTAATAATCAGAGAAATAGTAAAAGAAAAATATTCTTATGTGCAGGGAGAAACTTAAATCTTGGGGTTGAAATAATTTAAATGACTAGAAAGAATGGGGCAAAGCTTTAAATTTCAATGATCTCTCAACTTTTAAACATTCAGAGCAAGGGAAACAAATTCATTATAAAGGAAAACAATCCAGTTGTCACCTAAATTCTTCTTTTTAAAATGAGTGGTGCCAGAAATAATGGGACATTGTCCATATAACTTCAAGGGACAATATATTATTTCTTCAGGATTTTAGTCATACCCACTTGTCTTTATGTAAGAGAAAAATAATTTCCAGTGTTCAAGGCTTCAGAAAGCATACTGTTAGTGTACCCTTCCTGAAAAAATTACTTGAAGAATTGCTCCAGTGAGCCAAGAAATTAATCATAATAAAGAATTTAGAAATCAGGAAGATTTATCAAAGGAAATGTAGTGAAAGATGGAACCAGAGAAATTGCATTAAATTTAGACTACTATTGCTAATGTAGTTATAAAGATTACTGTAAAGGTCAAAAATAAAGGGACAGTGAAGACATAAAATAAAATAACCTTGATACAAATGTCTACATCATTTCAACACAAACTGAATAGTGAGGTGTGTGTATGTCATAGTTGAGGTTGACAGAAATATAGTTATATATTTATATATACATACACATGTGAAAACATAAATGAAAATGTATACACATACATAAATGTTTTCATTTATTTTTTCAAAAAAGCTTTTAAGTTGAAAAATGTTACATATTAAAATCACTTGGCTTTTGCTTTGAGTGGCTGAAATTCTCCATCCGTTCACTCCGTTCACACACCCACATACCTGAATATAAAAGAGAGAAGAGTTAAGAGTGCTTGAGATGGACAACAGTAAACACAAGACTCTAACCCCTGATCTCCTTTGCTTTGATGGCTCTGAGGAGCTGTAACAAAATCTTGAAGCTAATAAAACAAAATTTCAGAATTCTTGCCCTAATAGAGTGAATAGAACTTGTGTTTCAGGTGTGTATAATTTAACCAACGTGCTTGCTATGTATGATTAGATGGCAGGTATGTCATGAGATACTGGTTTGTGACAGAGGGGTGTCTGGGCAGGCTTGGGGCTGCTGGCATCCTATATAGTCTTTAATGTGGAGTTTTCTCACCTAGTGTCTTACCTAGAGTGACCTTAGAGTGTGCTTTTTGATCCCTACAGGCCAGAAGTCATTTTCCTTGATTATACCCTGGCCTATTGTGCTGCACCCAACACTGATCAAAAGGTCCACTACTACCTGGGTATCTCTTTAGGCAGCCAATGCTAAAAAAGACATCTTGAGAGAAGGCCAGGTATAACACTGGCCCCAGATAGCGCTGGTCTATTATATGGGATTACACTAGTAAAAGCGCTCTGTGCTGTCTCTAGTTTCCAGGTATCTATTCATTTCTTGTGTAGAGTCTTTGTGGTAGCAATTTAGCTAGCTTCAGGCTGGCCTTTCTAAGAATGTATGCTCATTCTGGAAATGAGAGCATTATCATTATTTTTAACTACTTAATTTGAGAAATTTCAGTTGCTTCAAAATTCATTCACATTATCACAATAAATTCCAATGTTACATTAACAGAGAAAAGGAAGAGCTGCTAGTTTCTTTAAATATAATTTGAACATGTAGTTTTGAATTATTATAAGAATGGTTCACATTTTTTTTATCACCTACCTGTGCAAACAAAATTTCTTATGATGGTGCTTATGAAGAATTTTAAATTAACAGCATGAAAATTTCTTCATCAGAATTTTTCTATAGTTATTTCAAATATAAAATGTAGAAGAAAGAACAGGTAGAGATGAAGGAAGCCCAAGATCTTCATTAAACATTTGGAGGATATTTTAATGGAAACTTTACATAAATTCACTATTTAATAAGTTCCTTCAAATTTGTTCTTCTACATTTTATAATTGTGAGTTTATATAAGAAACTATATTTTACCCTATGTCCTGTATAATGCTATCTTATCTTCCCCTTTATTTTGGGTGGAGGTGGCAGAAAATTTCACATTTTAATTTCTATGTTTTTGTGTCATAATGTAAAAGAGGTTAGGAAGTACTGCATTAATGAAATAAATAGCTAAGATTTCATCTAAAGCAAAAATAAAGAGGAGTAAAAGAGCTCATTTGAACACTAGCTATTGTGCATTAAGTGAAGGGAGAAAGTAGTAAAACAATTTATATGGTTTATTTTCATCTTTGCAAAATAAAACTGTACAATTACCACTAGTGTGTAAGTATGACTGTTTTCCCCAGTGCAGTGTGATTCCATACTTCTTTTTATTGTCTCCCTTCAGCCCAAACAAGCTGCTGCTATGGAAGCAGACCTGTTTTTAGAAAATATGTATATCCCTGTCCCCAGCTGCTTGGATCAGAGCTGGGGTCCTCGCTGAATCCTTACTTCCTTTGTACAGGCCTTTGGGATTGAAGCCAACAGTGAACAGTTTCATTCTAGCTATCTTGAATAGAGATTTAAAAGCACAAGATGTTGGTACTGGCCATTTTCTGTCATGGGATGAAGAAATAGAGGTGAAGAAAGCAGTGAGCAGATTTTTCTCAGCTCCCTGAAGTGTTTTAGTGTGTTTCTAAAGCCTGGTGCATTTCTGCTGATGAGCTCAAGGGAGATATTCTACAATACTTATTATGAATCTTCTTTTCTTTTAATTACTTCAATTAGGTTTCCTTTGTTCACATCCAATGAATTAATTATTTTTATATTAATTCATAAGGAATGATGAAAGAGAGAGATATCTATCCTAAAATATTAGTTTAACTTTTTTTTCAGGTTGAAGGTACTGCTTTGTTTGGGCTAGATTATCTTCCTTTTTAAAATTAAATATATATTTTTATTGTAAAGATACTGTACAGAGGGGTTATAGTTACATGAATAAGGTAATGAGTACATTTCCTATGAGCATTGTTACCCCCTCCTTTGTTTTTCCCCTACCATCCCTTCCTGCCGCACCTCTCCAACTCCTCCCTTTCCCCTCTCCACGCCCCCCCCCCCCAAGTTGTAAAGTTCGTTTTCAACATAGTGTCTAGTAATATCATTGCTACAATGGGTCAACCTGTATCCTTATTTCAGCATTTTGTTATTTCCTTTCACTCCCCAAATTAGAAAAAGGTATATCCAGGATGCAGGGCTCCGGAATCAAGTCTAGTGAAAACAGGGGTATACCATGGGGGAAGAACATACAATAGAAACAAAACAACCACATGGTCCATTATAAATACATTAAAAACATACATTAAAAAAACAACAGCAAGAAAGATAAAAATCCCTATCTTGGGATTCATTTCACTTAGCATCATCTTATATGGTCATGTGTACATAGCATTTGACCTCTTCTGCTTGTCCTAGACATATACTAGTTATTGCAAATAAGGGAAACCATGGAACCTATGTTTCTTTGGGTCTGGCTTACTTCAGTTAATATAATTTTTTCCAAGTTTTTCCATTTCCTAACAAATAGGGGTGTATTCTTTCTGATAGGGGCATAGAATTCCATTATATATATTCATATATATGTATATATGTATGTATGTATATATATATATATATCATATTTTCTTGATCCATTCATCTATGGAGGGGCATCTGGGTTGGTTCCATAGTTTATATTAGCTTAACTTTGACAGTGAACTGCAATGAAGTTTTTGTTGTTGCTGTTTCTTTGTTTTCTTTATGACAGTACTGGGGCTTGAACTCAGGGGCTGGCTCTGTTTCTCAGCTTTTTTTTTTCCTCAAGGATGGTACTCTTCTACTTGAGTCACAACCTCACTTCCAGGTTTTAGATAGTTAATTGGACTTTCCTGCCAGGAATGGCATTTAACTAGGATCATCAGGGCTCAACTTGCTGAGTAGCTAGGATTACAGATGAGGGAGCTACTAGTCCCTAGCTAATGAAGGTTGTTTATTTTGCATTTGTTTTTCAATTACTTGTTTACATCCTTAAGAAGTTGTACAGGGGGTTTCAATTCAACATGTCAGTTTGTGAGTATAATGCATTTTGATCCATGTGACACCTTTGAGTAACTTAAAAATTTTTGTTTTTAGCAAAATCTTTCCAAGAGATTATTGTTCTTATGATAAGAAAAAGTATTTATTTAGGGGATAATAGATTTGTTAGTAACGTTTTAGACAAATTTAAAATTAAGTTTTTAGTTTTAAGCTAATTGGAAGATAGCTTTCTGTGTTTTCAACTCTTGTCAAGCATGCTTACAGGCCTGGGTTTGATTCTGCACCACATATAGTAGCATCAACAACTGAACAAATACATAAAGTGGAAGATGGGAAGTAATTCTGAAAAGACTGGTCTTTGTTATTATTACTATAATACTAAAATAAAGATAGAGCAATCTCTCCTTAAATAAATATTAACCATATTATCATTTGCCACCTACAGGAACTTAGAGGCTTTTTCTTGGTGTACAAGTCATACTCCATTTAGAGGAATATTTTATGAAGGGAAAAGTTATTTGCCCTTTTAATTGAAAGAAAACAAAGGTGAGTCATAAAAAAACAGATTCCCAATTCTAACTCTTATAGCATCTGAAGCTTGTCTATAATGTCTTTAGCCTCAAGTGAGATTTGAGTGAAGACTGACTGATGTCATTATGTGAGAGAAGTCAGAAACAAGAGGAAGTATATTCAATGTAGGAGCTACTGAGTGGATTAAGAGGAGCTATGCATTGTGAATCAAGTAAAGAAATGAAGGGTACAGATTCTCCACAGGTTTCTGTCAGAAGAATTGGAGCCATTGAAACTATACATTAAAATTTCAGATTCTCAAGGGACATGAGTAAGAACTTCCTCCTAAGTTCAGTTTCTTTCTGAGAGAAGATATAAACACCTAATACATTAAAAATTTGGCAAAGATTGCCATCTGACTCAAGAAACTCATACATGAGGAATAATTCACCCTGAAGATTGCGTGATTTTATGCTTTGGACAGATGGGTTCACCTGTGTCAATTTCTGTCTTATTTAATGTTGTCTTTAAGCTGAGGAATGGAAGGGTGACATGTTCTGATGCATTTTCACCAGTAAGACTTGAACAGAGATAATCACTCGCATTATTTGTCTGATGACAATAGAATGTGGTAAAATGAATGATGACAGCCCTCAGCACCTACTCTTTGGGTGAGAAAGTCAAATCTGGGTTTGCTCTAGCAGAGAGAAATATTTGATTAAAATGAAAAACTCAGGATAAGACGGTATTCGAATGTATAAATAATTCTTTTCTACTCTTTCTCCCCTCTGCTCCTCCTTCTCCCCTCCCTTTCCTCCTCCTCCATTTTTAACCTTCTAGGTTGCTTAGATTTTATTTCCCAGGCTGTCATAGACCTCCATCAATCCAAAACTGTAGGACTCAGTGATTCTGGCGGTTGACTTCTCTGTGTTCTGAGCCCAACCAGGCATTATTTAGGATTGGCATTAATTAATTTCAAGTTCCTACATCAGTGTAGGCTCTAGGTTTTGGATGCAGGTGAGCTCGTTTGAATCCTGTTTCCCAACAGTGAGATTTTGAAAGATGACTTATATCATTGAATTTTGTTTTTCTTCTTTGTGGAAAGGGCTAATAATACTCACTCCTGAGATAGCTGTGGAGTTAGAATGTGTTTTTTAATCTACACTATATTTAGAGGCTTTATTTCAGCTCTAACCTTGTCTGTGTTGGAAAATATTCATTACTGCTCCTTCTTATCGTTCTCAAACACTCTTTTATCTGCATTCACATTTCTTCGAAAGTGCTTACACATTTGCTAATAAAACTTTTCTAGAATATTCTACTTGGGATTACTTTTCTTCAATTGTCTTCCTTTGTTAGCATATGTGAACTTTAGTGAAGTTGAAAGCTTGGATAAGATTCACATTAGCCTATGATGCTATCTCATATTGGAGTTTGGTCATACTTACATTACAAGGTTATTGTGAAGACTAATAGATAATGTAGCCTAATGCCTGTTTATGGCTATGGTGATGTTGCTTATGTTGTATAGTCCTCAATGTGCAAGGCAAAACATTAACTATAAGTAGTATGTTATAGAGGTGCTTTTCTTGTAATTTAAGATTAATGAGTATAAGGTAGAGATTGCAAATAAGATTTTTCTCCTCTGCTGTTTGGGATGCTGAATAAGGAAGGATTCTGAAGCTTTATCTTAGATCATCAGGGAAGTTTTCAATGACTGATTAGACAGGGCAACTGTGAGAGCATTAACTGGTAGTAGATAGCCATTATTTAGCAGCTTCCTTCTTGTCTCTCCCTCCCTCCCTCTCCCTTCTTTCTTTTCCTGAATCTTGCCTTCCCTCTTTTCTTTTTCTGACTCCCTCTCTTCCTTTCTCCCTCCCTCCTTTTTTTCTCCATCCCTTTATTTCTCCAGTCCTTCTGAGTGAGGGGGAATAAAATATTCCTTGTGTCATCTATCTTATTTCTACTTTTCAGTGTAACAAAAAATGATGTACAATGACAAGAAATTAAAGAACAAAATGATGAAAATGATATATTCTTTCATGTTAGTGACTGAAAAATTATAAGACCAAAATGTGATTACCAATTTTAGACTTAATTCCAACCATAAAAATCAAAGTAAAAATGAGCCGACAGTAACAGTACTTAAAGAGCAAGCATAATGCCTACTGAAAATCCTAATCAACATTAATGATCCTCAATTGGCAAGCTTCTTTCTGTGAATATAACTATTGTAGATAAATACAGTAGAATGTTTTCAATGTCTCCATATCCAGAGGAACAATCAGATTTAATCAAATGTTAAATTAGAAGCTTTTGTAAATCCTAGTTATACATTAGTTTTAGATTTATGAGCCTACAATTCCTAAATGCTTCACTAATATCTGTGAAGGGGACTGAGCATAATACTTATATACATTTTCAGGGTTTGTGGAGATTAAGATGCAAAATAATATGAGGATATCGTTTGATAATAGAATAAGCACAGAAAAACATTATTCTTTTAGTTTTAGGAACTCCAATGGGATGTTACTAATTTATTAAATCCATCTCTACCTTCTTATGATATAACAACTCTACTACTTGAATGTATTTCCTTTATGGTTTTTGTTAGGAATACAACATATTGCCTTGAGAAGACTAACAACTTCATTCCTTTATACATTTAATTATTTGCAAATACCTCGAATAGGTCAGACAGCATTCAGAGTATCATTGGGGGAAGAAATCACTGAAATGAATGTTGTGGTCATAATGTTAAGGGATCATGAGTCATTCTGGGATTTGAAGGCTGCCTGGTTTAATCTGATGGTAATCTGGCCCCGAGCTGCCTTTCCAATGAATTTCCCATGTTGAAAAACCACATTTCCTAAGCAATCCATGCACTTTCCTAACTCTGGGTTAGGAAAAAGAGTCCATGCTTTCTTTTAGAAGAGAACGTTTAGAACTACAACTATCCCTGCCAACTCTTACTGTATTATCACAGTCTGAGAGCCAGCTTCCCTTCTTTACATAGCTGTAGAAGTCTTTCTTTTTGATGAATAATGGGTTTGTAAATGATTAAATAATTTTGCATCTTGCCACTGTCACAGTGCATGAGTAAAGCATTTCTTGGTTATACCTGGTAAGATGGTATCTCTGGTTTGACCACCTAATTGTTTGTGTACTGTAAGTCATATTGAGTACTGAGAGGCCAGCTCTGGAGTTAAACTTCAGCTCTGCCATTATGCCATATGACCTTAAGCAGGGTATTCAGTTTTCTATCTATGAAATGGAAATAACAACGATGCATTATATTATAGAGTCTTGAGAACTAAATGAAATAAGGATTATGAAGCTCTTGATACATTAACTACTGGTATATAGTAGGATGTCAACAAATGTTAACTCTTATCATTTTCTAACTTTTTTTGGTATTGGGGATTGAACCCAGGACAGTGCACTTGCTAGGCAAGAGCTTTGCCCATTGAGCTATATCCCAGGCCTTATCATAATTTTCTAACTTGTGAGCCTGTTATGCTTCATGTGCCAGTAAAAGACTGTACCCAGTACAAGTTCTAAATCTAGGTTTTGTGTATCTGTCCTTCTTGGCAGATAATCCAATGCAAATCTCAAACTGGAGACCATCAAGAGACCATTTGGAGTATCAGGAAATGTGGTTTGTAGAAGTTGTATTACCTTTTTTAGATAAGCCAGTTTTTCAATTGGCCTCTTGGTGTAGTCACTACTCAATTTTCTTTCAAGTTCACATCTATCACACTTATGGTCATCTCATCTCGTTAGGTGGAAATAGTTGAGATCAATTAAAATGCAATTAATAAGTGATAAAGCCAGTGTAAAATGATGTTGGCTTGTGGCTGAGGCATTTGCTCAACAAGCATGTCATGCTGGCAGAAAATGCTGGAAACCCACCCCAATGTTCTTTAAAAATAGCCAAAATGCTTTTCTGTGAGTGTTGCCAATAAAATACAAAAATGCATCACCTGAGAGTATATTGATGAGGTGCTGATTGAAGCATCACGGACAAAATCAGCATTTATGTTTCATTTTATTCATGTGTATGTGTTTCAGTAATTCAAGTGGTCCACTGTAACAGGAAATGTGGCTAGCATAATTTGGAAAGGAAAGAGCAGATGAGAAGATTAGAGCCTTATCTTCTGCAGCAATACAAAGGAGGCGAAGCAGCAGTTGAGGTCAATCAGAGGTCCTGTGAAATCATTTTACATGAGTACTTAAGCTACATCTCATTTGCTGTTTCACAGTTTTCAAGTGGACTGGTAGGTCAGACAATGATTGGATGAATCCCTTGCAAAATCAAACTAAAAACATTTGAACTATGATGAAACACTGCAGGAAGAAACATCATGGGTGAGAGAAGGAAGACATAGCACTTGAGAAGGTGTTTTAGCTGGAGTGGTTAATACATCCTGTTTTCTCAGAAGAGGTTCCTATTCATACTGAGTTCAGGCCCTTTATACGTAGTAACCCTATCCACTCTTAGAAGTGCCATGGCTTATGCAAGATACTGTTTAGCTACTGGAGTTAAAGTGAAATAGTTCACTTCACTGTCATAAGCCAGAAAAAAAGTAATATGGACCAGAAACTCCCCATTGGCTGCTGAAATTCAAAATAATATAACAGAGGCTTAGAAGAAAAAAGAGGAAACTGTATCCTGAAAAGCACAATCATTTAATGACTTAGATAATAAAGATGACATATTCAAAGCTGACAAGATAATCAAGTATGTTCATACCTAATGTAAATTTGGTCCTTAGAGGATTTATAATCTGTTTGCCTGTGGCCTCCGGTTTATTCTGTGGCAGAAATATCCACCATACCCTCTTCCAGATGGTTGAAATAAGGAAACACAAGACATTATTTCTAAAATAAAAGGTTTATTCAAGGAGAAGAGCTAGAAGGTAGCAGATTCCACTTGTACAAACATCCTTACATCCTGTCATGACCATCTGGGAGGGGCCAATTTCTGTCTGGAAGGGAAGAATTTAGCTGTGTCTCTTTTTGGTTAAATATAACAACAATAAAATGAGCTTATGAATAGTACATAATTTCCACTTAAGAATGTTATTAAAACATTCCAACTCTTTCAACCAATACTATTACTCTCCCTCCACTCCTATCATTCCTCAACTGTGTAGCCTTGAAACCCAGGCTGAGTCCAAATTTACTATATTTAGCCCAGGTTAACTGAGATTCAAAATTCCCCTCTTAAAGTCTCTTGAAGTCTGGAATGATAGTGTGTATTTCTAGTATATCTAGATTACTCTGTGTGTGTGTGTGTGTATGTGTGTGTGTGATGACCCATCAGCACCTGGCCATATTATTATTGCTTTTATACTGAAGGCTATGGTCATTGATGTAAGGCAAGAAAAATTTTCCATGAATTAAAAACAAACAGAATTGATGATTTAGAGATGACATAAAAATATGCAAATAGAAGACAAAATGGATCAAGAAAATGTGGTATATATACAATGGAGTTCTATGCCTCCATCAGAAAGAATGACATTGCTCCATTTGTTATGAAATGGAGATAATAGGATAATCTTAGTAGAAAAGCAGAAAAAGTCAAAAGCTATGTACATATGACCACATAAGATGATGCTAAGCAAAATGAACCCCAAAATACGGACACAAGAGATTATATCGTTGTCACTGTTGTTTTTAATGTACTGTGTGATTTTTTGTTTCTTTGTATGTTCTTCCCCCATGGTATAACCCTGTTGTCACTGTATTTGATTCCGGTGCTCTGCATCTTGTATAAACATTTTTCTACTTTGGAGGGGAAGGGAAATAACAAAATGCTGAAACAAGGATAAAGGATACATGTTGACCCATTGTAACAATGAGATGCACAAGACACTATGTTGAAAATGGACTTTACAACTTCGGGGGCGGGGTGGGGTAGGAGGAGTTGGGGAGGTGGGGTGGGAAGAGATGGTAGGGGAAAAACAAAGGAGGGGGTAACAATGCTCCATAGGAAATGTACTCATTACCCTACTCATGTAACTGCAATCCCTCTGTACAGTATCTTTACTATAAAATATACATATATATAAAAGAAGACAAATATAAAGACATATAATATATACGCACATATATGAGATGAGTTTAATACAATTATAAGACCATGCAATCATTTTTTAAAAGTCAATTGCACAGAACCAGGTGGCAGTAGCTTATGCCTGTAATCCTGCCTATTCAGGAGGCTGAGGAGTGTATTTTGAAGTTACCCTAGGCAGGAAAATTCATCAAACTATTATCTCCAACTAATCACTAAAAAGCTGGAAGTGGAGCTGTGGCTCAAGTGGTAGAGCATTAGCCTTGAGGAAGTTCTAGACAGAGCCAAGGCCTTGAGTTCAAGCCCAGGACCAGAACACACACACATATCCAAAAAGGTGAATTGCATAGCTAGTCAATGACAACCAATGACTACAAGGTGTTAATTTTAACCTTGCTCTAAAATTGCAGCAAAATATGAAAATAGGGGATATATTTGAACAAAAAATACCCAAGTATTATGTATAGAAATTTTGCTGAATTTTATTTAACAACTTAACTGATAAGTACAACTTAGTTAATGAAAACAGGGCATTTTTCTAGATATGGTGATGACGATCAGGTCTATCATAATTAACATGTTAAATATCAATTGAATTATTTACAAACCTTGCAAGAAGACCTCCAAGTGTATTAGAAGGAGGAAAGGACAAATAGTAGCCAGGAATGTCCTGTGAACAGAGAAATATGGAATAACTTACCTATCAGCTATAGAGATTTATTCGAAAGCCTTATGATATACAGGTTTGGGAAGGGGAAACAAAGGAGGAGGCTACAATGCTTGATAAGAAATATACTCATTATCTTGCCCATGTAATTGTAACCCCTCTGTACAGTATTTTCACAATGAAAAAATAAAAATTAAAAAAAAGTAAGTCAGAAAAATACCCATTCATTTATTGAAGTCTGATACACACAGGGCTTGCACTTTATGTCCAGAGAGATAATGGACTTCACCATTGATGTTTGGGCCAATTGGCTGTCTCTGCAGGCAAGTACAACTGGGTGCTTATCTCACATTTGAAACAAATCTATTTCTGGTAAATTAAAAGTTTAAAAGAGAAATAGAAAAATCTCCGAACTTTCAAAAAACTAGAATATAGGGTAAAATCTTTACTTACCTTATGGTAGAGGTATGTTTTAACACACTTCACATAAAATATATGAATAATAAATTAAAAAGTAATATATTTGATCATTAACATTCCATTATGTGTGTTTATCAGAAGACAGAGAAATAAGAACATCAAAGAGAGAAATGGAAACAGGAAAAGACATTTCATAGAAGGAATTCAATTGCTTATAGATACATGAAGAAAATATTCACCCCTCTTAGTAACCAAGAAATATAAATGAAAGTGGTAATGAATAAGCATCTTATACTCATCTTACTGACAAACTTGGAAAATACTAGAATTACTGGGAATGTGAGACATATAGACCTGAGGGACTGAAAATTGGTACAATCACTTTGGAAAAGTATTTTCTTATTAATTATGATTTTGCTTGTACATATTTATAAGATACAATGTGACAATTTGAATTGTGTATATAATGATAATTGTCAGATCAGGATAGTTAGCATTTCCATCTCCTTAAACATTCAAACATTTTTAATTATGGCATAACAATCACATATAGTTGTAAAGTACAATGGGTTAGTACAATACATGAATACAATATGTATTGAACAAAGCAGGATAATTAACACTTTCATCTTCTCATCATTACTTTGTGTTTAGAGACCTTGAGCTCCTCTCTTCTAGTTGTTCATAAAATATATATTAGGTTATTGTGAGTTATTGTTACCCTGCTATGCTGTAAAACACTAGATCTTACTGTTTGTATATAATTGTGTCTTGGTACCCATTATCCAATCTATGTCCTCTACTCAGCCTCCAATAATGACTATTCTACACAAAGAGGGCATGGTTATTTAATGAAGAAGGAAAGAATTTCTTATTACCTAGTAATTTCACTCACAAGTGTGTGTGTGAACTTTGTAGACATTCTTGTTCATATGTACAATATCCATGCCGTATATGTTTAAATGTCCACTGACAGGAAAGAGTTGATCAATAAACCTTGTACTCTACAGTGGTGAAGAAGATTGACTAAGTCATATGGTTTATCACAGATAAGAAGCAAAAATGTAATGTGAAGAGAAGAAAGCAAATCACTAAAGAATACACAGAATATGCTTCCACTCAATAAAGTTCAAATATATAAAAATGAGTAATTGATAGCAGCTACATATATATGTAATAAAATGATTTCTAAAGAGTATAATTTTTGTGAACAGGAGGAAACAAACAAAGCAATTCAGGAGAACTTCAATTGCTTTGCTAGAAATGGTAATTTTCTATTTTGGAGCTCACTATGGGCATATGAATGTTCACTTAACTATTCTTTACACCCTAGCTATTCACTAGACACACTTTTTTTGAATAAAGTAGTTCTTAAAAAGTAAAAAAAAATAAAGTTTCCAGTTGGCCAAGACTCTCATCAACTGATTCAGGCAGTCTAATTACTTCCCTATTTACAGCTGGATTTATTCTTTTAACT